>NC_082694.2:6047161-6647161 GCF_949987515.2 Delphinus delphis | reverse complement strand
CCGGCGGCCACGCCGCTCGGCTGAAGTTGGGAGAGGGGTCTCGCATCGCCGTCCCGCTGTTTTTCAGCAGAGTTTATATGCACACTGGCCTGAAAAGACCTCATTTCCTGGCTCTCAGTTAAGGAAATAAGCTCCACTCTTAGGCATGCACTTTTCTCCCATAAAATGGGCAAAGCATTTTTGCATCCGACAACCTACATTTTTCCCCGTCTTTCCCAGATCTGGCCTTCGGAGTTGGTGTGTTAATTAAAATTCAGTAGAGGCAGGCCTTGCTTGTGATTATCCCAAAACACTGCCTTGGCTTCCTTGAGAATTGTCTTCGTGTTCCCTCGTTTGAATGCTCGCCAGGCGCCCAGGGAGCGTAGTTCGGTGCTATTTGCTTCTCCTTTATAAGCAGCGTGCATTCTACTGATGGGTACATGTTTTGGGGAACCGGGGAACGGTGTGTGTTTGGGCAACAGGAGCAGGAAGACTTACAGTGTGACGATTATACGGTCTGAATTCCAGGAATAACCTGTTTGACAGGTGTGTAATTGAAACAGAAACGAGGCAAAGCCCAGGAGTGGAGAGGGTGCCCAGACTTTACACCCACCCCAGGTCTTTCTCTTTTTTTTTTTTCATACCTGCCCCCTCGCCCCCAGCAGTAAATGAAACTAACAAATCTGGAGACTCCGAGTCGGCTCTGAGTAGCTGACACCTCGTGAGACTAACCCGTGCTGCGTATTTTACCCAGCGCACATTCTGGAGTTTCTGAGCAGCTCTAGGTAATGGAGGCGCAGGCCCTGAACGTTTGAAACAGAACGTGAAATTCTCCCTCTCCTGATTTGTTTCTTATTACTGAACGCTTTCTCAAAGTTATCTGCACCGGGGGTGTTTGGTAGCTGTTAGTGTTTTCTAGCTGGGTACAAGGTTGGGATAGAATAAAAAGAAAAAAAAAATCTTATGAAGCAGGGCTTTGTGGTTCGCTGTGAAGAATTGTCATTGTCTCATTAAAAATGGAGGGGGGGGGTTGGAAGCTGACTGTAGACATTTTCTTCGCCCAAATTAAGTGTGGATCCCATTGTCTGTTTTCTGCTCTGAGAATAGGGTTTCTCTATCTCTGGAAAGCCTCTCCCCAGCCCTGACTTACCCTGGCCTGGGCTGTGTCCCGGCCTGTGGCCTGAACTGGATGGAGTCAGTATTCTGAGGTGATCTCAAGTGAATCAGCATGTGTTTTGTTGGTTAACTGTTGGGGCCGGGGCCAGATTTTTGAATTTGAAAGAGAGCCCTGTGAGCTCAGCCTGCCGGGCTCAACTGAATTTGGAAGCTTTTGGAAAATTTTGGAAAAGATTGTGTTGCAACTCCCTGAGTGGTCTGCTAACTGGCTGAAAGATGTTCTTTCCCGAGCCCCAGTGTTTGTTTAAGCACCAGTCGGTTTTTTCTAACCCAGTTTTTCTGGCCAGATTCGAGTAGTGAGTGTGCCCTCGTCCAACTGAACTAGCCAGAGCTTGTTTTTGACCTGGTTACACAGTAGTTGGATTGTTTGCATCTTCTTTGGTCAGCGTGGATGTGAAGGCTGGTGAAGTAAACCAGGAGCCAGTGAAACCTGAACGGGTCTTAAAGGGTTTAAGAGCTGGGGGTTCTTTATAGGAGCAGGTGGGGCGGGTTCACTGCCGAGGGTTTCCCCTCCTCCTTCCCCCTTCGGTTTCATCCCCTCTTCCCCCAATCTTTTGAGATAGATTTGCTGAGCACAACATTTGGGGGAAGTTGGGATCCCCGACATTTGGGGATCGTGGCGGTGACCCGGCTCTCTGGCTCTCTCCCTATAAAGTCAGTACAGTTGAGGAGAAATTCTCAAATTATGCAAACTCGAGGAATTAAGCAATCTGTGCAACCGTGCCGTACAATCACGAGCAAGAGTGCTTGAGATTTTGCTCGCCTGCAGTTGTTTTATTATTATGGAGAATTTGAACCGGACACTAGGGAGAGAGAGATCACCAGTTTAACAGTTACCAGCACGTGACTAATCTGGTTTTGTCTGTAGTCTTCCCTCTCTCCATCCATTATCTTCACATAAAACCCAGATACCATTTCACCCATAAATGCTTCAGTATGTATCTTTTTTTGTTTTTTAGATAGTCTCAGTGCTGTTCTCACACCAAAAAAACTAATTCCTTCCTATCAAATATTCAGGTTTTTTTAAAAATTGAAGTATAGTTGACTTACAATGTGTTAGTAAGGTATACAGCAAAGTGATTCAGTTTTATATATATAGAGACACATATGTATGTGTGTGTGTGTATATATGTATATTTATATATATATATGTTTATGTTTTTCAGAGTCTTTTCCCTTACATGTTATTACAGAATATTGAGTAGTGTTCCCTGTGCCACACAGCAGGCCCTTGTTGGTTATCTATTTTATGTAGAGTCGTTTGTATATGTTCATCCCGAACTCCTAATTGATCCCCCCCACTTCCCCCTTCGGTGACCATAAGCTTGCTTCAGATGTTCAGTGTGAACATTTTCCTGATTATCTCATACATATTCTCTTACTATCACGAGAAGCTCTTTCATATTTATGAACTGATCCTGGGAAGTTTAGTCTTAGAGGTGGTGGCAATAGCAGAGACAGTTAACATTTCCATTCTCTCTTCTCTTTAAATGTGTACTTTCTAGAACCGTTTACGTCATGCCTAGGAGTTTAGGAATTTTGTTGGTACGATTTGCATATGGTGGTTTTGGGATTAGATTATTGACACTGTAGCATTTGTTTACTGTTGCTAAACATCCACTAGTGTGACTAGCATCAGATTTTGGAAAATACTTGTGTCTAATTTGTTTTTTATAGAGAAGCTTTTTTTTTTTTTAAACATAGCTTTAGGTGAAACACCTGTAAGCTGAACAACCTGTAGTCCTAATTTATTTCATTGTTATATTTTCTATTTTTTGTTTTTTCTATGAACCTTTTTAGTGATTGTGGTTGCTTATTTTTAGAAGACTATGGTTACATGAAGTGAATGAGTCGAGAGGGAGTTTTCTGAGTTTTGATATGTTCTATGAAAATGGCTTTCTTGGGGATAGTTTATAATTTTCTCCATCTGACAAAAATGGTAAATAGTCTGGGTATAGTTGAACAGTATGTAACTTTACCTTTAAAAAAGGAGCTGAGACACAGGCTGTATTCTATTTAGAGAAATTTATTTTTTGCTTTAGATTTCTGAGAGATCATAGGGAAGGATACTCATAAAATGTGAAAAAAATTGTGAATTTCTGTTCACAGGGTTTCATTCAGAGTACCATATATTTATAAAAGAAGTGTCTGTAAGATGATCTTGTGCATGTTGAGTAGATACAGTGAATTTTAATTATTTTCATCAAAGGGAGAAACGATAATGTGAAAAGTCCAAACCAGAAACGATAGATCAAAGTTTGTGTTTTTGGAGTTTGTTATTTTTAACGTTTATTTGGCCATTTTTGTTTTTTCCTTGGGGTGGCTACTGTTATTTTGCATCTTGCAAGCGTCCAGTGGCCATTGTTCCAAAATGTCTTGGCTAAAGGCAGGAAAATCCTGCATCTGGAATGGCATGGTAGGGACCCGAGGGGAAGTTAGGGAGTTGAGAATCCAGCAGGCTCACAGGCCAGATGGAGAGAGCATCTTGACTCTGACCCTGTCTGACCCTGTCCTTGGAGGAGAGGGCCTTGGTGGACTGGACACCTTGAAGGTTGAGGACGAGGCTACGCTAGGCCCGAAGATGGTAAGCAGAGCTAACCTGAGAGTCGGCCACCTGTTAGGCGCTGTGCTAATGCTGTCCCCCTCTTTTATTGAAGAAAGGGGGGTATGTGTGGCCAAAGGGCTGAGGGTGACCTTTGGGAATGGTAGTAGGGCTTGGGGGTAGTGGGCATCTCGGGAGGGGTTATTCGTGTTGGCATTGAGGAGGTCCATCATTCCCAGGCATTGAGGGGCCATTGAAAGCTTTGTCGGGATTGGGGATCCCTGGGAGTAGGAGCCTTGGTCAGGGGAACTTTGGGGAAGGAGCAGGTACGGTGGTTGCCCTGGGGCAGTGGTCTAGGAGAGAGGAGGGGAAGGAAGGCCAGGGCAGGGCAGTAGAGAGAAGAGTGTTGGGGTGAATTCTTGGGCTTTGCTCCTTGCTAAATCCACTCCTTCTCTGCAGGCTTTGGTGTGACCCTTTAAACGGGTCCCCTGTTTGCCTGCTAGATTAGGAGGAGCCTTGGGATTTGTGCAAGTGCTGAAATTGCTTTCGATTGCCATGTAAATTGTGTAGCTTTTTAAAGATCATCTTCCTAACGTTTTGGAGCAAGCACTTAAACTTTGGGGAGGGGTGTTCCGCAAATGTTGCTTTGTCAGGGTGACGCCTCTTGTTCTTAAATGGAGGTAAAGACATCCACTGGGGCAAAATAAATTTTGTAGAACTAGATGTTTTCCTTAGGAGGAGGTTTGATCGGCCTCTGAGTGGCATGTACGGACTTGTTCTGAGACACAGAGTCCCTTCACGCTGGAAGGATTCTGGCCCTGGGTTAAGGGAGGGGGGATGAACCAACCCTGCTGAACACACGTAGGTGTGTGGCTCTCTTAAAAAATATCAACCCAAACTTCCAAAAACTGTTTTGGCCCTAAACTAAATCAGGAACGTCAGAAGCCTTGCAGAAAAACCAACCAGCAGATAAAACCCTGCTCGTGATAGTTTTTTAACTCCTTATTGCTTGAAACTCTGTAATACAGTGTTTATTTGCATAGCTTGCAAGCTTGTATTTTGCCTTTTTTCTTGACCAAGTTTGGATCTATGTCTGTTTCTACATATTGACATTATCTGGGGGCACTTTTGGTACAGTGTGTGTGTTCATAGCTTTTTGTGGATTGGCCTTTGAAAAGCAAAGACGATTTCTGAAAAAATATATCCCACTCTGGAGATAATGAATCCCTGAGCAGGTGTGCCAAGCCAGGGAATAACCTAAGGAGTTTCCTTCCCAGGGAACTAAAAATATTATAAACTAAAATACATTTTAGCCTAGAGATGGGTGCTTTGACACATGCATTTCTTACATGGTCTTTTGTTTCTCTGCTTTCTTAGTAAATAAATACTTGCACCTGGTTGTGAACAGCGTCTTGAGCCAAGACATTGCCCACCCTCAGAGCATCAAGTGCTTTCCATCTCTCAGCTGCACTAGGTTTAGATGCCTGTGCTTCTTATCATTAGTAACAGTGCTTTCACTCTTTCTCTATTCTAATGATTTAAATTGGCAGACAGCAGTGCATGTAAATGATTGTGCAAGTGCACTGCTTTCAGACCCAGGTGGTTCCGGTGCCGAAGCAGGACTGTTGCCCAGAGGGCAGCACTGATACGTGATACCCTGGAAACTTCACTCTCATCAAGGAAAATGTACAAAAGTTGACTGTGTGGCCATTCACTGTATTGGAGTCAAGAACTTAATTTACAGTGAGTTCTCAGGATCAAGCACTACCTATTTAGAATTTGTGATAATTTTACGGGTCAAAACAATATTAGGTCACCACCTCACCTTTTAAAAATCAGTGTTTTAAAAACTTTGTTTCTCGCACAAGTAGCTAGATATATAGCTAGCGGCTTGTGGGTCATCCTGTAAAGTACTTGCAAATAATTGCTTTGAATATTTACTACAGATTTTTTGTGAATTCAAGTTGGTTTTAATACTACTCTGAATTACCAGTGTTAAAATATTAAGATATATTTAATATGTAATTTGGGACCTTATTACATAGTCACTGGGACGTGATTATCAGAGGGTAGAGATTACCTAGTACTTTTGGAAGATTTGATTGACAGTTATTTTGCTGTAATAATATGATAACACAAGAATTGAATCAGGATACATTTTTTGGACTTAGGGAGGGATGGCCAGGAAGAGAACGGAGACCAGGGCAATGTTATATTACCAGTGACCAGCGTGGCAGCCAGAGTCTTAGGTTTTTATGATATTCTGTTAGGAGGCTGGCTCGGTGATAAAAGTCTGCTGGCATCATTCAGAAGAGAAGTGAGTGATGTGTTGGCAGGGATAGAGTTGCGAGGCCCTGTTTTCTGTCAGAATTTCAAAAGGGAGGACAGAATGATAAGTTTTAGGACTTCTCAAAAGTTTTAAAAACTGGGATCTTAGAAACTCTGACATCTGCGTAGCATTGTGAGGAACTTAGACCTAATTTGGGGACACCAGTTAACCATACAGGGCTGGTTTCCTGCCACTTACAGTACTCACTGTGCTGCTACCCGAGCTGGGCCCTGCCTGCCTGGTCACACAACGGTGCAGGAAGCAGGCAGTGTGTTTACCCTCCAGGAGTGCAGGGAAGACGGGGTGGACACAGCGTGCCAGATGTGTAACATCAGATGTGTACCATCCTGTGATGGCTCTGTCTCCCCAGGCCCTCCACCCAGACACAGCCCATGTGCCCGACCCCGGAGAGCTTTCCAGCCTCCGCAGGGCTGAAATAGTTCAAACACGTGACCAGAAAAGCGAGGTGAAAAAACAGACACAGAAAATGCCAGCCTGAATCTTTTCTTTTAATATTTATTTTATTGAAGTGCAGTTGACCTACAGTGTTGTGTTAGTTTCTGCTGTACAGCAAAGTGATTCAGTTATATATATTACACACTCTTTTCATATTATATACACATTCTTTTTCATATTCTCTTCCATTACGGTTTATCACAGGATATTGAATGTAGTTCCCTGAGCCATACAGTAGGACCTTGTGGGGTTTTTTTTCTTTTTTTTTTGGCCGCATCGCATGGCATGCGGGATCTTAGTTTCCTGACCAGGGATCGAACCCGGGCCCCCTGCAGTGGAAGCTTGGAGTCCTAACCACTGGCCTGGCAGGGAATTCCCAGGACCTTGTTGTTTATCCATTTCTATATACAGCATCTTTTTGTTATTAGAATCAAAGGACATCATATCACCCTGTCAACTTGCTATAAAAGTTTTTCCGCAGTCCTCAGTTTCTGAATTTACCTGGTTGTACCCCAGTCAGCAGAGCGGACCTGCGGGAGCCCTGAACTGGCAGGGTCGAGTCTGCACAGGGCTCTCTGTGAGCCCTTGGGCTGATGTGTTGCATTAGCGAGAGAACTGGGGGCCTTGTCCACGAGGAGGAGGGAGCTGGAGCCCAGGCTGCTTCCCTCTTTCTGCGGAATTGGCCCTCCATCCCTGGGGCATTGCAAGTATCTCAGATATGGCCAAGTGTTGACAGGTTTTCCTATTCAATTTTTAATCTTAACTAATTATTAAATTATTAAAAAGGAAAAAGCCCCCACTTTTGTGCTATGACTTAAAAACTTTCTTTTCATTATATGGCAGATAGGACCTTCAAACACTTGCCAAAGTTAGGAATGCACATAGTTGCAGCCAGGTGACAAACTGAAGTTCTCTTATCAAAACTTGGCGTTGTCCTATCTCCAAGGGACATCTATTTTCTTTTTTCTAATGTCTTTTTTAAAAAAATTAATTAATTTATTTATGGCTGTGTTGGGTCTTCCTTTCTGTGCGAGGGCATTCTCTAGTTGTGGCAAGCGAGGCCACTCTTCATCGCAGGGCGTGGGCCTCTCACTATTGCGGCCTCTCTTGTAGCGGAGCACAAGCTCCAGACACGCAGGCTCAGTAATTGTGGCTCACGGACCCAGCCGCTCCGCGGCATGTGGGATCTTCCCAGACCGGGGCTCGAACCCGTGCCCCCTGCATTGGCAGGCAGATTCTGAACCACTGCGCCACCAGGGAAGCCCGACATCTATTTTCAGTGCTTTTAGTTGCTCCATTTGAAGTTGACTGCTGTATTTCTAAACTATACGCTTACATGGCTGTTTCTTGATTTATCAGTTTTGTACACTTACTGACTTCTTGGGATGGTGGTTACAGTTCTTGAACTACTGGTGTGGTCCCACGTGAAGAATCAGCTATTATACTTGTCCCCCTCCCTTAAATGAGTATATCATAATTTGGGGTTAAAATGATAATTGTTTGTATTATACTGTTTATCTCTGAGCCAAGCAATCTAATATGATTACATCTTCTTTTTTAAACACTCCTTCCCCCTTGCGTTGCCTTTTTCGTTTGCTTAGTTTTCCATGTACTTGTCATTACCTTCCACCTCAAACGCCCTGAAAGTTAATATCAAGTACCTAGCAAAGTTCAGCCTTTATCAACAGTTTTTCTAAACACTTAAACACGTTAGATGACTCATTGTTTCAGATAACCTGTAGATTCTGCTTTTTTCTCCCTGGAGGGGAGCTGGCCAGGTATGCTTGGCCTCCCACCTTGGTGCATAGCTCTGCTCCTGGACCATCTGTTTCCTGGATGCCACAGTCTTTTTTTTTTTTTTGGTGTACTGCCTTTCTTTCCTGAAGCACATCCTCCAGTTGCTTTGTAAGTAAGGGTGCCTGGGGTGTAAAGGTTTTAAGTCTTTGGATGACCCAGAATGCTTTTGTTCTTCCTTTACGTGGGATTTATATGTTAGTGGGTGGAAAATATTCTAGGGTGAATATTCATTTTTCTCTTGGAATTTTGAAGTCATTGGTCTTTTGAGTGTGACCTGTTTTAAACTTCTTTGGGGAAGCTTTTAGGATATTCTCTTTATTCCTGGTGTTCTTAGATTTTATGAGTGTCTTGTGTTGTCATTCGCTGTTCCAGGTGCTTGGTTAATTCTTTTTCTTAGGAGCTGCCCTTTTTTTCTGGGAAATTTTTTTTTCTTCCCCTCCAAATTCCCTGCCTTCTCTTTCTGAAAGTCCTGTGAGTCACCTCTTTGATTTATTTTCTTATCTTTTCCTCTATTTTTGTCTTTTTGTTCTACTGTTATGAAATGTCTTTGACTTTCCATTTCAATATTTCTATTGAATTTTTAGCTTTGTCATATTTTTAATTTATAAGAGAAGCCCTCTTTCTCAGTTTTTTAATTAAAAAAACGCGTCTATTCCTTCGTGAATTTATCTAATCTCTCTGAGGATACTGAGTGTAGATACAGGTATTTTCTTTTGGTTGGTATTCTTGTGTCTCCGGTATTCCCCCCCACCCCCCCCCCCCCCAATTTCCTCCAGATTTCAGTTTTCCTCTTTGTTTATTTGGGTTATTTATTTTTTTATTATTTGGCCATGCCATGTGGCATGCGGGATCTTAGTTCCCCAGCCAGGGATTGAACCTGGACCCTCGGCAGTGAAAGCCTGGAATCCGAACCACTGGACCGCCAGGGAAGTCCTGGGTCTTTGTCTTTAACGCTGAAGATTGTCCTTAAATACTTGGAGATGGGTGACTCTGCTCGTATTTGACTGAGGCACTAGCAGTGACTTGGAGGCTGCTGACTGCTGGTAATTCAGTTTAGGGAGTGCAGGTGGGCCCAGTATATTCTCGTGGATGGGGAACCCCAGCTGAACATCTGAAGGGCTTTTCTTTGGGGTTTCTCTAAGAAGAACACCCAGAAGCTTTTCCTGCTTGGGGGCTGTGCATGTTTATTGGCCTGTGGGGCTCAGGTGGAGGAAGGAGGCTGGAGATGTGCCGTCTGATATCTTAGCTTTGCAGCCCTGTGGCTTGCCGCTTTCCCTCCTGTCCTCACATCTGGAGCATTTCTCCTTCAGCTTCTTCAGGGCCTGAGCCTCTGGTTTCCTGGACTGTGAGGTAGAGAAAGGGGGGGCCTGGGACGCTGTGCCACCACGTGTCCCCTCTCCTCATTTTAGCCTCATACTTCGTTTGGTATCAGTTGCTTCCAAATGAGGATCTCCTCAGGGTTCTGTGCAAATTGCCTCATTTTTGGTGTCCCCTCAGTGGGCACTTAGATTATAACTTTTTTCTCTTTGCTCCATCCATTAAAAAAAAAAAATTTATTTATTTATTTGGTTGCACCGCGTCTTAGTTGTGGCAGGTCGGCTCCTTAGTTGAGGCACATGGGCTCCTTAGTTGGGGCATGCAAACTCTTAGTTGCGGCATGCGTGTGGGATCTAGTTCCCTTACCAGGGATCGAACCCGGGGCCCCTGCATTGGGAGCGCAGAGTCTTAACCACTCTACCACCAGGGAAGTCCCTTCATTTTTTTTTTTAAGTCTTTTTTTTCTTGTATTTTATTTTATTATTTATTTTCTTTTGGCCGCACCTTGCCGCGTGCAGGATCTTAGTTCCCCGACCAGGACCGAACCCGTGCCCCCTGCAGTGGAAGCGTGGAGTCTTAACTGCTGGACCACCAGGGAAGTCCCTGCTCCATCCATATTTTAGCGGTCAAAACCTGATAGTAACAATCTGTGCCGTCATTTCTTCCCCTTGATCTCTTTATGCTTCTTATAATCATTTTTATGGGAATGAACCCCTGTGACTCATGTGATCAGTCCCCCAGACCAGGAGTCAATTAGAAGTTGCATCTTTGATTTCACACCTGTGGTTTTGTTCAGGCGTGGGCTACTTTTCATCCGGAGCAGTAACCACAAAAACAGCAATGCCAACAACAAAAATGAAAACAGGAGTGGAGCAGCGCCTTAGGGCTGATACTTAAAGTGGGAGATGCAACCCAGGGACGGGGGCCATGCAGGCCTGCTGGGTGGGCATCCCCAGGCTCACTGCTGTCCCACACCAGCCTCCAGGAGACACGGAAGTTTGTTCAACGGGTTTGTTTTTTTAAACAGCTTTATTGAGGTGTATTTTATATATCACGGAATTCACCCGCCTCAAGCCTGCATTTCAAGGGTTTTTAGTAGATGTACTGAGTGGCACAGCTGTCCCCACAGATCAGTGTCCAGCACTTCCATCGCCCCAGCAGGATCCCTCCTACCCTTTCACAGCGAACCCCTGTCCCATCCCAGAGCTTCAGACAACCGCCGTCTATTTTCTGTCTCTATAAATTCGCCTTTTTTGAGCATTGCATATAAATAAAATCATGCCACGTGTGGTCGCTGGTGTATGATTCCTTTCACTTTGCATAATGCTTCTGAGGTTTGTCCATGCCGCTGAGCGTGGTAGTTTGTTCCTTTTTATGTCTGGATGGGGTCCAGGGTATGGACGGGCTGTGTTTTGTCCACCAGTTCGCCAGCTGATGGACGTCACAGTTGTTTCTAGATTTTGGCTGTTGGGAGGAGTGCCTTCAGCAGGTGTTTGGGCCTCGCATCTCAGATGCTTTCGGAAGAGTTGCACCTGGGAGCCTTACATAGCAGGAGAAAAGAGGGGGCATGTGTTTGCTGGGGTCTACCCCTTTCTCGGCAGCATAACTCCACACCTCCCGGTTCTGATGACACGGCCGCCTGTCTCTGCTTCCCTGAAACCTTTACCTTCCCCACTCTTAGTATTAGTCATCACTGCATTTAGGTCATTTCTTGAAACATCTGAAAACAGTTTCTTATCGCCATAAAGACAAACTGTTCACTATCAGTGAGGTCATTGGTATCAGGAACTAGACCAAACCGGTTTTTCCTTCTCACATTTTATTGGGGGATTCCATTGTCAATAGTCAGCCCTTTGCCATGTGATGCTAAAGACTGGAGTTTTCCTTTATCTCAGACAGAAGCTGTTGACTCACCGGGATTTGAAAAAATAAAACAAAATCTAGTATCTTTGGTCAGAAGGACATATACCAAGTTAAATAAATGATTTGTTGCGTTACATGGGGGAATACAGTTGCTCATTTGATTTTCTTCAGGTGTACCTTTTAGAGTATTCTTTTCATCTTACATTCTAAAGAAAATTTTTTTTGAATTTTATTTTATTTATTTTTTTATACAGCAGATTCTTGTTAGTTATCCATTTTATACATGTTAGTGTTTATATGTCAATCCCAATCTCCCAATTCATCATATCTCTTATTGGGGGCTTCAGTGCATTCAGATCAAATCTAAATTTAATGTTAGTGTACTTCTGGAAAATTCTCATACTTAGAGCTATATTCTTACCTGTTTATGATACTAACTGAATACTGTTGACAGCCAGAACCATTGCCCCAGCAGTAACTCTGGGACCCTCTATGTAGTTGCCGTGTAGTTTTGCTGACTATTCAGTTTGGAGATCTCAAGTCAAAGACTGAATATTACCCAAGTCAGGGTTGTGCATCCAAGGGACACACGGGTTATTGGGACCCGAGTCAGGCAGTGAGGGTGGCTCAGGTGGCGCAGGATTCGCTGAGTGTGTTCGTTCACCCGCGGGGCCTGCCTGCAGTTCTGGGGCCTCTCCTGTTTGAACTTGGCATCTCCGTGTGTCCACGTGCTCCTCATCCGCTCTTGTTGCTCCTTCCCTTAGTTGCCAGAAAAGACTTGTGAATGTTCAGCTCTTTACTCTTCAGTGACTTGGGGGCTTAGTATCTGGTTTGTGTGTCGCTGTTTGTGAGATATCTGAGCCTGCTCTGCTAGGCAGCTCTCCTCTCAGTCCTGTTACTCCAGAGCTCGCTGCGGACGTGGCGTGTGCCAGGCATCCCTCGAGGCTCCTTGCTGGTGGCAGTGGACAAGAAGAGCGGTCAGCGCGTGCCTTGTGCAGCACGTAGCTTGAGGAGGAGGGTACTGCAGATGGGGAAGAGCGGCCCGTGGGAGTGGATGGCTAAGCTGGACCTGATACGGTGGACACGTGGTACGCAGTGAAGCTTGATGGTTTAGATTCAGAGTCTCTGGTTGAGGCTGAGATGGGTGAGCAGCTGGAGCTGATGGCTCCTCATCTTGGTTAATAGAACTCTGAATAGAGATAGGAGGGGTGTGTTCCATTGATTATGGTAATTGCCTGCCCCTGTCAGTTGCCTGGAGCGTCTGTCTCTTGGCAGGCCTCGCATCCTTTGTCTGCTGCTGGTGTGGCGTCCCGACTGTCCTGAGTTAGGAGTTAGCAGCTCTTGGTCGAGCACCCTCAGCATCCCCATAGAGAGAAGGGTGGGGAGTGCGCTCTCATCACACCTCAGGGCGTCCTGTGAGCAACACGTGGTGCTCATACTTGGAGACGGACGGCCCAGAGAGGGGGGGACACGTGGTGGGATGGTTACCCGCCGGTCCGCCGACCTTAGGGCTGCAAGCGACCTCTGTGAAATGGGATCACTGGTGTACAGACAGCCTTAGGATACTCAGATAGCTTTTAATAAGTTTCTGGAGTTCAGGTTATACAAGGAAATGATTTCAAAGATGAGGTTTTGCATTTCTTTTTAGGTGCTATATATTTGCTTTTTGATAATACAGATAAAAGGTAATTTTCTTTTCCCGAGCTTACTGAGTAAAATGGTCTTGTGGGCTTTTTTGAAAAAAATTTAATATCGAGTGAAATATTTCTAACCTTTCTCTAATCACACTGGAAAAGACCTTTTTAATTGCTAATGCCAGCCATCAAAATGTGAAAAAAAGTTTGCTTTATTTTGTTTAAACGAGGCCTCTGTCAGTCATCAACCCCAAGGTTGAATTAGACATTTCATCAGTTTGCTACTCAATTAGCTGAAAATATATATTCTCTTTTTTACTTACTATATGAAAAAAGTGATTTAAAATGCTAAATTTTACATAGGATGTTGATTTTTTTCCCTTGACCTTTCTTCTTTCATTTCTTTCTGGCTCTTTCTACTGAGGACTTTGTCTCTTTGGTAGTTTGTCTTTTTCCCTTTTTTCTTTCTTTTGAATTAAATAATTGAGTGTTTTTTGTGATTCCATTTTCTGGCTTATTAGCTGTAACTTCTACTTTATTGTTTCATACATTACTTTAGGGTTTACAGTACATACTTGTAACCTATCACAGTTTACCTTCAAATCGTAAATACTTCATATGTAATATAAGGGCATTACAGTAGTATCACTTCTGTTTCTCCCTACCTGGCCTTATAGTATTTTGTTATATATTTTACTTTTATATATGTTATAAACCTCAAAATATATTGGTGCTATTTTTGCTCAGTCAGCTATCTTTTTTTTTTTTTTTTTTTTTGCGGTACGCGGGCCTCTCAGTGCTGTGGCCTCTCCCATTGCGGAGCACAGGCTCCGGACGCGCAGGCTCAGCGGCCATGGCCCATGGGCCCAGCCGCTCCGCGGCATGTGGGATCCTCCCGGACCGGGGCACAAACCCGCGTCCCCTGCATCGGCAGGCGGACTCTCAACCACTGCGCCACCAGGCAAGCCCAGTCAGCTATCTTTTAAAAAGATATAAATAGTAAGAAAAAACCCTAATACATGTACCCATGTGGTTGTTAGCATTTCTGGTGCTTTTCGTTCCTGGTGTAAATCCGTATTTCTATCAGGTACCATTTTCCTTCTGCCTGAAGGACTTACGTTGTCATTTTTTATAGTACAGGTCTGCTGGGTGATGAATTCTTTCAGTTTTCGTATGTCTGAAAATTTTTGTGCTTTTGATTTTGAAAGAATTTTTGCTGAGTATAGAATTCCAGGTTGCTATTTTTTCCCCTTGTCTTAGAGATGTTACTCCACTGTTGTCTCACTTGAATTGTTTCTGCTGAGAAATTTGCTGTTCTTATTTTGTTCCTTTTTACATGTCTTTTTTTTTTTTCTTGTCCTGACTGCTTTTAAGAGTCTCCGTTTACCCCTGGTGTTGAGCAATTTGATTATGACGTGCCCTGGTGTGCTTCTCTTCACGTTTCTCGTGCTTGGGGTTTGGGAGCTTGGGTCTGTGCGTTTAGAAGTTTCATAAAATTTGGAAGATTTTTGGCCGCTGTTTCTTCAGTTCTTTTTTTTCTTCCCCCCTCACTTCTCTTCCCTCTTCTTGGTCTTGGGGACTCCCATTGAATGTTTATTAAGCCACCTGAAGTTGTCTCGGAGCTCACAGATGTATCTTTTTTTTTTCTTTTTGTGCTTCATTTTGGTTAGTTTCTTCTGCTCTGCTTTCATGTTAACTTTCTTTTTCATCGTGGACTCTGCCATTAATTCCATCCCACGTATTTTTCATCTCTGGTGTTGTATTTGCATCTCTAGAAGATCTGGGTGTTTTAAAAATATTTTCTAGATCTCTGCTTTTGAGCATATGCATACAGTTATAATAGCTGGTTGAGTGTCCTTGCCTATGATTAATATCTATGCCAGCATTGGGTTGGTTTCGATGGATGGTCGTCACTGTTGGTTATGTTTTCCCGTCTGGTAATCTCGGCGTGGATGTGAGACATGAACTTTACCTTGTTGGGTGCTTCCTATAAGTATTCTTGAGCTTTGTTCTGGGGTGCAGTTAAGCTACATGGAAATAACTTGATCCTTTTGTGTCTTGCTTTTATGGTTTTTGTTAGGGAGATCTGGATCAGTGCTCAGTCTAATGCTAGTTATATCCCACTGCTCAGGCAAGACCTCTCTGAGTTCTCAGTTGCCCATGATTTATGAGTTTTTCCATTTGTTTAGTGGGAACAGGCACTATTTCCATCCGTGTGAGCACTTGCACTGTTCCTTCCAATCCTTTTGAATGTTTTTTCCCCCCAGCCTTGGTAGTTTCCTTTGCATGTGCTGATCGTTACTTGGGTGAACATACAGGGGACGCTTTGCAGAGCCTGGCGGTTCTTCTCTTTGTGTAGCTCTCATTTCTGGTATTCTCACCGGAGCTCTAGCTGTCTAGGTTTACCTGGACTCTTAGCTCCTGCTCCTTAACTAAGGGAGTCTGCTGAGCTCTGCTTGGGTTTCCTCTCCCTGTGCTGTGCCCAAAAACTTTGTAAAGGGAGTAAGTTCAGGCAGTCGTATGACTCGCCTCATTTGTTTCTTATCTCAGGGATCACTGTTCTTTATTGCTTGATGTCTAGTTTCTTATCTCAGGGATCACTGTTCTTCGTTGCTTGATGTCCAGTTTCTTGAAAACCTTTGTTTTGTAAATTTTGTATGGGTTTGTTTTGGTTGTTTCAAGTGCAAAGGTATATCCAGTCCCCTTTAACACCATCTTGGCCAGAAGTAGATGTTCAGCTGTTCATTCATTAGGAGGCATCAGCAACACGACAAACTGAAAACAACCCCTCCCCACTTCTTTGATGGGAATAGTAGTGAGTAGGAGAACAACCTTGGATTTCAAAAACACCACTTAAAAAAAAAGATTTATTGAGACGTAATTCAAACACCACACTGTTCACCTATTTAAGGTGTCGAGTTCAATGGCTTTTTGTATATTCCCAGAATCATGCAGTCGTAGCCACATTTTAGAACATATTTGTTGCTGCAGAGAAGAAACTGCATATCCCAGTCCTATCACTACCTTCCTCCCTTCCCCCACCTCAGCCCCAGTCTACTACTAATCTACTTTCTATCTCTATAGATTTACCAGTTCTGGACATTTCATATAAATGGAATCAAACAACTTGCGTTCTGTGAACACTTAGCATGTGTTCTAGGTTCATCCATGTTGTAGTATGTATTGTGCTTCATTTCTTTTTGTTGCAGAATAATATTCCATTGAGTGGATATACTGATTTTACCTGTTATTCAGTTGATGGGCAGGTGGATTGTTTCTACTTTTGGACTATTAGGAATGATGCTGCTGTGAACATTTGTGTACAAGTTTTTGTATAGACTGTATTTTCATTTCTCTTGGATGTATATCTAGGAGTAGAACTATTTCTGTCATGTGGTAATGACAGAGGAGCTCAGTTCCTTTGGAGGAACTGCTAAACTGTTTTCCAAAGCAGCTGGACCATTTTACATTCCCACCAGCAGTGTATGAAGGATTTGATTTCTCCACCTCCTTTTGCCAATACTTGAAATTATCTGTCTTTTTAAAATTACAGCCAACCTAGTCGTATCTCATTTTAGTGGTTTTCATTGCTTTTCTCTGATGACTAATGATGTTGAGTATCTTTTCATATGCTTCCTGGTTATTTGAATATCTTTGGAGAAATGGTATTCAGATCCTTGGTACATTTTTAATTGTGTTATTTGTTTTTCAGACTTCTAGATTTGTAAAAGTTCTTTATGTATTCTAGATACAAGTCTTTTGCCAGATGTATGACTTGCAAAAATTTTCTCCCATTCTTTTGAGTTGACTTTTCACTTTCTTGATGGTGTACTTAGAGCACAGAAGTTTTTAATTTTGATAAAGTTCAATTTATTTCTTTTGTTGCTTGTGCTTTTGGTGTCATATCTAAGAAACTACTGCCTAAGCCAAGATTATGAAGATTTACTCCTTTGTTTTTCTTTTAAATTTTAAAGTTTTAGCTCTTAGTTTAGCTCTTTGATCCACTTTGAGTTAATTTTTGTGTAAAATGTGAAGTAGGGGTGCAGCTCCATTCATTTGCATGTGGATATCCAGTGGCCCAGCACTGTTTGTTCAAAGGACCATTCTGTTCCCACTTAGTTGTTTTGGTACGCTTGCTTTGGTGCACTTGTTTTGGTACCAGTTGACCTTAAATGTGAGCGTTTCTGAACTCTTTTTTTTTTTTTTCTTTTTTTTTCTTAAATTTCTGGACTCTAAATTCTATTCCATTGATCTCAGTATTTATCCTATGCTGTGTGTGGGCTTTCTCTAGTTGTGGCGAGCAGGGGCTACTCTTCACGGTAGTGCACAGGCTTCTCATCGCGGTGGCTTCTCTTGTTGCGGAGCATGGGCTCTAGGCACGTGGGCTTCAGTAGTTGTGGCATGCGGACTCCGTAGTTATGGCGCATGGGTTTAGTTGCTCCGCGGCATGTGCGATCTTCCTGGACCAGGGCTTGAACCCGTGTCCCCTGCATTGGCAGGCGGATTCTTAACAACTGTGCCACCAGAGAAGCCCATACACTGTCTTGATTACTATAGATTTGCGGGAAGTTTGGAAATTGGGAAGAGCGAGTTCTCCAAAGTTGTTCTTCAAAAGGACCTGCTGGGCTTCCCTGGTGGCGCAGTGGTTGAGAGTCCACCTGCTGATGCAGGGGACACGGGTTCGTGCCCCGGTCCGGGAGGATCCCACGTGCCGCGGAGCGGTTGGGCCCGTGAGCCATGGCCGCTGAGCCTGCGCGACCGGAGCCTGTGCTCCGCAACGGGAGAGGCCGCAACAGTGAGAGGCCCGCGTACCGCAAAAAAAAACAAAAAAGGACCTGCTGATTTTGCTAATCTTTTTACTAATGACTGACCCTGGCACATACTTTCAAGACACTTTTTTGGCACTTGACACAAGCTTTGTGAATTGAGACTTAACTCCTCTCATGATGAAAGATTTTCTGTTTTGCAGACTAATGTCTTCATATGCATGTCCATATCACACAGATGGTAGACTCCCCCCCCCCGACTGCCCCCCTGCTATGTTTGTGAGAGAACAAATCTAGAGTGTCTCGATTCCTCTTCCTCTTGTAAATGCATTAAGGAATAATTTGATAATGTCACTGAATTCTTTCAAAATCTTTATAAATTAAGTACCATATAGCATAGAAGAGGAGAATGTAAACCATGTAAGGAAATGGAACCAAGTCAAGCTATCCAGATATGAAACAACTCTACCTAGATTATTTTATCATTTCTTATGAAATTTTCACTGTAAAAAGTCTATTCCAGAATACGTACAAATTACATACCTAGATAACATACCATCACTATCAGAAAAGTATAAAGAAGTATGTTTCTTAAGGAAGATCAAAGACCCTGGCTCCGAACCACTAAGAAATAGTTTGCCTTGAACCTCAAGTGTTGATTAATCAAAAATTTCTGTTAAACCAAAGTCTTTGGTATGCTTAAAGCATTTCATCTAGGAGGAAAAATGTGCACTGTGAGCCCAGTATTTCAGTTTGACAACGATAAATGGAAAAGTTCCTACCTCTATCACCAGAAGCGACAAATACCCAAGGAGCTTTTCATTGCAATTACGCTGAAACCCAGCTGGCCTTGGGACAGAGCAGGTTGTTGAATATCTTTAGCAGCCTCACTCATACGATGCAGATGAATCTCAAATCCATCCCAGGGTGATGCTCTTAGAAACCATAGTGACTTCAAGGCACTTTGGAAATCTGATGGTGCTACGTGAACGTTAAATAATGGTCTTGTCAGATTTAGTTTAACACTTATTATTTGTATACTCTCAAAACATAGTTTTTATTTAACTTTTTAAACTGCTTGTTTATAAATATTAGCAAAAGAGGAACTACCCAGAACACAGGTTTCACCTGAGCAACTTGCTCAGAGTAAATTACAGGGAAGGAAGCTTTTGCTAAAATGCATTTCCTCTACTTGTGAAGAAACTGTTGAGAAATAAACTTTAACTCTGAGAAAATTATGCCATCTCTCTGCAATGTGTTTATACTTAAGGAACACAATTATCTTGTTTCAAATGAGGTTCTTTGAAGAAAGAACCCCCTCAAGAAAGCCCCTCTCCCCGCAAAAGACTGTAAGAAATATATTCCACAACTGCCTTCTGTAGCTAATTGTAAGAACTCTGATTTCATCAGCAAACTGGGAAAACTATGCTTCCTGTGAAGTTCATCACTGATATCAACCAACCCTGAATAAGAATGGGAATTAAAACTTTAAAAAATTTAATTAATTAATTATTGGCTGCATTGGGTCTTCATTGCTGTGCACGGGCTTCCTCTAGTTGCAGCGAGCGGGGGCTACTCTTTGTTGCGGTGTGCGGGCTTCTCATTACGTTGGCTTCTCCTGTTGCGGAGCACGGGCTCTAGGCATGCGGGCTTCAGTAGTTGTGGCACGCGGGCTCAGTAGTTGTGGCTCGCGGGCTCTAGAGCGCAGGCTCCGTAGTTGTGGCGCATGGGCTTAGTTGCTCCGTGGTATGTGGGGTCGTCCCAGACCAGGGATCGAACCTGTGTCCCCTGCACTGGCAGGCAGATTATTAACCACTGCACCACCAGGGAAGTCTCAAAACTCCTTTTAAGAATCATTCGTGGAGTTCATTTGACCACTCTGACAATTATGTCCACACGTAGTTGTTGAATGTTAGGGCTCTAAGGAGGCTTGAAGATGATCTATTTCAAACTTTGGTAAAAGAATGGGTCTAAGATTTGTTCTAAGAGACTCCAGACCCCTCCCCAAATCAGAGGCCTCGTCAGTCACAGAGATGGGACCAGAACCCCTCCTCCCAGCTAAAAATCAGTTTGAAAAATTACTTGCCATCCAACGTTTCTTCTATAGGAATTCCTCAGTAAGTTTTTCGTTTTTCAGAGAATGTGGTAAGAATATGGGGCCACGAGAACCATAAGAAGAAACGTAAGTGAACCCCATACCTGTACCAGTTTGCTTGGGGTCCCACATGAAAAGGCCATGGACTTGGTGGCTTAAACAACAGACGTTTGTTTTCTCATGGTTCTAGAGTCTAGAAGTCCAAGGTCATGGTGTTGGTAGGTTTGGTTTCTGCTGTCTGGCTCTGCCCTCACATGGTCTTTCCTCGTGTGGGTGCCTCCCTGGTGCCTCTTTGTGTGTCCACAGTTCCTCTTAGAAGGAAATAACTTTGTGCTCGTAAGTACTAATGGTTTATTAACTAATAAATTAGGAATTTCAGTTTTTAAAACTAAGAAATACATGTGGTCTTCTATTCCGTTATGTAGCATGTCCAACCCCCCCCCCCCGCCCCGCCCAGATCACTACAGACTCTGTTCTAGAGCATGGAGATACAGAATTGGCAAAAAAGACACAGTCCATGCTTTCATGGAGTTTAAGAAGACACAAAATAAATATATCAGGTGGTGAAAAATGCCTCTTTCAGTTGCCTTTACTGGGTAACAGGCCACCCCTGAAACTTAGTGGCTTAAAGCAACCATCATTCTATTTGCTCAGGATTCTGAGGGTCAGCACTTGGGGCTTGACCAGGCTCTGCACGGTGGTTCTTCTGCTGGTCTCTCCTCCAGCCCCTTAGGCCCCCAGGCAGCTGCGGTCAGCTCACCAGGGGCTGCGGAGTGTGAGTCCAGGGCTGGCAAACTTCTTAAGTGCCCTGTTGTTTTCTCTGTCGTGTCAGTTTTCTCTCTCTTCCCTTTGTCCTTCATTAAGGAAGAGTGAAAAGGTTTTGGATATTGTGGAAGATTCCATTTTTCGGCATTGAGATGGAGAGATAACGCTGACCTTTTTAATATCTTCATTTTACAAAAAAGTCTCTCATCGAGTGGGAGAGAGGGAGACGCAAGAGGGAAGAGATATGGGAACATATGTATATGTATAACTGATTCACTTTGTTATAAAGCAGAAACTAACACACCATTGTAAAGCAATTATACCCCAATAAAGATGTTAAAAAAAAGTCTCATCACCCATTAATTGCAGTGTTACCACATGTCTTGTTTTACAGCTGGGAGTTAGGATTTTTTATCTGTGTGTTTGGATGGGATGATAATAGGAAAGGGATAAGTCCTGTGTTGGCTATGGTTTTAGGAGCTCAAATGCCTCGATTCATGTGTGGCAACACTAGACCTGCTTTTCTTAGCTCAACAGGAAATGAGAGTCGGGCCTGGAGGAAGTCATGCATCCCCACCTTGTAGTTGGCAGGCTTCTCATTGGCTGCTTAGGAGAGTAAGTGAAGTTTACTTCCTTCCCCAAAATGCTGATTATGCAGGGGAAGTGAGATCCATCTGCAGGTAAACGAACCAGATTGTGTCTGATGTGGTTACGTGTCAGAAGATGAAGTTTGAAGATGAGTTCAGTTCTTAGGAAGAATAAAACAAATGGTGGGATTTGAGGGTTAAGTGCCTGAGGTTAAGACTCTCTTACTATGATGCTTAATTTCTTTGCGTGAATTGATTTTTCCCTTCAGTGGGTCAGACACGTGGGGAGTGTCTGGGGTACGCCTTCTGCAGTGTTTGAGAGTTGATGGTATTCCGCAGACTGATTCTGGTGGCTTTAGAAAAGAATGAGGATGTGCTAAGCTCAGTGAGGGCTCATTAGCCTCTGATACAGTAAGGTGATCGTATACATTAATGGAAATGGACAGGTGGAGACTCACAAGAGAGAAAATGCTGACATTGCAGGCTGGACGGATTCGTGGGAGTTTTGGAACCAAAATGATTTATTTGAATTAGTAAAGAGGGGACATCTTGACAGTGTGTTCAAAAAATAATAGCTATCTTGAGTACTGACTCCACGAGATTTTTGTGTATATGTTTCCTCATTTTTATCCTTAGGTCACATACGAGTAATTTGTGAGGTTGAGTAACTTGCCTGTAGTGACATAGCTAGTGGGCAGTGGAGAAACTGGGCTTTAAGGCCTTTCAGTCTTGACTTAAGTCTAGCACTTACCCGTTTGCCAGACTGTTTCCCAGGGTATTGGCAGGTTGGGTCCATAGGTGTGACCAGGCGGGAGGGCTTGGGGCCCTGGGTGGTGCTGGGAAGAGGGGTGGGTGGGAGTAGGGGTGGGAGCGAGGGGCAGAGGAGGGCAGACGTTCCTGCCCTGAAAGTTTCCTTTCCCCCCAGTTTTCTGTGCCTCATTTGGTGCTTCTCAGCCTTCACTGTGCACTTGAGTCAACTGGGGAGCTTGTTAACATGTAGACGGTCGTTCCACGGGTCTGTGATGGGGCCTGAGAGTCTGCGTTTCTAATACGCTTCCTGGTGGTGCTACAGCAGCGTCACACTGGGTAGTTAGGACGTAGTGCGAGGTTCCCGGAGGTGGTGGTGGCCGGCAGCTGATTTAGCATTACGTTGGAGCACAGCTGTTAGGGTGGCTCAGCCAGGCCGGGGTTACGTTGGATCTGTGCGGTGTCAGGTGTTACTTGGGTCGATGATTCTGTGAAGGGACCGTAACATTCCGTTGGGATTCTAGTTGCTCTGAGCCACCACCACAGGATGTGGATGTAGGGAAGGCTTCTGGAGATTCCGTAGCCTGACCCTGTAGGTGACAGGTGAGCAGTGAGGGGCCTTGTGGCCTGGTCTGGACTAGGGTCCCAGAGAGCTGGGGTCTCCCCTGCCCCTACTCCCCCCCCCCCCCCCGCCCCGTGCTTTCTCGCTCTCTGTCTGGATTGAAAGCAGTGCAGTGGGACACTCTCCCTCCCCCCTCCCCCCGTTTGGTGATATGGTGACGTGATAAAAGTCAGAATAGGAAGCCGATTATGATTCTCATTCCGTTTCAGTTTGCAGTGCACTTCGTGGTACCACAGGAAGTGTTTCAGAGGATAAAGGAATGAGCGGAGTTCTGGGTGAGGCGCTTGCGGAGTGGCCGGGGGCTGGGCACTGTGGCTGAGCCCCGGTGCAAGTTTCCAGTGAAGTAGACCCTGCCGGCGCGGTGCCCTGGGGGGCTGCAGACCGCAGCGCAGGCCTGCCGGAAGGCAGGTGGGCTTTGAGTTGGGGTTGGAGGGCGGGGAGGCAGGTGTGAATCTCATCAAGTGGAGAACTCGGGAGAGACTCGCCTTTTGGTTCTTGATCACCTGTTGTCTTGCAAAATTGGGAAGCAGGCAGTAGACAGTGTCACTGTTGAAATAGGAACATTCAAAGCCCTGGCTGCGAGCGAGCAGAGGGCAGCTCTGGAAGCGGGGCCACTGCATGGAGGGTGGGTACAGCCTGCAGATGTAGAGTCAGGGCTGTGGAGGAAGAAACGAGGGAGGAAATGGGTGTGGGCGGAGAGATGTGAGACACAGTTGTCCTTAAGTGTGTGTCTTTTGTGGGGATAGTGGGTGAGGCCAGTGGTTTTTATGTTGATGTCTCAGAAACATAGGATGGTCGTTCTGGAAAGAACTGGAGAGAACCTCTAGCTCCCCCTCCCTCATTTGCCCAGAAAACCCCCAGAGGACCCAGAGAGCTGGAGGGAACAGTGGCTTACTTACGAGGTGAACCAGCCTTGGAGGAGATTGCCAAAAGGGCTTTGACGTTTTTGCCTAAAATGACCTTTTGACACTCTCGCTTTCTCTCCTCTTACTCATTAAAAAAAATACGCTTTTACCCCGTGACTGTTACACGCAGGCACTGTGATAAACATGGTGCTTTCTGTGATGTTCCTTTGACTTTCAAATGGTGCTTCCTGAAAGTTCAGATATCCAAGCTAATTACTTCAGTCACCTTTTGTTACTGTTTGCTTAATGTGAGAATAATTACTAGATTTGTCTGTCTTTAGGCTTTAATTTGGAAAGCAAGTGGAATTATTGCGGAATTTCTGGTTTTGGCAGAATTAATATGCTGTTTTGCAGTTTGTTGCATCAGGCCGGTCTTTAGAGAACAGCATTTTTAATACTCGATTTTTCTATGCGTCACATTAATAAAAACCATATTTAAAATTCCGTCCTTTGAAAGCTCTGTACTGTAGCTGGATTGCCTCTAGCACTAATCATTGGAGCTTTCCTACTATGAATTCAGCTCTCCCAGCCATCTAAACAGTAGACAAGTAACACTCCCATCTTACAGATACGCTTTTGAAATTTAATTTCCACCTTAGAACATGTCAGTAGGCTCTATGGTTAAAAAACAAAAAAGGAAAACCTAAATTGTCAATATTTCATGGGAGGCCCTGAGAGAAAGGTAACCCCTAAAGCAGCCTTGAGAATCCAGACCCTGCGTCTGAGCGGTGGCGTGGGAGAGGCGCGTTGTTTTCCTCCATATCCGTGCAGGAGAGGGAGGCTGCCTGGACGCCGTGCGCGGGGCGGGGGGGGCTGACTGCATGAGAAGGCGCCGGGAGGCAATGTGCAGGGGAATGTCTTCGTGTGTTAAGGATGGTGGTGGCAGGTTGCTTTTGTTTTTTTGTGATAATTCACATAGAGTAGGGCTGTTGTGAAGCTGCGGGATGCTTTCCTCCAACTTTCCCCGGCAGGTGCCCAGTAGGCAGAGCCCTTCTGCTCTTCTCCTCTTCCCTCAAAACTCAGTCAAAGTCAGCAAGACAGTAGGTCTAACTCCAGCTCCCGGCAGCTCCTCTGGCTGGTTCATTCCCTAACTCCAGCTGCACCTGCTAAACAGAGGTCCTAACGAGACCACCTTCTTTTCTTTACTTTTAATTAAGGTATTTTTATGTATTTATTTATTAAAAAAAACCTTTTTATTGGCGCGTAGTTGATTTACGATGTTGTGTTCGTTTCAGGTGTCCGGCAAAGTGAATCAGTTATACGTATACAAGTATCCAGTCTTTTTTCTTCTTAGATTCTTCTCCCATATAGGCCATTAGAGTACTGAGTAGGGTTCCCTGTGCTCTACAACAGGTTCTTGTTAGTTAACCATTTTATGTATAGTAGTGTGTGTATGTCAGTCCCAATCTCCCAGTTTATCCCCCCTCCCGCCTCCCCCATCCCCTGGTAACCGTAAGTTTGTTTTCTACATCCTAACGAGACCTCCTTGCCATGAAGCCCTGACCCTGGTTTTCCGCAGGGCGAGGCCGCCGCTGGGGAGTCTGAAGCAAAGGCCGTGGGCTCACGTTCTCACCCTCGCGCTCCTTGGGATTACGTGCGCAGCTTCTGATCCTTGCTGTGAAGCAGCGGGTCCCGGCCGGGCCTGCGCAGTGCAGTCACCGGGAGCCCACACACCTGATAACTGTGCCGAATCCCCAGGGACTCAAGCTGGACTGTCCTGGGGATGCCCCCTGGGCGGGGTGGTCTGTCAGCGCTCCTAGGTTACCCTGAGGAGCGCCCGGTTCTAAGCTGAGGATCTGGGTCCACAGCGGCTGCGGGGATTGGTCGGTTTCCGCCCCGGGCTCGCTCTGCTGGCTGTTGGATTTGGAAGTCCTTTGTGCCTTTTCCTCCCTTTACTAAGCATCGTTTTTCATAACTCAGTTTGGGGGAACACAGGTTCAGTTGATTGTGGAAATATGCTGCTTCGCTAGTTTGAAAGAAAAAGGTAAATCAAAGTCTGCTTTTTCCCCCCTTAAACCACCCCCATGCCCCCAGTCCCCTGGATGGCAGGATCATGAATTACTGTTAATTTTCTGACTGGTTTCAAGTTTTCAACTCCGTGTTACATTGGAGTTTCTTCCTTTGGGAGTTTGTTGTTAATTTTCGTGGTTTGTACGGACTTCTCATAGATGCGACCTTATATATACCTTTATCAGAGGGCATTTCCCAGGGCATGCCTGTACTGGTTTTGGAGGAAGAGGCTATGGAAGCTCAGGGCTCAAAGGGTTTCAGAATCACCTATCTCCTGCCCACCTCCTTCGCGATCTGCAGAATCATTCTTGGTGGAGTTGACCTTGCGAGTACTAAACACTGACACTGTGGTGGAAGTATACACGTCTTATTTGAGGACGTTTCCCCACATTTTTTGCATATAATGCAAACATCTTGTATACACTAATACACTAGTAGTGTTTTCTTGTAAATACTTGTAGTAAACATAGGCGAGAATTACTGAAGGTGTCTAGCTGTATACAGCAGAGGTAAGAAAATAGGCTTTGGATAAGCACAGAGTGTGGATCAGGCAGATTATGATCTGCTTTCTGCACAGCCTCTGAGGACTCCTGGAATCACCATTTCTGTTTCACGAGGTTACGCCTGAGGCGGCCTCTGCCCCGTGTAGCTGGTGTGGCTTCTGTGCCGGGCCCCTCTCCCGGCGGGTCAAGGCTGCAGGCTTCCCATTACGAAATTTAAAAATGATCTTTCTTTGAAGGTTCACAGCATTAACGACTTACTTACTTTTAAATTCTTTGTTGCCAGCCTTGTTTTGTCCTCTCAACTTTGTTGGGAGAGGTTGAGAAGAAACCATAAATTGCCGTGGTGGTGTCAGGTAAGCTTGGTGGTGGAATGGAAGGAACTGGGCTAGTCTGTGCTTCCTCCTGCTGCCTTCAGGAAGCCCCTCCCCCAGCACAGCGTCTGGCCGGTCCTTGTCCTTGTCCCTTGCAGACTCGGGGACCAGAGCTCACAGCCGCCATCATTTATGTCGCTCACGGTTGGAGATGTCAGCCAGTACTTTCGGCAGCTTCTGCCCTGGCAAGTGGTGGCTGGCCAGGTGATGGAGGCCTCACTCCTGTATCCGAAGGGCTCCTTAGCACTAGACCAGGCATCTTCAGTCCTTCCGATGGTCTTTGTGTGTCTGACACGTCCCTTGTGTTTGAGATGATACCTCCGGATGTGTTCCAGTCGATCATGACCTCTGTGACAGCCGTGGTGCTCGGGAATGGACCCATGTCGGTGCTGTGCCTCTGGTGTGCAGTGCAGGCTCTGGACGCCGGGGCGGTCCTGGAGGACTCGGGTAACAGGCAAAGCCCTGAGGTCAGAGAGTGACAGGGCCTCAAAGTCGGATTTCCTTCAGTGCTGCTGTGATAGGATCAGTGTCTTGAGCTGGTCATGTCATCTCTTTGGGCTTCAGGTTCCTTTTCTACGAAAGGAAGGGGTGGGCCAGCGTCGGGGCCCATTTTTCTCTAACATTGGGCGTGCTTTCAGAAGGCAGCCCTTTTTGAAACCTCTAGTACTAGCAGGCGAGACTTAGGGCACCTGGTTCCACTTTGCAGGAGGGCTGTGGAGAGTGTTTTAGGTCTAAATTGGTTTCTTGGTTTGGTATTTTTGCCACATTTTCTACATTCCAAAGATTCTCTCTTTGGAGGGAATGAAACAGAAATCAGCTTTGGGTCTAGAACTTAAGGAATGGTTCTCTCCCAGCTGTGGGAGATTGACCCTGAGCGATTACAAAACAGATTCCAGGACCCCACCTAGACCTGCTGATGCCTTGAGGCCCAGAAGTGGGTATTTTTTATAAAGCTCTGTAAGTGACTGCACAGCCAGGTTTGGGAAATACTAGCTTCAGAAGCGTTTGCTTCTTATAAATAGTGAAGTATTTGCATATGAAACGATACCTGTCTAGGATTGACTTCAGAATAGCCCAGTGCAAGGAGGAGGTGGGTCAGAGTAAAGACGCAGCCAGCTTGGGTGCATCTTGATTTTTAAAGCTGGAGGCACGGGGCTTTATTCTTCTACTCTCTCTACTTCTGTGGTGAGTTTGAAGTTTCCCAGGCTAAAAGGTAAGCTAAAAAAAAAGTTTTACTTTCTGGAGCCATTTATGCTCGCCTGTTGTGTTTATTCCGTAGTCACAAAAGGTAAGTGGTAAGGTGGGCCCCGGGCTCACCTCACCTGAGACGGACTTGAGTCAGCTTCCGTGGGTCCAGGCCTTTCCCTCGGCCTCTGCGCACACACCTGGGATCTGTTAACCACTGCCAGGATGGGCCGGCCCATCGCCCGTGCGGCTTCCGGTCTCCAAGATAGCAGGAGGAGAGACATCCTCTCACATGGGGCTCCTGTGCCATCGCAACACTGCTGGGTGTGAAAGGAGGGCGGGTGGGTGGCATGTGTGGTGGATGCCCTGGGGCGGGGCCAGGACACCTGCGGGGGCGTGACATTCACGCAGGGGCGTTTGGCGTCCTGTGGGACTCGGCTCGTCCCTCTCAAGCTTGTCTGCTCCTCGGAGCCCATTTCTCGGTGGCCACCTCCCGTTTCTGTTGGTGGAAGCCTGGATAAAAGCCAAGTGTCTTCACGAGTCCCCTGCATGTCCGGGGACCCACGTGGGGAGTCCTTGCCCTGCTGTTTCAGCTTCACAGCTTCCTTGGGTTTGGGTGCTGCTGCGGGAATGAACTTGGACTTGGCTGGGGTGACGCCTTTTCATCTCTTACACTTTGACTGTGGAGAGAAGCCAAGCAGATCCATTTATATGTTAGAGTTGCAAACTTCAGAGTTTTGAAACAGCTTTATTATCTCTGAGTGAGGATTCGGAATTATAAAGGGGCTTTGGGGCTTGCATTTGTTTCTGGTGATTCAAGGACTTTGGAGGAATTGCCATGGAAATTGCCTTTGAGTAAGAGCAGGGTTTTTTTTTGTTTTTTTTTGGTTTTTTTTTTTTGCTGTACGCGGGCCTCTCACTGTTGTGGCCTCTCCCGTTTCGGAGCACAGGCTCCGGATGCGCAGGCTCAGCAGCCATGGCTCACGGGCCTAGCCGCTCTGCAGCACGTGGGATCTTCCCGGACCGGGGCACGAACCCGCGTCCCCTGCATGGGCAGGCGGACTCTCAACCACTGCGCCACCAGGGAAGCCCAAGAGCAGGTTTAAAACCATCACTTGGCTATCACAGGTCAGTCGGTCTGTGTTAGGTAGGCAGGTGGACATGCGTGCTGTGCCACAGAGGAGTGCCAGTAATTAGCTAATTTATGAGCCATTCTCTCTTGCATTTAGTTTTGATTTTATTGTTGACTGAAAATCCATTAGCTTTAGTTAAATATCAGCTAGTATTAGCCGAGCATCTTGGAGTTAACTGTGGGCTTTTACCGGTTGTTGGTAAATAGTTTTCTGTTCGGTTTTCTCCTCTGCAGCCGGCCTGGCTGATGCTTTCATACACCATTATCAAGGCTTCAAGTCTTACTTCGAACATAAATAACTTTATTTTGGAATGAAAGGGCCTTCGTTGATAGGATTATAGAACATGTTCCTTAAACCAGATAGGAAAGAGCAGGATGTTCTGGTGATTTGTTTGGCCAGCTCTACATGAGATAGAGGAGGAATTCAGTTCCACCCTCTCATAACTTTCTAATGCTATCTGTTTTAATAGTCTGCAGATGATCTATAGAAACACAAGTAGAACACTTAGCATTTACTCATGTAGCTGCCATTTTCCAAAAGGAAAGGATTTATTTCTCTAAAACTCTGGAGTGTACTTTAAAGGTCCTCTGAGAATTTAGGGAAAAAAATATTATTTCAACAAACACTGTTATCTCAAAATATCCAGCGGTATAAAGAACGTTGTATAGTCAGCGAGATTGTCTTTTGATTGTAATTGCGGAACTCCTTAAAGATAAAGCCAGTTTTATTTATTTTATCTGAAAGAAAACCCATTTTTTGTCAGATGTAGCTTTTTACCAAATAACTGGCCTCCGTCTTAGACCCTGTAAGTTCTCTTCCGCAAGTACAGATTAATACAGAATGAAAGAGAAGTAAGAAGCACGCACTTGTTTGTTGATCCGGCAGTTTGCTCTTGTGTTGAAAATTGTAAAACAGAATGACAGTGGGGAGACCACAAAAGGAGCACATTTAGGACTCCACGTAGGAAACGTGTGGAACCAAAGAGCTAGGAGATTATTGGTTCAGTCTGCTGTCATGAAATAACTGAGGAAACACCCGGAGTTGGTGACATTAAGATTACGGCCCCCATCATTTCCCCGTCTAGACATTGCTGGGGTTTGGTTGGAGGCTGGTCTGTGCAGCACGCCGGCACCGTCTCCACTGCTGCCCCCCTTCCCTGGGTGCTTGTTGGACACAGATGGCTGGGTCCCGCCTCACAGATCCTGGTGCAGCCAGCCTGGAGTGGGACGGAGAATCTGAGTTTCTCACAGGTTACTGGGTGCCGTGGAAGGGGCTGTCTGGGGACTGCACTTAGAGGAAGTGTCTGAATATAATCGTCTGGGGGAACTTTCTTCCCAACAGTTTATTAAGAAAAAATGGAAACCTACATAAAAGTTAATAACTATAAAGTGAATACCCATACCTGTCTACCTCCTAGATTTTATAACTAATGTTTTATTATATTTGCTTTCTCACAGTTATCCACCTGTCCGTCCATCAGTCTATCCTTTTTTGTTGTTTTAAAGACTTAATTTTCTTACAGCAGTTTCAGGTTCACGGCAGAATTGAAAGAGGGCGCAGAGATTTCCCGTATAGCTCCTGCCTCACCCCGCCACACCCAGAGCCTCCCCCGTTCTCAGCACCCTCTCCCCGGGGGTGGCTTTGCTGCAGTCGACGGACCGGCATGGATGTGTTACTGGTACCCGGAGCCCGGCGTTTACATTAGGGTTCACTCCTGGTCGTGTGCATTCTGTGGGCTTAGAAAAATGTGTAAGACGCGCATCCACCGTTAGGGGATCATACAGAGTGGCTTTACTGCCCTGAAAAGCCTTCTGTGCTGCACCTGTTCTCCCCCCGTCCCCCACCACAAAGCCCTGACGGCCACTGATCGGTTCACTTTTTTCAGGTTTTGCCTCTTCCAGAATGTCATATAGTGGGACTCCTACAGTATGAGCTATTTCTTTCTTTCTTTTTTTTAAAAAATTAATTAATTTATTTTTGGCCACGTTGGCTCTTCGTTGATGCCTGGGGGCTTTCTCCAGTTGCGGCGAGCGGGGGCTACTCTTAGTTGCGGTGCGCGGGCTTCTCACTGCGGTGGTCTCCCCTGCTGCGGAGCACGGGCTGTAGGCGCGTGGGCTTCAGTAGTTGTGGCATGCGGGCTCAGTAGTTGTGGCACACAGGCTTAGTTGCTCCGCAGCACGTGGGATCTTCCCCGACCAGGGCTCAAACCCACGTCCCCTGCATTGGCAGGTGGATTCTTAACCACTGCGCCACCAAGGGAAGTCCTGAGCTATTTCTTTAAAGGCATTTCAAAATAACTTGCTGAAATCAGTAGCTTTACTCTGAAACATTTCAGCTTGCATACTGTTACCTGGAGTGCAGTGTTTATATACAGTTTTTCTTAGTGAAATGCGCAGATCTTAATGAGTTTTGAGGACAGTACAAGCAGTAGTTGAACCCAGCCTCCCCATCAAAATATAGAGCATCACCATCACAGCAGGAGGCTTCAGAATCTTAGCTGGTCCATGGCCCCGTGGATTAATCCGGGATGGGGCCCAGGGTGATATTTTTACAGACAAATCCCCCAGTTGATTTTAATGTGCAGCCCCGTTTGGAGACCACTGCTCTGGAGTCTTCTATTTCTTGTAGTCTGTGAAAGAAATTGGTTTATATTTGGAAATCTGGCAAAGTTAAGAAGTCAGTCTGTGACATGAAGAAAACAGGTAAGTGTTGCACAGATGTTCAGTCCTCAGGGATCTGTGAAGGTGCTAAAAACGAAACAACAGACGAAGGCAGAAGCAGCCGAGTTACACTCAGAAAGTGATTGGGTGCTTGTGTGTTGTGGCCCTTCCGCCCCGTCCTTTTTTCTTTAGGATTGCCTCTGAAAACAATCCGCTTGACAATGCACTCAGACAGTGGAATTTTTGTTTAATATTAGGCGTATAATCTCTTGTCCTTGATTTTTGCCTGCTTTTCATGAAGTGACAAAGTAGGACCGTGTTTCTCTGGTTGGGGGTGCAGCCCATTAGTGGGTAGTGCAACCAGATAGTTGGTCAAAACTATCATCTTTCTTTTAACTGAGTAGAAAATAGAGTGTATCAGATGTACTCAGGGTGGGTGTTTTGCAGAACTTTCAGAAATGTTTATTTTGCTGAAAAATGTGTGTTATATGTGTATTGGGTGGTGGTTTGAAATGTATTTTTTATTAGGTTGCACTCCAGATAGTTTGAAAGCAAATGAACCGAGAGATGCTAGGTTTCTTTTAGCAAAAGGAAGGAATGATTAAAAAGAATACACTTTTATTAACTGAGTAGACATTTCTTCTGGATTGAAACCAGCCGTGTAGCCCACCGTTCTCTGCACTTCGGTCCTCGTTCTGTTTTGTCCCCTCTGGCCTGGGGCTTCACCGTGAGGACACCTACCAAGAGAATCCCTCCACTCGGCCCTCCGGGAGTAGCGCTCACTCTAGGGCCCTCGTGAAGTCCTGCTCCGTCTCTGCCTCGCCTCGCTCTCTTGTGGAACTCGAGGTGTTTCCTGGCTCGAGGGTGGTCCTAACTAGTGCGGGGATGACTCAGATGCCCAGCTGTCCTGTTTCTCCTCCCACAGCCCCCCGGGCCCTCGTGGAGGTCCCGCACGAGGCGTCACATCTTCCCTGAGAGATGCAGACTGGGAGCTCGAGTGGGTCCAGGGGACAGAGGAAAGGCTTATTTGCTTTGGGTTCTGTTTTTTTCATGTATTTTGTATCTGAAACAATTTTTTTCACATTTCTAACCAGCCTTCCTAATCATTGGAAATGGCTCATGGCTTTCTTCAGAGTTCTCCTGTTGTGACATCATAGGACAGTTTGCTACATGGTTTCTTTGCAGGTTATAGTCACAGCCTGAAGCTACTTTTCCGCTTTTCCTCTGGCGGTGGGAGCTTTTGTGGGGATGTAGCGTCGAGTCTGGGGTGGGGGAGGTGTGTGAAGCTGGGTGGGAGGCCCGCCCTCCGTGACCGAGGGGCCCACTCTTCTCACGCACCCCCTTTCTGATGGTGGGGGCGGGGCAGTTGTTCAGATCATGTGTTGGTTATAGCAGAAGAGAGCAGAGGTTGCCCTCTGGCCAGTTGGTTTAACTGCAGAGAAGCCTGCTGAAGCAGGTTGGGTGGGAGGAGCTGGTCCTGCCAGCTCGTCCCCTGTGGTCCCAGGGGTCATGGTCACGTGTCACACACACCAGATCACTGACTCCAGGGCTCTCGTGGGATGAACGCCCGTGAGCTCTGGACGTGTCTTCTGCAGGGGCTGTTCCAGTAACATCCAGAATGATGTGAACTGGTTTTAGCATGGTTGAGGGTACTTTTTTCTTCAGGATATCACAGCTTCTTAACGTCTAATTCTCGTCCATCCCTTCAACTCGGAAATATGTCAGAGAGAACATTTACAGTGATTTGAATGGGACAGTATATCTTAAAAAATTACAAAGCCAAGAGCAGGAAATCATCTCTTTTACAAATGAAGTGATGTGTGGAACCTGAAGGAAAGGATTTTGAGCAGGAACCTGACATCACACCCTGTTTTTTTATCCACTTGAGATTCCTTTTATTTATTTATTTATTTTTAAAATACTTCTTTTTTGATGAGAACTGTCTTAGCAACTTACAAATGTAGGATACAGTGCTATCGACTGTAGTCACCGTGCTGTACATTACATTTCTAGGACTTATTTATTTTATAACTGGAAGTTCGTACCTCCCCCTCCAACCCCCGCCGAGCGGCATGCGGAATTCCCCGACCGGGGATCGAACCTGGGCCCCTGCAGTGAAAGCTTGGAGTCCTAACCACTGGACCGCCAGGGAATTCCCAAGGTTCCTTTTATTTATTTATTTATTTTTGGCTGTGTTGGGTCTTCGTTTCTGTGCGAGGGCTTTCTCCAGCTGTGGCAAGTGGGGGCCACTCTTCATCACGGTGCGCGGGCCTCTCACTATCGCGGCCTCTCTTGTAGCGGAGCACAGGCCCCAGACGCACAGGCTCAGTAGTTGTGGCTCACGGGCCCAGTTGCTCCGCGGCATGTGGTATCTTCCCAGACCAGGGCTCGAACCCGTGTCCCCTGCGTTGGCAGGCAGATTCTCAACCACTGCGCCACCAGGGAAGCCCCCAAGATTCCTTTTAAATGAACTAAGTTTTGCTTCCTGTTGGTGGATTTTCCCTTTCTTCTCACCCTCCAGAAATGACTAGGAAAATTATTAAAAGTCCCATAATCCTACACGATTTTATGTTTTAGCAGCTGATTGCGACACGTACAGAGTTTACTATTGTATTTTAAAAAAAAAAAAGACCCGAAAACTCACAAGATGAATCTGACTTATCCGATATAGTGACTCCTTCCCTTAAATTTGAATTCTCCTTCAGAATTGGGGAAGGGAAGCTGGTTCCACAAGTTTCTGTGGTAACGTGTATAGTCAGCCCGGCACTGAGGAGTAGGTGTGGATTTTAATATAATTTATGATTCATTTTAAAGTCAGTGGGAGATGAAATGGGCTCAGAACGCCCACACAAGTAGCTGGTGTGTGACTTCCTGGGTCCTGGGCTGAGGTGGCCCACACGCCCTGGCGTTATAAGCTTTCCAGAACTTACCGATTTTATTCCTTTGGGAATTGCTTACCCCTCGGGAGCGTAATCACTGGCGGGGGGCCGGGCCGGAGAGAAATGGCGGTAACCAGCTCAGGAAAAGTGCTTTTACCGTCTTGTGATTAGTACCGTTTGAAGGCTGGCTCCTCCGAAATGGGGAGTGACAGGGTCCAGGGGGTGTGCTATCTCTCCCTCCCCCCTGGCCTCCTCGCCCCTCGGGGCTGCCGGGTGGGAGGAGGGGGGTGATTCCCACCAGCTGGCAGCAGGATCGCCGTCCCGACCCCAGCTGTGTGCTGGTGAACTTGGACAGTCCACAGCGTGGTCTCTCGGAGCTGCTGCCCTTGTCCTGGGCTGGGCCTCGGGTCCCTCGGCCTCTGAGCCAGAGCTCCAGCTTCCCCGGGGGAGCTTTTTGGGTAACTTTGGGGCTCTGGCTTGAAGCGGATGGGATCCCGAATTTGAACGAAACACCCCACCTGGTGATCTAGAAGCCAGCCTGCCGTCCGCAGGCTTTCCCGATGCCTGTGGCCCTGGGCGGGGTCCTCACGTCTGCAGGAGCACGGAAGCCCGGACCTGACCCTGTGTGACTGGTGAGGAGGTGACACTCAGGGACGGTCGGTCAGGGATTCTCCAGGGCAGGGACGAAGGGGAGGTCAGGAGACCCTGAGCACAGGGCTTGTGCAGGCTTGCGTGCCCTCTGGCCCACTAACCTCGTGGGGCCCAGAGAAGTTCAGCTCCTTTCACGAGGTCACCCAGCAAGTTGGTGTCAAGTCTAGAACTGAGAACTTGGGTCTCTGAAAGCTGGAGGTGGGGAGGTGAGGGGGTGCGTGTGACGTGTGGTGGCTGATGCAGGAGCAGCCGCAGATGCCCTGGTGTGGAGGGGACGGGAGGTGCAGGTGGCGGGCCTGTGCTCTCCCCTGGTCAGGCCGAAGGGCAGAAGGTTTGGTGAGCGCGTGGGGCCGTGGGAGGAACAGGAGTTGTGGAGCCAGACAGACTGAGGCTGAAACACTGCTTCCACCGCTTGCTAGCTTGCAAAACTCGGACTGGCTGACGTATACCCTCCTTGGACTCTAATTTTTCTTACCTGAGAAACAGGGGCCGTGTCACCTGCCTGTCAAGCTTCACCCTGCCGGTGAAACGCCCTGAGTGCGTTCTTTATCTTTTTTCCTTCCGTTATTGGGTCTGTTGATGGAAAGAGATCCCATGCGCGAGTTGATTCATTATCCGTTATACAGGGAATCATACTATAGTTTCTTTAATAATAGAGAAATTTAACGTTTTGAAATGACTTTTGTTTGAAAATCTGTATGAAATCAAACATTATGAAAATATAAAGAAAACAGTGACCTGGTAAATGTTGTGCCCACTCCCACCCCCTTAATTTTTCTTTTATGTTCTAGCAGCTGATTGCGACACGTACAGAGTTTACTATTGTATTTAAAAAAAAAAAAAAGACCCGAAAACTCACAAGATGAATCTGAAGCACGTAATTATCTATATGATGGCTATTATACTGAGTGGTGATTTAGTACAACTATCAGGTAGTTTACTTAAAACATTATAATTAGCCTTATTACATAGTAAAGCAACATTTATAAATATACACACATATATATTTTTTCCTTCCCATTTCCATTCTGTTGTGTCTGTGCTCACACACCAGCTCAGCCATCACTAGTTTGCCTGATGCACAGAGTGTGAGGAACTCGGGGACCCGGGCGTGGCTGTCAGGACTGGCCTGCCTTCCCTACGCTCCCGTGGCCTCACCTGCAGTGGGTCAGCTGCTTGGACCCGGGCAGCCTTCTCCCCTGCTTCCTGGCCTGCCTTCCGGGGCTGCTTAGGGAGCGCGGTTCTGGGTCTGTGCACCGGTCACACTGTCCAGGGGACAGAATGGTCACCACGCCGTGTCTGGCTGGAGCCGAATGAAACCTGGGGTGGCTGTGGAGGAGAGAAGCCTCCTGAGAAATGGGCTTGGGGGGGTCCTTGGCACCCGAGACTCTTAGGGTGTTGCTGGTGAGACTTGAGCGTCTGTGGACCTGCGGGAAAGGGATGGGGGTCAGAAGGGTCCAGGCCCAGTCAGCTGAGGTTTTGACTTGTGTTTGTGGCCAGGATGGTGTCTAGAGACAGAGAGAAGGCATCAGACTAAAATGCCACCTCCCCTGCCACTGGCCAGAACCAGAATTTCTTTGTCCAGCACTGAAGCCCTCTGTTTTCCCTTTATATACAGTAAAAGGCTTACCATGCAAATGTACGATGTAGTGGCTGAGTTTCAGTTGCTGTATAAACGAGATCCCTGTTAAGGTGGCAAGGGGGGTTAGGCTGGAAAGCAGGAAGGTTGTAGGGTCATTCTTGCAGGCACAAGTGGGGTCACCCGTGGCAAACTTCCAGACTGATCATTTTGCCAAGGCTGGCCCTGTTTATCTTCATCTCTGTGTCAGACCAGGGAAAGTCGTCAGAGGGCAAGAGACTTTGCAGACAGTGGCCCAGCAGGAGGCTTCCTGCATAGCCCGGCCAGGGCACCGCCTAGGCACCACCTGCATTATTTTTGTACTAGAGTTTCCTGCTGAGAGCAAATGAAGAATCTGTAGTTTTTGGAGTCAGCACTTCCCAGAATACCCTAAGTCACTCTTCTTAGGCATTTGTTGGCGGCTGGGGCAGGGCCGTGGCAGAGAGGCAGACAGGGGCCAGCTGGCCCACGGGACGCCCTGTGCGTTCAGCCGGGGAGCTCGGGCTTCATCCTGAAGTTGAAGGCTGAAGGGTTTGAAGCAGGAGAGAGGGCAGTCAGGTTTGTACTTGGAAGGAGCGCTCCATCGGCAGTGGGGAGGCTGGCGTGGAGCGGAGCGCGGCTCAAGGCAGGGACACCAGTTTGCACGCTGTTGGAACAGGTGCCAGAGACGGACCAGAGATGGGGTGGATGGAAGGGTGTAAATTCCGGAGTTGCGTGAACGCGGTGGGGGAGTTCTGGCTGACAGCTCGCCTCGTGAGAGCGACACAGAATTCTCAGAAAGCGCCACTTTAGATGGCTGCCGACAGATGCTCTCGGGATGAGCGATGCTGTCTCTGCAGGCGGGAAGTTCACTTCTCCAGCCGCCCCCTTACTAACTCTGCTCTCCGGTTGCACCTTCTGGAAGTCTACTGTTGGCAGCCGTGTGATTCCACCAAAAGCAAGTTGGTATCAACTGCTTTCAAAGCTGAAAATCCTGGTGCCGCTTTTTGTTTTTTTTTTTTTACATCTTTATTGGAGTGTAATTGCTTCACAATGGTGTGTTAGTTTCTGCTTTATAACAAAGTGAATCAGTTATACATATACATATGTTCCCATATCTCTTCCCTCCCTAGAGCCGCTCTTGCTGACGAGGTCAGAATTCCTTCCCGCTTGTTTTCACACAGTTGCCGGCCACGGGAGCCTTCATCCGCGCTGGCCTCTCTGCATCTGACCTGTTCCCTGCCGCTCAGCTGTAAGCATCTGTTCCAGACAAGACCTGGACGGTGTCGCCCTCTTTCAGTGGCTGCCCGTCGCTCATAGGATAAAGGCCAGACTCTAATGTGACTCCTGGCCCAGGCTGGTCCAGGCCCCGGCCGGACGCCGTGGTCCCTCTTCATCTTTGTGCTGCCACCGCACTGGCCTTTCGTCCCGCTCCCGCCTGTCTGCCAGGCACTTAGGAGCGCTGCCAGGCGGCCCCCGCTGCCCGCAGCTGGGTCCCGCTCACAGACCTGGCGCTCTGAGAGCCGCCTCTTGCTGTCACAGCACTTGGCTCAGTTGCCTTTTCACATTTGTTCGTGGAATCATTGGTTAGTGTTAGAGAGGGATCGCTGCCCCTTGCCAGTCCCATAACTGGTCCTTATGTATTTTGAATTCAGCTGTGGCACATTAGCCTAACTCATTCTGGTCATTGCAGACCCTCAGTTATGCAGAAGGGTTACGTCAAGTCACTTCTTTCCGGTTGAAACTCCTTTGCAGTGTGTCCGCTCGTGCCTGGCCTAACTTGGTACCACTCCTCACGCTGTGCTGCATTGTTGATCCCTCCCGCCAAGGTGTAAGGTCGCCGAGGGCCTCAGAGTTGGTGCTGGACACTCGCAGTACTCGGTCCCTGGTGGGGACTTAATAAAGGTTTGTTGGCTGAAAGAGCACTTTAGAATGATATCCAATAAAATGAAAGGAAGGAGAGCTCTGGCATCAAAAAGGTTAATCAGTCCCTCTCTCCCTCCCCCTTCCCTCCCCCTTCCCTCCCCGCTCCTTCTCTCTGACAGCTCATTTTTACTATCACAGTTCTGCGTGCTTGGCTGTGCTATCATGAGCTGTCCACGCTCAGGAAAAAGGGTCTGTTGGGCAATTTGGAGTTTTGATTATGAGAAGTTAGTCACTGTGACAAGCCCGTGAAACACAGATGACAAAGCCACTAATAACATTTAATCTTGTGAAATTCATGTGTCACCTGGAAGGCACTCGGGGCCTTTTCTTTGGGTGGAGGTGTGTGTTTCCGTTGGTCGTGAACGGTGTTCGGCTCCCGGGAGACGTGAAGTGGGACCAGGGCTGGGCGTTACTGTGACGAGCCGCCGCCCTCCCTGGAATGGGGAGCACCAGGCCTCTGTTTAATTCCTGGATTAAGTTAAGTTGGTTACGTGGTTCCAGAGAATTTACAGATACACCTTATTGCTCCAAACAACCTAAGTTGGCCAGGACTTAACGTGAGCGGTCCCCCGCCGCCATTACGAATATTTTCTGTATTTCCTGTTACTCATATGTCTCTCTGATGGATCTGAGCGTGGGACTGGGAAATGTTCAGAAGTAGTCTCTGACAGGGCTGCTTGGTGTGCCATGAAGCATGCTGGTGAGTGTGCACATTGAAGACCACGGGCGAGTCTTTTCCCTTCTCTGCCGCTCCTTTGGAATTGCTCGAGGCCGGGAGCCTGTGTCTCAGACAGGTGACTCAGATGAAAGAAAGTTTGAAAAGGAAAAAAGGTGTTATTTTCTGGTTACTCACTGTCATCATTCAGGCCCCAGTTAGGCCTTTTCTCTCTCCTCTCTCCGCCCTTGCTCCTTCATTTAGATTCCTGTCTCCTTGAACCTTCTCTGCACTTTTGTAAAAGTTTGCCAGGAATGAATGGAAATGGAAAGGAATGCCGTGAATTCCTATTTGTTGATCCCCTGCTCTGTGGCTGACTCTGGAAACACGAAATTCAGAGAGGTCACCCACCACGCCAGTGTCACACAGCTTGTAGGTGGCCGAGGGAGCTGGCCGGGACTGGGGTTGGCTCAGAGCTCACCTCTGGACCACGTGCTGGGGAAAATCCATCCACTTACAAGTCAACAGTGACCACTGCCCGCCCCGCTCCTTTTTACTGCTACTTCTCTGAAGTCACTAAAATACATTCCCAGATAAAGACTGGGATACTTCAGACACCGAGGAATATCTGCATAAACCTGGACCCTCTCTTAATCCACTGAAACAAAGGAATTAGGACATCAGCTTCTGACCAGAAACTCACTTGGACTCCTAATAAACACAGGCCAGCATCCTGTGAGGAATAAAAACATCCTAGGCACAGAATACTGAGAAAGAAGCGTCTTCGGTCTGTAATAGAAGTAACATATGCAGACTGAAGAAAAGCAGTAGGGTGTCTTCTTTTTATACAGGGCAGCTAAAGTCAGCTTCAGTTGAACAAAATTGATAGTAGTTGCCTCTGGGAAGCGATTTAGTGCTTTGAGATTCATGGAGTGAAAGAAATAGGATAAGGATCTACAGAAGATATTTTCAGCTCAGTGATTTTTTTTCTAGACGTCTCGAATCTGTCTTACCCCCACATCCTTCTGTGCTGTTAGAGTGTGCCAGGGACCTAGATCCCATGCCCCATGTCTTTTGCAGAGTCTGAGGACCTTCCTTCCTGGCTCGGCCCCTCTCGCTCTGCTCTGCTCCCTGTCCTTGGGCTGATAATAGTTTAAAGGACCAGTGGTGGAAAGATCAGCCTGGGCTGCCACCAAACAGGCGGTGACCTAGGGAAAGTGAGTGAACCCAAGAACCGCTCTTTCAGCTGTAAATAAGGGCTCATCACAGTAGTGCCTGTTTTATGAGGTGGTGGTGAGGACTGTGAAGGATGGATGGAACCAGACGCTTGAAGTGGTCAGGACAGACTTTGATCTGTGATAACCGTTACTGACCTTCAGTTTGTACAGAGGTGACCAGGCGTTTTAAAGGGAGAGTGAGGGTGTAGGGAGGGGTGAGTGGGTGCCCTGTCGTGTCCAGCAGGTGGGGGTAGGTCCATGTGAAGTCTGTCTGGGGCTGCTGACCAGCGCTTTCTGAACTCGGCTCCCAGCCCCCCTCCCCTAGCCCCCCCGCCATGGAGACTGAGATGGGCCTGATCTCCAGGCACTGGCTGAACAGTCCGTTCTTCTGGCAGCTGGAGTTTTCCGAGGCAGCGGCTTTCAGCGGGGGCCAGGGTCCTCCTAGGGATGCGGCCTTGAGCCGTGAGAAACGATGCTGAATGTTTGTTCACGTCTAGTCGAGAAGAGGCTCAGAGGAGGCTGGCTGCAGTTTAGTCCAGGAGGGGATCTTCGTCAGCATAGATGAGGGCATGTCCAGATGTGTGACGCACGTCCGTGTGGTGGCCGCCGGCCGTCGTGTCTGGGAGGACGTCTGCCTTGCTGCGCTTTTCTCATGGTTGTGTCCAGGTGCGCCGTGACTCCTCATGGGCAGATTCCGTGGCTTCGAAGATGGTGCATGGCCTGGGGGGAGGCAAGAGGGGAAGCTGCTCTTGTGGCCCTGTGACGGGTTCCACCAGTGACTCTGCAGTTGACTCTCAGATCAGCTGGCGGTCAGCACAGGATTTCCTTCCCTGCACATAGCTGGCATTCAATAAACAGAAATATTCAATCAGGACTGTGGGCCTCTCAGTGCATAGATTTCTGTGTGGCCCCGGATCCCTGCTGTGCATGAGCTCCAGCCCCCAGAGCTGTGTCCCCGTGTGTCTTGGTGCTGCTGGCTCTGTTGGGAAGGTGCTACTTCTGTCACCTTTGGTTGACAGCATGGATGACCCAAAGGGAAATGCATTTATGAAGACATTTTATATAGGATATAAGTGAACACATTTATCTTCTTCATTGGAGGAGTCCTAATGATTTTTCCCCTGAAATAGCATTTGATTCTGAAGGTTTTTTTTTTTCCCCCTGGTTTTTGGTCTTTTGCTATTTACTTTTGTGATAATTCAGTACAATTTAAGAAACGTAAAGCAGAGGATACTTCTGTAATAGTGGGTGCACTGAGCTTCGGGGTCTTAGTCGTTGACATTTAAGTTCCCTGGAGGGTGCCAGCTGCTTTCTCAGTCTGAACACCCTGTGCTTTACTGAATTCGGGTTTATTATATAGATTTACTTTTCATAAGCTCTGTTGACTAAAGGTTAAAAAAATAACGAAACAAACCTGACTCTGAAAACTTGTTTGCTTTGCAACGTGGCAGATAGGAGAATTTCCAGTGAATCTCGAAACTCCAGAAATGAATTCAGAATGCACTCAGACTGATAATAAGAGTTGCTAATTACTTCCAGCTTTATTGGAGAAGTCAGCTGCAGAAGTGTTGGGGGACCAGCCTTGGGACTATCAGAGTGGCTGCTGCCTCTTGCCCTGTAAACGAAGAGGGCCCCGTAAATCTCTGTTAGCAGAGGTCTTCCCCCTCCATGTGCCTGAGCCTCTGGCCCGCCCTGTGCTCTCTGTGGACGCCCGGCCCCGGGACATCGAGCGGCCTGAGTGCTCAGCCTTCAACAGAGTGTGTCGCATGTCTTTGGCTTCAAGTGATTTATATCATCACCTTGATTTACTTTCCCCTGGCCATCCTAATCAGAAGCCTACCTATTGTCTTGAGCCTCTAATTTCTTACAGAAATTGGAGCCCCACACAGTCAAGGTCCTTTGCGACGTCCAGCAGCCCGGGACTTGAAGCAGCGCGGGACTCTGACCGCGATGCCCGCAGTAAATGCTCTTTCCAGGCTTGCTGCGAGAACGGGAAGGAGTGTTGACATCAAAGGGGAAAATAAATATTTGCGGATAAGGGTTACTTTTTCTCCCTTTGCACTGTCAGCATAAGCAAAGCCCCATCCCTTATTTCCTTTGAAAAGAACCTTATTTTTAGAGGAAGGGGAAGGAAACACGTCTGTTGAGAAAACCTTGCTGTTTTGTGGAAGTGGACAATTCTGTCCTTAGCCCGTGTCTCCTTTCCTATGGCTGATAATCATAGCAGTGATTACAGTCAGCATCTGAGTGTCTATGAGCCAGAGGCTGTGGTGAGAGTTCTGCCCTGAAAGTACTCCATTAGCTGTTATTCCCATAGTACAGATGAGGGGACTGCGGCCTGTGGAGGTTATTGCTCTCACCTAAGGCCATAAAGCGTTTAAGGGAAAAAGGAAGAGTGAGAGTCAAATCCAACTTTGTGATGCTCATGGGCTCTTAACACTGTGTTAGTGTAAACTTTGCAGTTCCGACTCTTTCGTTTTATATGGGGAGGTGCGGCGGGCGGTACATCTTTCCCCTTGATCATGTCACAGACTCCATGTTAACAGGGATTCCTTATCAAGGGAGTTTTGCTCTGGTTCCCCCCTTTAATTACTGATTTTTAATTTCTGATGTGGTAGATATTGATATAACCCACCTAAACGAAAAGCTCTTCGAAATTTTCTTGAGTGTAAGGAGATCCTGAGACTAAAAGGTTTGAGAACCACTGGCCTAGTGGTTAAGGGTAGGCTCTGGGCTCAGCTGTCCCTGTTCTAGCATTTACTAGCCATGGGCTGTTGAATCTCAGTGTCCTTAGTTGAAAGATGGGGCCCATGGTAGTAGTTGATCAGGCCGTGAGGATTCAGTGCAGTGACGCCTGCCACGGGGGTCTGTCTTGGGGGGGGTTACCGGCTTCTGAGACAGACAGGGCACATGTGTCGGTGGCTGGGAGGGTGGTGGCCCTCAGGGGAGAGCATGCTGTTTGTGCTGGTCCGGGGCTTGGGGGAGAGGTGGTGGCGCTAGGCCTGGGAGGGGCCTCGCTGCCTGGGGGCCGTCCGTGTGGCAGCGGGGAGAGAGGGAAGGACCCTCCGGGGTCCCGCAGCCCGGGCTGGGGCCGCTGGCCTGAAGAGGGAGCGTGGGTTTCGGGATGCAGGATCGCAGGCCGGCTCCCCGGGCAGATGGAGGAAGAGCTGGGGAGCCTGGGGCCCTGGGCCCTGCTGTGGTCCCTTTGGGGCAGCTGTCTCCTTAAGCCTTTGGAGTGGAGTGCTTCTCTCCTGCCCCCGCCCCCTGCCCCTCTCTGTCTGTCTCTTTGACTGTCGGCTGCCTCCCCTGGAGGTTTGTGGTGGAGAGGGAAGCCCCCTTTGCTCGAGCACCAGCTTGGCCTGACTGAAAGGAATGAGCCAGGCTAAGCCGCTTTGCCCTCTTTCCCCCTCCCCCGCCCGATCTTCTTAAGGAAAGAGTTGTTGTTCAGCAGCCCCCTCCCCGCTGGGGCTCTGACTGGCGCCTGAGGGATGCTCTGAGCACCGGGACGCAGGCCGGTAGGAGGCTGGTGGGTCATCGCTGCCTCCGGAGACGGGCGGGGTGGGGCACCAGCCTCACCTCACCCCGTGTATGTGTGCTGTAATCTAGAAGCCTGAAAGAACGAGCCTGTTTGTCTCCAGGTTTTAATCTGAAATGAAATGAGATGCTTTCGTCTGGTCCAACACCCACCCCGACTTTTTAAAAAGGGTTTACTGACTTAAATAGATCTTAAAACCAGGAATCTGTTTCCATTCAGTTCTAACCTGGAGTCAAGCGTTCTGCTCGAGGGGGCTGGTGAGCCTAGAGCAAGGTGAACCCAGACTCTCTGAAGACAGAATCGGAGTCGTGTGTGAGAAGGATCCCTGCTCGCCCCGCCTTAGGGTGTCTTGGGGGCGGCTGCGAAGGGGAGGCGGCCTTAAGCTTTAGGGCTGTAACATCCAGTGCTTCCAAAACGCACAGGGCTTGCATTTGGTCCCTGAGGTGGGGAAAGTGACAAAACAGAGCTCTTCCTAGCAGAGCTGTGACCCGGCTGTGTCTCAGGCGGCGACTCCGAGGAGGGCCAGGCTGACTGGGTCGTCTCTGCATCGAGCGTGTCAAGGCCAGCTCTGAATGACGGCGACCCTCCCCGATGTGCCGTCTGCACCCCTCCCCCAGGTCGCGGGGAGCTCCCGACAGGGTGCTGCTTCCCTTCATCTCTGCTCCGCCCTCCCACCCAGACCGCACCGCCGATTTTACCAGGCGTACAAACACCCCACACTGTAAACCACTCCAGAATCAGGTGGCATTTGAAAGAGGAAACCCATGAGGGTCGCGGACTGCCTGATTTTCTAAGGCTGTTTCTGGCACTATTTCCTTTGCTGCTCTGAGAACAGTGGGCGTCTGGCTGGTGAAGACAGTGTGATATTTATCAGTGGGATTTGTTGTAACATGTTTAAAACCCAAGAACAGGGAGGACTTGAAGGGGCTCCTGAAAACGGACAGGGCAGATTTAGAGAACTCGATCTCTATTACTCAGTGACATTCAGTTCCCCTGCAGAGCCTCCCCTCTGACCGCCAGCACAGGGTTCTGACACTCCTGAGCTTTCCGTGGGGTTGTAAGGAGGCCTGAGCCGCCCGGCGGCCTTTCCCTGGGGCCCCGTGCACCTCACGACTGATCCTGGCCCCCGGGGCTCCGGCCTCACCCGAGGACACAGGGGTGCAGGCAGTGTCTTCTGACCGTCTGCTCTTTGCGGACCTCTTGTTCCTAAGAACAAAGTTGGGTGTCTTGAAACTGCAGTGCAGTTAGCATATGGTTCTGAATCTCTGAAACCTCTGTTGTTTGAAAAAGGCAGGAAATGAGTTATTCTGAGTAGTCAGTTTCCCAGAGAGCAGCAGAAGTTTATTTAGTAACTTTTATGGTAGGAAGAGTTTTAGGTTCTTTTGTCACCTATAATGGGGTAGAAGATTTTAATTTCACTACTTTTAAAATAGTCTAGTATTTTTAAATAGTCTAGTATTTCACCAGATGAGTAGCTAGTGTAGCAGATTTAAATAGTGGGGACTTGATTTGTGAAAAAAGTATTTGACGGTGTGTTCCTTCAGTTTATTTGCATCTTTTTCGAATATGAAATGTAGCATGTGCAGCCTGTGAAGACACGTGGTTTCAGATTCGGTGTCACAAGATTTTTCCCGTAATAAGATTTCATGTTATAAAATAGGTTGAGTCGGAGGAATAGTAAAAGATGGAAAAAAGTGGAAATATACCCCCCTCCCCAATAATACTGCTCCCCTCTCCCCTCCCAAACAGACAGTGCTGCTAAGCAGATGGCCGGCTTCTTGTTTCTCACACATGATGCTCAGGGTGGTGTCATTCGCCCCCAGGTAAAATCAAAAGTAATAGAACCCATAACTGACTATGAATCCTGAATTTCTGCTGTGTTAACATAGCTACCTTTAGGCTGTTGTGCATGTAACTCTCTGATGCGTCTGTATTTGAAGTGCCAGACACACACACTCACACACACACACTCACACACACTCACACACACACTCACACACTCACACACACACACACTCTTCTCTCTCTCTCTCTCTCTCTCTCTCTCTCACTCTCACTGTCACTCTCACTCTCACTCACAGGGGCTTCTTAGAGCCTTGGTCTGAAGCACATTCCAGATGGGAGCGTGGGGTGTGTGCAGACCTGAGCTCGCATGTGTGAGGGTGGTTAGAACTGCCTTTCCGGTTGTGAGCTACTTACTACTTGATTTCTGGAGCCGTTAGCTTGGGAAACAGAGCCCTAGGGTGTAAGCGCACCCCCTGTCCACTTTTGTTGCCTGCCCTTTTCCTTTTAAGTGGGTCTATTCCTCAGATTCTTAACCTGTGATGCCCCCAGGAAGCCGGCTTCCCTGCTGTTGCTGCTGCCTGCCATTCATACTCATGCCAAATTAGTTGAAATCCTATTTTCATGTGTCCTTTGATTTTTTTTTTTGGAATAAAATGTATGCTGGTATTTTTACTGTTGGTATGATGAATGAATAGTACTTTCATCGTGAGAAACTTATATTAAACTTCGTATTTTCTAAGTTTAAGAAGTGGCTTGATTCTCGTTGAGCTGCCCCAATAATGGATATTACATTCAAGAGGACTGACTGCTTCTCACGACTAAATCACGGGCAAGGAGCTGATTTCTACATCCTGTCCTTTGGAATTTACTTTTGTGGGATAGCTTTTCTTATTGCAAGATGAGAGCTTACTATAAAAATGCTGTTTTGGGGGTCTTGTATTATACATTTCAGACTATGCCTTTAACTATAAATGTTTATTTAAGGAAATTTAAACTTTAACTTACATTTCACTTATGAGGACAGGACAGACCTTTGGAAAAAAATGTTTTTAGGCCAGATGTGGACCAGTTGCCTTAACTTCCCCCCTTCTCTCAATTTAGCTAGTTTCGATTTTTAGATCCATCCTTTCTTCTTTAAGATTTTTTTTCCTTTCCTGAATTCTTTACAGGAGCTTGAGATTTCTGACGTAGGATGTACTGTTGCTAAAACACAGGCAATGTTGAAGAACCCGGGTTTTACTTGAAGGGTTAGTGAGCAGCAACTACCTTTGTAACTAAACATTTTGTCCTTATGTCCCCACCCTTTTCCCTTAAACACATTTTGACGTTGGCGTCTGAAGATCCAGTCACTGTGAGCGTTTAGGATGAGGCCAGGAGAGTCGTCTGAAGGCCCGTCCCGGGGCTGTTTTTGTGCACACGCCCTTGCTCAGCGTCCGCGTCTGCTTCTGCTGGGTTGGAGAGGGGAGAGCCAGGAGTTAGGTGCCCGTAGCAGGAGTAGACGTTTCAAGGGTGGCCTAATTAAAGACTTCTTTAAAGGAACAGTCCGTCCCACCTTCTAATTAGGGACGGTCTGTGCCGCAGGGGCCCACAGATGAACACAGCTCAGTGTGGACGGGAACTTGGATGCTGTCTTCCAGCAACCGTATCCACCTCGTCTTCCTTCCAGGAGATTTTTTTTTTCCTTCTGAGCCTCGATAAGGGACTAGAAAAGTTGTCTGAGGAAGCGAACAAATTAAACATCAAACAGAAAAAGTCCCTGCATGTCATTTCATGACTAGCTGTGTCCGATTTGGAGCAAGCAGTGGTCTTGGTTACTCTCTACAGCAGCCTCTGGAAATGACTGGAAACACTCAGGAGGGACTTGCTTGCTCAGCGGGCCCTCGTCTTGTGGTTCTAGCGGGAAATGCTTTGGGGGCACCTGGAAACCGGAGGGGGGGGATCATAGCTCTCTTCAACTCAGGGTGGAGTTAGTTCCTTTGGAGAAGAGGAGGGACTTTCGATGTCTTTCTAGCACGGTGATATGTTGGGTGTTTTGTGGTATGTTTTCTACATCATGTAGTTCAAAGGGGCAGCCGCAAACCGAGTCTTTGGTGTAAAACAGAGCGTCTTCGTGTTCTGTGGGGTTTTCCAGAGAAAGTTGGTGGTACTGTATGTAAATAACACACGTATCTTGATTTTTGGCTTCTGAAGAAGAGAGTCTAGAGTCTGCTAAGTGAAGCTGTTCAAAGCAGGGCAGCCCGAGGAGTAGATTCCCATTTGCACACCCACCTTAAAGAGCTTGTGCTCACGGGAGCACGCCTGTGTGTGCATGGGAGTGACGCACGCTCTGGTGTTTGCCTCGTAAAAGTACGCAAGCATCACAGCGAAAACCATTCACCACTGTTGTGCTTTGGGATCGAAATCACAGTTGTTTACTGTCAGACGAGGAATTTATGGGAGAGCTTTCCTGGGTCCGCTTTATGTTTACCATTTCTCGATGCTGAACTTGGACTGTGAATTGGGGGCTGCTTTTAGAAACGAGGAGTGAGGGCACCTGTCCGGGGTCTGCAGGATGACCTCGCAAAGGGGCTTGGATCTGCGGGCAGCCCCTGCCCTCCTGTCCTTCCAAATCCCTTCCTCAGGGCCCTCCCCCCGGCAGCTGCCCCCACGGGCCGCCCGGACCTGCTTCCGGCGAAGTGTGCTCTCCTGTCGTGCTTGTGTGCCACTTCCACTGCCCTGCTGGTGTGTTGGCAAGTGTGGCAGGGTTTTAATAACAGCTTTTCTGCAGGGAATTCTGTCTTCCACAGGAGCACGAAGCCAGATTCTCATCAGGTGACGGAGCGTGAAGTCAGCAGGAAAGGAGAGGAGCCAGCAGACTTTAGGAGTTAGTAGATTTCAGTAGAATATATTAAAACGGATACCAGCTTTGTGTAAAAGGAGGGCGCCCCCTTTTATTTTTATAAATAAACTGGGAGGCAGAATACCTGGACAAGAGACTGGCGCTCCCCGTGTGGCCAGTGCTGCATCCCAGTCCCGGCCTGGGGATCGGGGGACCGCGTGGGTTAGCGCGAGTCTGAGTGTCTCATCTGCAGAATGGGGCTCAGACCAAAGACCAGAGCAGGTGATTCCTTAAGTCCCTTTGGTCATTCAGCAGGAATTTATTGGGTCCCTGCCGAGTGAGGCACTGCGTATCCAGGTGTTCAGATCTCAGGAGATAAAGGGAGCAGGTAGTGGGAAGTGGGCATTAAACAGTCAGTGGTGATGTGAGGTCGGCGCGGGGCTGCTCGGAGGTCCTGGAACTGCCCCGGGACTGGCTTGTATTATTACAAGACAGGCGACCCCTCCTTAGTGAGGGAGGGGCCTGACCACAGGCAGCTGCATGTGGAGTAGAAGCCGCGTCTGGATTTGAGGAGCATCCGTTCCCTTGGGACACGTGCGATCCTGGTTGGCCGCCCGGGGTTTGCCTGCTTCTGAAGTGTCCATGTGTGCTGCTGTCATGACAGAAGTGTTGGGGGACTCTCAGGGTAGGTCAGCCCTGGTCAGTTTGTCACTTCTATCCGGGTCACTTCGGAAGGTCCCTCTTTTCCTGAGTGGCAGGCCTGCTAGTCTGTAGCTGATGGGGGGTGTGTTTCTTTTGGTTTGCTTTTGTTTTTGAATTTGAGGCTTGACATACTGCTTGGGGAAGAACATTCACAGCTTCAAGCATACTTCTACCCAGAGAGAATGATCTGGAGGTCTTAAAAGTGGAGGTGCTTGTATTGAAATTCGCTTTGCAGTGAAAATGGCACAATCTCTGCATCCTTATGGGTTAAAGGGACAGGTCTGCAGACCGTGGTGTGAAGTGTCGCCTGTGTTGGTGACCTGTGGGCAGGCTCCATAGTGAGACAGGGCTGGAGCAGGCATCTGCAGGCCAGGGCCTGTCTTGGGAGTTTTTGGTAAGTGACCACCTCTTACGTTTCTGCGTCGGATGCAGTGAAGATGAAGCACTTGAGCTGCGCCCTCCTGGGAGGAAGGCCTTTGTGAACAGCGTCTGTGGTGTCCGGATGGGGGTCTCGTCATTGCCCTCATTGCCCTCATTGTCATCAAAGCACAGCCATGTCTGGGTCTCTGGATGTCCACGTGTGACTGATGTTAAGTCTGCAGATAGCACAGGCTCAAAGCGTATTTCTGGGGTAACCTGTGGTTTGGCGGGGCTGGGGGCGGATGCCTTCTGTCAGGTCTGAGTGGCCTGTGGTTGGGACACCAGAGCACTGTCCTCCTGGCTCCTGTCCCTGGAGACCAGCTCCCTGGCCTGGTGTTTCTGTGATGGACACTCTTCAGAGCACCTGCCTTTCTCTTGTCCCTGCTTGGACAACAAGGGAGGGATGGGCAAAGGAGTAGACAAGGCATCTCTTTCCTCCCAGAGTCTTTTGTTTTTCAAATCTTCTTTCTTATGTAGCTTCCCCAGAATGGGGTGGAGGGACTTGGGTGCAGTTTGGGCAATGAGCGGGTAGAGTGGAGTGGAGGGGGGGGGCACACGTATAACTGATTCAGCAGGTGCCCTTTAAACTGCCTTTTGTACACCTTGAGCGTCCGCAGTCCGACCTGTGGAGCACGCTCACTTACGCACTTTCCACGTGCGCCGGCCTCCACCTCCGTGTGGTCTCGGGGGCCAGCGGGGCAGGTGTCAGCTGTCCTTACGGGGGTGGTGGCTCCTGCCCTCTCCCAGGACAAGGGACCTGGGGTCTGGAAAGCCAGCCCGCGGCTGTCCCCGAAGAGAATAGCACTTCCCAGACTCTGCAGTGTGCACTTCCCTGTTTGTTTTTTGTTATCTTTTTCTTCTGAACCTCCTTCCTTTCCAGGGTTGTAAAGTGGATTAAAATTAATTTTCTCTTGGAATGGAAAGTTTTATGACACGCCCTAAGATAAACGCGGTCACCCCGAGGTATCGAAAGCCTGGTCTGTGAACGAAAGATTACTCGACTGTCAGTGATAATAAAATAGCCCTGGAACCACATGGCCACACAGGTTTAAAGTTCTCGGGCTGTGTTCACAGTACCCAGCTCAGCTTTTATTGAACAGTTAGTTTCTCAGTGATTCATGTTCTTATCTGACAGGTGGCTTTATCTCCTTCGTCCCTGTTGGTTCATTCTTGGCTCAGGAGAGAATGCCACGCCCTACATCAACCTGCGTTTTCTCAGGTCCTTTTCATATAACAACACCCAGCCCATGTTCTGATTATCACGGTGGACGAGCTCATGCCTTATGCCAGAGGCACTTTGCATCAGGAAGTTTCAGGGAGGAGGAGGAGGAGGAAAGAGGAAAGAAAGAGGATGTTCAGGGTACCCGCAGCCCGGCGCTGTGCTGGTGCTGTCACCTGGGGGGATTTGCTTAAATCAGCGGTCCCCAACCTTTCTGGCACCAGGCACGGGTTTTGTGGAAGACGGTTTTTTCATGGCCGGGGCCGGCAGGGTTGGGGGAGACGGTCCAGGCGGTAACGTGAGCTCCAGGCGGTAACGCGAGCGACGGGGAGCCGCAGACGAAGCTTCCCTCGCGCACCACCACTCACCTCCTGCTGTGCGGCCCCGTCCCTAACAGGCCTTGGACCGGTACTGGGGGTTGGGGACCCCTGGCTTAGATGATGTGATAAGTATCCCCATGTAGCCGAAGAGAAGACCGGAGGCTCAGCCAGGTTAAGTTAACTGTTTGTGGTCACGGAGCTTGAAGGTTCAGAGGTGGCGTTCAAGTTCATCCCCTAAGCTGCACCAGGAGTTTTATGTAGTTATCGCTGCCCTGCTTCCGACCGTGAAGCCACGTGAATCCCAGTCCTCTTTCAGTGGGTTCCAGGCCCCCACTGCAGGGTACACCAGCAGACACTGCCAGCTCTGTGCCTGCTGCTGGGTAAATGCCAGTGACCAGCATTTACTGCACGTTTTGTGCCTGCCAGCAGTTACTTAGCTCCAGAAGTGGAGCGTCCTTGTACACACGCTATCTGATCTGATGCTTCCAGTCAGCACCAGGAGGCGAACACTGTGTCTCCATTTTTTAGATGATGAAACTGAGGCTTGGAGAAGTTTTTGCGATTTGCCTGAGATTCTGTAGAGCCGGTCAGTGGCAGAGCTATGATTTGACTTCCTTGTTAAGCTTAAACGCCTTCCCAAATTGGCCTTTGATTAAAACAGTTTCTACAGCGCACACTCCCCCCAGCACCCCATGGTTTTTCAGAGAAAGTCTTTGTTTGAAATAAACGGTTTTGAAATGTGCCTTTGGCATTTTGAACAGAAACATTCTCACTGTGCTGTTCGCAGGAGACCGTGGAAACACATTCCCTGAGGACTTGGCGAAATAGGGTAGATAGCCATCTTCTCTGTTGAGGTCCCGGATCCTGGGAAATCAAGTCATTGGCATCCTGGGGTGAACAAAGCAGGAATGTAGATTTTAACAAGTAGGTGTGTCACTTCTAGCATTTTTATGTGTTATACTTCCAGACAGTTTCGTCTGCAAGGATCCACTGAGGTTTGTTTAATCTAAACTTGCAACTGTAGGACACCCAGTGAAAACATTTCCAAGGTCCAGTCTAGAAGGCAATTCATTTGTTTCAAGCAGTACTCATTATAGAAATTGCCAACACATTAAGGGATTTTGGTGATTGCTTTGGATTTAATCAGTTATGCACCTTTTAGACAGTTGCTGCAACCTTTTGTGGTTTAAAGAGTTAAGGGCCAGTCACACCAAGATGCTTTAACTTTTTTTTTTTTTTTGCGGTATGTGGGCCTCTCACTGTTGTGGCCTCTCCCGCTGCGGAGCACAGGCTCCGGATGCGCAGGCTCAGCGGCCATGGCTCACGGGCCCAGCCGCTCTGCGGCATGTGGGATCCTCCCGGACCAGGGCACGAACCCGCGTCCCCTGCATCGGCAGGCGGGCTCTCCACCACTGCGCCACCAGGGAAGCCCAGATGCTTTAACTCTTTAAACCACAGAAGGTTGAGGCAGTAGTGGCTTGTGGGCATCTTAGCTCCTGCTGCTTGGGGATTTCTCTGTGGGCCTTGCAGGAGCCACTGAAGGACAGCCCCCAGGAGGGAGGACGGCCAGCCTTGGGAGGCGCAGGGGCAGGGGTGGGCTTTTATCGTTGGTCCCTATTTTTCCGGTGAAACAAAGGGAGGGATGATTGACCAGCCAGGTGTGTTTGGCACTTTGTTTTCTTTCTATTAGTTGCAGAGATTCAGTCAGAGAATCGCTTTTGTTTTCCAGTGTTAGATTAACATCCGACGCCATCTGCATCTTCCGTTGGTGTGAATGTGAGATGCTCTCAAGGGTGGAGAGAATCTGCAGGTCGACTGTCAGATTCAGGCACTGGCCACTCTCGCTTTCAAGTGTGGCTTCTGACGTTGTCCTGGTCACAGGATAAAATTGGAGGCTCCGAGTTGGGGAAAGCATTGTTGTTTTCACTAAGCAGAGTGAGTAAAACCAAGCCCTAGAGTGTACAGGGGCCTGCTGGCTGGTCCCAAAGGGAGCAGCATCTCCTCAGTCCTCAGCAGCTCCTCGCTGGGAAGCTTGAGGCTGATGACTTTGGTTTCTGACGGTTTGGCAGGGAAAAGCGTGGAGATGGAGGGCGGGGTGGTGGTTTGACGACGGGGTGGGGCGGGGGTCCACGGCAGCGTTTTTAACGGCCGGATGCCGAGACCCGGCTTGGATGCCGCCTCCAGACAGTGAGCAAATGTGCGGTGGTTAAGTGTGTTTCTCTGTATTTATTGACGCCTTGCTCCGGAAGGAATTAAAGGTGACCATTAGCTGTCCAGAGAACCTGTTCAGGTGAAACATTCGTGGATGGGAACCGCTGCTTCCTTAGGAATATTACGTTCGCCAGGAAAACCCAGTGAGGTGTGGGCCTTGTTGGCTAGATTTGGGAATCACTAACGAGTAAGGGAGTGACATGGTTTGTCAGATGCTTTTTTAAACTTTAATTTGCTGTTTTGATGTCTTTTTTTTTTAAGCAGACCGAAAAATTCTCTATTCTAGGCTAACATTCTTAAAGCTTCCCTTGTGGACTTCCTAGTAAAGGCCCTTTGTGTGTCACGCAGACTCTGAGTTCACATGACCGGTGCTGGGAATGAATAACCCTCAGAGGCAGGGAAGGGAGAGGCTGGCCCGTCTTCTGCTCCTTTCATACTTGTTTACTCCCATCAGCACCCGGCGCACATCTCCCATTATCCCTGTCCCCAGGGGAGATGCTTCTGGAAGAAAACCCTTACTGAGAATCTAGGCGCCTGGGACAGCTGTTGAAGGAACAGAAACTCCAGAAGATGATACTTGGCGTACCATCCCTGTCTGCACAGATGACAAGTTTTTGGTCTCTGTTTTTCTCTCCCTGCTTCCCACTTTTTGTTGTTGCATGAATCCTTTCTTCCTCGGCGTGTTCCCATCTGCCTGTTAACATTTCCTAATTAAACAGAGGCGCCTGTTCAGTGGCGAGCACCCTTCGTTGGTGCGGAGTCCTGCAGAGTGGTCTTCTGCCTTGAAGGGGGGAGCCCGTGGGGGCTGGGCTCGGGCTCCTGTGGGTGCTGGACAAGGCGGTTTGCTGCCCGCCTTCTCGTTGCCTGGTGACGTTACTAAGGGCACATCTGTCTGTAGTAACTTCCTCCTGTGTCTGTGTGTGGCAGGGCAGCTTTATTCATAGTGTGACTCTCACATTTCAGGTGCTCTGAGTCGGTTTCCTATTGGCCCTTCTTCTGACCCGTTTATCCAGGTTGTCGATTAGCAAAGTCAGTTGCTCCGGGACCAGAAATTTCAGCCTAGGAATTCTCCGCATCACCCTTCTGCTTTTCCTTCTCAGAAGTTTTAAAGTGCTTTCTTCTAAATAAGAAGTAAAGCGTTTATTTCTAATTTAGACCTTCTTATAGATCAGTTTGCATTTTTTGAGGGGATTCTTTAAATTTATCATGAGAATTCCGTGAAAGGACTTAAACCTTAATTGTGTGCCTTAAATCAGATAGCGAATCTCTGAGCCTTGTCGTCGATCTCTGAGAAGGATTTGACTGGAGCACGCTCTTACTGAGGCCCCTTTTCTTTAGCAGGAAAGCAGTATTGACGTACAATTCAGCGTGTTTTGTCGGAGGGGAACATTTGCCCTTACGAACACTTGGGTGCTTTGAGCCGTAGGCACAGGCGTGAGGCGACGGCTCCTGGCCCCTTTCCTTAGTTCACCGCCCGGGGTGGACCTGAGCGGGTCCACACGGTGTGGAGCTGCCTCCTCCCTGCTTCACAGGGCTGGGGGCGGGGCAGCTGAGGGCCGCCTTGCTTTCAGTGCTGGACCTACACGGTGGGACTTGCCGAGCTGGGATTCTGTGCCCAGGCTTTCTGGGCACGTAAGAGTAATTTCCTGGGCTCTGCTTGCCTGGGCGACTTGGTTTCGTTTTGTCTTTGGTTGAGAGGAGGTGAGGAGAGGTCGTTTCATTGTGTTGACGAGGTTTAAAGTAAGCTCACTGCAGTGAAGAATTTGGAGTAGAAATGTCCACGCACTTGCAGTTTAAGTTAAAGGCAGAATCAAGTGCATCACCTCTGCCTTCTCCTGGGTCAGCTGTGTTTCAGGAAGTCATGAAGACACCTGGACCATAATGAACTCATGGGGTCTCAGTGCTCCTTCTTAGCCTTGCTGTAAAATTTTAGTGTGAGCCTTAACACAGACCTGCTTAAGCTGAGCCGGAATCTGGACGCTGACGCCATCTTGTCCAAACTCTTCTTGTCTTGCTGCCGGGAGCACCAGCACCTGCCTTCTAGCAGTTGAGAAATACTGTTGAAATAGTGTTGAAAGTCAGGGGTAAAGTGGTCGGTGGTGATGGCCTGGAGTCTAACCCGTGTCACTTTTACCACGTGCGTTTGATCATCGCACGGCCTCCCTCACTTACAGACTATCCTGCTGTGCTCTGAAGAATGTTCACGTTAATATTTACTTGGTGGGTTGTTTTGGGGGAAGATCCTTAACACTGTTGCTGTTCTTCCGTTGTACTTCATGCAGAGAGCAGTGGGTTTGTTGGACTTTTTAAAAGTATCTGTGTGTCCCTTTGGGGTCAGGAGTAATAACAGGAGGGAAACTTCTTTCATGTAAAAAACTTGGCACATAAAGAGCCTTGGGACTTCGCTTTATATAATTACAGAGCTATAAGAAAGTCATTGAAATAATTACAGTTTGACAAGTGCTTTTGCAAATAATGATATATTAACTTTATTTTTTTAGATCGTCCTCTGTTGATAGCCTCAGAATACTTTGTACAGGATGTAGAAAGTACTGTGTATATAATCTCTCTTTCTGTCTGTCTCTCTATAAAATTCGAGAATGCCTTCCTGGTCAATAATAACAGTAAGTGAATAGATTGGATCTATAGAAAAGTAATCTGTAGTCTGCTAGCGGTGAAAATCAAGACTCGAACACAGTCCAAGTTCTTTTTTTTCAGTAAACAGACATAGTAGTGATAGGTCATTTAATAGAGCCTCCATGGAAAAACAAAACTTTTAAAATAGTTTTTATAGTAATGAATATAGTCATGGAACCCTGTATTCTTGGAAGATGATACATCAGAGATATCTGTGTGTCAGAATTGTTGTAACAGTAGCTATTTCACATACTTTCTCTGAAGAGGTGCCGCAGAGGGCTTTGAGGACGCGCTGGATGCTGTCAGGGCTGTGCCATTCTGCGTTTATTTATGGTTCGGATCAGGTTGGTATCAAGGGCGATGAGTTTCATTATTTACTCCGGTCCTCCCAGGACTGGGGCTTCCCACCCGCTCTCCTGTGATCACCTTCACCCTGCCTGACGCCGCAGCTTTGCTGTAGACACTCGTCCTCTTAAGATGAAACGTGTGACCTGAAGGAAGGAGAGAAAACACTTGGGAAACCTGGCAGAGGTCGGCAGTTAGACATTAGAGATGATCACACTCCCACCTCAGGAGGTACGTTCTCTTGGGGTTAGAGTGATCTCCTGGGAGTTGGACACTATGAACGTGGATTTGCCGTTTTAACTTCAGATATTTTAGCGTTCTGGTTTTCCTTGTCATAGCCTGCAGAGGCTCATTAAGTCAGGCTAGACTTTGCTCTATTTGAATAAAGTTTGCTTCCTTGGGTTTCCTTGGGCATTTTTCTCCTAGAAAGAGGTCTTATCTATTTCCCTTCTCCGTAAGGAGTCTTGTGTGACACCATCTCCTCGGCATTTCCTCCGAGTTTGCTGTCCGGAATTCTCCAACCTAGAGGAAGGCGGTTGGTTTGTGAAGGGGAACTGTAATAATACAAGTGAAAATTGACCGAGCTTTTCCTTTAATTCCTGAAAAAAATTTTTTTAGACTCTATTTCACTTAAGCCTTTAAAATATTTCTGGGTTTTCAGTGCTCTCTAGTTTCTTAAAGAGCTGCCTCCCAGACCCACTGAGACATCTGCATACGAACTAGATGAAAAAGAAAAAAAAAAAAGCAGTGGAGAGGCAGCCGTCAAATACTGTTTCTTAGAATAATACAGTTTTTTTTTTTTTTAAATAGCTCAAAACTGAGTCTTTTAACTTGTTGGCACTTAGATAAAGAAAGACTAGATTGAGTCCAAAGAATTACCTTTAAATCTTTGGAATTGTAAGAACTCTGGGAACAAAGTCATGTTTAAGCAATAGTAACTAGAGTTTTAAAGGGAAGCATTTGTTTTACGAACTTGCTATAGAAGGTAAGATACCATTGTGACAATACGGGTTTCTTTTCACTTGGTCTGGGTGTAGATGTGGTACTTGAAGATGATATAAAGTAAGGTGTGGGGGTTTGTTGTCATTAGGCCTTTCTTCTCGTAATTTTTCATGGTTGTGTAGATCTTGGAGCTGGTGGCGCCTGATTGTTTCCAGTGATTCGCCCGAGGGGTGACATCCAGCAGAATGGCTGCAGCATCTCTGTGTGGCTGTCGCCTGGGTGCCGGCGGCGTACAGGCGTGAGTGGGAGAGTCAGCCCCTCTTCCCGAGACTTCTCACCTTGTCGTCAGGCAGTTAGATTCCAGTGAGGGTGGGAGCTCGGAGGAGAAAGGGACACTGAACCCCTCTTCAGCCGCCGCTTCCCCGTCGCGGCACCTGGACAGAGGTAGAGGTAGGTGACCACACCTGGGCTGACTCCTGGTTGGTCCGTCAGAGTGGGCGAGTTAACTTACCCTCTCCATCTGCTCATTTGTCTGGAAAACTAGGGCTGGGGGTTCCCTGCCAAATAGGGTTGTTTTTAGGACTAGAAGGTGTGTGGAAGGTGAGTTGACTTTTAGTTTAGTGTCCAGTAAATGGTGTCATGATTCAGGTGATGACCTCTGGCATCAGGAACTGTGAATCCCACATTCTGAGGGATTAAAAATCTGGAAGAAGTCCACATGGAGAGAAGGTGGAATCTGGGAATTGCCACCCCTTGATAAAAGTCTGCGTGTGGCCTGGCCTCGCTGTCTGTGTTGGGGGGTCCACGGCCAGCCCAGGTGGCACAGGGGTTGTGTCCCCTGCCCCGTCCCCTCTGGGCAGAGAAGGCCCCCCCCCCCCCGGCAGTGACTCGAGTTCCTGGGGTTTGGAAGGCCAGGGGAGCTGTCAAAGGCAGTCCTTCTGAATAGAACCTCTGTCCGGCCTGGGCCTTCATACTCCCGTTCAGGCCTGAGTACAGAAGCACTTTTGATACCATCTGCTGAGCTGTCAGCTCTTGTGGAGGTAAAATGGCTGGAGTGGCACAGGGGGAGACTAGGAGGGGCACGGCTGCCTAAATGGGAGCCCTTTAACAAAAGTCTGGCAGTAGACGGGATTTCCTCATTCCAGATCCCTGTGAAGAGCCCCCCAAGCATGTGGTGGACAGAGCTGCTCTGTGGTCCACTGGGGGCTGGCAGAGGGCTGGACGCCTCTGAGTTGACACGCTAACCCCCTGAGCACTGGCCCTCCCTGGGTGGGTGTGCGTGGAGCTGGGGGAAGAGAGGGTGATGGGAAGCCGAGGTCTGCTTCCTGCTAGTTTGCAGCCGCTGGTGGGGGCCGGGCTGTCGTGCTGCCTGTGGTGGAAATGTGACTTCTGATCAGCACCCGCTAGGCAGCTCCTGGGGGCGCTGACCAGAGTAGGGTGGTGGCTGAGCACCCCGTGCTGGGTTCCCCACTCTGTCACTGCCTGGTTGTGTCGCCGGGGCCGCCTGCAGTGCAGGCAGCAGTAGGGCCTCGGACTCGGTTCCTGCAGAGCTCCAGGGAGAGGCCGGTCTAGAGGGGCTGCAGAAGGAGGCCCTCGGAGACCCTGTTCTTACCTTCCTGCTCTCACCCGCCAGCGGGTGAAGGCTCTGCTCTCAGGCTGCCAGGGGCTGGACCGGAGCGGGTTCCCAGCCGAGCCACTGGGCACCGCCGGGTATTAGTACAAGCCTTGACACGGGTCGGATGACTTCGGATGCTGTGTTTATATCATTTTCTCTGGATTTTCTCTTGGTGGTTGTGATTTTCCTAGGGTTTTGGTGGCCAAGTCGGTAGGCTTAGAAAATCAAATTTCAATTCATTTCTTCCCAATTGAAGTATGACCATAGTTGTTAACAAGAATGACAAACAAAGCGGGGAAGTCCTTCTTTGCATCTTCTAGCTAAAGAAACCGTGAGCAGAGTAGTGGTTTTCAGAAGATATTAAATCCACCCATAGTTCTGGCAAAGAAGCCCCAGAGTTTGTGGATTTGAGACTCCACAGCAGCGCAGTGAGATGAGTAACTGGGAAATTCAAAAGAACTCTCCTGGTGCATTTAAAACAGGACCTGACTTGAATAGGTCAGTGCCGGGCACAGGGCGCCTACGCGGGACTGTGGGTGGAGAGAGGTGGACCCGGAGGCCAGCCACACACGGTGGGGCGCTGAGAGCTCCTGCCTGAGCACATAGGCGCTGATGGCAGCAGTGCTGTCACATCTGTCATCGCCACAGCTTTACTTAGGTGGGAAGTCTGTGTGGGATTGATGTTCCTGAAAGAGGATTTATTTAACATACTTATAAATATTGTTTACTCGGAGGAACAGTGAGATTAAAAGACCTATGTACTGCATATGTATATTTGTGCATGCATAAAAGTGTACCTTACAGAAATAAAATATGAACACCACGCCCATCTAGCATCGTACTGCACTACTGCACATAAAGGTGCCTCTGGAGAACTGTATCCACGTTGCACCTTGCTGTGAAATCATGACTTATTTTATTGGAAAAGTCGTTACCCTGAGCGTCAGGTCACTTGGAATCTAACCTCCTTTTGACGCTGTGATCTTGTCTGATCCTGCCTTCCGGCTCAGATTCCCATTGGTCAGATGAGGACAAGGACATCCTTGCCCTGCTTGCCTCCCGGGGGTTGTTGGCATGGCCCATTTTGTGAATATACATATGGGAAGGCATGTTCGGGAAGTAGGTAATGACTTGGAAGATGGTGTGCCGTACATACTGCATACAAACATGTTTGAATGGTACCTGGGGAATGAGTTACGTGGATGGTTTCGTGGTGGTGTTCATCGCCTAGTAGCTGTGTGTGCGCCAAAGCTCTGAGCTTTTTGTGAAGCTGGTGACACCTGCACACTACAGACCCCTGACTCCCTGCTCATACTTGTTGCTCAGAATTTGGCTAATTTCGTTGACGCAAACCAGGACCCTGACTTCTTCCGTATCTTGGCTCTTTTGCTTCCCCTATTAATTATTCCTCTTTTCTTTCTCCTGCATTCTCCCTTCTTTATAAACATCCCTAGAAATCCTAAATGCTTTCAGTTGAAATAATATCAGATTGAAATGTTGATTTCACTTAAGTGATCAGATTTAGGATCATTGATAGTTGGGCAAGCTGACACGGTGTATAATCCCTTTCAGCGCTGTAGAAATATGCGGTGTTATCCATGAAATACTGTTCCAGAAGTGTTAACCAGAATCTAAGGTGAAATTGGGGCTAGAGGAACAGGTTAACAACACAAGTGATATCAAGGAATCATCAGATAAATCCAAAACGTGAGCCCTTCTATGAGGCAGCTGGCCCTGTTTCTTCAAAAAGTCAGCACCGTGGCTTCAGAGGTGCTGGAGGGATTGACGTGGAAACAAGCTCGAAGCGGGGTAGGGGCGTGGGGTACATCTGAACGCGGGCCGGGTGTTGGGTAATCTAGGGATTGTTGTTTTTCTTGCTGTGACAATGGTCTGTGGTGCTGGCACGAGGATACTCTCCTCTGTGCTTAGGATTGAGGTCTCTTGATGTTTATGGCCTATTTTGAAATGGTTCAGTGGGGAAATCTATCCTATTAAGAGAAGTAGATAACTATGTGAAAATGTTAATAAATGTTGACTGTAGGTATTCAATAATTGGATATTCGTTATATTTAGGATCATTCCTTCCACTTTTCTGTGTGTTTAAAGATCTCACAATGAAAAGTTAAGCAGTATTTCCAGTTTGGAGACAGTTACTCTACAGGTTGTGTTTTAAAATGTAGACTCAACATGAATTCTTTTAAAGGTCTTTCTTTGCCACCCTGACTTTCGGCCTCTTTTCAGCTTACTTGTTTAATCTTTAACAGTAAAAGATTGTACCCCTTCCTGCAAGGTGTGGGTGGTAGGGGGATGCTCTGAACAGCCCCCCTGACCCCCCATGGCTCTCTTCACCTGGGGCCATGGACCCTTCTTATCCTCCACTGCTGCTGGGAAAACTTCCTCCTTTACCCCATAAATTAGACTAATGTGAGCCTCTATGCTATAAAAGTCTTTGGAATGAAAGAAAACTGAGGTTATTGGCCTTGACCGTCCCTTCTCTTTCTGAGTGGTGGGGTGGTGGATGGCAGGGAAGCTGGTGGCTGCACAGGGGTCCTGGGAGGGAGGATGAGGGGTTTGTGAATTGGGGAACTTGATTTGATTTTTGTGCGAGGGGAGCGTCGCCACGTCTTAAGGGTGGGCTGTGAGGGCTCTCAGTCTTTGTGGTGTCACCCAGGTCTCTCTAAAGTGACTTCTCAGCAGTAGAAACAAGCAGTGATTTGAATCGAGTGGGTAGTGTTTTTTTTTTTTTTTTTCCGCGGTACGCGGGCCTCTCACTACTGTGGCCTCTCCCGTTGCGGAGCACAGGCTCCGGGCACGCAGGCTCAGCGGCCATGGCTCATGGGCCCAGCCGCTCCGCGGCATGTGGGATCTTCCCGGACCGGGGCACGAACCCGCGTCCCCTGCATCGGCAGGCGGACTCTCAACCACTGCACCACCAGGGAAGCCCCGAGTGGGTAGTTTTGAAGGAGATTAATCTTAAGCCTTTGATCTCCAGCCCCGACCAGATTTAGAGCTTTATCGTCTAAGAGTTGGGTGTTTCTTTTTCATTTTAAAGTTTTCTTAAAACTAAAACGTTGTGTGTTTTTTCCTAACATGTTTCCGGCTTCAGGATCTCCAAGCTCATTTCCCTTTGTGTTTCCTGTGCTCGGAAATAATTCTTGCAAGCTCTGTCTGGTTGCAGAGGTTGAGACGACTTCTTTCCCCTGGAGAGATTTTGTTGATGGTCAGTCAGAGGGGATGGCTGGGTGGGACCATGGGCAGGGGACCCCGTCTGGTGAGGAAAACCTCAGGGACGTGTTTGAGACTCTCCTTCAGGAAGAGTAAACCAACAGCAAACGTGAACCCTCACTGGAGGTTGGTTGGAGAGGTCCTATAATTTACCCTGGTTTTTATTAGAAATTAAAAAGAAATTAAATTGTAAAGAGCTTCTCCCACAAGTAAGGCTTTTCAGAAGCTCTTCAGTTTGGAGTTCAGGAAGGTTCTTCTCGTGGCAGCCTGCGTTGGCGTGTCTTTGGCCTTGGTTGTGCTGAAATCTGTTGTCTCCAGCTTGGCCTTGTCCTTGAACTCTCAGACCCCAGGAAAGAACACCAATACTGAGCATTTGGTGTGAACAAATGTCTCAGCCTTCGGAGATGCTTCTGTCTGTTTTAATCCAAACCAGAGTTCTTCGGCTGTGGCTCCAGGCGGGTCTCCTAGACAGAGATGTCCCCTCTAAGGGACACTCACTGTATGCGGGGTGTATGGCAGGAGATGTGCTTTAATGAGTGCTGTGACAGCTTGACTTACTGATAGCCGGGCTAGAATGAGCTGGAATATTCTGTTGCTTGTCCTCAGACCTGTTATTTTTCTTTCCCTTTTTCTTACTTTCCCACAAATAAAACTGGCTTTTGGATTTGGTAAATCACTAGAAAGCGGTACTGTTGCTCCAATAAAAGATTGGCTTTCAGACATTTTTGGAGCAGCTAACTGAAACATAGATCTTCTTTCTTTTTTTCTTAATTGTTACTTATTTGTATGTTTCCTCTTTACACGTGGCTTATTACTGCAATTACTTAAGCTGCCTTTCTAAGTATATGATTATCTTGCATCATAATCACAGTAATATTTTAATATCATAACGACTTGGGGGCACTGAAGTGACTTTGTGTTTCCACATCCAGTTAGGGGGTACACGTTCTCCTTTCCGGTAAGATTTCGACCTGTTTCCTCTGTAACGGACCAGTGGGCTTAGGAGATAGAGAACATTATTTAGTACGGGCTGCTTTCCTTTTAAGAGTTGAAACTGCTTTTACAAAGGATAAAGTGTTAGATTAGAAAAGACAAAGCTAGCTTCTCAAGGAGCCCAATTCGTGCTTGTGTTGTGACCGGCCGCGCAGTGGCCAGGTTTTGGCCTAGCCTTGGTGCTTCTGGTTAAAGGCCCCATTTTATTTTATTTTATTTTATTTTATTTTTTTAACATCTTTATTGGGGTATAATTACTTTACAATGGTGTGTTAGTTTCTGCTTTATAACAAAGTGAATCAGTTATACATATACATATGTTCCCATATCTCTTCCCTCTTGCGTCTCCCTCCCTCCCACCCTCCTAAAGGCCCCATTTTAGACATTGCCTGCTTTCCTTAGAGTTAGTCTGCGTGTGTCTAGAGGTAATGTGGCGACGCCTCTGTCCCCCGCGCCCCAGACCCTGTGTGTGTCTTCCCTGGTGGAGGAGGTGAGGGCCGGTGGAAGAGGTGTTTGCGGCCAGTGGCAGTCTAAACTGAGGGTTTTAGGAGTGGCTCGGTTGAGTGTGTGACACGAGACGCCCTCTCCCGGCCTGTCCCCGTTGCTGCTGCTTCTCAGCAGAAGGCACAGAAGCCTTTTGTTTGCTCTGTGGTGAGAAATGCTCCCTTCTCGGGGAGGCACAGGGCGCCAGTGCCACAGCTGGTGGCATCCTGTCCAGACCCTTCCAATTAAAAACTGTGGTGGTGTTTGGTTAGAAAGCTAAAAGGAGAAGAAGCTGGAATTTAATTTATTATGTGCTAGTTTTGTAATTTTAGATGAAAAAGAACATCTTTGCTTTTTGCTTTTGCCAGAATCTTGTGCCTGTGTTTGCTACATGGCTTCTTGGAAATAACTGTAGTTCACTGAATCTTAAGTGGTGTTATTTGACTTGGTTTTTTCCTTTTTCTTAAAAAAAAAATTTTTTTTTTAAATTGTAGTATAGTTGGTTTACAATGTTTCAGGTGTACAGCAGAGTGATTCAGTTTTACATATATTCTTTTTCAGATTCTTTTAAAAAATTGTATTGGAGTACAGTTGATTTACAATGTGTTAGTTTCAGGTGTACAGCAAAGTGATTCAGTTATACATATACACATATTCATTCTTTTTCAGATTCTTTTCTTAGGCTCTTTTCTTTTTACTGGGAAATTTTTTTTTAACATCTTTATTGGAGTATAATTGCTTTACAATGGTGTGTTAGTTTCTGTTTTATAACAAAGTGAATCAGCTATACATATACATAAATCCCCATATCTCCTCCCTCTTGCGTCTCCCTCCCACCCCTCTAGGTGGACACAAAGCACCGAGCTGATCTCCCTGTGCTATGCGGCTGCTTTACTGGGAAATTTTTAAACTGCTTGATTAATTTAGTCTCATTTGTTCTCGTGTGATCATTTAAACAAAAAAGTAGAGTGAGTTTCAGCTCCTCGTAACAAATATGTACCATCAGCTCGGTGCTAGAGTTGTGATAGTGAAAAGCCAGCAGGGTAAGGTCCCTGCCCTCTGCTTCCAGACATACGAGTTTGTTCTTAAATGGAGGGAAGGGTCGTCATGGTGGATGGAATTTTGAGAAGAAATTAGTTAATGGGAGTAGGGTTTTTGTGGTATGTACTTCTGCATTATATTAGAAATGAATTGAGTTCTCATGTTTGCATATTAATGATATAATAAGATTGTGGTATTGTGTTGCTCATCGAGAAATGTCTTGAGATTTTGAGCCATTTGTTGGGGGTTGTATATTTAAAAGAATATCTGAAGGAAATAGGGGTGACTGACAACTCTAACAGCTAATTGATGTCAGTGAGATAGTTCTCTGGCTTTTATTAATTTGTTATAAGCAAAATTATATTTGTAAAAAAATTTCCTAAGAGGATGAGCTAGCTTCATTCACATCTCTTGGTTACTGTTGATTTATCATATTCCCCCTTCAATAAATAAGTTCTGTTCTTTAGAAAGTTGCTGGTAGTTTATTTCCTGTTCACAACATGTTAACACAGTGTAGTTGGAGCCCTCAAAGGGGATCTTTTAAAAACATGTTTTTGGTCTACATTACACAAAACATTATATTTTTGTTTTAATTTTTGTAGAATAACAATATTAAACTGTAAAATTCAGTGGTCATGCAGATTTAATTCGATTAGTAGCAACCGCTCGTCTTCTCTCCGGCCTCATTTCTAAGTGGAGGGTGGGTCCACGCTCCCGTGGTCCTCCTGGCCCAGTCTCCATGGATTCGACTAAGGTGCCCAAGCTGGGCTTCCCAGCATTGCCTGGCCGCCAGCCACAGCACCCAGAGCAGACAGCTGTTGTCAGGTCCTGCCAGATGGTGGAGGTGGCACAGGTAGCCCCTCTCCCCGCCAGGGAGGAGACGCTGGTGCTTCGCGGAGGGAGCAGCGCAGGGGAAGGAGCCAGAGCAGACCTTCCTGCACCTTCCCGAGGTCATGATTCACTTGTGGGGAGAACTCTTCCTAGAGCAGGGGCTGCAGCGGGACGAGAGGATGGCCTGGCCATCCTGGAGAGTCCCGGCCCCTTCGCTGTATCCCTTACACTCAGGCCCCTGTCTTCCTGAAGCCTGTGGGCCCCGCCCCTTCGTCCAGTCCCCTTTCGAGGCGTCCTCTTCTCAGGCTCCTCTGAGTACCTGCTGGAAAGAAGGGGAGCATTTCCCCACCGAACGTGGCTCCTGGCGCCCACCCCCACCCCCCCTCCCCCGGCTGAACTTCATTCCTCCCATTGTATCCGGAACTGCACGGAGGCCGTGCAGACGGCAGACGAGCAGTGTTGCTCTGCCGGGGCCCCAGTAAATGAGCCCAGACCCTGGGTCACACGATGGTCTGATGCACGGTGCTCCAGGGTGGGCGCCATTGCCTGAAGACTTGGAAACGGCAGTGAGAAGATGTCCAATTGCCCAGCGCACGGTCAACCTTTAAATAGAAGCAAAACCCCTCCATCATCTACTAGAGGCTTAAGAGTGACGCACGGTGTCTGGAGGCCTTGGGATTGATTGATGGTTTGGAAACCTGATTGCTGGTGGTCCTGACGCTGCCGTCCATGAGGGGTCACAGGACTCTCTCCGGGCCTCTCGGGTCTCCCTCACATGGTGAGGCCTGCCGTCCTTGTACTATGCGGTTGCTGTGCTAGCGTTCAGAATTCTGCTGGCTGAGGGTGTGTTGGGCGGACATTGTCCAAATAACATTGCTGCCCTTGGCCTCTGCTTGGGTGTGGCCCCCGACGGGGAGGACTGGGGAAGAGCCGCCCAGATCCGTACCCAGCATCTCAGCCGCCTGAAAATCACTCACACAGGTTCCTTGTGTGTTTGTTTGTTCTTATCCCCTAAAAGGGCAAATTGTCTCCCCAGGGCGTACAGTCAGGTGTCCCGATCCATTTTAAACAAACCCTATATGTGAAGTTGTAGCTCACATCCCCCAAATTTCTTCAAACTTGGACTTTGGTGACTATTGCAAAAAAAATTCTTCTAAGTCCTGCTTTAGGGAATGCACCTACTCATTGAGAACAGGCATAACTGTAGAAATATTTGTCTCTATACAAGTTTTGTTCCTTGTGAGTTGTTGTGACTCCCTTTCTAGAGATCCAGATGAGACTGTTCTGTCCAGGAAAGGATGAGAAAGAGAAGTTGCTGTGGTGTTTTCTTAGTTATCCCCTAGTCTGGAGGAATCGCATGAGATGGGAAAAGTAGGGCAGAGAGCGAAACTCAGTGAGTGAAGGCCTCTGGCATTCCTGTTGCAGTGTTTCATCAGTTTCATACAAAGTGAGGAATTACTTGTGCGTTTCTGTATGGTGGCCTGTGCTGGGCTTTCCACAGGCATCCTTGGAGGTGCAGGTGCCCGCAGGGGGACGGTACCGCTGCATCTGGTTGGCACCATTCAGTTTCGTTGCCGTGGGTTTTCATAAAGTGGGCACCCCCCAGATGGCGTAATTGCTGCACAATCTCTGGGCCCTAAGGGGCCCTCGGCGGCCAGCGCTTCCCCCTCGAAGGTAGCGCCCGGGGCAGGAGTTAGACCTGCCCTGGCTTCCCTGTTTTACCCGGAAGTGTAACTTTGTTGCGTGGTGATGTCATTAGAATAGGAAGAAAAGTGAGAGGCAGGAGGGGGGAGGAAGTGAGGACTTCTGCTAACAAAGCAAAAGCCTTCAGCGGATGTGTCTGTCTGCCCGCCGGCCCCCCTGCCAGCGGGCGGCCCCCTGAGTAAACAGGAAAGAGGCCCGAGGTCCGGAGGCGCCCTGGGTTTTGAACCATTCCTGCTTCCCTTTAGCATTTAAATTTTATTTCACACCTTGTCATAAAGTAAAGTTGAGTTTTGTTTTCTTTTGGTGTGTGTGCCACTGTGAGTTGATTCTCGTGACCATGGGCAGGACACAGGACTGGCCGTCAGCAGAACCCTTGTGATGTTCCCTTGGGTTCAGAGTTGTAGGCACTTGGGAATTTACAGGACTCCCTCCCCCACCAGGCTCCCCCTCGAGCTTCCTGCACAGGCCACCCCAGAGGCAGGTGGCCAGAGCCCTGCAGCTTGCGGTGGGTCAGCTCATGGTCACGTTGCCCCCCCCCCCCAATTGTATTTCCTGAGAAGGGCTTGTATCTCACGGTTTATCCCTGGAGGGTCTGTTGAGGTGGGGACAGCCATGGTGGACGTGCCGGGAAGCTCTCAGAGGACATCGCCTGAGGGACTTCAAGGATGTACCACCACCCCCCCCACCCCCCCCCCCCCCCAGTTGGAGGTGGTGGTTTGTGAAGGTCATGTCTGTGCATCACCAAGTGAGCCATCACACAGGTGTCCACCGCCCACAGCGCTTCCTTGGCCACTGGCTGGGGCTGGCGGTGTGCAGGCCCTGGGCGAGGGCCGGGCAGGGGGTGGTTTATGCTCCTGGTCTCTGACTTAGTGATTCCCCATCTGGGTGCCTCCTTTTCCCCCTTAAAACAAGACTTCTTGAAGCACGTCGGGGAGGGTGTGCAGACCGTCTGCCGGCCCCAGGCGGTCCTGGGCAGTGCCATGCTCCTCCCCCAGGGTCCTGGTGGATTGATGAATCAGGCGGTGGCCCTGGCAGAGGGGGACAGGGAGCAGGCTGCCCGGTGGTCAGCAGCCGGTGTCTCTGCCTGACTGTTCTTGTGTGGTATCTGGGGCTGGTGCTTCCCCCGCTGTCACGCTGTCACCTGTGTGTTTCCCACGTCCGGGAGGTGACAGCCATGCATTCACGAGCTACGGCGTGAAGCTGAACCTATTATAGCACGTGATCCAGGGTGAGGGGCTTTTGGGGGCCTTTTAATTTTTTATTGAGAACGTGGGTTTTGGTGGTGCCTGCTGGCGTCTTTCTGACATTATTCCTGCCGTCATGAGGCCATGGTTGCAGTGATTCTGAATTATTTAGGGGAGATTACAAGGTACGGATGCTCAGGCCCTACTCCTTAGGGACTTTGATCCAATAGATGTGGATGAGGCCCAAGCATGTACAATTACAAGCAAAACAGAAAACATGCAGCAGCAGCAACAGGACTCTCCCCTGGTGACCGGCTGTCAGCTAGGGGTCTGCTGCTGTAGCCTCTGACGGAGGGCACTGGGTCCGCGGTGCACGCTCGTACCTGCACGAGGGTCCGGGTGGGTGGGAGCTGTGGGAATGGCTGGAGAGCCGCTGCTGGCCCAAGGGGGCTGCCTCAGCCCAGCCCAGCTCTGCACATCATCTCCCTGGGCCTCGGGACCCAGCTTTAGCGTATCTGATTTCCAAGAGAAACTGAAAATCTGGGTTTTAGAAATGTGCAGCCTCTTAACTTCTGGGACGTTCAATTAAAAAACACAAAAAGCAACCTATCCAACCCCATCCCCTCCCCCAAACCCACTAAGAGAAATGTGACGTCCACTTTAGTCATGAATTATCAGGGAGAACCTGCTGTTAGCGTCTGGGGAGCGGTTTCTGGCTGTAGACCCCCAAAGAATTGCCTTCGTAAGTTGCCAGGATAATCTGAAATGGTAGAAGTGCAGCCGTAATGAGACAGCACGCATGGCTTTTGTTACTGTTCAGTAATTAAATTTTGTAACCCCACAGCCCAGGCAGCCACATACCAAATATTAATATGCAGTGATGTGCACCGTAAATTTAGGGATTTATTTTTCAATCCGAAACATGATTCTCTGACTGTTGTCCTTAGAGAAAGAAGGGAGACTTTGCTTTCAGTATTTGGTTGGAGAATCATAGCCAGGCTCTGCCAGTAGAGGCCTCGCACCTCAACCTTGAGGCTGAGTTTTGCTGAAGAGAAGCGGTGTAGTCAGGTGGTCCGTGGAGAAGTCTTGAAGCTTCCTTTGGCCGGAGCCTGTGGTCCTGCCTCTCGCCGCCCTCTCTCCATAGCCCAGGCTCAGCTTCGCAGGGGGGAGTGGCAGTGCTGGTCTGGCTTGGCTTGCCCAGAGAGGGTCCTGCCCTCCTGTGTGCTGGGCGGGCCGTTTCACAGGCACGCTGCCGTGGGACGTCCTCGGGGCTGTGTGTGCTACTGACAAGAGGGAGCCGAGGGTGTCACCACTGTGGCAGCTGGCATAGGACCTGCACGTCGCCTGCAAGCCACCGAGGATGCCGCCTTGGTCGAGGGAGGGCTGGCGGCCCAGCCTGCGCGCCTGTGTGGTTGTTTTCTTTGTGTAGGTTAGTTCTGGCTCTCGAGGTCCTGCAGGGCAAGTCATTCATCACCAAATGACAGGGTACCGGAGGGAGAGGCCTCCCTGCCCACCCGCTATGAAATAGCACTCCCCCCCCGCCCCGGGCACGCCCTCTCCTCACTCGGCTAGGTTTCCCCCTAGAGCCCTTTTTTTTTGGTCCAAGGGGGCTGCCATCAGCGGATTCACTTTTGTATGCCTTGTATCCCCTCTTAGAATGAGGGCATAGACCTCACCTGCTTGGTTCATGGTGTGTCTCTGGTGTGTAACCCAGTGCCTGGTGAACCATAGTGTCGGCCTGGGGAGCAGCTCAGAGCCATCGACATTTCATGGTGAGATGGCCATGCTTCTGGGAAGTTAAGGGACTCATTCAGCGTCATAAATCTGTTTAGTGCCTGAGCGAGCAGTTGACTCAGGTGATCAAAATTTCTTTTTACTTTTAAGGTCATGGGTTTAAAGCAAAACTGGGTGGATTTGTGGGTTGAAGAGTTTCAGTTCAGCGTTCCCTTTCAGTTCTGTAGGTTAATTTTGGATGCTTGTGGCTGTAGGTTGAAGAGAGAACCAGCTCTGGAGCAGCAGGCCCTTTCACGGGGGTCTCATCAAGGGGTTGATGAAAGGGAAGGTGGGCTTGGGCTGAACCACGGGCAGAGCTCTGTATCCCAGGGAGGAAAGAGTGGCGCTTGAGTTGACGGCGTGGGTGCATCATTTCTGGTGAGGGATCCTGTCAAGTGGAACCTCAAAGGGAAACTTTATAAAGGTGGGTTTTCTCTTTTACCTCTTTTTAAAGGAGGAACAGGGGAATTAGGAATAATGAATGAAGTATCTAATGCATATTCAGCGCAGGCAAATTAGGAGTTGTGTGTAGAACAAACCTTTTATCTCTTTTTAGGAAGAAGAGTGGAGTTATGAATATGTATGAAATATCATGAATTTTTAGCACAAGCAAATTAAGTTGTATACAGACTTTGAAAACCAGAAGGAAAACAAACACTGCCCTTAGAGACCACATGCCAGGGAAGAATTATGCCTTCTAACTGTGCCAGTGCCGAAGACACAGCAGCGGAAGTGGTTCAGGTTCAGAAACCAGGTTATTCTTGTATTTAGAAATTGTTCAGTGAGACACAGAGCTGCATATAGTCTGACTTTATATAAATACTGGAAATATATCCAGATTCAAGGGCAGTGTTATTTTAGAGTCAGCTTCTTGAAGGGCTGAGAAGAAGTAAGGCACAATTTGAAAACCTTAATTGCAGGTTGGGTTGGTGATGACTAGGAAGGGCCGTGGGTGGGTCGGGAGCCCAGAAGGGAACAGGACCCCTCGCATCACTTAACCTCTTGCCTTCCGACTTGTGTCCGAAACCTTTAACCTTTTACTCTCAGCCAGTGAGAAGAGTTCAGTTTGAGTGCCTTAATGATGCTTAAAGTGATATTTCAATATTGAAGTTACTCTGTGGGGATAATTCTAAACATTGAGTGTATTGTGAAGTCACGGGGAGAAATGTAGGAAAGCTTCTTGAAGTGGGAGGGGCGTAGCCCTGGGAAGAGGAGGAAGGTGGCACCCAGAATTCTGTGCCTCGTCTTTTGTTCTGGGTAAATGGTCAGCCGCTGTGACGAGCAGACTTCTCATTAAAAGTTCACCGTCTTGTGTATGCTTCCTCCTGGAACCCTGGCGCTGTGTCTGCTCTGGCCTCACCCTGGTTGGGGCCCGTTCAGCCCCCGTTGGTTATGTTTCGGTGTAACACGTGCTTCCCCAGCTGGTCAGACATGCGGCCCAGCTCCTTTCCCTGATTCTTACCTCCTCATTTGAGCAATTCAAGAATTAAAACTATATAAAACAGTAAAGACAGGATTCCCTAGTTAGAAATAGGGGACTGTGGTCACCCTGCCTGTTGCCGAGGGGAGGCTGAAGAGAGAGGAGTTCAGACTGAGAATTATATTATAGATAAACATGGATCGTTACTTTTGCAATAATTAAAGTAATGGGACGTGGTATGTGACTTGAAGTGAGTAAGAAAATATATCACTATCTAATTTTATATGTGTATACATACTTGATATACATATATATCAAGTGCTATTAATTTGTATGGGTCTCAAGAGAAAAATTCTGGTTATATATTTTGTTTGAAGTCTGAACGAATAAACACATTTAGTGTTTTGTGGTGGAGTCTGTGTAACTAGGTTTATCTTCCCCCCGGAAGGTAGCTCACGTTGGAGGGAAACATCTAGCGACCTGTGGTTCTTGAGAGGACCCTCCTGCTTTTAAAGCTGGTCTCTCAGATGCCGTGACAGGTGATGCTGGTCCCTTCTGTGGTCCCACTGCAGTCCCTCCACTCCAGTCACGCTGCTGTCCACCAGGACCAGGCCTGCTACCAGGTGTTCATTTTTTATAGTTAACAGGCCCTACTGCAGAAAGTTGTTTTTACCCCCGTTTTACAGAGGAAGACGGCGGCGTCCAGAAAAGGTTGAGGAACTGGCGCGAGGTCACCCTTGGTGTGCGCTGGAGTGAGAGCCCCTTCCCTCCTGGGCTCCTGACTCCAGGGTCTGCTTTGGGCACCGTTATGCAGTATTTACACATCTCAATATGTGATATAAAGGAACTAATGAAAAAAATAGTCTCTTATTTTTCTCCTTGAAAAGTATTAACAGAAGTTTTAATCATAAAAATATTAATAACGTAGAAAAGAAAAAGGTGAACTCATTATTTTTAGTAGGTTCAGATAGTCAGCAAATATGAAAAGAATGTATTTTATGTGCAGCTCTTGCTGTGAGAGCCCGTGAGTAGGTAGTGTGTGTTTCGCGGGTCGTGTGTGTGTGTGTGTGTGTGTGTGTGTGTGTGTGTGTCCCTTGGTCCGCTTTCCTTTATCCAGTGCTGCATCACATCACCTTCAGGAGGACAGTGTTCGAATTTATCTTGTCCTCATCGCATTGTTGGCTTCAGGTCTAGCGTTGCCAGATATGACTGCTCAGCTGTGGAAGGTGGTGCCTTATCTCTTAGTGCCTAGGGTAGAATAGCTCCACACACAGGCTTACCTCTGGTAGAGGGTTTGGAGGTGTTTTCGTGCTGTTAAACCTCCTTTTGTTATTTTAAACTAAAATTGCTCAATCTGAGGTCAGTTGGGTTTTTCTGGTGAGTAGAGGAAAAGGCAATTGCAAGTGTGCAATAAATGTTAGCAATAGATGCTTGCAGAATCCAAGATCTCCATTGTTTTCGATGCTTTGATATGAAGACTTGCCAATGCCTTTTCTTTTACTATCAGTGTGAGAATGGATATGCTAAGTTTTCGTCCTTCCTTGTGTTTGTGGGCCCTTTACTACTGGTGCTTTTTAATTTGCTGGTCTCCCTCTTACAACGTAATTCCTCACACTTGACGCCGTAGCCCAGACACTGGCTCGCACCTGTGGTGCACCGCAGGGCTGCTCCCTCCTTGGAAGGGGCACTGTCTCTTTTAATGCAGCTGCACCAGGTGTTTTTATAAAGCAGCTGCCCACCCACTGCCCAGGCGTGCGGGCACGTGCGCGCGCGCGCACACACACACACACACACACACACACACACACACACACACAACTTTGAGGGAATCATCCTAAGCGCTCATGGTAGTGCCTCTTCCTCAGGCCCTTTCATTCACGCGCCCATCCAGGTTGTCTCCACCCTGTAACAGGAGGGGGTGTTTGCTGCAGTGATTGCTCACCTAACTGGAACTTAGCTTGCTGTCTGGTCAGCCTACCCCCCCCCCCCCCCCCATATCTGTTCTAGAACACAACCGAAAATGACAGAACAGGCATGCGGAGCCCAGATGACTGGGCGCTTTCTTTGTTGGAGTCAGAATGTTGCTGCCTGACGTAATATTCCCTGCGGCTGTCACTTAATTGCAAGGACAGGATGGTAATTGATGTTCATAATGTTTTCCCTGAGCCATTAAGAAAAGCATCTTTAATGTCCTCAAGATTTCAGGCTTTAGAAAGATTTCCATCCAGATTGGTCTCTTAAAAAAAAAGTTGTATTGCATAAATTATTTCACTTTCACTACCTACTAACTCAGCTGTGTAACAAAAAAGTTCACTGGGGGTGGGCGTGGGGTAGTGGGGGTCTTAACCCTGCTATTGGTTTTGGCTGCTTTATTCTTCGTAGAAGTTAAAAGTCTGCACATTCTCTGCTACTGAGGCATAAATTTCTTTAAAGGGAGTGCTGGTGTAGGGTGAGGCAGCCAACCTAAGAAAGGCAGAATTCTACACGGAGGTCTTAGTTTTAAACACTTCAGGGCATAGAAGCGCGGTTCTCTGACTAAATCACGAGTCTTGATCTCATAACACTCACATATTCCTGTGCTTTCTCTCTCTCCCTGCTCATCCACAGCCCTGAACGCGGAACGGAGGGAGAGGCAGATGAACAGATCTTGATTATAATAATAAATGGTAGTTACAAGGATAAAGTGCCCGCCTCGCGCTGGGTCTGGGCTTCGGAGGAGGAGTGTGATCAGAAAGTGTGTCACTGGTATCCTGTCGCCCTTCTTCCTACTCTGGCGTCAGGAGGTGGTTAGGAGACCGAGTTCCTTCCCGAAGTGCTCTAAGCCGTCTCTCTCCCGCGTTAATTACATGGCTCTTGGGGTGCTATCTGGGTAACACACCCTCTCCCTCTGGTTACATTTTGGATTTCTTTGCGGACATTTCCTGGAAAAGAACACTCACGAGTGGGGTCTGTGGTCTTGGGATTTACAGTGCAGGACCAGATAAGCTGGTCTTTGCCGTTGGGGTGGATGGACGTGGACCCTTAGAAAGTGGTCAGTGCATCTCCTGGTGCTGAGCTCATGCTGTCCCTCACGTGGTCAGGTCGGTTTCATGTGTGCCCTTTAAAACAAGGACATATAAGGGGGAATTATAATTGGAATTAAAACATTTTTTAAAGACTTAATTTGTAAAGAGCAGTTTTAGGTTCACAGCAAAATTGAGAGGAAGGTACAGAGATTTCCTATCCGGCCCTGTTCCCACATTTGCATAACCCTCCCCCATTATTAGCACCCCCCCCATGGTACAGGTACAGTTAAAACTGATGAACCTGCATTGACACGTCGTAATCATTCGCTTTACATTAGGGTTCACTCTCGGTGCTGTACATTCTGTGAGTTTGGACAATATATGATGACGTACATCCATCATTATGGTATTGTACGGAGCATTTTCACTGCCCTGAAAATCCTCTGCTCTGTCATCTCCCTTCCCCGCTGGAATTTTTAAGTTAAACTGTCAGTGATGTGAGCGAGACATCTGGGGAGAGAATCGATGGACCAGGTTTGGCTGAGCCACTAAATGGTCTCCTCCTTGCTCCCTGGGTTTACTTTCTCATCTGTAAAATCAACCATTTTGATGAACTGGGCTTGCCTGTTCTTTGAGCTTTCGGACATTTCAGAACACAGTTACATGTTTTTGTGACACACATAATTGACATTTGTTAGAACATGTTTGCTACGAGTCTGACCTTTGCACACCGAAACCCCAGCTAAGACAATGAGTGCACCTCTTCATGGTAACAAACCCTATGTAGTCCAGAAGCGATATGAGAACTTGAACTTGGGCTTTCTCATACAAGCGTGGAGAGGCGATTTTCAAAATTCAGAATGCATAAGAATCACTAGAGATGGGATTAAAAAGTCATGGATTCCTGCACTCCACTTACAGAAGTCTCACGTTTGGGTCTGAATCATTGGGTTCCCCCCTTCCCCTGGCCTGGCGACGCCTGCACACGTGTCCCTTTCTGGGATTTGGTGAGGATGCTTTCCAGTTCAGCTCTCAAGGGGTCCACCTCCTGCCCCCTGCAATCTCTGGGGCTACCGGGCAGTCCTTGCAGACCCCCTGCGGCCCTCACAGTGGTGTCTTTCTGACGACACCTTTAAAGGCACCTCGTGTCACCCAGAGCCGTTGGCTTCACCCTGTCCTGTTTCCTGAGTGTTCCTGCTACAGAGTAGTGTTCTTCTGTCACCATGTAACGCTCCTTCTCGTGGACTGTTTTGCAACCTTCGGCCACCAGCTCCCTGAAGGCAGGGGCGGGGTCGGGGGGGCTCTCCCTTCACCGGTTAAGTGCAGCCCGCCCTCTGCTTACTGAGGTTGGCGTTGATGGGCTTTGCTCTTAAGCAAATAGAAAGCCAACTTCAGGCAGCTTAAACTCAGCAGGAAGCAAAAGCATTGTGATCTCCAATGCTGTGCTCACATACCTTCAGATTCCCTAGAGAATTCCCTTCGGGATGTTCTTTCATTGGCTTTTGCTGGTTTCTCATGAGAGAGAAAGGCCAGGGATTGAAAATCAGTTTTTATGATTGGCTACTGCATTGCCATGTTTGGTTATAATCACTTAAGGTATTTAAGCTGCAGAACACTAGCCTTGGCAGCCCCCTCTGGAAGTTGGTTCAGTAGGACACTTGCGGTCCTTTCTCTCTGAAGGTCCACAGCCTGGTGTAGGGAACAGGTCTGCGTGTGAGTCCTGAGCTGGTTAACTTAATCCTCTCCATCTGTAAAATGGAGATAACGGTACCCATGCTGGGTTGTGTGAGGAGTAAAGGATAACGCCCACAAAGCTCTTTGTTCACTAAATGTCGCAAGAGTGGGGACATCTTGGTGCCCCGTGTCCTGTCCTCACGGCCTGTCTCCAGGTGTCCTTGCTGGAGTTCAGGCTGTGAGTGCGCACACACAAGTTCAGGCTTGTGGAGGCAAGAAAATACCTGTCATCCCTAAGGTGTGTTTCCCTACCGCTCATAGTGTCACAGACTCGAGAGATCCCCTTCTTTGACTTTCCTGCCTGCGTTTCCTCTTGTGGACGAGACCCCGGAATATTTGCCTCCCAGTGAGCATACTTTTTTTTTTTTGGTCCAGCAAAGTGCTTGCAACGTAACAGTTATTCAATAAATATTTGTGGAGCAAAGGAAGTTCCAAGAACTGTAGTAAGAAAAGATGAGTCATGATCCCTGACCAGAAGAAAATGAAATTAATATTTGCAAACCAATTAGACACCATGGTAATGGAGAAGTGCTGGGTCTGAATTTCAGTTTCCCTAACCTAGACTTTGATGCACTACAAAATATCAAAAATAGTTTTTCTTTCAGGACCAATATTAGGCATATTTTAAGTTTTAGGGGCAATAAGAATGTACCACTGAACTCTTTGCAAAAGGTTTCTCCCTTCTCAGTTGTTTTCTGGAAGAAAAATTTTTTTAAGGAGTTCACAATTTCAGTCGTAGAGATAAAGAGCTTAAATGCTTTGTTTTGCTAATTGGAAGATTTAAGATAAAAAAGGTTTACTAGTTCCTTTCTTGTTTCTCTGGGTCAGGGATAGGAGGGCTCTGGGTGCCTAAAGGAAGTAACATAAATATCACTGAAATAACGCAAGAGTACAGAAAGGGTACATTACATTTTAGACTTCTTGCTTCTGCGTGAAAAAGTAAACATAGAAGTTGTGTTCAGTCATTTCAAACAATCACGAGCACCATCCCAGCGAGCATACTTATTCATCAAATGCATTTTAATGGAGTTATTGGGGTTCTAGGTAAAGATTATGCAGCGTGAGGTAGCTTCCTAGTACTTGGCGATAGTGGAAAATTAGGAAGATAGGAACCTCACCATCTTTTTCTCTTGGGATTTAAAAGCTTCCCTTGAATGCTGTTCCTTCTGCTGTTGGCTCCTCTCTGTGGCTTACAGACAGACTTCAATAGAGGCACACAGAAAGGCTGCCACAGTGTCCGCATCTTAAAACCATGTGGTGGTGTGTGTTTTCCTTTCTTTTCCTTCTTGGAACTTGTGTCATAAATGTAATACGTATTTGCAAATGCAAGGTGGCAGTTTCGACTCAGAAACATGCAGGAGAGTTGACAATTAGGGCATTTTCCTCAGCTTGGATGCCTGCTGAGGGTCGTTTGAGTTTTCCTTTTAGAAAGAGAAACACGCGTTTTCCTCATTTAAAGACCAGAAAGGAATCAGGTGCCGCGCAGTTTGTCCCTTTGCACAGGATCACACATATGGCTGGAGATTTCCTCCTCAGGCTATTTTGTCGGCCCTTTTGGTTCCTTGACACAAAGATGGCCCAACTCAGCACATAGGTTATGACTTCTGTTAGTCTCACATTTGGAGGTTTTCTTTTTTTCTTCTTCTTTAAAAAAAACAATTAGAGAAGTACATTACTTTAGCACCCCACTGTATTGGCCAGCCTTTTGAAAATAGAAATGGGCCGACATTGGCTGGGTTTGAGATGGTTGCAGGTGGAACTAGGGAGCAGGGTCAGGGACTCAGCGTGGCTCTCTGGTTGTGGGGAGAGGAAGGCCATCCCCTGGGTGCTCCCTGGGTGCCAGGGGTGATGTCTGGGTGGAGACGCCGTGCAGTTTATTTATAGCCTGCCTTATTCTAGAAGGGGCTTGAGGTCCCTTAGCACACTGGATCCCACAGGAAGCTTGTAGAAGTTATAAGCAGCTTTTCCAAGGAAATTACAGCCGTTGAGGTAGCAGAGGAATGAGAGCCCAAGGCTGCCTAGTCCCAGATTTGTTTCCTCCAGCATGTTGTCTTGATTCTTGGGAGGGAAGCAGAATTCTTAGTTTCCTGATTTAAATTTAAACTCAAATGGACCTAATTCTGAAAGACCTGGTGTGTGTTAGTGAAGGCTACTGCCTTTGCGTGGGCTGTCCTTCAACACAAAAATAAGGATTTGTTGTTAGGTCCTAATTCCATCCTCCCTCAGTGAGGGAGTCTCATTCTACGTGAACAAATAGAGTGAACCCACAACCCTCAGCGATCACACCATCGTCACACTGCTGAGGCTGAAGGATGCACGGTGGCTTTGAGTTCAGGCGTTGAGGGAGGAAAGGAAGACGCCTCTAATTTAGAAACATCTGGGGAGGTTTTCCTATCGGCCTGTGGGTTTTCCTGAGGATCAGATGCTCAGAAGGCCCTCCTTCCTCCCCGTCTCACCGACACACCTCTGTCTCACCACCTGCCCTCTTGAAAAGCGGGGAAGCTGGACAACCCTCTGGACGTTCCCTCTCATCGCTTGGTTCCGTCCGCGAGAAGTCTGCTGCGGTAATTGGGACATGACCCCACTGCAGGAAGAGTGACGGGCATTTGTTTTCAGATGTGAGGGCTGACCGGGGTGAAGGAGCTGGTCTTCGTGTCCCTTACGTGGAAAGGCCTGAAGGGTTACTTTGTTCTCTTAAGTCCTCTTTGTTCTCGGATTCTCGGAAGCTATACCTCGGCTTCAGGACTGCGTTGCCCGTCCCTGCTAATAAACCCACCTCCTGTCATCGATGGAGGGACAAGGTTTCCCTTATTTTGTCCCCAGGGCCGCACTTGACCCTGTGCCACGTGCTGTCCTTTGCCCCTCGCTTGTTCCTACTGACACCCCTGTGATGCGGACAGGGCTGTCACCCCACTGACAGGGGACGAAGGTCCCCGAGTGGAGGGGGTGCCGGGTGGGCACAGCGTGGTGCCCCAGCCGGGCCGGGAGCCCTGTCCTGCAGCTGCAGAGGCTCCGTGTGTCCGTGTGAGCACAGCTGTGGGTACCGCGCTCGGGACGGTGAGCTTCCAGAGCCTGGAACCCACGGGTGGAAACTTGAAACGAGCGAGTCAGAGGTGGACACATCCACGGACGCTGGCTGTTAGACGGACAGGGAGTAAGTAAACCGTGGCCGTTCGAGTCGGACATGTGGGCCCGGGTGCCGTGAGCAGATGGCTATTTCCTGACACAGGGTTGGGTCCCCCCCCGCCGTCTCCACGGTGGGGCTGTTCCTCGGGCCACGTCATGTGCCGAGTGGGGACCAGCAGACAGGGTGACATTCTTTTCAGGATTGTGAGTCACCCAGCTGTGAACAGAGCCGCGGTGCAGGCTGTGCCCTGGGCTCTGGGGATGCAGGGGAGTGTGATGTGGGCACGAGGGCCAGTGGGCCTGGGGAGGCTGGGTGGCTGGAAGGGCATTTGGGGACTGGCATTGGGGCCGGTGACCAGGCAGGAGGCGGGGCTCGTGGGACCCCGCACCGCCTGCTGCGGAGGCAGAGCGTCTTCAGATGTCTGACTGTGGATGACGGGACGGGGCCACCCTTCTGAGCCCGAGGACGGGGGCTCTGCAGGTGGGTGATGCTGGAACGAGGTTCCAGGCCTGTGGGCTTTATTTGTCCTGCTTTCCCCTGGCTAGGCTGTCGCCCAACCCTGCTTGGTGAGCTCCTGGGCCGGCGCTGGACCCCATCCCGCTGTGACCACAGAGAGTTGAGAGAGAGTTGTAATTCAGTGTCATTTTCATGGAACTGTTTTGTCCAAGTTGTAATTTGAGTCCCTGCCCAAGCTTTCCAGAATAAGTGGAGAGCTTTCCTCAGGTTTCAGGTTCTAAAGTTCACAGCTCTTTCCATCACGAGGCCACAAGCGAGGCCGGCTCTCGGAGACTGTGGGGACGTGCCTGCTGTTCCACGTTTGCGGCAGCAGGAGCGTACTCCACAAAGCCCTTGAGGAGCCGGTGCCCACGATGTCAGGGTAGCTCTTTGTTGCTCTCCTTAGAGATGCCCAGCAGAGCGTTGCAAGATGGGTAGGGATTAAGTCCCTCCCTCCTGGTCTGGGGGAGGGGACAGGAGAGCTGCATCAGGCTTGTTTGAAATGCTCGTGATATAAATGGATAACAAACATTTAGGTTCTAGGCTGGGAATTACGACACAGCTGTAAGACCGTGCTCTCTCTGTGCCCCCATCTCTTTGTGTACCCCCTTTATTCCGAGTAATTATGCTCCAGCCTCCCTGCATTGGGATCACGGGAAAGCTTCGAAGAAGACTCTCAGTATAACTTGTAAAATCAAGTAATGGGTATTGGGGGTATACGAGCGGAAAATGACTGTTACCCATTTTTGACAATAAATGATATCCAGACTTTTTTGGTCGTTTCCTTCATGTGGAATGTTGAGAAGGGAAGGCTGGTCATCCTGATGTATGGAAGAAAACATTATTTAAGTTGTTCAGATTGAGAAGTAATGATACGTAAATGAAGCCCGGGGAAGAAAGAGGGAATTGGTTCTTTATCAGAACTCCTTTGTTCTACTGACGGTTTGGTTTATTAAGTGGGGTTCACGAGTCCTACAAACCAACGGAACCATCCTGCTCTGTTGGAGAGCATAGGACTCTTTCATCATCAGTTTTGGGGAAAAAGTACAGAAGAGGTGACTTGCTGAAACGTCAGCCATTCTGTGCTAATGACTGTGCAGAACAGCCGTGCCAATTCTCTTTCTTTTTTCTGTTTTTCAGGGTCGACATGTTAAAACAGGTCAGCTGGCAGCCATCAAAGTTATGGACGTTACTGAGGTAAGCTTGGGTCACAAGTGTTTTTAAAGCAATCCTTAGATAAAAAACAAGGGTCCCCCTGTCTCTCCAGCCCACCATTTAAAAGGAATTGTGTTTGGAGAATCGATCTTAAGCAAATTGCATTCATGTGACACCATGGGTTCAGAAGGGCCAGCAGCTGAGCTGGCTGGGGTTGTTGCAGATGGATCCCAAGTAACTAAGAATCAGTAGCATTTTCTTTAAAAAAAAAAAAGCACATCTGAGTGATGTCATCCTTGACAATATAATGGACCATAATTGGAAACATCTTCTCTAATGGCAAAGAAAAGATTTGAGAAGGGATCACAGAGGTCACCTGAGTAGGGAGGTCGAGGTTGGTGGGTGGGAAAAGCTTCTCTGGGGTATTAGGGCCACATTTGGGCCATTTCTTTTATTTTTAACATGGGGAAGGAAAACAGATACAGCCAAGTTCCCAGAGGTTTGAAAACAGAAACATCTGCTAGAATGCTGAGCAGATTGTTGGCAAAATTTAGTAGCAAAAAATAGTCCTTGAAATGGTCACATGAGGATTTACTGCGTAGCCTTAGATGGGAAAGAGGAGAAATTAGCTCTAATGAAAGGTAAGTGTGTGTGAGCCCGCGTGTGTGCGTGTACCTGTACTCATGGGTCCACGTTTAATTAAAAAAAAATAGCCATGGGTTATACTGAGCCAAATCCATCTTACTTAAATTATTTTCATCTGAAACTTTATCCGCTCACGATTGCTTCTAACTTGCCTAATTATGAATAAGATTTACATCATATATCACAGATTCTAGAGTGAGTTAACCAGAAACCGTGAGGATTTGGGATGCCTTTACATCAAGCCCTGATCACCTAAGCCTGGGGTCCGTGGAGGGCGAAAACGGCTAAGCTGGTCTCAGGTGTGCGGTTGAGCGTCTCGAGGGACGGCTCCTCCGCCCTCTTCTCCCCTCGGTCTCTAGTAACACACTCATCGCCGGCATGCATATTGTATTAGTAAGAATTAGAAATGTTGTCTCTGGACCACGGGGCAGCTAACTGCTAGAACCTTATACAGATATTTGAAGATGTGACATTTTATGCCGTGACTGCTCTCTTTCCTCTGTCATTTTCTAATAATGGAAAAGTACCATTGCTTGGCTGGCCAGAAGATTCTTGTAACCTCCTGGGCGATTCTGTTGCGTGCTAGTGATCCTGTTGGACTCTTTCCAGTGAAATGCTAATTTTAAGATTACAGAGCAGTGAAGGAGCCACCAATTCTGACTTCCTGTGACTTAAATACCACAGTCGGTGATTGATGAAGTGCCCTGTGCGTGGACCGATCGGGGCCCTGCCCACTGGGCCTCTGTTCACGCTTCCGTGCAGGTGGCCGGTGGTACAGCTGGAGCCTGCGTCGTCTGACAGTTGTCCGCACCCTCCTGACTCGGTTACTGCCAGACTCGGGGTACCATTTTTAACGTCATCTTTGGGAATTCTGTGACGCATTTGCCAGCCCTGTTCTTTCCTGGCTTCAGCCCATGCTGCCCTGGCTGACACGCTGCTGACATCTCCAAGGGCATCGAAGTGAGCTTGTCAGCTCTGTGGATGTCCTGTGCAACGTATGATCATTGCTTTAAAGTAAAAAGGCACGTTAAATCCTCACTCTTCCCCCACTTAGAGTCATCAGTGTTGGTGCCCTGGTGCGTTTCCTCGCCATCATCTCTCTGTGAGCACGGCTGTAAAACACGCACCCGTGTGTGTAATAGACACTTTTGGTGAGCTGCATACAAGAGGTGTTTCCTTGTCTGAAAAAATCGGGCAGTGTTGGACAAGTGCATTTTCAAGATTCCTTTAAAAATACTTACGCAGAACCCCTGTGTTCAGGTAAAATGAAAACCAGACGGTGAGTCTTCAGAACAAAATACAAACCTAGTCAACCATTTACTGTGTTGGCCTCTCAGTGCTGTTTCTCATGTGCTGTTTTCATGCAGTGACCTCTCTAGAGTGACCTTGGTGCTGTAGCCTGGTGCACACCAGCTCCCCGAGCAAGCGTGATTGCGGGTGGAGAGCTTGTGCAGCTGGGCCCCTGGAGAGCAGGCCTCCCGCCCTCCGCATCAAGGGCCTGCCTCTCGGCTCTTGCAAAGTTGAGGGCGTTGGCCGGGGTGGGACCTGGGAGCAGGCTGGCAGGAGGGGGAATTCGCAGCTGCTGTTTCTTGTTGCAGCTCCAGCAGGAGGGGCTGTTTTAGAGGGTTCTGTGGCTGAGAGCGGGGTCCTGCGTGGTTTCAGACTCGACTCAGTTTCATCTCGGGAGCAAAACGGTGTGGATGCGTATCCTTAGGAAGCCACAGACTCGTCCCGCTGGTTGAGCCTATTCCTGAGGTGAAATTGAGAGGCCGTTACCAGGCCACTGGGTATTCCTCAGGTTCCGAAGGCCAGAGGAGAGCAGGTGTGGGGAGGGAGGTGGCTCGGCTGCTCTGCCCCCCGCTGTGAGCTCTCAGCAGCCCTGAATAAACGCACTCCAGGCCGGCTGCCTCGAGTCCGCGCCACCCGCCGCGCTTGATTATGTGACCCTGGAAAACAAAGCAGACCGAGAATTCACGTTTCACCCTGGGGTGAGGTGCCAGGAGCTGTCTGGGAAACTGAGGGGTCTGGAAAGGAGGCATTTATTTGCTCGAGATGGACAAATGTCTTTACGTTTCTTCTTGGGCTTGAACTATTTTAAGAATCGATTTTCTTTAGGATTTTGAAGGGTTCTTTTTAAAGAAAGCGTGTCACTTATCTGATTGGTGGTGGGAAGGGCTGAAGGACGTGTTCAAACTGGGCAAGACCAGGACACGAGATCTATAAGGGTTGTTTTTGTTTTTCAGATGATTGTAGGTTCACGAGAATTTGCAGGAAAGCACACAGGGAAGCTCCTTGTACCCTGCACCCAGTTCCCCCAGGGGTAACATCTTGTATAACTATAATACAGTGTCACAACTGAAGTCCTGCACAAAACAAAGCCAGCTAAGGATCTGACCAGGACTCCAGTGTTTGTCAGATTATAGCAGATATGTCTGCCTGCACGGCTTAGAACCGAGGCAGCCACGAGAGTCGGCACCGATACAGTCCACAGAGCTCATTCAGACTTCCCCAGTTTGACATGCGCATGTGCGTGCCTGGTGTGATGCGTTTTGCGGGATACTTGAGTTGGTTGTTTGAATTCTTGATAGCCCCTGTGTCTCAATGTCAAACTTGTATTATTCCCATCACGCATAAGGGACTGAGTTTGTTTCTTGCAGTTGGGGTATCACGTTGTTTCTGTTTAACACTCTGGAAGGTAAAAAAAAAAAAAATTATCTAGATCAGTAATTCTCAACTCGAGGTCCAGAAACTCTTTAGGATTTGTTTCTGAGAATTGAATTTTGTGTTTTCATTTTAATAATTCCCACCCAACTTTTTTTTATGAGAATGTTCATAATTACAGAACTGTTCAGAAAACGAACATTCTCTACCCTTCGCTAGATTCAACAACTGAACATTTCATTTGCGTGTGTGGTACGTGCGTATTGTTGTGATACCAAGATGCTTCACCTGTAAATACTTGAGCACACTTCTCTTAAAATACAGTCATAATCATAATACCTGAGAGGATGAATGATTTCAGATTGTCACCTAATGCTGTCAATTTCAGTATCGTCAGTTGTGGCGAGAAAGGTTTTCTAACCATTTTTTCCCAGTCATAGTCTGGTGGAGGTCTATGCATTACATTTGGTTATCTTCTCTCTCTTTTTTTAAGATCTTTTTTAAAAAATTGAAGCATAGTTAATTTACAGTGTTGTGTTAGTTTTAAGTGAACAGCAAAGTGATTCAGTTATACATACACATACGTATATATATTCCTTTTCAGGTTCTTTTCCTTTATAGGTTATTCCAAGATACTGAGTGCAGTTCCCTGTGCTCTGCAGTGGGTCCTTGTTTACCTGTTTTATATATAGTAGTGTGTTTATGTCAACCCCCCCAAACCTAATTTATCGTCCTCCACCCCAACCCCCATTATCCTCTTTGGTAACCATAATTTTGTTTTCTATGTCTGTGAGTCTGTTTCTGTTTTGTAAATAAGTTTATTTTTACTGTTTTTTTTAGATTCCACTTATGCGTGATATCATATGATATTTGTTTTTCTCTGACTTCATTCAGTCTCTGTGTCCTTCCACATTGCTGCAAATGGCATTGTCCATTCTTTTTAATGGCTGAGTAATATTCCATTATATATATATATATATATATATATATATATCCATCGACAGATAACTGGGTAGGGAACATGAGGTACATATATATATATATATATATATATATATATATATGTACACGACGGTTAGCTTATCTCTTAAGTCACTTTTGTTCTAGATCAGTTCCTCTGCACCTCCATGTCCCTCCTACTCTTTTTTTTTTAAAGAGAAATCGACTTTTGGAAGAGCTCAGCCAGTTGTTTGGTAAAATACCCCATATTCTGGATTTGTCTGATAGTTTCCTCACGTTGTGCTTTAACTTGTTCCTCCTCCTGTATTTCCTGTAAACTGGAAATTAGGTTGAGGCTTGAATAGACACAGAATAAGAATTTTTTGGCAGGAACACCTCATTGGTGGCATTGGGCTCTTCCTGTTGCGTGACCTCAGGGGCGTGCCCACCCTGGTCGTCCCAGTGTTAGTGAAGCCAGTTTGACCTCTTGATGGAGGAGGCGACTGCAGAGTTCCCCACCGTCGAGGGGCGCCCTCAGCTCTGCACTGGGAAGTGATCTGCAGGTGATGCTGTGTGAATAGTTAGGACTGCAAGGTGGTGGTTTTCAGAGTCTGTCTTCTAGGCTTGTTAGCTGGCATCAGTCTGTAAAGAAGAGTTTCCTTTCTTACCCACTCTCACCCTTTCTTGTCTTCTTTCTTATTCTAGATACTGCTGTAGACATGGGCAGTTTTATTTAGTCAATGTGTTTCCATCAGTTGTAGCTGCCGTTAGTATTATTTAATGAAATCATGCCAGATCTGGCCATGGGAGCTCTTTCAGGACTGCCTTCTGTAGCCCTTTGATATGACCCCATTAGTTCTTGAGTATTTCCTTGTTTTTGGCACAAGTAGATATTTGAGGCTCATCTTTCAGAATCTGGATCCCTTCCTCTGAGGAGCCTTAGTTCCTTTCCGTGGGAAATGCATTTAGAAACCAATATCTGGATGCTAAGTGTGCTCATCGCTGATGAGCTTTTCTGCTTCTAGGCCCTTTTAGTGGATAGAGCTTGTGGGAATATATTTTTCAGAATCAATTTTTCCTTAATTTTTAAAATCTTGTGTATTTTGGATTTCTTCCCCTTTTCTCCTAGCCTGAATCTTGGTTCCTAATAAAATAATATATATGTTTGCTTTATCCTTTTTTTTTTTTTTGCACGGTACGCAGGCCTGTTACTGTTGTGCCCTCTCCCATTGCGGAGCACAGGCTCCGGACGCGCAGGCTCAGCGGCCATGGCTCACGGGCCCAGCCGCTCCGGGGCACGAACCCATGTCCCCTGCATCGGCTGGCGGACTCTCAACCACTTCGCCACCAGGGAAGCCCTGCTTTATCCTTTGATAAACATAAAATCATTTCAGAATTACAATAACAATGGTACTCCTTATCGATAGGCATGGAGTGAAGTTTGCTTTCTCTGAAGCTGTTTTTGTCCTTGGCTGTATCTGTGCAGGATTTACAGAGTGCTATATTCGGAAGTTACTTGAAATACGAATTTCTCTGTATGGCTTATCAATTTGCTATGTAGCTACTAGCTTCAGTTTCTGTTTTAAGTCATTTATAGAGGGTTTCCTTTTTCTCCTGATTTAATTTTTGAATGTGTGAATCATTTACATGTTTCACAAGTCAAAACTCTATAAAAAGGCACATATTTCAAAATATAACTTCAAAAAGCTTAGGCCTGACCGTCTGGATGACGAGCCACCGTCTACCCAAATACTGCCGTGCAGCTCCGTGCCCTATTTGTGTTTGACAATTGCTTTGGGCAAAGGAGGGCTCATCCTCTTGGGGTGATGCAGAGAGAACAGAGGCAGACAATACGTAGTGCTTCATGGCAGACAGAGATGAAATGGTGCTCTGTGGGCTGACGTTTCGCTGCAGCCCATCACCGCCCCCAGTCCAGTCTTCGGGCTGGACTGGCCCCATGGTCCTTCCTTCGCTAGGCCTTCCTGGCGTAGGATGGGGTCAAAGTGTGGTCTCCCAGCAGGCACGCCTGGGAATTTGTTAGAAACGCAGTGTCTCAGGCTCCATCCCAGACTCCTGCATCAGAAATGCTGGATCGGGGCCCCAAGTTCTGGGTTTTAGTAAAGCCCACTAGGGGATTCGGAGGCGCCCTCAAGTTTGAAAACCCTTGTTCTAATGGACCATAAGGAAAGAAGCCGCCCCCTCACACCTGCAAGTTGAAGGATTCCAGTTTAGAGACACTGAGCCTTCGTGCCGAGGAGCACATTGCTAGTCGGATTTCAGGGACTAGAACTCAGATCTCTGATTCCCAACTGACAGAGCCTTTGAAAGTATTAACAATTTTAAATGTCAGGTTCTCAGTAGGCTTGTTGATAGAGCTGATATGGTCTGGACCCTAAGGGATGGGTGGATATTGCCCATCAGATCAGCCAGAGCAGCCTGTCTTTCAGTCCTAACAGCTGAAGTGTTGGTGATTGAGGCGTATTCCTTGGAGGATGGGAAGATGCTGGGCCTGATGCCCACTGGGGTGCAGGACGCTGGTCGGCAGGTTTTGGTGGGTGCCCTCCCTACTCCCGGCACAACGCTGCTAGTGATGGGAGAGTGAGAGCTGCGTAAAACCTAGCCTCTGCCCGTGGTCAGCCTGGGGAGGCAGGTGCCGCAGAAGAAGCGGCCCGATGTAGGGCACGCCTGATGGGCTCTGATGGGCTTTGAGTGCCGTCTGAGCTGGGTCCACGGAGGAGGAGACGGATGCTCGCTCGCGGGGCGTCCACGCTCAGGCAGGAAGGAGCAAACCCGCTCACCCCGGTGACAGGGCAAGGCCCTGTGAGCCTAACAGCTTTACCACTGTTCAGCTGCAGGGGGCACGATGTACTGAACGTGCTGCTCTTGTCTGGACAGAGGTGAGAGCAGAAGGAAGGGAGGGAGAGGTCTCTGTGGACTGTGACCTATTGTCCCTTCCTTCTGGCCCTCAGAGGCCAGTTAGATGCTGCAGGCCTGACAGCTTGGTCCTGGCTCCTGGCCCCCAGCCTCCTGTGGCTCCGGCAGGCTGGCCACGGGGCTGACCCCCATCGTCAGGGGCGCAGTCAGTGTATCAGTGTCAGCTGTCAGCTTCAGCGGCAGGCTGTGTGCCCCCTCTTCCAGATGCTCTTTCCTTATCTTCTGTTTCTTAGCTGCCTTAACGAACTACCTTCTCTCTCTTAGCTGCTGGGAGAGAAATGATGCACAGGTTTGTGGGATGCTAAATTTTATCTGGCATTTTCTTACCTTCAGTAACTTCTAACTTAATTCGAATGATCTTGATATTAGATTTCAGCTTCCTAATTTGGATCGTCTTCCTCAGCCTTCCTGTAGATAAAGGTCACAAGTGGTACCTCTTTATTATTATCGTAATATTGGTATAACGCAAGTCCTTGAAGAAAAGTTCTTAAAGTTCATTAGAAATTGATTAAGCTTTGATTTATTATAATTAAAAAATATGGCAGTAATTTTGAGAACCAGTAGTCCCACTGTGTCCCCACCAATCACACCCTTATTTTCACAATCACCTCCCTAAGAAGACTTCTAAGATTTTGTTTTTTCCTAATCACCCCAATGAAAATTTACAGTCTGCACACATCTGCTCATGTACTGTACGTGTATCTTTATACATAAAAGTGGTAGGTTTTTTCCTTCACCTCTTAGAACCACTTTTCATCCCCTTAGAGGGCGATGTCACCCCGTTGAGGACACCTGGTGTAGAGCAAGTAAGCATGTGGACCTTTTACAAAAGAGCTAGGGTGCCTTTTGTACTATTTCTAATACTTCCTTCTTTAAAAAGTTCACTAGATACTAGAATTCATCTTCAGTGATCAAGTGTAGAGTGGATGAAGTGAACTGATAGTTTTTAAGGACTTGTGCCAGGCGTTGCGTTGGGTGTGGTACAGGCTCGGCTGGAATTCATGGATGTCCTTCTCCCCTGCATCTACAACAGATGGAAGAACAAAGGTGGGACTTGGGCCACAAGAACAGACTGACTGTAAAGCCTGCTCCTCTTCTGTTTTTTTTATTTTACGTTTAAATTTTCTTGACGTATTGATTTACAATGTTGTGTTAATTTCTGCTGCACAGCAAAGTGACTCAGTTATACATATATACATTCTTTTTCACATTCTTTTCCATGATAGTTTATCACAGGATATTGAGTATAGTTCCCTGTGCTCCACAGTAGGACCCTGCTGTTTATCCAGCCTGTTTATACTAGTTTGCATCTGCTAATCCCACACTGCCAGTCCTTCCCGCCCCCAAATTTACTCCCCTTCCACTATCCTTCTTTCTCCAAAAGTAATGTGAAGTTAACTTAGGGTTAAGTCAAACTGCTCAGCAAATAGGTACCTGTGGATGTGTTTTAAAGATAACTCTGCTGGTGAGGATGTGACAGATTTTGTAAAGGATTAGATTTTTTGTTTTTGTCAAGGATAGAATGTGTTTCTATTTGGGATTGATTTCTTCTAATTTAAGAATGTAGGGCTTCCCTGGTGGCGCGGTGGTTGAGAGTCTGCCTGCCGATGCAGGGGATGCAGGTTCGTGCCCCGGTCCAGGGGGATCCCGCATGCCGCGGAGCGGCTGGGCCCGTGAGCCATGGCTGCTGAGCCTGCGCGTCCGGAGCCTGTGCTCCGCAACGGGAGAGGCCACAACAGTGACAGGCCCACGTACCACAAAAAAAAAAAAAAAGAATATAACTAGGAACTTACAAAATATGAAAATTCTCCTGTTCTTGTCTATTTCATAAGTAAATAAGTAGAGGCAGGTTAAGATTAGATGTTGTATGTTTTTCACACTGAAAAGCCTTCATTTTATGTACTGATGACAACACGATGTTACGAAGGTGATTGATTGACCTGCCCAGAATTCCATAGCTTGCTGCAGAATAGCACTCCCCGGTCTTCTTTTATTGCACGGTGACATCTCCTGCTTCACTCGGGGAGCACAGCTCTGTGTCCTGTACTTGGGGTCTAACTAGCACCGGGTAACTAGTCACAATGCCCAGTAAGTTGTAGGTACTCGAATCTTTGATGAATTGAACAGGGTGTTCTGGTTTTGGTGGGCACTTGGAGAAACACGTCCTAGTTGTACAGTATTGGTTTCATCGTCCAAGAAAATTACAGTCATGTATTGTTGCAACAGAGAACTCTTGGAGGTATGACCGTGTTTTATAGCCTTCTCATTTTTTGTAATAAAAAGTATTAAAAATAACCGTAGGTGTTACGCATTAATCATAAATAAATAATAGTAAAACCTGCTCTTCGCACTTGAACTACGTTCCTCTAGGAAGGAAAATAAAGGAGTCTCTTAAAATCACCGGTGGTTAGAAAGAGTGAGTACATTTCCGGCTTTTGTTTCTAGAATGGTCACTGCACTAATAAAGATGATTTATTTACTTTCCTCCTCTTTCCTGTGAACATGAGTTCGAGGCCTGTAAATATTTTCAGGGTGAATCTATAGCTCATGAGCCTCGTCGAAAGCCGGCCGCGTTTATTTAACAGCCACGTCCTGGCTTTTACTGTAAGACAGTGTTAACACCTTTGGTAGACTAGGGCCTAAGGTTCAATTTAATAAAGCTTCCGCTTCCCTACCTGTAAAATGGAATAATAATTCCTACTTCACAGGCTTTTGTCAGAATTAAAATTATATAATAGACGTAAAGTGTCTCGCATATAATTTTTACATGGTGCATGAGGGTTTCTTTGTTCCCTTCTCATTAAAGATACTAAAACAATATAACTCATCACTTTTGCTGAAGAGACGTTTTAACACACACACCTGCCCTCCTGAGCAGCTGTTCTCTGACCTCTCCAGAGGTCAGACCTCTCCTCCTCCTCTGTGTCCATCCTCTCTGCAGGCTCCTGCCTCAGGTGGTTTCTTTGTCCCCTGGCGTAGTCGTAGTCACACTGTTTGGTTCTTCGGGACCACTTTTGTCTGGCCCTGTGAGCTGTCTGCTAGGGCTGTTTTAATGGCTACCTGGAGAGCCCCATGATCGTTGCATGCTTATGTTAATTCTGTACTGGGTTATAAACGCTGTGGGGAGCTAACTTCTAGGATTCTCGTAGCATTTCCAGGCTTTGGACAGAGCCCATCACATGGGTGGCGCTCAGCTTCTGTTTGCTGCTTCTGAACAATGTCCTGGCAATTTTAAAGGAGAATTTCCAAAGTGTTTTGAGTGTTGGCAAAAAAAAAATCTATATCTATCTCTCTATCTATATCTATCTATCTGTCTATCTCTACACCCTTTTATAACAATAGAGACAGCCCTTATTTTAATATGTATGTATTTTTTCTGTTGCTTTGTGGTTTACAAAGAAGAAAGAAAATTAAATCGGAAAAGAAAAATATTACCATCCATTCTTACTGGAAATAAGAAAAAGTACTCATGGTTTTGGTCAGATGCAGTTTGTGTTCATTGGGACTGGAAAGGGCATATGTCAGCCATGGTTTGCGGGCTTTTGTTTTCGTGCCTTGAAATGCTGTTCATGAAGTTGCACTAATTCATTCATTTAAACAATTACTAAACACTTCGTCTTTTTAATGCAGACTCTTCTCAGATGTAGGGTGGAATAGAAAGATTAATTTTGCTCCAGAAGGAGCTGTTCTTAATCTCTTGGTAAAATAAAACTTGCCGTGAAAAGGAGCTCTTTGTAATCGTTGATGAGCCCTCCTCTCCAGGCAGATGCAGCTTCCCTGTCACTTCATGAATTGAAGGCATTTTTCTAAGGAAAACAAATAGTTGAATTTAAAGAAAACACCCAGCAATTTTTGTACAACCTGAATTGCTGTTTTGAAAAATACGGACACTGTACTTTAACAATCCCATCCTCCCTCCCCACCAGCTGCTTTTTTTTTTTTTTTTTAAATTTGGGGGCTCTAAATGCAAAATTTGATTTTAAAATGTTGATACTTCCCTCCTTCCATTCCTAGCAAACTTATTAAAAAAGTGTGCATTGGAGGTCTTCAAGACCATCTTCAGGCTTAATGATTCCCTAGAAGGACTCACAGGGCTCTGTCTATAACTGCGCCCTCAGCTGTGATTTACAACCAAGGAAGGACACAGAGCAAAGTCAGCAGAGGGAAGAGGCGCATGGGATGAGGTCCAAAGGAATCCATGCACAAACTTCCAGGAGTCCTGTCGCGGTAGAGTCAGATACATGATTCCTCCAGCAGTGAGCTGTCCTAACACATGTGCAGTGCTCTCCACCAGGGAAGCTCCTCAGAGACGCAGGGCCTGGAGTTTTATCTGGAGCTGGTCACGTAAGCACCCTCTGCCTGGCATGTACCTGAAATTTCAGACTCCCTGCGGGGAAGTAGGTGTTCAGCATAAACCGTATTGTCTGTTCAAACACCCCAGGTACAGAGAGCCACCCTTCTCAATCCAGGGGATGTTGGGAACCCTCCCAGATCCAAGCTCCGGTTGCCAGCGCAGGCCGCAGCTTTGCACACAGGCCTCTGCAGGGGTAGCAGCCTCAGGCCTGGGGATCAGGCTCTTCTCCTGGACTCTGTGCAGCATCTCATTGGATGTCTGGTCTCCTGTGAGTCCCTCATCTTCCCCCGAAGCCTGTTCCACCCACAGCCGTATCCTTTCTCCGTCGGGGGGCGTCCCGCCTTCTGCTCAGGGCACAGAAGCCCCGGCGTCCTGCGACCGCTGCCTTCCTGCCACGTACCGCTCACCCCGTCTGTTAGGAAATCCTGTCGGTGCTGCCTTCAAATGGTATCCAGTTTGGCTCAAAATTGTCATGGCCGGTGGTGGCCAGTGGGACGGCTGGGCCATGGGTCAGTAACTGTTGACTCTGGATTAGAGGTACAAGAGGATTTGTAAGCTATTTTTTCTGCTTCTGTGTGTTTGAAATTCATAAGAAGTTAGCACAGTTTGTGAGTCTGTAAGAAAATCTTGCACATGTGAATCTTGCCTCTCTCTGTGTGTGTGTGTGTGTGTGTGTGTGTGTGTGTGTGTGTGTGTGTGAAGTATGACATGCATACAAAAAAGTGCACAAATGACAAATCCAGGACATTTCTGAAAACTGAACTCACCCCACTCATGAATCAGCAAGAAACAGAGCGTAGCTGGCAGCCCAGGAGCGCCTGGTGGCCCTTCCGGTCACCACTCCTCCCCCAAGAGTAACCACCCTCCCGACTTCTAACACGATCCATTATATTTGCTGTGTTTGTGGTTGATGTGCACGGAACCATAAGGTACTGCTGTGTCCGCTTCTTTGACTTGACCTTACGATTGCGAGAGCTGTTCACACTGCTGCACGTAGAGAGCGTTTGTTTATTCTCTCTGCTCTTAGTATTCTCCGACGTCACACGAGCTTCCAAGAGAACAGTCTCCTCGGGGGGGCGTGGAGCTCGCTGAGTAGCCTGGTGCCAGTCGTGCATGTAGCAGGTGCTGAACTGAATTGCTACAGAAACAAGGAAATTGACCTGGTGGAGGAAGTTCTCCTTGAACGGATAAGAGATGCTCAGGTGCACATTATAGGGAAAACAGACCTTCGCTTCTTAACTTCTTGTGTTTTGGGCATGATTAAATATTTCTTTTCTGGTTTAATTTTATCTGCTTAACTGCAAGAGTTAAGAGAAAAGTTGGCGTCGCTAACTTCGGATGATCAGAGATAAAGTGGGAACTTCTCTCTGAACTCCATCTCCCTTGGCTTTGAGTTTCCCTGCTGTGACAGGTCTCCAGCAGAGAGTTCTTACCCAGCGCCCTCAAGGAGTCTCCATGTCACACCGCTGCTGACTGTTCATCCTCTTTGAGCCGCTGGTCATTTTTCTGCTGACCCTGTGATCTTGGCAGGGGTCCTCCCCTCCCCGCTTCAGGGATAGAGGCTTGGGGTGACATGCAGATGGGGAGATGGACCCTGACAAATGGGATTCCAGCCCATTCCATGGGGGCCAGCCCGAGTTCTTGCCCCCCCCTCCCCGCCCTGTCCAGTCCCCCTCCCCCTGCCCCAGCCACAGTCCCTCCCAGACCTTCACAGGAGACCCTCTCAGCGCTTGCTCTCTCTCCTTTCTGACCACAAGGGTGTTTTAAGACAACACACAGCAAAGCCTTTGGTGAGGCATTTTGTTGTAGCCTTAGGGCAGCAGGAACAGTCGTAACTGTTAGGTCGAGGGACTGTGTGGTCATGTGGTGGGCCCCTGGGTGACCTCTTCTGTGAGTGAGAGAGAGAGAAGGTGTTCATACCAGGAAAGAGCTGCCACCCTCCTTGTTGTGGTTTCATTTCAAGGAAGCATCTAGTCTCCTCTCACTTTTGTTCACTTACTGGAGAGGCTGGGTGTGTTTTTGCCTGAGGCTAGAACTAAAGAAGACCCCGTAGTTATTGCTTCTCCTTAAGGAGTTTAGAAAGAAGAAAACAGTTTATTTGGAAAATAGCTGCAGAGATGGTTTTGTTCAAAAGGGGCAAGGAAAAGAAGACCCTTGAGAGAGAGGAGGTTAACATTTGGAATCACGAGGTCCAGCAGCAGTGTCTCTTCGGACCTTTGCGAGAGCAGGGGCCAGACTGGACTGGACTGTCGCATACGATGCCGTGCTTGCGGACCTGACTGTTTTGATGATGTGATGAATGTGGCCCCGATACTCTGAAGGAGGCACGTGGTCCTGACACTCTGAATGACGTCCCCGTGCACGTGGTCCTGACTCTTCTGAATGATGAAGGTGGTGAGGGTGACACTGCCCACCCAGTTCCAGCGGGTTTTTTTTTTCCTCTCATCTCCCCTACCTTCTTTTACCTAACACGACACGTCTGTATGCTGGTTTGAGGAAGTACAGCGACATGTCTTGCTGTGCTTGTGTAAGTGCTTCGTGACGATACCATGGTTCACGTGGGGTGTGTGGTGGCGGGGAGGTTTAGGGTAACTGCCGTCTTCGCTTAGTTCACAGACAGAAGGGGCAGAAGGGGGAACATCAAAGATGCTTCTTCACGGTGAAGTCTAGCAGAGTGAGTGGCTATTTCTTCAAGAGAAGCCCCACGCCTTACCAGTAGCCACCAGTCCTAGTTATTTGCCTCTGTGTTAGTGTTTTCCCCTAGGGGAGGATGGAGAGCAGATGCGCACTGCTCCTTTCTTTGCTGGTTGGGCTGGAGATAACTGGACCCGAGTGCTGGATGGTGTGGGTGCGCTGTGTGTGGGGCGGTGGCCTGGAGCTCGTGGAGAGGGCTGGCTGGCACTGTGCAAGTACGAGGACTCTGCCTCTTCCTCTTCCCCCACAGTGCCCATGCCTGTGACCCTACCCCGGCTCTGATACAGCAGAGTTCACAGCCGAGGCTGCTTCAGTAAGGCTGAGGTCATCACAGGCGGAGAATGTTTTCTTAACTGCTCTGGTCATGGGAGCTTAGATGTTTAAGGTCTTCTGGGCCTTTGAATGTTGCTGCTTAGTTCTGTTCATCCTCTCCTTCCCCCAGGGAAAGTTTAGTACACTTAACAGTGGTGAGTTTATGGTCTATAAATTCTGGCTCTACAAAGCAGTTGGAACCAAAAGTTTAAATGACTTCTAGGTTACTGTTTTTGTTTTTATTTATGAAATGTAGATATTCTAGGGAGAAAATCCAGAGAAAAAGAAAGATGAGAAAAAGCATTTCATAATTCTGTCCCCTTGGTTTGTTTACTGTTAACATGTTCATATTAGTATTTTTCTAGTTTCATATATAGAGAGATATGTACATATACATGTAAAATTGTTCTTTAAATGGTGAAATAGCCTTTTCTCTAACATTAAAAGTAACATACGCATCTAGAAAATAGGAAGATGGAAACATGTTTTCCCTCGCCCCGCACGCCCGCCTCCACCAGGGTGAGTGCGGCTGACCTTCTGGCGTGTTTCCAGTCTTTTCTGGGATTGGAGCTGTTTCTTAGTGCTGCCGATCACTCAGTTTCCAGTTGAACATGTGTGTTTATCTGTGTGGCTGCATTTAGTTTAAAAATAAGTTTGTGCCTATCCTAGGAGGATTTCTCCTAAATAATTTAGAAGGTGAATTCCTTAGCCTTGTCTCGTCTCAAACATCCACTTCATATAACTCTGTTTTAGTCGCCGCCTCACTGTAAACTGCTTCCTGTAAGCTTGTTGATGTGCGCGTTTACTCTCTATATTCACGTAGTGGTTACTTCTGTGCGTGTCCTGTGTTTGGGAGGTGTGTCCTTTAGACTGTGAACTCCTTCAGAATAGGCCAGTTTGAGTGATTTCATAACACCATGTGATGAGAAGCACTTTGTAGTTTTTACTAAGATCTTGAAAAGTGGGCACTCATTGCCACTGTACGTACTGGTTACTTAATATACTTTTCCTTGACAGATGCTCCTTAAATGACAAGGTGTTTGCCATTGTCTTTATTCTTTTAACTTATCTGAATACAAGGAAAAGCGAAGTTAGGGAAAGGAAGCAGCCTATGACTTAAAAAAGCCTGACTGTTCGAAACCTCTTTGGTAGATGCTGTGTATTTCTGTTGACACTAGACTTACCCCTTCCCTCCGCTGAATAGTTGAGGGGGTTCAGTCCCAATGCTTGTTTCCGTATCATCGCCAGCATCTGTTGCATCCTTTGTGTGGGAGGGAGATGCGGCTGCCAGGCTGTCTCTAAGTGGGGCTGTGACGTCACGCCTGAGGGACGGGCCCAGCCGTGGGGTCTCCAGGTGTGCTTTGGCGGCAGGCCCACCAGGCGCAGCTGGTCTGACAACGTACTTACCTTCTCCTGCAACTCCATGGAAGTTATTTGGTGTACAGTGGAGTGATGCCAATGGGTGCTTACTCGTTGGAGAAGGCACGAGTGACTCAAGAGCCCAAGAATGGTTTTCGGTGCAGACTTGAAGATTTCAGTGAATTCAAAGTACCGTTGTCTTACTGAGTTTTTGCCTCTAAATCATTTAGTGCAGCGCTGATGGAGACATGCTAACTTTCTTCATTCGAAGTTTAAGAAATGGTCATTTTGGTAGAGCAGGTAGTTGAAACAGTGGGGAAGACTGTGGACAAACAATCAGAGCGAATTTACCTTGATTCAAATCTCAGAAGGTTTGCTGTGTCTGAGACGCATTTCGTAGCAGCTTGTGTACATTTTTAGTTTTTTTTTTTTTTTTTTGCGGTACGCGGGCCTCTCACTGCTGTGGCCTCTCCCGTTGCGGAGCACAGGTTCCAGATGCGCAGGCTCAGCGGCCATGGCTCACGGGCCCAACTGCTCCGCGGCATGTGGGATCTTCCCAGACCGGGGCACGAACCCGCGTCCCTTGCATCGGCAGGCAGACTCTCAACCACTGCGCCACCAGGGAAGCCCTCGTGTACATTTTTAGATGGAATGTTTAGGGGAGATTCCATGGTACCACTGGGTTTTTTCCTTTATATATCTCTTTAATGTGTATATATTAACTTAATTATATTTATATTATATATTATGAATTACTACATACTATAATTTATTTACGTAATTAAAGTTTAATCACTTGTGCGGAAGCCTTTTCCCTCAATTGACACTGGTTTTTATAATATTTGAAAAAGTTCAACATGCTATTTAAAAACACATGGGTCTCTAGAATTTGTTACTTATTATATCTCTGAGATTTTATGACTCCCCCCCTCCCCAAATAGTTAAGGATGTCCTTGTCTTCAGTTAAAATTAGCCACTGAGGGGCTCTTAGCTCTGAACAGCGAGCTTCAAATTAACCCTTTATTTACTCTGGACTCTTAACTCCAGAGGCATTTCTTTCTTCCTTTTAAAGGCCGTAGAGAACCTTAAATTTTAAACTCAGTCTTACCCCCTCCTGCATCTGTGCTTAGTTAGATAAACCGATCAATCTAATGAATTCTGCAGACAGAGGCTACAGCGCTCTGTGTGCCTGTTTTAGCCCAAGGCTCAGTATTCCACAGACAGACAGCTAGTGAGTACACACGCGTGTAGACATCCATGCGCAGACGCGAGGTCGCCAGCTTATCCTGAGCCTGGCAGGAAAAGAGGGTGTTTTCTGATTTCTCCTACAGATGTGTTTAGTTTCATTGCTCGCTCAGTCCAGGCTCTGGTGCTGTGGACGTGCTTTTGCGTCCTGTGAGCGTCCTTGCTTCATCCTGTGTTCTGCGATCCCTCTGGTCTGGGTCCCTCCTGTGCTGGCTCTTCCAGCCCCTCAACTCTCTCTGGAAGGTCTGCCCGCCTGCACCTTGGCAGGGCTCCCCTCCCCCGGGGGCAGCCTGATGCCCTTTCCTGGTGTGTCTCTCCATCTCTGCATCCTGCCCCTGGCTGCCATCTGTGCAGAAGAGGCCTTCAGCCCGCTGACTGAATGCACGTGTTCCGTGGAGGAGCCTACACAGGGACATGGTTCTTGCAAAAAGGCCGTCAAGAAATGTGACATCTCAAACTCTCGGCCTTCGTGTGTGGAGTCCCGGCAGATGGTGAACTTGGTGGTTTGTGCTGCTGGTTGCAGGTGGATGGCAGGGGCTGGTTCCACCAGGATGACACCCTTCTTCGTGCGTGGGAGTTTGGGTTGGTGAGTGACCTTTCCGGGTTTCCACTGGAGAAATGTATTTGAAGACGGAACTAACTGGTTTGCATTTCGGTGGAGACGCCATTGAGGTAGTGACTTTGTACGTTGTGTTGGTGGTGACGGCCCTGGTTTCCTCCCCTCCCCTCCCCTCCCCTCCCCTCCCCTCCCCTCCCCTCCCCTCCCCTTCCCTTCCCTTCTCCAGCCCCATCGCCTTGAGGGCAGAACAGGGTCTCTGTGGCCCGACTCTTGGCCTCTCTGAGAGTTCGTTTTAACACACCCACTCCGAGGTGGCCAGCCTGACCCCAGGGCCGCGCGGACTCTCACCGTGTGTGTTGCTTCACAGACACTCAGCACATAGGGCAGTGCTTGGTGGTCCGGGGGTCGGTGGGGGGCGTGCTGGGTGCTCTTTAGGGAGCATCTGGGTGACCGTTGCGTCTGTGATGTCCCAGGCCGGCTTTTCCGGTCCCTCTCCAGCAATTCCAGCCTGCAGCTTACTCTCCGCAGTGGGCGTGTGCGTGTGCGTGCGTGTGTGTGCGTGTGTGTGTGTGTGTGCGCGTGCGCGTGCGCGTGTAAAAGGGGGAAAATGGATTAGGTAATGTGATCTCACGGAGCTATTTTTAGACCATCATGACTTATTACAGTTTTGTGAACTGTGTATGTAGTACCCTGCCCTGAAGTTCTATATAAAGTGATTAATAACAAAAAGTTCGCTGATCGCTTATCTTTCCTGTGATGTAAAAACAAAGGGATCTACACCTTTCCTTTGCTTTAAATAAATGCTGGTTGAGGGGATAGGGGACTATCTGAGGTAAAAGAAGTGAGGTTAAGATACGATATTGAAGTTGCATCTTCAAAATTTGTGGAAACTTTTTGTTTGCCTCTTTATATCGGAGAGCCTTAATCCTGTATTATTGTCTTCCACTCTTAAAATTAAAAATTTGTTTTCTGGAAAACAATTTTTATTCCTGTATGCGATAAAATTCACGTTTTAAACAGTAACTCTGTATATCTTTTAAAGTCACAGTCAAAAGAAAAATTATTTTCTGATAAAATACAAATAGTACTCACCATCAGCAGTGCCATTTATTGTGATCACAGCGTGTCTCAGAATGAAAATACTGGGAATGAAGCTGTAGCAGGGCAAGTTTGTCCCCCTTGTAGCTGTGACGCTCCTTAAAAGCTTCAGAATACAGTTGGTTAATACCAATCTCAGCACTGAGTCATCTTTCTAAATGAATCACATAATGAAGATAATTGGTTCTCTCTCTCCTCCCATCTTTTTGGTATCTGGAGTTTTGGCATCTCTCCACATTTTCCCAGGAGGAGCCCCTGTAGTTTATCGGTGCGTCCTTGTATGAGCAGGTGACACGTCGTTGAAGACGCACGTCGCTAACTGTTCTCCAGCAGGAGACCTGAGCAGACCGTGCAGTCAGCTTACAGTGGGACGACCGTTTCAGGATCCGGCTGTTGCTCTTGTCAGGGGCCGGCACCCTCGCTTGGCCTCTCAGCCGTCACAGCAGGGAGTCGATAAGCCTGGCAAGTGTCCACGTACCTGCTGCCCGAGGGCGGGTGACGCCGAGTTTGCTGGTCTGAGTTCACCGGGGTTGCCCTTGACAGGCTGCCGCAGGCACGCTTCGTGTTCGGAGTTGTATTACATCAGTTTATAGAGCAAAAGATCATTGTAGTTCGTTTTCCGAACCTCACGTTTGAGTACCTGCCGTGTGCCGGGCGCCATGGGGGTCTTTGCATGTTACCTGACTTTCCTATTCCTCCACCCTGGGGTGTGACTCCGCAGCCAAGAATGGAGTAGAGTTTCCTCCTCTTGCATGCAGGGAAACTGAGGCTCAGAGATTTACTCTTTTTAACTTTTTATTTCTTACTTTAAAGATGACCTGTGTCAGCAGCATCCAGCTGTCCACAGTGCACACCTTTAGTCTGACAGGGCCTGTCAGGGGCATGGACGTGAGCAGGGTGGAGGCCCTGCCTTCCTGGAGCTTACGTCCTCACAGAGGAGGTAGATTTGTTTTTTTTTTTTTTTTTTTTTTTGCGCGGTACGCGGGCTTCTCGCTGCTGTGAGAGCAGGGAGGGTGGGCCGGGTGGGGAGCGAGGTGCCAGGCACCGTCGTCAGCGTTGTGACCCATCCCTGGGACGTGAGCCTGGTTCAGAAGACTGAGCTGGCAGCTCGCGGGAGGAGAAGCCTTCCAGGACTAGGGTCCTCAGTGAGAGAGCCTTTGCACCAGCAAACCTTAGCAGCAGGCTTCTATATGATGCCGCAACAGGGACCTCTCCCTCTGTGCTGGATGGGTGAGCACACCCAAGCATTGCGCCACCAGGGAAGCCCAGGAGGTAGATTTTAAGCGGGGTTTTGTGGGGCTGAGTGCTGAGACAGATGACGATCTGTCTGTCCCCAGATGCATGGTTTTTGTGCTACTGGATGTTTTCGTTGCCTTTCTAGGTTCTTCTGCAGCTTGAGCCGTGCAGCTGGTGTGACTGTGGTGCAGAGCTGGGGGGGGTGGTGGCTGTTCTGGGGGGAAGGGTGTCTCCAGCTGGGAGGCTCGGGGACACATTGTATAAATTTCTGACGGAGTCTAAAGCATCCCTCAAGACTTTTCCCAGGAAGGACCATCTGTACCGTGGGCTGTACCTGAATGGATTGGTCTGGCTCACAGCAGAGCTTCCCTTTGGGTTTTATTAAGACTCGAGGTCAGTCCCCCGTGTAGTCTAGGGGAGGGAGTGGATCCTACAGGGTCAGACCCCCCGTCAGGTGCTCAGGTGCATGTCTGGGGCTCAGGGTTAGGGTTCTGTATTCCTCCCATTTTCTCTCTTCACGTGATTTGGTATGTTTCTAAAAAGTAGGAGAAAATAGGGCTTCCCTGGTGGCGCAGTGGTTGAGGGTCCGCCTGCCGACGCAGGGGACGCGGGTTCGTGCCCCGGTCCGGGAAGATCCCACATGCCGCGGAGCGGCTGGGCCCGTGAGCCATGGCCTCTGAGCCTGCGCGTCCGGAGCCTGTGCTCCGCAACGGGAGAGGCCACAGCAGTGGGAGGCCCGCGTACCGCAAAAAAAAAAAAAAAAAAAAAAAAAAAAAAAAAAAAAAGTAGGGGAAAGTAGAAGGGAGAGGCGTTCTGGATTGTTTTCCTAGTTGGAAAATAAGGGGACGAGGTTCAACCACTGAGGCGATCCTGTAGCTTTTCTCCACCCGCGGTCGTGAGGCACCATCACTCACAACCAAGGAGGTTTTTTGTTTTTAAAGGGGTGGGGGGCAGCCAAGTAAACTTTAAAATAAATATATATATATATATATATATATATTTTTTTTTTTTTTGGCTGCGTTGGGTCTTCTTTGCTGCACGCGGGCTTTCTCTAGTTGCGCTGAGCAGGGTCTGCTCTTCGTTGTAGTGCGCGGGCTTCTCACTGTGGTGGCTTCTCTTGTTGCGGAGCACGGGCTCTAGGCGCACGGGCTTCAGTAGTTGTGGCACGCGGGCTCAGTAGTCGTGGCTCACGGGCTTAGTTGCTCTGCGGCATGTGAGGTCTTCCCGGACCAGGGCTCGAACCCGTGTCCCCTGCACTGGCAGGCGGATTCTTAACCACTGCGCCACCAGGAGGCCCAAGTAAGGAGTTTTGAGAAGCACTGGGGCGGTCCACATCCGCGCAAGTCCCCCTGGATGAGCGCGGATGCTGTGTAATATTGCCCGTGATGCACTTACCTGCATTTCGTTGCCTAAAAGCTTTTGGAAAGGGGGTGTCTGTCAGGAGTTAGAATATCTCGCTTCTGTTTTCCGTTTGCCCCAAAGACTTGTGGAACTCGGTCCTTGTCTTCTTGAGTCACTTCTGTGGAAGCATCCTCAGAGCTGAGGGAAGGGCTCTTCACACGTGGTTTCCATGAAGATCCCCCAGACACTTCTCCAGGCTGTAAAGTTGTGTCAGGCCAGTCCATGGTATTTGAGTGGAAGCTGCCATTTCAGAGCAAAGAGGGAATCCCTTTCCAGATACGCAGATTACCCACAGTGAAGAGAATTATTTGAAAGTAACAGAACACACCTTTACACTAAGGCTTATTTCCTTGTTGCCACGATTGGCACACGATTGCAGATTTCTGTTATCCAGGAAGCGCCAGGAGCCAGGTTGGAGGTACTTACTTCCTATTTTGGCTTTAACACCATGATACTTGCAAGATAGCTGACCGAAGGAAGATCTGATTACTGCTCTCTAGACTGTCCTTGCTTCTTCTTCCTCTTGCACTCACCTGCTGTGTATATCATGACACAGATCATATAAGCAGGAATTAGGGTAGCTTGTGAGGGTGGGAGGTGAGGGAGACAGGAAGGGTGAGGGAAAGGTCAAGGTAAAACCATGAAACATGCCCCAGAATCTTTGCTTGGCCACTGTGATGCTCGAGGTCAGAATTAGAAAATCACTGATCTTTGTAAATACTGGCCGCTGGACACCGTCCACCACCAGTCACTACCCATCCCGACCGTGGCAGAGAACACTTCACTGCGCCGGCAGAGAGTGTGGTCTATTGCTTGCTTGATTTTGGCAATTTCTATACTTGTGATTCAGGCATAAACTGAATAGCTTGCTTATAGCAATTGAGATCAAACAAAAGTTATTTTAATGATCTTATCAAAAGCATATTTTGCACATTAATTTTGTTCAGTTGATTTCCTGTGTGTGACTTAAATTCTTCAAAATTATGATGATATTCCTTTAGTGGTGGGAAAGTGGGACCAGATGGTCTCTGTGTTGTTGGGAGGTGAGGGTCTTTAGCCTTCCACCCTGGTAGAGGAATCAAAACATCTGTAAGTCCAAGTTGTTGTGTTCTGAACACCCTGGGTTCTAGTTTAATGAGGCATATAAAACAAATTGAGTCTCAGATTCCTTCACCGGCAGATGCCCCAAAAGGCTTAGTGGGTATTACCTGCAAGGCTGTAGGTTGTAGGTGGTGTGGTGTTCTTGTCCGCTGATTCCATTACCTGGGTTCATTTCAGTTGACCCCCTTCCACCCCCCGCCCCCCATGGGCATTTGTTCCCACTTCTTTGCACACTGGTAATTTTTAATTGGATGCCAGCCATGTGATTTGTACCTTATCGGGTATTTGGACATTCTATATTCTTGTAATATTCTTGAGCTTTCTCCCGGGATGCAGTTAGTTACTTGGAATCCGTCTGAGCCTTTTAAGGTCCGTTCCTTGGGGTCAGATCAGCATTTAGTCTAGAGCTAGTTTTACTGCACTGCTGAGGCAGGAGCCTCCTGAATGCTGTGCCCAAGTTCCTGTGAATGATGAGATTTTCCAGTCTGGGCAGTGGCAGCAGGCGCTGTTCCCCGGTCCTCTGGGGGTCCTCCCCTGACCTCAGGAGGATGTGTTGGGTGCTCTGCTCAGATCTCCTGCCCCGTCTCTGCATCTCTCCTCCATGACCTCTGTCCTGCACGCTCCAGCTGCAATCAGCTCTGTGTCCTCAGCTCAGCATCCTCTGGGCTTTGGTGGGGTTTCCTCTCGCTTTGCTGCAGCCTGGAATCTCCCAGGGCAGCAGCTCGGCATTTGTAGGTCTTTCCTCGGGTTCCCGTCTCTCAGAGCTCACTGTCCTTCAATCCCTGGTGTCCAGGGTCCTAAAACTCGTTCATTCGTTTTATCTATTGTAGTTGTTCAAGTGGGAGTACATCTGGCCCTTGACCCTCCTTTTAGCCAGGAACAGAAGTTTGGCCTTTGTCCTTTTCACTTGCAGACTATTTTCAGAGCCAGCCTTCGACTGACATGCCGTGTCAGTTGTGTAAGCAGGGGCTCTGTGCGTGTGAGTGCGCGATGGGGCCAGTCAGAAACGCACAGACGTGTGATGTTGTCCACATTCATAGCTCCTCCAGAGCTGTGCCCCTTCTTGCCACCGTTTACTAGGGCCTGGCTTTCAGGTTTTAACGTGTGCGCAGTGCTCTTGGTGGAGTTCGCCCCTGGCTTAGGGAAGGGCGTGGGCACAGGGGCAAGACTGTCCAGGGCCCTCGGGCAGGTCAGGAAGGTGAAGCTGGCGCGATGGCTGATCCCGGGCTCCAGGTACCTCTCCTCTGCTCCGGAAACAACTTGAGCTTGGAAATTTCTGATCTCAGGAAGTCATGGGCCTGGATTGGTACCATTGGAGCCAACAGGAAGACGTGACCGTGGAGGTCCGAGCTCTGGGTGACGCTGACCCAGCGGGAGGCAGGTTAACCAGCAAGGTTCCCGTTCTTCAAACTCCCCTCGCCCTCCCCGTACAGCTGAGCGCTGGAGTGAGCGGCTGGAGCGGGGAGCTTGGTGGTGACTCGGGACCAGCAAGGGGGGCGTGAGGGCCCCCTGTCCAGGGAGGGCGGGGGAGCTGGACATGCGAACGGCCAGAAGGAACTCATTTGGATGCTTATGGAGTTAACGCCTCTACTCTAACTTTCCCCCACGTAGGAAAATAGTATTGTTGAAAATTGGGCAAGTTAAAGAAGAAAACCTCTGTAATCCAGAGGTAATCTTTGGGCACAGTTCTTTTTTCTTTCTTACACATTGAAACGTGTGGAGTTATCTAAATATACTTGTACACTGGTGTTGCCAATGGCAAAATGCTGATGTTAAGAATATATTATTTTGTCATCTGAGCATTTTGGATTACTGATCTCTTTCTGGTCTCATAATATAATTACAAGTTTGGTTATGTAGGGGAGGAAAAAAAACCTTTCCTTCTACCCTTCTAGGTTCTTGATCATGTAATAAAAGATTAACAAGACGAAAACAAACAGGTTTGCTAACTTGTCTATCTCGTATATACATGGCAGCCTTCACAAGGAAAATGAAGACTCAGAGAAGACTCTGTCTGTGTACCGGGTTGAACAGAGAGATGCCATTGTGGACCAGTAACTAAACCATATGGGACAGCTAACAGAAGATGAGAGGCTTGCTTGTACAGAATTCTTTTGGCCTCCATCCCCTGGCTCTGGTGATAAGAATGTTTTTTCCAGTTGGTATAGGAAGGATGCCTTTCATATGGGAGTTTTATCGCTTGCTTTCAGGGAGAAAAGGGGAGGTCAGAGCACCTTTTTTGTCCCTGCTGCTTTTCAAGTCCCTTTAGCTTAAAATAATCCCATGTCAAAGAGCATATTTTGGGGTGACAATCAAGTGTTTTGGTGGAGGATTTGATTTTGGTCACTCTGGGCCTTACCCAGGAGATCTGCTTTCCATCTCTGTCGGGACCTAGGTTTCAGCTCTTACTTTAGGGGCCATACTAAAGGGTCCCCAATGGAGGAGGAAAATGGATGGGTTCTAAAATCAAGTATTGATGTGACTTATTTCAAGTTAGACTCTCGAAGCAACTTGTACCCTGGGGAATTGTGTCCTGTAAATTGGGGCTTGACACTTTGGAAAGTTCTCATAGTTTGGTTTAGATCCTGGAGAAAATAGCGATGGGTCTTACCTGGCTTTGTGATCTGAGTTAGCTCACCGTGTTCATTCGCCATGCTGTGCTTGTTGTTGAGGGGTCGTCCCAGAGGCGTGTCTTGGCCTCCTTGCAAGCACCAGTCTCCCCAGGTTTTTCGTGAGTGAGTGATGTTGAGGAAAATGGGTTGTCCGTGCCGTCCTGCACCGTCTCGTCACAGTCTGAAGTTACCACCCCGCCATGCCCATCCCGGGGGACGGCGCTGCTCTGTAGTTCTCTTCTTTACCACGCTGCTCTTAGGGCCCAGTCGAGTGACACAGCCTCGCTGAAATATAGCAGATTTCATAGAACACTTTGCTGAGTCAAGTAAAGTCCTACGTGGTGGTGTCTGTCGACAGAAAGAGCAGGTTAAGTGCTTCAGGGCCGTTAGGGTTAGACTTTGGGGTCTCAGAAGTCCATTGGCTCAGTAGCAAAACTAGGGAGCATGTCTTTTTGTCTGAAATGTGTTCAAGGCGGTATTCCTTGTTGAGTAAGATGTCGCGAGTGCAGCTATGTTAATTTTGTCATTTTTCTGTTGGGGTTTTTGTTCTGGAGCTGATGGGTCTTCTGAGATGGACGCGGATTAATTTTAAAGAACGTTCCATTCCTTCCTTCGACCAGATCCTGGACCTTCATTTTGCTCTAGAAGCTTCCCGGCAGAGTCGTGTTCGCCTCTGTCTGGTTGAATGATCAGTGAAGTTAAGTTGCAGAACTTTTCATATGTCTGAGTCGTAAAAATTAATTTTGGTTAATTCAGCTTGGTGTGATACTGAATAACACTCTCAGGTGTCGCTGGGGTTTGCCAAGTCAAAGGTGATCTGCCCTCATTTCTCTGCCAGTTCACAGTCCCGTAAAGAAGGGTTTGGTAGTCGTTAACTAAAACAAGCTTGTAAACTTTTTTCTAAAATGGATATTCAATGGCTATTTTCATTCTAAGTATATACCTTTTGGTGGTGAAATCTGCCAGAGATACTCGTGTATTTCATTTTATTAGTATTCTCTCCATCTAGTAAAGATAGAGTGAATAATGAATGGCCCTTCCTGTTTTTGTTCAGCTCTTAATGAGTAGGCTTAATTCTGTAAGGAGGGGCTGCTGGGGGGAGCACCCCCCAGACCTCCTGGGTCCTCCCAGTCGGGCTCATTGGAGGTCTGCCTGCTGGCAGTGGAAGGAGACAGAATTTTGGTAACAAGAGAGTTTAAACAACATTTTAAGGAGTCATTAAGAAACCCTACTAGTCCTATGCACTGCTCTGTGCTCAGACTGTGGAGTGGACAGGACTTTTCCTATGACTCCCAAACCCACAGCTGCTTTTGAAGATGACCACGATTCAGATGTACACTCCCGCCCCCCGCCCCCCCCCTCCTCTAGCAGCCAAGGAAGGCAAAGGAAAACTCCTCCCTAGTCTTAGCCTGAGACAAAGACCTTTTCTGCCGAGTTTGCTCCCACTGGGGAGAGTCCAGAATGCTAATTGGCATCAGCTGCCTTAGATCACCGGGGGCTGGCAGCTGCCTCATCCCTGGAGGAGACCTCCCCAAATGTCCCCTCTCCTCTCTCAAGTGACCCTTAATTTTTTTTTTTTCCATCTGTACGTGACTGTGGCCTCCTAAAGGGGAGGATGAAGGGCAGAGGTGTTTGGACTCGGCCGGGACACTTGGATATATCACAAAAAAGCTCCTCATGGAGCTTTGCTACATCCACTTTCTTTGCAAATGTGGGATTTGTCATCGCTTTTAAAATGCAGTTAGTCTGTTCTAAGTCTGTTTTCCGCTGTATCTTTTCTGGCAAAATGAGGTGTTTGTTTTTGGTGGTGGTGCGCATGCGTTTAAATACTGGAATGAGAACAGCAAACTTGTTTTCACCTAATGACTGAAGGGAGATTCGAACTCAGAAGTTGGTTCGTTATTACCCTAAAGACACCGTGTAAGACACTATATTATAAGCATTAGTCGTGATTAGGATTCCAGCTGCAGTTGGCTCCAAACTGTTGGTAGATTCTGCATTTCTGATGCTTTTCCTCCAAGGTGGGCACTCATAATTAGACAGTGAATGACAGTTAGTGGTGCTGAGTGCCTTTTTCCTTTATAAACTGTGCAATAGCCATCTATTTGAAAATCAGAGAAGCCACAGAAGGAATGTTTCAAAGTATATATAATCCTTATCCTGAAATGATGATTTGAGAGGACAGTATGTTTTCCTCTCAGTACTTGTAGTTCAGTTTCATCTGCTTCCAGGATTTGACTATTAAGACCCCGGACGTATTCTGGCAAGAGACATCGATCTGATTACTGTATTTTCGGAAAATATTTGGATGTTTCAGTCATATTAGAAAAGCTGTTACCAAACTGTGTTTAAGCTGTTCTTATGTCATATTTCATTGTTTGTAACTTGCAGCCCAGTTGCGAAGATGTTACAGCCTGCGTCTCATGGTTGATGGTGAATCATAGTTTCGTTACGAAAAGTGATTGGGTGTCTGTCTGGCAGCATCTTAGGTTCAGGGAGATGTGTTGTGCCGTGATGGTCCTCCAACAGTATTGCCCGTGTGCATGTTAAGTGCTTTTCACACCGGTGAGCAGTACCGCATTTAAGCCTACGGGGATCTTTAAACGTGTAAGATGTGGGAGGATTTTAACTCAGTGGCTCCAGAAACCTCAGGTGCCGATGGAGGGTCTTGGTTGTTCTTACACAGAGCGGTGAACGCGTTAGATCCTGGAAGACACTGGTTTTTGTCACTAAAAGAAAACATATGTCAAAACCAGTCACAGTATGTCAAGACCCTTAATTATTGCTCAGGAAGCTGCTTGTGGGAGAACTGTAGGTAGCGTTTGCTTTCTGTCCAGAAGTGAAACCTACTGGCAGAGCATCACAGGGACTAAAGACCCTGGGGTGACTTAGGCAGCGTGGGGGGCGGGTGGAGGCCCCTAGGAAGGGTTAGGGAGGGAGCAATGAAGCCCCGCCTTCCGTCCGGGAAGGCACACATTACTGCATGAAGTGAGTGGCTGCGCTCTCAGCACAGAAAATGAAAATCAGTAGTGTGTTGCTTTTTCCCTATTCTAGTTCAGCATTGTTCCTTTTGTTTTTGTTTAGTCTTTGTACCCCAGATCCTTACAGGTTTACTGGTTTTGGATAAGAGGAAAAAAATCATACCTTTAGTTGACTTTCTAATCCTGGAGTAACACCACCTCCTTTCCAGCAGGAGCGAGGCTGTGGCCAGACTCGCGCTCATTTTTGTTAGGAATGTGTCAGTCTCGACAGGCCTCGTTGGGGTGTCCTGGCTGCCCAGGAAGCCAGAGACTGTGGGCGGCGAGTCGTGAGCTGCGATCCAGAGAGAGCAGGGCCCCTGTGCCGGCAGGTGGTGGTCCTCCCACAGCATGGGCGCGAATGTGACGTAAGATACAGCTGTGGATGGGTGGGGCTTCCTAATTCTGCTTGGGGCGTGCTTTCTTGTGCCCAGTATGAACAAAACCTGTTGCCCTTTACGTTTTATAGTATAAAGTTTCTACACTGTAAAGGCCCCAGATAGAGGGGTGTGATTGTGTAATACTAGCCAGGCTAAGCCCTGGTTTTGTTTAGAATTAAGCTACTTAATTATCCTAGTTGTTCAGCCTCTTACTGTTCATTGCGGCTTTAACCATGGCCATTGAAATTCATATGCATTTGGTGTGATTTACATATATATCGGTTTTGAATGAGAATTATTACACAGACTAGTGTCTAGACTGTGCTTGGCCATGTGACTCTGCTTCATATTTCTGTCATCGTCTGCCAAAGTCCCATGACAATCACGCCTGTCATCTGTATGCTGCAGTAGTCTCATACTTACGTATCTGGACCGAGCTGGAAGCCATCGCCATGAGAATCACCGGTGTTGGATGATTACGTGTTTTCGTGGGTATTGGGTTTATTAATCAGTAATGACGAACTGAAAGTTGTTTTTAAAAAGACATTTTCTTTTTTCATTTGGTCTCACTGTTAATATCTAATTAATGATGTTGCCGTAAGAGCAGTGTTTGCAAACCAAACTTACTTTAGGTCTGTGAGGCCTTATGAAAGGTTCTTGGAGATGCTAGGCTGCAACAGTAGGTTTTGTGTGTGTGCGTGTGTGCGCGCACACGTGTGCATATACACGTACCTGTGTGGCTCAGAATCCCTGAGCCTTCCCTGGAGAGGGAAGGATATCAGCTAAAGTGGAAGGAGTGTGTCAGTGTAGAAAAGTCAGGAGGTTTTAGGGAACCACTCATCATTTCCTGTTGAAAATACATGAAATAAAGGGAATTCTAGAGATCTGGTTATGAGGCTTTGCTCAAAGATCTTCTTTATCTTCCCTCAAACACCCCTTCTCTAACCAAGGCAGGTTTTCCCTATTCCTGCACATTCTCTCTTTTTTCTCACTTTAATTCTGCTTTCCTCTCATTCTCGTGCTACCTGTAAACCTTTCTTCGGATGACTCTTTGCAGGTGGTTTGGCGTTACCCTCTCCCCGTGTCCGTGTGTGCAGCAGGGCACAGGATGCCCCCGATGATGCGGTTTTCCCCGGGGCGGGGTGGGGAGGGGTTGGTGTGGGAGAAGGCGGAGACCTCAACATTCACAAGAGCAACTTATTTTTATTTTCCGGACCTTTGTCACCACCTGTCCCCTTCATTCTCCCTCTAATCTTCTCATACAGACTCTTCATTTCTTCCTCTGCTTGTCTTATTTTAGTAAAGCAAGAGGCGGGGGGATGAGCCCAGTCTAGGGACAACCTGCCGCCACTGAGTGGTGTTTATGTTTCTGGGCTCCTGGACTGGCCCGAGTCTCTTGGGGGCGCTGTCCATCCAGGACCACAGGGTCCCTGAGCTTGGCCGCTGCCCCCGACCCAGGGTGATGGTGCTGTGTGATGCTCTCAGAGCTGAACCTTAAGTGCGTCGGACGACTTATACTCACAAATGTTCTCTAGAAAAGAAGCAGCCCTTGCTAGTCATTTGAAGTAGTATCAGCCAGTTTTCTTTTTCCTCCCATTTTTACAGATGAGCCAGTTGAGGCCCAGAGAAGTGGAGTGAATTGCCTGGGGTTACGTGGCCCGTGGAAGAGCCAGGCCACGCGTGCCCTCTGCCCCTGCTGCTTCCTGTTTCATCTTTACCTTTTGTGCTTGTATTTCTTCTTGCAGAGCTTGTAATCACATTTCAAAGGATGCGTCGCCGCAAGTCCCCGATTACTGGCACAAGAGTAAAGTGTCTCTCCCTTGCTGGAGGGGCTGGGAACGTCTGATTGCCTGCATGTGGAGAAAGTAAAATCCTGCATGTCATTCAAAAGCTGCACATTTTATTTTTATTTTTTTTTAAGGATGAAGAGGAGGAAATCAAGCTGGAGATAAATATGCTGAAGAAATATTCTCATCATAGAAATATTGCAACGTATTACGGTGCTTTCATTAAAAAGAGCCCCCCAGGACACGATGACCAACTCTGGGTAGGCGGACATTTCCTGAGCATTCTGGGGGGTTTCCTCTTTGTATTTAAAAGGGCATTAAGAACCTTCCAGGGGGGGAGGGGAGAGAAAAGCAAAGAAAAAGGGGTAACATCTGGTATCTTCCCTGGCCTTCTCAGTGGAAGGTGTCCTGAATGTTTATTTTGGTGTTGATTTCACATCGCAGGAAAAAGAGTTAACTTGTGTTTTGGGAATAAAATGGCACATTAAAAAAAAAAAAAGTAACAAAATAGCAAGGAAATTAGCTTGAAAATGAAAGCAATGTGATAAAAACTTGATGGAAATTAATTAGTGTGGAATCTCAACTAAATGCAGCTTTCTTTACTATGTTGGAATGAGGGACAAATTGCAAGAAAACAAACTTAGTTCAGTAATTTATTAAGAACAGTGGACTCCAGGGAAATTTGTAGATATTCCGCCGTATCTCTTATTGAATACATTTCTATTCAAGATGATGGCACCGAGATAGTGTCAGATCTGTGGTTATCACGTTATGCCAAAGGTACTGGGCTTATAGGGCAGGAAGATAGATGAATACTCTTCTAATTTTTAAAAAAGCCATTAGAGACTGTTTGCAAAGTTAGGATAGTAAAAGGGAAACAGTTACCTTTATTTCCATTGCCCGTATCCAAACACAGTTAAATTTTTAGAATAGTTCAACTCAATTTATTTTCTAAGTACTTTGGAAATATACTTGTGTTCGTATTGTGGAAACATTTAGGTATTGTAAATAGTGTCTTTTAAAAAATGATGTGCTACTTAAAAATAGTGTTTCTCTTTTTAAAGAGAAAATTTTTAAACTGTACTAAACGCAGTTGATATAAAATAGTTTGAGAATCACGATGTGTGGAAAATAGAACAGTTTAGACACTGGCAAGTTGGAAAGCCTGTTAAGGGGTATTTAGATCAGATTTCTGATGAGTGGGCGTTGATTAGGAGCAAGCGGTCCACTTACATCTGTGCTCAGGAGAGAAGGGGGGCTTCAGGGCCTCTGCACGGACTGCGCCGTGGAACATGCAGACGCCGATCTCCTGGACCGGATGTCCGTGCCGAATAGATGGGGTGTGATGAGATATGCTCTCGGGAGTTCGGTGCCTCCACAATGGTCGTGCGCCCAGACCTTTAGGAAAGGAGGGGGGTTAGACTGCCCCCCGGCCTACCCGGTGTGTGCTGACATCTGTGATGCTCTGGCCACTGGGGGGACGTGTTGGCCGCAGCGTGTCTTGTCTCTCTCCAGCTTGTTATGGAGTTCTGCGGGGCCGGGTCCATCACAGACCTCGTGAAGAACACCAAGGGCAACACGCTCAAGGAGGACTGGATAGCCTACATCTCCAGGGAGATCCTGAGGGTAAGTGGGCACAGCTGAGGCAGCCAGGCGTGGGCTTGTGTTTCCATTTCCACTTGCCCGGCCCCGAGGGTTTCTGCGCATTGCTGCGACCTGTACAGGTTATTCTTTTCGTGACAGCCAAGGCTTTGATAGTTTAAGCCACATCATGGTTTTGAGTCTGGCAAGTATCCAAAGAAACTAGACTTACAATAGCATTTTTTTTTTTTTTTTTTTTTTTTTGGTATTTCTCTGAATTCATCCTGCAGTTATGAAGAAGAAAATCAGAGTGGAGAGGAGGAGAAATAATCCCTCACTCTTGTGTTTATGGGAATCGTGTGTCTAAGCTTATAAAGCAATATTAATGGTGCTAAATGCTGGCTTTCAAAATCATCTTGTGGACTTCGGCATTAACTGTTAGAATCTGTGACAGTATTTATGAGGAGCAGTTCTAATGTTTAATGTTATTTACAGCCAACTGGAAAGCTGGTTTATGTCAAAGCAAGTTCTTGGCTACCGTTTTAGCGGCTTCTAAACGATCCCTTTCAGTAGTAGAGCTGTCCTGACAGCACAGGCAGGGTGTTCGAAAATCTCGTATTGGAAAACGGCATGTGAGTTGCCGGTGGGCCTCTTGCCTCTGGTCAACCGGCACAGGTTTTCTCTCTACTTTACCCCTCAATTACACACTTAAGTTACTTGGTTGGATTTCATTTACCGACCACATTTTAAAAATGAAGAGTATGGAGTTGACCTGGAATCTAATTCTTACGTTTCTGTCACTAATAAAAAAAAATGTTACTTTATTTTTTATTTATAGATAAATTTACTCCACTTTTTACGTTTAAGTTTCATAGAGGACTGCAGGTTTTAAAAAATGCTGTCTAGAATACAGAGGTAGTCTGAATTTCTTTTTATTTAGAAAGTTTACAAAGCCCTTGACAATAGACAATTCCCCTAGGAAAACCAGTTGTAGAGGGTGAGATGGGAGACCCCGTCTTCTTATCATCACATACAAGTTTCATTATAAAAATATCAAGATCCTTTTATGGTTATTATAGGAGACTTAACATGGGAAGCTAAGCCTCCTGCCCTGTACTGCTGTGAGGGAGTTCAGTGAGTGGGCAGGTGTATTTATTATCTTGATAACGAAAACTCAGGGTGGGCAGGAGAGAGCAGTGGCTAAGAACGTGGGCCTCAAGTGAGGTAGACTTGGGTTCGAGTCCTGTGGGCAGGAGAGAGCAGTGGCTAAGAGCATGGGCCTCAAGTGAGGTAGACTTGGGTCCGAGTCCTGCCTCTGTTGCTTACCTTTTGCACATCCCCTGCCACGTTACTCAACTTCTCAGACTTACTTTCTTCATATGTAAAATCTAGGTCCCAGTCCTATGAAGGAAGTACCATTATTATGAGAAGTAAATGAGTTTCAGTGTCAGGAATCAGTTAATATAACACGTGGGTAGGTAACTAAGTGTATGCAGCCGTTTTTCCACCATTGAACTCAAGACAGCAGTTTTTGAAAGAAGCCCAGGTTGCTTGAGGCCCCAGATCAACCTGAACATAGTAGCTCAATGAACATCTTTTCAAGATGCAGCAGATGTTTTCCGCCCCCGTGGGCACCTGAGACGAGAGTTTCCTTCACGTCACTTCATCTAGGATGGGAATTTTTCCTACGACGAACGTCTAAATGGACTAACCTCAAACAGAAGCTTCTGAAAGAGTCAGTATCATGTACTCATGTGTGTTCGTAACGGGTCACGGGAGTCAGTGTTGGGAAAGAGAGAGCAGAGTGGTGAGAAGGCCGCTCGTGGGGAAGGAAAGCAGGGCGTCCCAGAGGCACGCCGGGGGCTGATTTCTGTGGTGACAGACGTCCTCGTTCCTTGGTGGACGGTAGAGTCAGTTGCTGTGGAGTGAAGATCTCAGCAGGTTGAGAGTTGTGGGCACGCGGGTCTCAGACGGCAGTAGAAAAGCTCTCCTGGGCCCACCGAGAGCCTCGAGACACGAAGCCGCGTGTTCCTTCCGGCCCGTTTCCATGGTCACCATCCACACGGCAGCCTCGCGTTTTCATAGAAACCAGCATAGATCATCCTGAGTGTGGGCAGTTACAGCCTCTCCCAACCGGCACCGAAGATGGCCTTTGACTGCTGCTTCATTCTGTGAATGCGACGGACTTACAGGACCGTGTTTCCGAGTTGTGGACCTTGATTCATTTGCTCTTGGACAGACGCTGACTGTGTACTGGACTTGCCACCTCTGCCGAAGTGGAAGGACTGTAGCTCACCATGGCGGGGGCGGTGGAACACGCCCTCCCTCCCAGGCCCTTCATTCAGGAAGACTGTGTCCGCTGCGCAGATCCTCGCGGCTCGGGCTCCTGCGCTGTACGAGCTGGCAGACACGCCAGCAGCGGGCCCTCCCAGAGGCAGTAACCGCAGCCCTAGGACAGGGATTGCTCGACAGGAACCAGAGTGCAGGCAGGCCACGTTCGTCTGAGAAGACGTGGCTGCTTAACGTCTGCTGCTAAGATAATTCTGGAGAAGTGTGAGAAGGGGGGCTTGTGAACATTAAGAGAATAAAAAATGAACTGAAGTAATAAAAGTAGGAATTACGAAAGAGGGAAGCTCTAGTTTTTCATCTCTTCTTCCGCTGTTCAAAGGTACACCGGGCTGAAAGGAGGGAGTTTCTTCCTAACGATACCATGAAGATGCCTTTTAGTGCTTTCCCCCTACTTGGTGCTTTGTGGTGTAACACTGCACATCCCGAGTGCTGGAGAAACACACAGAGCCATGGCATAAGCTCTCTTCTGTTTCACAGGCAGACTGGTAAATGATTTTAGAAACCCCCATGTTAGAAAAATGAATGTTCTAGGGCAGCTGTTACATTTAATTCATAGCCTACAAGGTAACGATGACAATAAAACCCCACAAAGAAGTTAAACAGGACAAATCAAAGGAGTCGTTACTTCTCATCTGCGCTTTTTGAATTGAGACGTTGGGGAGTTAATAGGCTGCTTGTAGCTTACGGAGGCAGGCTGTCGATTTGGCTTCTCTAGCTAAAGTCAGGACAAGTAAATGAGTTGTGAGAATGATGCCTTTTGGGCTTTCTGACCATATTTGGATGAAAACTGTATTTTTGTTCTCCCACCACCTCTCATCGGAGGCCTTCTCTGGGCTTCGTTCCAGATGCGAGGTCATCAGAAAGTGCTGTGTGCCCAGTAGGATTTATTTCCTTGGGAAAGAAAGATACTTGAACATAAAGCTCTTTTGATGGCAGAGTTGTTTTGCACGTGGGGTGGAGGTCGGGTCGATCAGTAGTTAGCAGTTTGTCGCTCTTTGGTGGGAAAACCAGGCTGGATTCAAGGGCCAGACCTTAAAGCCCACTCCCGCCCTTTGCTTTTCCCCTGGGTGCGTGTAGTTCAGATCTGCCCCCAGGGTCGGCCATTGTAAGATAGGCGTGCAGCGTGGGAAAGGAGCCACCCTGCACACAAATAGCGCAAATGACAGCAGAGACACTGCGGATGGTCCTGCTGGGGAGCAGCTAGAAGGTGGTAACCCTGACCCATTGGGATCGTGGGTGCCTCTCTCTGTGTGGTGTCATGGGTGATGTCTTGCTGGAAATGCACTGAGGTTGAATCTTATGTTCCCAGAAACTTCTGGCCTGTGTGCACACTTCATTATAAAGGGTGTGTTCTGGGCTAGTCCCTTGTAGCGACAGAGAACTAAATCCAGACCTGACTTTCCTGCTCAGGGACTGGCGCATCTCCACATCCATCACGTGATTCACCGGGACATCAAGGGCCAGAATGTATTGCTGACCGAGAACGCAGAGGTGAAGCTTGGTATGTGATGGGCGTGCCACGTGATCTAATACCCTGCCCCAGTGCAGTTAGCTGAAAACGTTACACCGTTTCTCCTTCTGTCTTATTTAAGGCTTGGGAGCTGGGCTTACTGCTTAGTCTCGCTCCTGACTCCCTTCCCCCGTGCTCCTGGCTCATCCGGAAGTCCCTCTGGCGGTCGCTGTTGGGGTGCTCAGGGAGGTGGCGGGTCCAGCGTCCCAGGAGCTCCCAGGCTGGTCGAGCGTCTGCCGTCTTGGTGGCTTGGCCCTGGGGAGGGTGCCCCTTATCCCTGTTGGTGGGAGGTTGCAGTCTGTGCAGCGTTTCTGTGTGGTTTACTCTGAAGGCCTCTGGTCCTCCCATTCTTCACCTTGCCGTCGACTGGTTTGTTAATTGTGTTCTCCTTCCCCTCCTTCCTCTTCCTGCCACAGTGGATTTTGGTGTGAGTGCTCAGCTGGACAGGACCGTGGGGAGGAGAAACACCTTCATAGGCACCCCGTACTGGATGGCTCCCGAGGTCATCGCCTGTGACGAGAACCCCGACGCCACCTATGATTACAGGGTGAGGCGCCGGCCCTGCCTTCCTGCGGGTGGGGCTCCGCCTCCAGTCCCCCTTCCTGCTGCTTCACTGAGGACCACATGGACCCCTGCTGCAGGGGCACCTCTGCTGGGACAGTATCTTGAGGCTGTTTTTTTTTAGTCCATTCTGCATCCCCCCTGTTCTGTTACTAAGTACGATGCTGCTTTCAAGGTGGGGTGGGGCTGTGTGTCACTCCGTTGTCGGTAGAAATTTTTTTGTCCTGAGTAAATTCAGTGCTTCTGCCCTGTTTGCCGTTCTTTTTAACTTGAAGGATATATTATAATCAGATATTTATTATTTTAAAAATACTGGCAATATATAGCAATAGCTTCGTCTGTGTGAAATTTTAGAGTGTTGTTAAAGAGCTTTGCAGCTTTGCTTTGGTCACAAATATATGTAAACTATTAGAGTGACCTCTAGGGACTTGTATCGATAATGCACTTTTTGATCCTGATGTAAAACCCATATTTGATCATCAGACTCGGGTTGAATATGTTTGTAAAAACTACTTAAAAATTCTGTCGCCTTAAGTAAATGAGTCAGAGTGGTTGATGTACGTGTTAATGATACTCACAATTGAGTTCCTATCTTACAGCACGCCAGTGTATTTAGTATTTATTACAAATACCCAACTACTGGAACTCAATGTGAGCCTGTGGTGGAGAGGAATATTTATTTTATGTTTTTATATGCTGAAATATTTTCAAATAGATTATAGACTTTAGAAGTTTTCACTCTTTGTTATGTCATTATGTATCTCTAAAATTTGAAAACCTTTCTAATGCATCCAAAATATTATCATACCTAAGTAAATTAAAAGTGATTCCTTAATGCAGAGTCCATAATTAGACCCAGCTCGTCTACACCTGGTTTGTCCAGACCAGTATTCAGTATAGGACAAGACGTTGTATTTGGTTGGTTGGTGGTTGAGTATCTTTCAGTGAAGACTATCACACCCTCTCCCCCAGCTCCCGCTTTCTGCATGACACTGCCTTGCTGAAGAGGCAGTGTTCCGCCCTTTAGATGTATCTTACCATTTCTGAATTTTAACTTTCCAGTCTTTGTCATGTCAGTTACCTTGTTTTCTGTGGACTGGAGAGGCTCCATTAGTATCGAGAAAAGCCTTCCGGGATCCCCTGAGAGGAGATGGGCGTCGTTTGTCTGCGTCACCCTAGGGAGCGTCAACACCTGGTGGTCCCACCACGGATGCTGCCCATATTAGTTTCTGGTTAAGGTGGTGAATTGCTCTTTGGACCTGAGGGTGTAGAAAACTCCGTAAAAACAAGGGAGCAGTTCATGGGCCTCTTTATTCTTGTGATAAAACACATGTGCTTGAGTCTCCATAGCAGAGTTATAGGTTATTCAGGAAAACCCTGCAACGGAGCAACTTCAAGTAAATTTCTCTATTAGGATAGTGTCTAAACAAAAGAAGGCTAATGATGAAAAAACATCTGTTATCTGCTTTTAGAAAATCTTGTTTGGATTTTAAGAAATTAGCTGATAAAACCTCATCTGTCATCCAGTGTATATTGAATGCCTACCACATGGTAGTCACAACTCTGGGGATACAAAGGTGAATAACGGACAAACATACCTGTCCCCATGGAATTTGTATTTGAGTAGGGGAGAAAGCTAAAATTCAAATTTTAGGGAATTCCCTGGTGGTCCAGTGGTTAGGACGCCACGCTTCCACTGCAGGGCGTACGGGTTTGATCCCTGGTGGGGGAACTAAGATCCTTCAAGCCGCATGGCGTAGCCTAAAAAAAAAGGAGTATAATTCAAATTTTAAAGTTAATATTTTGGGGAATCAGAAGGGAAAGACTGCATGCACTTAACTTATCTCACACCCCTAAGTTTAAAGGAAGAGTAGAGAGACGTGGCAGCCTGATTCCGTTTAGTGAGCGAGGGTGGATTTTATTAATTCTTCTGAGGACCTTTCATAAAGAGTATTTTCTAGCCTTTAAACGTTTAACAGCATAGTTAAGTTCGAGATATTGTCATAAAACATAAGAGTAAACATCTGTCTAGGCTGGGAGTCTAAATCATCAAATGCTTGGAAAGAAATGAAGAAATGATGAACTGCAGAGCCCACAGTGGGCGGGTAGGGAGAAGATGTAACGGGGAACCAACTTTGTTCAATCATAGATACGAGCGGTTCTAATTAACAATCAGTGTTGTCTTTATTGCATCTTTCATTCATTCTTTTGGAAGGTGTTCCTCCAGATGTGTTTGTGCTTTTAATTTCCTGGCAAACTTCCTTTTGGTTCGTACCCCACAGAATGCAAGTGCGTCATTTGTGTGAACGATCAGTAGTGGTGAGTTGGGGGCCTCACAGCAAGGACAGTGTCCTAACTTCCCGCTTTGTTTGCAGAGTGACCTGTGGTCCTGCGGCATCACAGCCATTGAGATGGCAGAAGGCGCTCCCCGTAAGTAGCTTGCGTTCCTTTTCAGCCCAGTTCTGTGTAACTTAAACCTAGTCTCAAGGCTTCAAAGAGAGTGGCTGCATGGATGAAACTGTTCCTGATGGGGCGTTCAGATGAAGGAATCATAAATACAGTGGAGTTTTCGATGTGAAAGGAATTCTAGGCATGCATTAGTCCTTTTGAAGATCTCCCTGAGGTCCGTGGGCTATGTTATCTTTTATTTAAGTTGTAATCAGACGTGTGACCTGAAATTATTCTGATGTCAGATAATACACAGTAATTTTTCTTTTTACAGTTTGAACTTAATATTCCGTGAAACTGGTCCTACCACAGGAAATTTCAGTATTTCTTACATTTTAACTTTACAAATAGAGGCACAGCCTTTTATCTGTGGAATAACTTTTTCCAGTATTATCTGTGTGAAGTTTTGCTTCTGCTTTGGATTAAATCAATGACAACTTCATGAAATTGATTTTTAATCAGGAACAGGGTAGAGTTTCAGAGAGCAAAGGGGAAAACAGCATTTTCTGCCAGTCCCCCTTTAAAAAAAAGTGTATACAAAGAATGTATAACTTCCTGATACATAGTCGCTGCTGAATAAATATTTGTTGAATGAATGATAAAAGGCTGCCCACAGCTAAGGATTAGTTTGCACTGCAGAAGCGGCCGTCCGTCTTGATCACCACGTGCTCCCTTAACCGAGACGGGGAAGGACTGCCTGGCCCTTTGTCTCGGTTCTCTTTCACGGCAGGAACAGTAGTACCCTCCTTTTCTTTGGCCCCCATTTCCCAGCTGCCTTGTAAGAGTCTCGTGAAGGTGAATAAACACTCGGAAATACCTGATGTGACATACTCGTGTGTACACATGCACCTAACACGCCTTTGTTGGGCAAGTGATCGGAGAACAGGCAGTCATTGCACAGAATTAAACAGTCCCACCTGGCCCCCGTTTTTGCTCTTCCGTAGGCACACTCGCTCTAACAACCAGCAGCGAGCGTTCCTGAAGGGCTTAACGCATCTGTGTTCCAGGTGTTGTGTGAAGGCCTTTACGACCGAGTCTAATTTAATCCTCACAACAACCCTGGGAAAATAAAGTTATCTCATTGTCATCTGATAGATGGTGTAGCAACTTAAGCTGTTAACTCCTTTAGGACGTTGAATCAATATTTAGCTTTGATTTATGAAAACTTTCCAATGTCTGTTTGAAATTGTATGTTCTTCTCGTTGCGCTTTCCCTCCTCGTATTTTGCTGTGTTTAAGTGGGGTATTCAGGGTACGCCCTCAGCTGTATAACTAGATGTGCAGACTGCCTGACGTAAAGCATGCCGCTCAGACCATGGGCAGATCAGACGACGGGCAGAGCGCGTGCCCCTGGAGATCAAGAATGAGTAACCTGAGTACGTACTGACACGCCCTCTCCTCTCCCCAGCTCTCTGTGACATGCATCCCATGAGAGCACTGTTTCTCATCCCCAGAAACCCTCCTCCCCGGCTGAAGTCCAAAAAATGGTAAGCTGTGTGTGCTTTGTTGTTGCTGTTTTTTTCCTTTTTAAAAAAAAAAAAATCGTTCCTTTTTCTAGTTTGACTTCAAGGCAAAATTCTGGCCATTCTGAGTCCAAAAGAACACAAGAGCCAGTGCCCCAGAACACCAGTTAAAAAGTGTTGTATCGCTTTATTTTTTAATGTTTCTTTTCCTTGATCAGTTGTGCTTGAATGATACAGTAGTGACAAGCCACCCTGTGAAACAAGAACACGTTAAAGAAAAAGGTTCCATTTTAATACTTAAACATACCTCTCAGTGTAATATGTTTCTAAGCATCTTTACATTAAGAAGCAAAGCTGTGTTGACTTGTAGTTCCTCAGTTGAAGTAATATCTTAAAATTCATGGAGTGGTTTACTGTAGTTATTGCAGAACTTTGAAGTCAGATGGGCCCCTGTCGTCCCAGCAGCCTGCGTTGGAGGAGGGGTCCTCTCCCTGGGCCACCCCCTTCCTTCTCCCTCCTTGCGCATCTGCTAAACAGAATTGATGCCAGGGAGGGAGACGGTGACGACCTCCGTGCAGGAAAGCGTTAAGTGCAGCTGTGTGGGGTGAAGCTGGTTTGGTGTAGTTTTAAAATCTCGGAGGGAAAGGGCAGTGCTTTGTGTTCTCACTTGAGCATTCTGCCCACTTGTTTCCTCCCAAGGGTTCCTTTGAGTCCTTTCCTGTCGATTCCCGTCTGCACTCGGGCTCTCATGCACTCGGGCCCTCCCTCCCTCCCTCCCTCCTTTGCCGTTCCTGTTTCCTGGGCTCTGCTGTTTGTCTTACCTACTGTGGGTTTTTTTTTCCTTTCTGAAACTGTTCTCATGAGTTTTCCAGGTGGTGTTGTCTCTTCTTAGGTTCTTGATTCTGATTCTGAAATAGGCCAGAGATCTCCATTTCAGGCTCCTTCTCTCCCGGCCTCGGTCTTCCGGCTGTCAGGGCGTCGTGAGGCCTCTCTCCCATCGTGGGTGTGGACATGCACATGTACCGCCGCTCGTTTCTTTCCTGCTTCTCCCTGCCCTCCCCATGCTTTCCCCACCTTTGTCTGCTGGCGGGGTTTCCTCCTTTATCCCGTCTTTCACCACATTCAGCTCTGGGGAACCTAGGCCGTCTTGTTCCACTTAACCAGTTCTTGGCGAGGTTCTTTAAGGCGGGACGGGTGCAACGATTTAGCCCCGGTTGGTCTCCTGTGTTACAACATGATAACCAGGGGCGTCCATGGGTGGCCAGTAGATGTCACCAGGGAGTAAGCTGCGGGGCTGGGTGCCACTTCGTCCGGCGCCTGCTGAACTGAAGGACGCTCACTTTCCCCTTTCTTTTTCTCTGTCAGGTTTTATTAAAGCGAGTTGCTGCTTCACCTTCGGGGTATTTCACAGTTTGTCAGTCGGCCCCCGCTCTGCCCATGACTTGCGGGTTTGCATTAACCACTGTGTGTGTATAGTGCAGTGAGCTGAAGAGACGGATGTAGCTGACAGTAGATCCTGCCTGTGCTCTCCCGCCAAACTTCCTCTACCTGAGCTGGGTTGGATGCATTCTCGGCGGTTCATGTCACTGCCTCATTTCACCCAGGTGTTCTAAGGGGGAGAGGGTTACAGACAGGAAGTCCTTCTTCCTTTACGGTCGCTGTCTTCCTGTCCACCAGATGTAAATTTCCACGACTGTTTTTGGAGAAGCGGCCTTTAAAAGACGATTAGTGAACTCTCTTTCAGCAGAACCTGGTCATCGACTTTCAAGAATACATTGCAGATCATCGATTCTCAGATGTTAATCTGTACACGGCACATGAGAATCCCTTTGGAATTTTTTCACTTAGGGCTCCAACCTCAAAGTTTCTAGTTTCTTAAGTTTGAGGAGTGACCCAGGCATTTGTATTTTTAATAAACTCCCAAAATGATCTTTGTGGGCAGTGGGGTTTGGGAATCTGTGTGCTAAGAGCATTCCATCCCTGCTGTGTCGAATCCTCTGCATTCTGCCTTAACCATAGACTAAAGTCACAACTTGAGGGCCCTTCTCTGAGCTGACCTGGCCTCTCTCTTTTACCCTTTTCCACTTTCCATACTAGTGGCAGAAAACAACCCACTGTTCCCTGTAGTACTCCTCTGCCTTGTTCCTGTGCTTTCTGTTCCTCTGGAACAGTGGCTTTTCTCTCCCATCTTTGGAATGGCAGAGATCCTCCTTTTTCTTGATGTCTGACCCACTCCACTGTCGACAGGCAGTGGTCCTTCTCTCGTCCTCGCAGTTTGAGTATACATCCGCTATTGTGTGTACATACGTTATTTCCTATGTGTATCTCTTACAGAGCCTAGCATAAACAAACGTACATCGTTGACACATAAATATTTGTTGAATTGAACAAAAATAGTAAGTTTGAGTAGAAACAGAAGACAATACAAATGATTCTTAAAAGCAGTGAAATAACTGGAAAGGACTGAACTAATTCTTTCTCAACCACATTTTTAAAGACTGAATAACTCATTCATTCAACAAAAATTTATTACATACCTATTGTAGTCTACATGCTCAGAGTTGGGCATTGCTGACAAATGGAGAAGTTAGGAACCAGGCCTGGCCTGTACCGTTTTAAACCAGAAGGAGAGAGAGATACATAAACGTGACGTGTGCAGTGTGTTACCTGCAGACAAGCCCAGAGGAAAGGCTCCTGACCTGGGGAGGGCGGGGTGCAGTGTTGCCGGGAAAGGCTTACCGGCGGGAGGGTGTCTGAGCTGAGTCTCGAAGGACAGGGTGGGTAAGAGTGCGTCAGCCGAGGCTAGGGAGGGGGTCACTGTGAGCCAGAAATGGAGAAACAGGCAAAAATAAAGTGGCTGGTGGGGTAAACGTTAACTGCAGGGTCATTGCCCCCCACCCCCCTCAGCACTATTATTTCTGCCTCTGAACGTTAAGCGTAGAGAACTGATACGTAAACCAGCCTGAAACTGATGGCAACGTCGCAGTGACAGGATCAAGCCCCGAGTCACTTACTCGGCTCCCTTTCTTACTCTGTGTCTGTCCTTGTCTTAGAGGATCCCGCCGTCTCTCCTCTGCCATCTTTACGTTAGCAAAGACCTCCCTTTACTCCCTGGCCTCCACTACCCCGTGACGACACGGTCAGAAAGCAGCAGTAACTCCAGCTGCCTCCGAGGCCCCCCGTGTGTGGCGCGACTCCTAAACCGTGTTGAAGTGACGCTCCAGGCCCCGTGGTCCCAGCTTTGTTCCTTGTTTTATCCCTGTGCCTTTGCAGCATTGTTCACAGTGAATTCTGGAGCCCTGCTCTGTTTGCAAGCTTGTAAGTTACTGGTAGTTTGGAGCTTTGCTCTTTGTGGTAGAAATTTGATGATCTTTTTTACTTCCTCTTCTAGGTCAAAGAAATTTTTTAGTTTTATAGAAGGGTGCCTGGTGAAGAATTACATGCAGCGGCCCTCCACAGAGCAGCTTCTGAAACATCCTTTTATCAGGGACCAGCCGAATGAAAGGCAGGTTAGGATCCAGCTTAAGGACCATATAGACCGGACCAGGAAGAAGAGAGGAGAGAAAGGTATTAAACCTGTTTTTATTTTCATCTTAAAAAACAGTTGTTTAGGTTTTTGCCAACCAAAGTAGGTTATTATTCCTTTCCCACCCGCGTTCGTGTCCACCTGGCCAGAGCTCGAGTGGTCTGTCTCTGCTCTGCGCCCGGGGACGGGCCGAGGGGGCAGCTTGGCTCCGGCACAGGGGACCGGCGCTGTGCAGCGCATTGCCAGGCTGACACTGGGTAGTGGGCACTGTGGCCAGTCAGCACTCGATGCCGTCCTGCTCCTCGGGGGCACGTCTTCGTGGCTGTGCTTTTTAACTTCATCGTGGACCTTGTGTTCTGTCTGCGTCAGGCGGGGCTCCGAGCGTCGGCGGGGAACATCACCGTCCATGTGCTGTCCCGTTCCTCTCCTGCTCGGGAGCCCCAGGGTTTCCTGCACTTCATGGGGGTGGTGTGGTGAGGCCCGGGCCCCGTCGGCCTGACTGCTTTTCTCTCTTCACTGCACAACATGAACATTCGCTTTGCTGATTACGTAAGGTTCCATTTGGTCCCCAGTGTCTGGGTTTCCTATCCTGACATGTTCTGCGTCCACCTGCCTGGATTCAACGGTGCCTCCTGCCCAGCAGCGCGCAGGCCAGGCTTCACCACCGTCTTCTCTAGACCTTCTTCTCTGGGGCCCCTGGCTCCCATTGACCTTCCTGTTCTGTGAATTCTTAACAGGAACTTTACAGAACGACGCTGGATAACAGGCAACCCGTTGCTGAATTTTTTTTTTTGACACTCCAAGTTCAGGGCCAAAGAAGAAACTAACAAAGAGCAAGTTCAGGGCCATCCCCGAGTGCTGAAAGTCACCAGACACATTCCTTATTGCCTTGGTTTGGGCAGTTCATCTCTTTCTTTCGAGTTTTGGCATCAGAGTGGACTTTGTGAATTTGCTGATGCTCCGGGACCACTTTTCTTAGGTGTCAAGGGCTCTGGGGCCCCTCTCACAGCCCTGTCCCCGCATAGCCGTGCATCCCACAGGGGACTATCTGGAATACAAGAGAATCTGCTCTTCTGTGGGAAGTACGGCCGGCCCAGGGCACGAGCACCGTTCACGGTGGGAATTGGTGTCACGCCCCTCCTACCCCCACGTTTTCCACACACTTTACTATTTTCTCAAAGAATATACGGTTTTCATTGGCGGTGATGCCCTCGGAGACGCTCACCTGTACACGCGGTGTCACGCTTCGTGAACTGACTCGTTTATCTTGTCCTTTTCTTTACAGATGAGACCGAGTACGAGTACAGCGGGAGTGAGGAGGAGGAGGAGGAAGCGCCGGAGCAGGAGGGGGAGCCCAGGTAGAGGCGGGGCGCCCGCGACCCTGCTCCTCGGGGGTGCCGGGGCTGCGGGAGATGCCCGGGCAGCGGGAAGGAGTCGGCAGTTACTCTGAAAGTGCCTTGGTATCTTGCATTCTTCTGTTCTTGCAAAGACTCCTATAAACATTCTCGGCCTCTGGAGCCCCTGACCCCGTGGTTCTTTACCGAGACTGCATTGCTTCCTGTTCCCCCGGTCAATTGGAAACACGCAGGTTGTGTCTGGTCCTGGGGAAGGGGAGCTCGCCACTGGCATTACTTGCTCCAGCAGGTGTGGATGGAAGACGTCTTGTAGCGTATGAAGCAGGCCTGCACACACACAGTTTCCTGCTCGTGGGCTAGCAGGGCCCCCTTTGAAAACACTGGAGTCTCTCCCAAGACTGGTTGGTTGGTTGGTTGGTTGGTTGGTTTTGTTCTTCCCGCCGGTGTGGTCGTCGGCATTTCATTGCCTCTATTGGGAGTGATATTCTGTCCTGATCCACTTCATAGTCGTTTTGGTCATCTCTGGCTCCCCAAGGTACAGTGAAGCAGAAGCTTGAAGATGTGGTAGCATGAACCTCACAGCGACTCATTAATCAGGGAAGAGAGGATTTAAAGTCTTTGATAATGGTCTTGCCTGCCTGGTGTTCAAGCTGCAGCTACACGTAGCTGACCAGCTAGACAAAAGGAGGGTAGGGACGGTGGTTCGAGAGACCTGTGGGGACCTGTGTGCAGAGAATGGGAGTTTGAAGAGAGCATACCAAGAGAGAAGAGAATTTATTGAAAAAACTCCATAGTTCCATAAAAGATTTGAATCCATCAGAGACTAAGATTTTTAGAGTAATTTGAACTGATTGCAGGAGCAATATAATTGTGTTGGGTTAGGGACGCGATATAACGAAAGAAGCAGTTTAGGAAGATTGATTTGCCATTTGTTCTGGGAGTTTTGAAAGCGGAGAAGTGACTCTCAGCCGGGGGACCACCTAGGAGTGACGCTAATTTTTCTGTGTGGTGGCTCATCCTTGGGACCCACCTGGGCTCAGCCGCCGGCCTTGCAAGTAGAGAGAGTGGGAGGGGAGAGCTGACAAGGCATGCTGGGCCGCGTGGAGAAGGCGAGGGGACGGCCAGTGCTGGAGATTGCTCTGGTATTACCGCCCGGGCAATCCCGGGACGTGATGCTGCTGTTTCTGGTGGGAAGCAGGGCGGTCACAGAGGGTCTAATGACGTGTGGCAGGAGGTGGTTTCAGCTCTTCATCGCAATTTGAGTTGATGGGAGAGTCCCACGTGGAGATGTCCTGTCAAACGTCCAGGACAGAGTTTTAAGATATTTATGAGACGGTGAAAGAAGGGGTGAAAGAAGGGGTGATGCTACTGAGTCGAAGGCTCGTTACCCCCGTGGGTTTGTTAGTTTGTTGGGTCCTGGGCTGGGAGGAGCTCGGGAGAGGCGGGGCATCGGCGTGGAGTGGCCCGCGCCCCTTAGAGCCCTGCTTCCTCCTGCAGCTCCATCGTCAACGTGCCTGGCGAGTCCACGCTGCGCCGGGACTTCCTGAGGCTGCAGCAGGAGAACAAGGAGCGCTCCGAGGCCCTGAGGCGGCAGCAGCTCCTGCAGGAGCAGCAGCTCAGGGAGCAGGAGGAATACAAGAGGCAGCTGCTGGCGGAGAGACAGAAGCGGATCGAGCAGCAGAAGGAGCAGCGGCGACGGCTGGAAGAGGTGGGGGCGCGCGGGCCAGAGCCGGGGTCCCGGTCTTTGTTCACAGGCGTGGCCAGATGCCCAAAGGACCATTCTCCGTGGCCTCGTGAGGCAGGTCGTGCCTCTCCCCGGCCTGGCCAGTGAGGTCCCCTCTGAAGGGAAGGTGTGCTCGCGCACCGGCGGGACCTTGCGCTCCCGGAGGCCCGAGACCTGTTTTCCCCTCTTTTGTAAACGTCAGGGACCTGCCCCCAGTTACTCATCCTATTTGTGTGGGACGCAGGGCCCAGAGGTGGCGTCGCCCCGGCTCCGTGGAGGCCATGTACGCTACAGTCCGAGTTGGCCAGCTCGGCCTTGACCTCATTTCCATCCCACCCTTGGCCTCTGGGTCCCACGTGGGGTGTGCATATTTTTCTGAAAACATACGTACACAGGAAAAACACTTTTCTACAAATTCCTTAACTTTAGGTACGTTAAAGAGTAAGGGTTGAAGAAGAGAATTATATTGGGCATGATACAAATGCTATTCTGTAATCTAGCCATAGTGCTGGCATTAGTTACTTGTTGGGGCGGGGGACACATTTTGTACCACCTGCTTGTTGTTTTTGTTTGTTTTTGGCTGCGTTGGGTCTTCGTGGCTGTGAGGGCTTTCTCTAGTTGCGGCGAGCGGGGGTTGCTCTTTGTTGCGGTGCGCGGGCTTCTCATCGCGGTGGCTTCTCTTGTCGCAGAGCACGGGCTCTAGGCACGTGGGCTCAGTAGTTGTGGCTCACGGGCTCTAGAGCGCAGGCTCAGTAGTTGTGGCAGCACGGGCTTAGTTGCTCCACAGCACGTGGCATCTTCCTGGACCAGGGCTTGAACCTGTGTCCCCTGCATTGGCAGGCGGATTCTTAACCACTGCGCCACCAGGGAAGTCCCCCACCTGCTCGTTTAATTCATTAATACTATCAACGTTGGTAATATGGTTACCCACAGCTTTTCCATTTTTAATTCACGAAGACATTATTTCCCTACATTTCACCTGGGGATCAAGAGTCTTTTTTCATTTCCTGGTTGCCTTTTACTATATATATCACAGCTTCAGATTTCCCATTCATAGTAGTTTGTTTCCGTTTAATTCATACATCTTATTGTTTCACCTTTGTCCTTCATGCCAGAAAAAGAACCCCAAACAACAGTAAAGCCATGTGTTGATACTATACAGTGGAGTTTAAGTTAAACGACGACACATGCTTTTTCCCACGTTACTTAAGGGTACATTTTGTGGGGAGAATCTTTGCTTCGTTTTGTGTTTATGGTCTGAATTCTGAAACTTCACAGTCTGCCCTGGTTTAGAAAACCAGTGTGTGTCTAACTAAGGAGACTGGAAGTATTCGGCCAGCGCTTTGGAAGAAAGCACAGGGCACAACCTTGCTCTGTGGGAGGGGCAGCATTGCTATTTATGTAACTTTTTGCAGTTTGTTTGCAAACTCTCTTCTAATATTTTAAGACTCAGTGCTCTTTGCACATAACAGAAACCTTGAGTGGTTCCGAGGTTTTTCAGGCTGTACGTGGACCGTGTGTGCTCAGTACACAAGAGTGCTTGAGCTTTGAGGCTGTGGCTGTTTCCAGTGGCCTCTTTATGCAGTGTCCTCCACTGTCCTTCCTAACCCTGGGCTGTACTTCAGCTCAGTGATGCGGGGGAGTTCGGTGGTGCATACCTTGAAGGATCAAGGACTGGGTCAGCTGGAGCCCCTTTCTAACACAGGCCCTGGAAACTGCTTTCAGGCCTAGTGACAGCGAGATAGGTGTCCGTCATCCAGGCCCTGGACATGATAGGGAGTGAGGATTACGGGGTTAGGCCAGCGATGGCTCAAGGAAAGGAGAGGTTTTAAAGCGATTTGTTCCGTCAGCTAAATAGAGGCTAGAGAATGGGGGCTGTCAGCTAAGTGAGAACGTGGCAGTTTACTGGCTTCAGTTAGCCCTGTAATTTCAGCTTCTCAGTGAAAGTTCAAACGCGCAGTCACCTCTTTAAACCTCTTAATCAGGGCAGATGGAGCAGGGTCCTGGAACGGTGGCGTTTGCAGGAACAGAATCCACTGATGTGGGTTCTTGGTGATCCAGCGCCTTTTTGTCAGCCTGGTAATTAAGGTCCCAGGAAGTGGTTTGGGAATATTTGCGCCATAAATGATTTGTAGCCCTTTACTGGCGTTAAAGGTATGAGGAATAGGGATTCCTTTTGTTATTATTAACAAAGTAGATAAAGATGGTCATCTTCACTCAAAAGATAAATGATGCTTAAAACTGAAAGGTGATCACTTTCTATCAGCGACTGGCAAAAAAATGGTCCCAAAGTTGAGGCTGTACGGAAACAGTGGAGATGTTCCTTTCTCTGAAAGAGCCATCAGATCCGGGGTATGGGGGCTAAGGGCTTCTCCGCAGCCCCTACTGTCTCAGAACCTCGCCGCAGGTAGGGGGAGCGGTCTGCCCCTCGTCTGTAAGAAGTCCATGTGGTACATACATCCTCCGCTCTTGCTTGGTGCCCGTCGAGAGTTGCTGCTGCCGGGATCTATCTGCTTTGCTTCTCTTGCTTTCTCTTCCTTGGCTCCTGTGTGAACTGGAGATCTTGGAAGTCCTCGTAGATATTTTCAAGTCTGTCTGCCAGTTTTGCTGAAAATGATGTTTCTGAGTTTTCTTGTTGCTTTTGGATGGTCCCAGGAGGAGAGTGGGAGCGTGCTGAGCTCACGCGGCTGAGTTCACACTGGTGGCTTCGTCCCCTCCTCTCCTGCCCCTGACACTTGTCCTCCTCTTCTGGGTGCTCAGTGTTTTCTCAGCTTACTCGAAGTTTGTTACCCAGATTCATTGCCCCGTGTGATAATGATCTCCCTCTATCGGAAAGTTTTAATATTACTCTATTACCTTTTATAGGTAGATGCATCATCACATCTTTGGATCACTTTGGTAGAGCTTTGCCTCTAGCTAATTTTTTTTTCCCCACCCTGGCCAGCTTTTTCTCCCAGTCTTTTCTTATTTCTGTTCTTGTTTTTTTTTTTTGAGCAGAAGTGAAGATTATTTCATCATACTGTCATTTTATCCTAATGGTTTTGTGCTCTTTCTTTTCATTGACTCTTGCCTTGGTACCTGCTACCGACTCCTCCCATTCCTGTGACATCCACACATGGATCACATCTGCTCATTCCTCGTCTAAGTTTAAGAGAAATATTATACAAGACGTCCTGGAGAAAACCCCATTAGTGATCTAAGTTAAGGTGACTTTGTTAGCTGCTGTACTTTGGATATGCTTTTGAACCTGTTACATATTGAAATCACTTATGTCCTAATTCATAATTTTTCAGTTTTGACCTCGTGGAGACTGTCAGATTATTAGTAAAAGCAAGATACATTTGTCTGTGGTTTGGTGTGCTACTTGATTCAAAAAAAAGAAAACATTTCTTAGGGAAGATTTGTTTTTAGCAAACCTATGATACTATTATAACAACAGCACATTAAAAAAACTGCATAATCTTTTTATTAGAGATAAGAGACAAAAACTTTTCATTTGAGGTTAGAACTTATCCTTTTCTTAAAAACAAAAGACGAAAAAAGGGAGAACTGCAATTCCCTGTGTGTTCCCCATCTCACCCGTTTGTGAAGATGACTCTGGGTTCTGCAGACTTGGAACCCGGCCAGGGACTTCACTTAGAGGGCCGAGTCCCCTTTTCTGCTGCTTGCGTCTCCCTTTCTGTTCTTGAACTGCTGGTAGGATGTTCAGCCTCCCCACTGTCGGAATTTTTCTGCAGGTATTTAAAACAATAATCCCGTCTCTTTACGATCTGCCCGAGTTTTCAGCCCCGGAGATGCCGTAGTCCCTGTGCTCTGGGTCTCAGCTTCCTGCAGAGAGGGGCGTGCGTGTGGGTGTGCGACCAGCACCTCCTCCCTCTGCTTTTCTTCCACCAAGAGGACACATGCTTACATTCGTCTCTCTTGTTTCTGCAGATCCCATAGTGACCCCAGTTTTAGAGAGGTGGGTGAAAGTGGAAGAAATTAAATACAAAGTAAAGCAAGAGAAAAAATTTTGTCTGACACCCCAGGCTTTGCACTTTAGACGTGCACCAAGCTCAGCTCAACACAGCGGAGGTGTGGGTGGTCGTGTGTGCGCGCGCGCGCGCGCGCGTGCAGGTCAGGATGGCGGGGCAGGGCGGGGCAGCGCAGCCCTGAAGGCGATGCTGCTCCTGCCCTGGGCTAATGGCGTGGAGCTGTCCCGACTTCCCAGCCTACCCTCCTTGCTTGTGAGGAGCCTGTTTGTGTTGGCCGTGGACAAATGTCGGGCGTTTTACGTGGGTGGGCTTAATGGAGGCCCTGGGGGCTGCTGCGGAGGCTGAACACGAACCTTCAGGCTCAGTCAGGGGAAGTCAGCGCCTCTGTAGGGGGAGCCGTGTTTGAGCCCTGACCCGGAAGGCCTGACTTGCTTCCTTTTTTCTTTGCCGCACGTGGCTGTCTTTTGGTCTCCGCACTTGCAGGAGAGCTTTCACCTGTAAAATGAGCCCATCTGGCCCAGCGGAGGTGCGATGCCTTTTTTTTAAAAAAAGAGCGATGACTTTTAAGAAAAAAAAAGAGAGAGAGAGAGAGAAAAGAACATTTGCATGAAGTGGGGTTCGTCTTGAAGCTAAATTGTAACACTAGGAAAGCCTGGAGCGTTCTAAGAAAAAACGGAGCGAGCCGTGGCAGGCACCTGTGGTTGTCTCTTGGCTGTGAGATCTCAGAGGGACAGTGCCGGGGACCCGCTTCCCCCCAGCGTGTCCTCACCCCTCTGCCCACACAGAGGCCCCTGCTGGGCGCCTCACTCGTGTCTGACGGCGAGTGTGTGTGAGCACAGGGTGCGCCTTCCACCCTCAGCTCCAGCCGTGCTGTGCACGGGGGCCTTGCTTTTGCCAGAGGGCCACTGTCCCGCCTCTCAGAAGTCCTCAGCTCTTAAATGTTCTTTTGGCATCCCAGTCTAGTGGTTTTTTCCTAGTTAAATTTTGTAAGCGTTATTCTAATTCAGCAAATGTTATTTGTTGCCTAAAGATGGGGAAGAGTTGTCTTTGGGGAGAAGCAAAGTAGTTTAGTAGTTTATCTACTAAAGTTCATCAGAACTTGCACTTAACAAACTCAGGGGTTGCTGGTACACGTGCAGCCACATGACCTCCAAAGCTCTTGGAAATAGTCGAACCTGAAGAATAGATTGGTTCATTAAAGTTTAGTTTCTGTTAAAGCCCGTAAGTCCGGTGGAGTGTCTGTAAATGGACCCCACTATTATCAGCATGACCTATTTAGAAAAGTTCGAATTGTGAGATGAAAGCATTGCTTTTAAATACCAATCTAGAAAGAGAACTTAAATGTAATTAAAGCATAGTTGGAAAAGTACATATTTACTCAGGCATGCTTGGAAAAACTGAAGTAATAAGGAAATCGCTGTAATTGGAGCGATTTGGAAATCACTTTACAGCATCATGCCGTTTTTCAGTTTGTTTGGTTTTGTTTTTAAAGAAAGAATGGTTTAAAAAAATAAGAATGACAGTTTGAAAATGCCTCGAAGGACTTACATTTGCTGCTCTTAAAGGGGTTAACCTGAGCAGGCATGTTCGTTAGCGTCTCCTGGGTTTTGTTGCTTGAAATCACAGGCGGGAGGTTAATCTAGTGTGGATTGATGTTGCTTAGCTGATGGCTGGTGATATATATGTTTCATTTTTGTCCATTTTCTTTTGAAGTTCTGTTGCAAGAGGCCAGCTTTTCACATCAGTAATCTATTCAGGTATTTACTAAGGGCTTTCTTTAATCTTTAATTACCCCCGAACACACACACATACACACACGCCCCAGTTAAGGGCCTGTTCTGACTGTAGTGGTTTGTATGGTTGGAGTTTACATTTCTGCTCTTGGTCCAGTTTACAGCTTCAAATATGACAGCATAATGTGGAAGAGGACTCGGTAACTACATCGTTCTTGGCCTTGGCCATCAGTCTCCCGACCAGGGCTTGCTGAGTGGGCGAGTCCAGGGAAATTTACCACATTCCACGTGGTCTTGTGGGTTTTTTATAAGTGTGTGGCTTACCTTACCTATAAGACTTGGAGGAGAGGGGCTGCGTCTGATTCACCTTCGTGTACCCATGCGCTTCACGACTATTTCTCAAATGGGTGAAGCAGCATTTGTGTCCTCGTTGTGTCTCTGGAAAGAAAGGACTTGTTCTGTGCACTTACAGCCGTTCTTGGGCTTGAGGTCTCTGATTTGAGTTCCGGAGCCGCCGTAAAGGGCTGGTAGAGCATCCTGAGGCCCAAGGCGTGTGTTGTGTAAAGTGTGAGGCTCTATCCGGATTAACGGTGACTATTCAAGCCCGCTGTGCAGCTTACTAGGTGATCCTGAAAAGACGGCTTTAGGATTTGGTTGGGCCTGGAGATATGGATGGATTCTTTAGGCTTATTCTAGATGCTAAATGTTAGAAAATCACGGCATCCTGGATGTTTACAGGGAGCGGGGTGGGGATGAGCGAAACACGCTCCCTACTTTTAAGGAGCTTATGGTCTTTGTTCGTGTGTTGATGGTGGTAACCAAGAGTATGAGACTTCCACAGGGCCAAAGAAGAGGACGCAGAAAAATCTTTAACTGAAAGATTCCAAGACACACAGCAAAAGGAGCGTGAAGGAAATAGAGACAATGTAGGGAACAGAGAAAATATCTCACACACATACATGTACACATGCCGAGAAATCTTAATATCCTTACAGAGAGAAGATATAAAAATCGTGAAACAAGACTATTCAGAAAAAAGTTTTTTAAAATTTTTAATAAATGCAAACTCCCAGAAAGTGGGGAGAGAAGATAAGTTTAGGGGGACTAGAAAAGAAGAAAAACAGAATCAGTCCAGGTGGTTTGACTCCCATTTAACAAATGGTCCAGGAAGTGAACACCAGAGGGAGAACATGCAGCAGGAATTCAAGACAAGTTTCCAGAACTAAGAAATAATTTCTGAATTGAAAGCCTTACTGAGTACCCAGCCCAGCGAATGAGAAAAGCCGCCGTTCAGAGGCACATACGTCATCTTGAAAGCTTAGAAACTCAAGGATGAAAAGAGGATGGTAAAAGCTGCCGTCAGGGGAGCACATAGAGGGGTGTGGGTGTGGCTGCTACTAAGTGTCAAGGATCCACATGGGCAACATCAGAAAGTAGGAGGTGACACACCAGTGCTTTTGCGACTCTGAAGGGAAGTTGGTGCCCCCGGCCAGAAGTATATGCACAGCATGGGAGCAGAGCTTTTGTGACCTACAGAGTCTCCCAGGTCCTCTACTTGTCTTCACGCTTCCTCAGGAAACTACTAGAGGATGTGTTCCAGCAAATAAGAGAGAAGTTGACAGGGGATCCTGTACAGGAGAGGGTCCAGAAGTGTTCCTAGGAAGCAGGTGGGCAGAAGGATGGGGATGCCTGGAGAGCAGCCTGTTTAGATTGGCGCAGGAGAAGAGAAAGGGCTGTGAGAGGGTTCATCTCTAGAAGAAAGAAAGAATACCTGACCCATTTGACCATGTGGAAAGGAGTCTTACGGTGTAGACTTTACAGATGATGCTATGATGGGCCCATGAAAAAACAGGCAAACAAACAAGAATAAGGCAATTTTTTTACTATTTATGTATGTATGTATTTTGGACAGAATAACATAGATTTATTTACTCTTTTAAATATAAATTTTATTCTTTTAAATTTTTAAAAACTGGCCTCAGATTTTTATTCTCCAGGTAGTCACTAGTTAACAACAATCAAAACGGCACCATGGCATTTTAGATATAAGTGATCATGGGGCGGCAACATAGCAAATGTTAATAAATAAAAGAAAGGGTGTTAACAAAGATGTATATCTTATGGCTTGAGGATGGTTAAAGTCTAGTACTTTGATTAAAAATTTTTAAACACAAGTGAAAATGGAAAAGGCTACCTGTAAGGGCATTTGAAATTGAAAGTTAAAAATTCTTAGTAGCATTTAGTTAGATGAAGTCAAGGTCTCCCACCGGCCTGGGAGCCCTGCCCTCAGTGTAGTTGGAAATAACCCCCCGAAATGGATTCTGCACGTTTCACCACGTTGGGGCTTCCTGCCTGGTGTGAGAACGAGTGCTTTCGCTGAGGCGCCAGAGGATGTGCACAGGGCCCCGTCACTCCCCGGGACTCCGGGTGACCACAGCTCAGGGGTGCGAGGCAGGGGGTGAGCTGAGAAGGCTCCTGGGCGTGGGCTGGACCAAGGTCAGCCCTGCGCTCGGTGGGCCGAGGCAGCTGGAGTTGCTGGTGAGGGGCCAGCGTGTGGGAAGCCAGCTCCCGCGCTGCTTCACTCCCTCCCTCCGCTCTTCCTTTGCGATCTCCCGTTGTCTTCTCTGGAGACAGAAATTTGAACCTCGAGGCTGGTGTGAGGTGGACACTTGGCCGCATCTGGACTTAATGGCTGTGTGGCGGCCAGAGTGCAGCCCTGCTTCCAGGGCAGCGTGGCAGCTTCCAGGACTCTCACTGCAGTTTTTCTCCTTGTCTGGCTCTTTCTGGAAGAGTCCTTGCTGATAACAGCCAAGGCGTCAACTCTGCTTGTTTGAACTAAAGAATTCTTCAAGATTCTGTAAATAACAGGAGAGGAGAAAGCAAGTGAAGCCACGGCTTTTCTTTTTGTTTTGTGATCCCAGGGGGCTAAGTGGCACCTTTCCTTCAGCATCGTTCCTAAAAATTAAAGAATTTTGGTAGCCTCTGTGGTCTGTAAGGACAGGGCAGCGGGTGCATCTCTGAGGCTGTTGCGGTGATGTCTGTGGTCACGTGGCGTCGTTTAGTGCAGTGCAGCGGCCCAGAAAGGTTTTGAATCTTGCATTCCATCAGTAAAAAAAAAATTGAGCATGTATCTGATAGAGATATATCTAGTAATTTTGTATCGTACTGATACATACATTATGAAACGTGCAAAAGTAGCTGTCTTAAAGAATGAGCTGGGAGTATAAGAACATAAAAGTTCTGGGTGTGTTTTTTGTTTTTTCTCCTCAACTCCGGTTGCCTTGCTGGCCTGTAGAGCCTGCTGGCAAACGTATCATCTCCCCCGGGAGGTGGGGAGGGAAAGGGAAAGCCCAGACCTTTCCGAGGGGGACGGTCCTCTGACAGTTCACTGCTTGTGAGACCTTGGCTCATAAGCAAGTCACGTTGTTACCTGAAGGTGGTAAAGTTCAGTGTATGATATCCTTCGCCTCTTCTGACCTGTTCGCTTGAATCTGATCGGCTTGAAAAGCTAAGGGGGAGTTTTGAGGGGTCGACACTGGTTGCCTTTCTTCTCTCTTCTGTTTTCCTTTTGTCTGACTGACTTTGAGGGGAATTGTTAGTCTCCACCTGCCTTCCTCTCTTGTGGCTGTGGTTCTAGAGCTGTGCTAGAGACAATTTAAATGTAAATTAACTTTAGTAAATTAAAACGAAAAACCCAGTTCCTCCCTCACGTGCTGGGCGCATTTCAGGTGCTGAGTAGCCGTCTGCAGCCGGCGGCCGCTGTGCTGAGATGGGGCGCCTCTCCATCCCAGGGGGCTGCACAGTGGCCGCATCACTTTGCAGGCCAGCACGCTGCACATTTGTGGGAGGAGTTGGTTGATTTATACTCTGCGCGGTGGCAGTGCTTTACTGACAGATAGATGTCTGGGGCTGGATGAGAAGGGGCCAGACGTGTGCCCAGGGTCACGCTGCCAGGTACCGAGCGGTTGACAGATGGTCTGCATTGGGAAAGGCTGTCGGAGCGAGTCTGGTGACTCAACGGCACCTTCCGCACCTGCTGATGGGAGGCAGGATGCTGTCTGATTAACGGTGGGAGGCACAGCAGCCCTCGACCTGGGGGCTTACCGCCCAGGTGACTCTGGACAAGTCACGTCTCTCTTCTTGAATCTGTTTCCTCCTCTGTGGAGTGGGAGTGAAGTGCTTCCTAGGTTTGTCATGAGAATCGTAGTAGGTAAAGGACACGGAAGGAAGACCGTTGGATACTTAGCACCGTGCGAGGCACAGCGTGAGCCTCTGCTCACGGCAGTCTATACATTCATGGTAATAATAATGGCATCTCTTATTCTCGTTGGTGTCACTTCTTCTCTCCCTGATGTGTGCCGCCTTTTTCCTCTTCTAAGTATTTCTCTCCTTTCTCTGCGCTATTTCTGTTCTCCTGTATTCATTTCTCTTCTCTTTCTTCTGACTAAAGGGCCCGGGGTAACCCTGTTAGTGATACTGAAGGATACAGCATTCCCTGTCCCCTCACTGCTGTGCTTCAGCGAAGAACGGGGAATAACTGATAGCACGTGAAACCCGGCTCTGACGGGTACTTCCAAGGAGGCTGGTGTGTGTGAGCGGAGGGGCAGTGTGCAAGTAGGTGGCCGGTGCAGGTGGGCTCCACGAGCTCTCCCTCTTGGCCTCTCCCCGTAACTGGTGAGCAGACCATCCTGCGTGCCGTGCCGTGGCTGCAGAGTCCGCTGACTGGGTCGCTTTACTTCCGTAGCAACAAAGGAGAGAGCGGGAGGCCAGGAGGCAGCAGGAGCGCGAGCAGCGGAGGCGGGAACAGGAGGAGAAGAGGCGGCTGGAGGAGCTGGAGAGACGGCGGCAGGAGGAAGAGGAGCGCAGGCGGGCGGAGGAGGACAAGAGGAGAGTCGACAGGGAGCAGGTGGGTCTGCAGGGGCCGCTCCGGCCGGGACCGCGGGGACTGGCACCGTGCGGAGCTGGGGGAGCCGGGGCAAAAAGCATGCACGCATGTGCACACGTGTTCAGGACTTTAGTCTGAAAATGCAGAAGCACGGTTGGAAGCATATTCACTTCAACAAACTGAATCTCTTGTCTTTACTGACAGATACAGAAATCGGTACACTTTAGAAAGCTCTTGAAACCAGCAGGGTGGTCTCCACTAGTATGAGGCCTGAAAGATTTCCGAATGTGTCTAATGAAATTTAAGACCAACTGTAAGACACTTCCTACGAGAAGTGTTGGAAGTGTCCAGCGACTAACCGAATATTTTAAGATGTATTCGCCTATAATTCAGTACAGACATACGTGACGTTAACAGCTGATAACATTAGCCCAAAGCGATCAGATTTTAGCGATATTTGCAGCATGTTATTAACATCACATAAAGTTGCCTTTAGGAGTCTGATTCCTGAACCACCTGTGCAAGCAGAAATTGTGCTTTTTGTTGTCTGCGTTGTCCGCGTGAATCCCATCGTAGCCTCTCTGCCTGTCATGTCTTTGAATTGATCACTCTTTGTTATGAGCTTTGAACAAGGAAACAGTATATGAAGGGGGACCAATTTAAATGATAGCTGAAGTTCATACTTAAAATGCTTGTAAACAGTGGTATTAGCTTCCAGATTTGATCATTCAGCTGCTCTCCTTGCCTCGGGTTTTCCCAGTGTTGGGTCTACATACTACTTTTCTGTTGAAATTTAAGTGATTCCCTTGATCTCTTACTTTACTGACGTTGTTGGCCTGTTAACTGTGGTGCGTTGAGTTTAGTTTTCATGTTCTGATTTATACTTGGGGACTACAAAGAGGAGAAAACATAAACTTGAGACAGTTGAGTCACGGAGGGATAATTCTCTGACCTTGATTGGGAGAAGAGGGTGTGAATGTAATCCTAACCTTCAGTGTTCTAATGGAGTCATTGGCTTTTGTGTATAGCAAGTATTCTTCACCTCTTCTTCTATAAAAATAGCATCAAAAGTCAGTTTTATTCCAAAATACTCCCCGTGTCAGCCGTGCTGTAGGAACCTGTCATTTCCGCATGAATGTGCATGTTTGTGGACATGTGTCATTGTCTGGTTGTTCCTGTGATGTGAAGGCAGAAAACCAGGGATGTAGTGACCTGAGCTCGCAGCTGTGGTTCAGCTCTGTCTGGCTCGGGAAGAGGGGAGCTGGGAGTCGGAGTCCTCTCAGTCGTCGGGGTTGGGGCGGGGCTTCCAGGCCCGGGACTGGAGCCTGGGTTGGAACCAGGGGGCCTTTGCCAGCGGGCCTGTGGATACACTTTACCCCAGATTGGCGTTTTTGGGCTAAATTTGCTTTGTAAGAAAAAAAGTTCCTGAAGAAATTTGTCATGATTTCTGCCCAGCATTCTCTCCGCCAGGACGAGTGGTTAACTAAAAACTCCTGTTCAGCCCAGATGTAGGACTGCTTTTATCTTAAGGTGTGCGCCTCAGTCGGCAGTAGACACTGTAAATAAATAATCTGAATTCAAAATAAAATTTCTCCTCCCAGACCCCTCAATCTGCTCCTCTTCCAGAGTAGTGAGCTTTTCCCCTGTTGACAAAGAAGGAGATAGATGTCTTTTATTTGTGAAATGTTCCTACTTTGCGAAGTGATTTCACGCCTATTTCATACTTGAGCCCCCCCCAAAATCCTGAGAGCTGAGAGAGAATATTCTCGATACGGGCTTGCTAGAGACTAATCTGCTGTCGTAGATCAAGGTCTCCAGCCCATCAAATATGCATGCTCCTTCAAGGTTGGGTTTTTCCTCTTTATGTAACGTCCTTTGGATGTGTTTTTGTTGTTACAGAGCTTTATCGTTCTCTTCCCGTTGAAAATGTGTCACCTCACGCCTGTCTCCCCTTTCTCTCTCTCTCTGTCTCTCCCTCTCTCGCTCCCTTTATCTCTCTCATAGACACACACACACACACACACACACACACACACACGCACCCTCGCTGAGTGCGTGTCATCATTTATTAGACTCTTTAGATCTTAGAGACCAATTCGAAGTTCTTGGGGAAATCCTCGGCAGTAGGCTTGTCTGAGCCATTGATCGCTCAGTGGATTACCCCAGATGATCGGGCGGATGGTTCTGGGCGCCCCAGCAGGTGGTTCTGGTGCTTTCCTTGGGGCTCTGTTGATTGCCGGCTGATTTCTGTGTGACAGGAGTATATCAGGCGGCAGCTGGAAGAGGAGCAGCGGCACCTGGAACTCCTTCAGCAGCAGCTGCTCCAGGAGCAGGCCATGCTACTGGTAACGCCCCGCGCTGGCCCCGTCCCGTAGCTAGGGCTCCCCGCGCTGGGCAGAGCCGGGCCCACGTCGGGGCGGCTTCTGGTTACCTCTTTATTTCCCGTTGCTGAGTTAACTGTTCTCGTTTGGTAGATAGACGAGGTTTTGCACAGCACCTGGCATTTGGTGAACAGGCTAGAATGCCAAGAGCTGGCGGTTCAAGGCGCGTGCCGTAGGACCCGTACCTAGAGTACTCCAAGTGTCCTTTGAAACCGCTGAGACCAGCGTTTCCTTGGGTTCTCTCTTACTCTGTCCAGTGACAGTATGCTTAGCGACAAGCTGTCAGGTTTTCCCACAGGTAACCTGCCATTTCACAGCCCGGCCGTTGTGCTCTGTCACCAAACAAGCGTCGGTGAACGCCGGGCTGGGGAGAAGTGAGCCGGGGCGAGGTGGGTGCCGGGCCCCGGACTGAGTGTCCCTCTCCCCCCAAGGAGTGCCGCTGGCGGGAGCTGGAGGAGCAGCGGCAGACGGAGCGGCTCCAGAGGCAGCTGCAGCAGGAGCAAGCCTATCTCCTGTCTCTGCAGCATGAGCCCCGGAGGCCGCCCCCGCCGCCGGACAGGAGCAAGGCCGGCCTGCACGGCGCCGAGCCCAAGGCCCAGCACGAGCCCGCCGACCGGGCCCGCGAGGTACGGCCCCCGCCGTTCCGGGCGCGCTCCCAGGGCACAGGGCGGGGCCTCTTCTCTGCTTAGTGTCTGTCTAGAGGGGAGCGGAGCGCCTCAGAGCTTTGCAGATCTCGGGGGACCTGGACGCTGACCAAGAGACGGAAAGAGAGGAGGCTGTGTGGCAGCATTTTTCTTTGTGCTGTAAATGATGGGCAGGGTGGCCTGTCGTCTGTTTTTCCAAAACTGCCGCGAGGATGGAGCCTGCCTGGGCCCAATTCACTGGCTTTTCGGTGATCAGGGTTTGCTACTGAACTGGGGCGTCTGGGCTCCCAGAGCTTCCCAGGGAGGATGCGATGAAGCAGGACCGCTCCTCGGACCCTGGCAGGGTGGGCCGGGCGGGCTGCAGAGTGCGGGATGCTGGCCCGGGTGGGGGCGTCCTCCCGCCATGCCGGCCCTCACACGGCACATTCTAGGAGCAAGTGTCCTGCTTGTTCTGCAGTGCCTTTATTTTTCGTGGAATGAAACGTGTGTTAGATTCCTGGTGACGTTCTTTTAATCTTTAATCCGTGGGTTTAGTTGGTTGCGACAGATTAATTCTTTTCCTAGTTTATCTTCACGTGCAATCCTAGACTTCTTGCCGGGGGAGATTTTAAAGGCTGCCTCTCTAAATTTCTGTCTTCGTGAATATTCCGTACTCTGCATCAGATCCTAGTCTAGTGTTATATGCCTCCTCTCTTTTCTTGTAGTTGAGGAAAACAGAAGACTTCTTTTTAGACTCCTTCCACTTTCAGGCTTTCTTCGGTATCTCTGCTTTTTTCTACTAACCCTGAGTTATGTCTTCTAATTCTCTGACGCAGGTGGAAGATAGATTTAGGAAAACTAACCACAGCTCCCCTGAAGCCCAGTCTAAGCAGACAGGCAGAGTATTGGAGCCACCAGTGCCTTCCAGATCAGAATCTTTTTCCAATGGCAACTCCGAGTCTGTGCACCCTGCCCTGCAGAGACCAGCCGAGCCACAGGTAGAACGGCCAGTTGGCTGTGGGTCAAGGAGACGCACGCAGAGGCTCACTGAGCCACCAGCCTGCTTGAACCGCTCAGTTTGGTTTGTTACCGCATTTAGAGAGAGAGGAGTTTAGCAGAGGGAGTTTAGACTAAAGAGGACGTAGCCTCAGTTGATAGGGAAAAACAGGAATTTCTTTTTAAGGATTGATGTACTTATTAAGAATATCTGGATTCGGTGATTTCTTCTTTCTGTCTGACTTTTTGCCTTCCCTGACTCAGATGTTCGTAAACAAGTGCCTCCTTACTCAAATACAGAGACTTTTCAGTTTAGTTTTTAGAAAGTTAGTGTCGTAAGTACATAGAGGGAGACTTTTTCTTAACCTGGGGTCCTTGGCTCCCAGCCAGTTCTACGAGTGGGCGGCCCTGAAATTCCACGTAAAATTTTTTTGATTTGTCCAAATGTACATATATTTTTGGGAAGAGGGCCTTTTATCAGATTCTCAAAAGGTTCAACATCCAAAAAAGGTTACGGCCCGGTGGGTTGGGTGTGGGTTTTCCCGAAGTAGGTCAGGCTAGAGGCCACTGGGTCGGCCTCAGCATTCGGCCTTGCCCAGGTCGGGGACCTCCGTGCTGTCTGGCGGAGAAAGCGGACAGCAGAGATGACGCATGTCGGAGATCCCAGAGATCCTTAAGACGCTGGTTCCCACTCCTGCTGAAAATCATTGACTTTCAGGCATTTTGCTCCCTGCAGCCGTGTCATCCGGAGTACTGGGCACAAGTCCTTGAGCCCGAGTTTACCTGTCACTGATGTTTGCATGTGTTGGGGGACGGTAGTGGTAGCGGTGGTGTTCACACAAACCCGGATGAGGACTTGAATGCGCTTTACAATAAAGATCCTTGGTATGGAGCAGTTTTACAGTAAAAAGAAGACCCAGGATTAAGCTTAGCAGGGGGGCGGGTGTTGGGAGGTTGGTGTTTACGTGAGACCAGCAGCGTCTTGATTCACAGAAGAGCTGACGCACAAGCCACTGGGCAACTCCAGAGAGTGAGGAGTGGAAAGAAGAAGGATGCAGAAGACAGCAGGACAGGATGAAGGGGGAAAGGGAGGGGAATGGGGACAAGGAAAACAGGTTTGATGAACGTTATACTTACCGTAAATAGAAAATCTTTATGTGGCCACTAACAGTTTAGAAAATAGGAGTTCATGAATTGTGTAGACTGCTTTTTATACTGCTGACTAATTAACGTAGGGCCAGGAAAAAGAGTCCCTTTTCTATCTAAAGTTGCTTTTGGCCAAAAGCTGTACTTACGAAAACATTCTTTCGGAACCAATTCTGGATCTTAACGCTTGGCAAGGTTGAGCCAATCCTGATTTGGTATTTCCTGTCTTTATTAAATGTGATGATGTAATAGATATATAGCTAGAATTATGTAAATTTCCACATTGAACAGTTATTTTAAAACAAAAAGTATAATTTCAAGAAAATGCAGATTGTTTCAGAGATTGCTTTTCCAACTTGGAAGTGACCAGATGAACTCAGTTGCCAAGGACCTGTCTTATTTCTTCAGTTGTCAGGTAGAAGGAATACCCCCCTCAGCAGTCCTTTTAGGGAATCCTAGCGCTGAATAGGATACAAAGAAATCAAAGTTCTTTTTTTTTCTAACTAATACAAAGATATGTGGAGTTCTGTGGGGTTGGAGTGTTTTAAGACTTGGGACAAGAAAGAAGGAAAATCGGTGGTGTATTTGGAAAGCTGGCTGTTTTTAAGTTACACTCTTACAATCTGTCCAAACATGCGGGGTTGGTCTTTGCACAGTAAACATGTGGCTCTGTTGTTACTTGGTCAGACGTCTTGCCCTGCCAGGTAACGGGAGGGTGGGTAGAGAGGTTTGCACGTGTGGCGATGTCCGTCCTGCGGTCTCCTCCCTCTCTGCCTGTCCACGCTGCTTTGACGCAGAAATGCATGCCGCACATTGCCTCCTCCGACAGGAGCGCTGTGAGGCTTTTGTTTTTTTTTAATCTTCACGTTTACTGCTCTCTAACATTTGTCTGGATATTAAGAGTTTTCCTTATAAATGTACATTTGTTCTTTTCTACATATTGTGCTCCCCAGACCACCTCTCCACTTAGAGCATAACTGTCGTACTGCTTGGCTGACCTAGTCCTGACTGCCTCCTGTGCGTTGCCCCGGCTCCCGCTTTGGATTTGGTATTGACCAGAAAAGCGTTTTCTGCAGAACGCATTGAATGTTTTGTGTTTTGTTTTCTTGTAAGGTACAGTGGTCCCACCTGGCATCTCTCAAGAACAGTGTTTCCCCTGTCTCGCGATCCCATTCCTTCAGTGACCCTTCTCCTCCCAAATTTGCACACCACCATCTTCGCTCTCAGGACCCATGTCCACCTTCCCGCAGTGAGGTGCTAAGTCAGAGTTCTGACTCTAAGTCGGAGGTACCCGACCCCGCCCAAAAGGCTTGGTCTAGATCAGACAGTGACGAGGTCCCTCCAAGGGTAAGGAGCAGGAAGACAGACGTGCGCTTCTTTTTCCTTTTCGTTATTTTTAAAACATTATTTATTTCAATTAAGGGTGTGGTGATGTCACCAGAATTAAGGGGCAATGGCAGAGGAACTTTTGACGGTGGGGAGAAAATTCCATAGTGAGGCAGTTAGGTTCAGCCATCGGCCAGTTACCTTTTCATTGCTGTCGCTGACTCCGTACTTAAGCACAAGGGACCCAAGTAACTTAAGAGTACATCTATAAAGAACAGACCGAATCCAAATTCGTTTTAGCAGCTGTTGTGTTACGTGCATACAAAAGCTGTCAATTACTTTGCACCATTAATTAGTATCAAAATTTTCAGAAAAGGTATTATAAGGGAAAAAATTAACATAAATGTTCCAAAAAATGATTTTTTTTTTAATTGAGGGATTTTTGTTTTTGTTTGGGTGTTTTTTTTAATTCCATGTTTTTAAAATTTTTGGTTTGGTAATTACTTAACGCTGAAATTAAACAAAAAGACACATTTTATTTTTCCTCCACTTGGAATTTGCTTCCTCTGAGTATTTTCTTGCTTCCTACATTCTTCGTTTCTCGCTGATCCATTTGTAGGCCATTGTTTGGTTTCTTTGAGCTTGTTTTCCTGATTCTCACATTATCTCAGTAAGATGCTTTGTACGTGCCCTGCCACCAAGCTTCAGTGCCAACATCATTTAAATGTGGTTAGGAGCATAGAAAGGTTGTCCCAGTGCCTTTGACGGCTTGGACTACTCTTCTGTTGTATCACTGGAGGGCGGAGAAGGATCAGGGGTTGGGGGTAGGTCGGTGATAGCAAGGCTAAGGTAACTAGGACTGCCTTAGAGACATGTGTGGTAGGGAGTAGTCTTTTCTTCTCCTCCTCATGTTTTCAGTAATTTAATTGCTGTATTTTGTACCCAAAGGTTCCTGTGAGAACGACGTCCCGGTCCCCCGTCCTGTCCCGTCGGGATTCCCCACTGCAGGGCAGTGGGCAGCAAAACAGCCAAGCAGGTCAGAGAAACTCCACCAGGTAAGAGAAGAGCGAAGCTTAGGGGCAGACTTACTACACAGTGTCCTGCAGTCTTCTACTGTCTGCTTGCATAAAAATGCTCATAAACGTGGACGTTCTGGGGCAAAGAGGTGATCCGTGTGTAAAGAAAATGCCGTGAAGTCCATTCATGTGAATGACATCAAATTGATCTGCGGTGAAAAGAGAGATTAAATCCGACTGTGTATTGCAGCAGTTTTAAGGTGAAAACTGCCTGTCTCAGTGAGAGTAACAGGAAGGAACAGCAGGGAAGGGGGGATTCTAAGGGAATTGTAAACCGAGAGGGCTTGCTATCCAAAGGATGTCTGGGGGCTCTGGGAGTGTACGGAAATCGCACACAGGCTACGGAAGAAAGGGAGTGGTTGACTTGGAGTTGGCAAGAAACTCGAGAATTAACCACAAAGTATTTTTCAGGTTCTGGAGCCGTTCTGTTTTATATGGGAGCTGTTAGCCACATGAGGCTACTTAAATTTGAATTGAAGTTAATTAAAATTACATAAAATTAAAACTTAATTTCCTTAGCTGAGCTAGCCACATTCCAGGGGCTCCTTACCTCGCGTAGCCGGTGGCGACCGTATTCCCAGCGGTAGCAATATTGTCATCACCTCCGTTCCGTCGACCAGCAAGCACCGTTTTAGAGGAAGGAAAGGTCGTCTTGAGTGTTTTGTACTCTGGTCATCGCTGAACCTCTGTACTTGGTGTCTCGCTATATAACGTGAGGGAGTGGAGTGGGTGACAGCCCAGAAGCTGCAGAGAGAGAGCTTTCTGAGCCTGCAGTGGTCAGGGTGGGCCGCGGGGTTCTCCTGTGCCCGAGCCCGTGTGTTAATTCTTACCTAGAAAACTCATGCTGTGGTGTGTCGACGGCAGGGATACACCGTGGCCCATGTGGGGTCACATTTCCAGCCCAGAGCACGAAAGAACGAGCGTACTGCCTAAGTGTCAGTTCTTGAGAGCCGTGAGGGGTGGTGGTCGGTACTGGCACTTTGTGTGTAGTTTGATTTTGTGTGTAATTATGTAAGTGGAATGTTTCATAGTAAGAAACTGAGTTTGTAGCTGAGACAGAACTAGTGACACTTCTAGACCAAACAGTAGCGTTTCCTCTCACACCCAGAGAAGATTTGTCTGCTAATGGTAGAATCTCTTTTAGCATTTTGGGTTTGTTAAGATATCTGAGATAAAACCAATGAATAATGCCACTGTAACTTTTGGTGAATTTCACGTTAAATGCTGTTGGTAGGCTGATTTTCTCATTATCCCTGCGTTCGAATGACATGGTGCGTATGTTTATAATTTGACCCTGCGTCTTGGGATGATGCATTAGCTGTTCTCGTCGTCTTCTCCAACAGCAGCATCGAGCCCAGGCTGCTATGGGAGAGAGTGGAGAAGCTGGTGCCCAGGCCTGGCAGTGGCAGCTCCTCGGGGTCCAGCAACTCAGGATCCCAGCCCGGCTCCCACCCTGGGTCTCAGAGCGGCTCCGGGGAGCGCTTCAGAGTGAGATGTAGGTTGCCTACCTTTCCTTTTCCCTGTGCCTGTTCACGGTATCGGGCTCCAATCAGTACAGTTGACCCTTGAACACCCAGGGGTTAGGGATACCCCCCACCAGTTGAAAATCCTCATCTGTAGTCGACCCTCTGTACCCCCGGTTCCCCTGCATCCGTGGTTACACGCCCATGGATCCAACCAGCTGTGGGTCCTGTAGTACGGAATTATTTACTGTTGAAAACGATCCACACGTGAGTGGACCTTCGAACTTCCAGCCCGTGTGTTCAAGGGTTGACTGTATTTGGAAATCCTTTTCAATCATGGGAAAGACCTGTGATTTTTCACAGCTGCGTATTATGAATACAAAACAGTGTTTCAGTGTAGGTTTGCTGGTGACACTAATAATAGTCGTCATAATTTTAATAATAAAGAGTGAGGTTTTGAGAGCTTATGCATGCTGAGTACTGTCCATGCATTGTCTCATTTAATCCTTACAGTAACCCCAGGAGATGGGTATATATTGTCTCCACTTTACAGATTCAAGTAACTGCAGATTAGTGAGTTTACGTAACTCGTCCAAGGCGATTAGCGAAATATCCAAGCTGAGATTTGAACCCACTCTTCTGAGTCTAAACTCCATCGGTATTGTCATCAGTATTGGTTATCTTAACCTACTCATAAGAATAGATTAGTGGAAATTCCCTCTACTGTGTTATTGATGTAACGTCACAAGGAGTTGTGAACACGTGTTACTGCAGTGTGACAGTCGAGGGTTCTCGGGAAGGAGTCACAAACCCCGGGGTTCAGACCAGTGCGTGGAGACCTTGCTGTGAGCAAGGCTAATGAGGGGAGAGGATGGGGGCCAGGGGGGCTGGGTGGCTTCGTGGCCCACACTCAGATGTGTACGTGACTTGGCCTTTCTTGTCTCTGAACTTCACAGCGTCATCCAAATCTGAGGGCTCGCCATCTCAGCGCCTTGAAAATGCAGCAAAAAAGCCTGAAGATAAGAAGGAAGTTTTTAGACCTCTCAAGCCCGCTGTAAGAATTGCACAAAATCCATTTTACTCATTTCAAACTCGAGTGAGATCTTTCTATTAAAGCCTTCTCCTTGCGCGGCCTGCAGGCCTCCCTGTGGGGTCTCGCAGGTTTGAGGGGTTATAAGGAAAGCTGTAAACCTTGGCCCACTTGTGCCGCTGCCCCCCCCCCCCCCCCCGCCACTTAGTCATTTAAAAAATACAAAAGAAAGAAAAGCCTTCTATCTCTTTGCTTGGCATCAGCCTTTACATGCTCTTGATGAGTGGGCATCTAAAATACTGGCTTTTGGAAGAGATGTTTTTCCACCACCGTCTTAAACTCTCCCATGGTTTAAATGCTGCCCTTTGGTATGTGGGGCGGCGGCGTGGCTGTTCCTCTCCTCCTTAGTCCTCGACGCAGTAGCTGCCCGTCACTGGGCGCACTGGGGGTTTGAGCCTGCTGGGGTGGTTTTGTCTCCCGCTTGCATTGATTTCTGTGCCCCCCTCCCCCCTTCTTTCCTCCCTGCTTCCTGTGCTGTGGGTTCCTCCTCACCGATGGCTTCTCTGGCTCGATGGGACCCCGCTGACCGAAGGGCGAAGTGGTAAGCGCCGTCTGAACAGCTCAGCGTCGGGGCAGCATTCTAACCTTAGCCTGCATTCGACCTGCATGCCTCTTCCTTCCTCAGCTTGCTCTCTTCTAGAATTAGAAACCCTGAATGTTTGCTGCATGTTTTTTAACACCCCAGATTTGCTGCATGCGTTCATTCTTATTATTAAATACGGCCCTTTAAAGTCACTTGAACAAAAAGCCGCAGCTGTTCTCGGGAAGTCGCGAGCGGGACTCAAGGCCAGTCCTTGCTCGCTTGTCTCAGAGGCTCAGGCTCCAAGGAAAGAAGCGTGTTCTCAACTGGTGAGAAGCAGCGACGCCAGAAGGAAAAGGAAGAGTGGCCACATAGCCTGCCTTCCAAAAACCACTACTTTTTAAGTGAAAATTTTAAGTGGAAAGATACGTACGTTGAACTTCTGTATGAAAATGTAGAATAGAGATCATAGTCAAGCTCAGAAGTTATATTTGGATAGTCGATCGGGTCTCACAGTGTCTGCATGTAGAAGAGGAAAGGGAACTGAAGCCCTCGTGAACAGCAGCGCTGACCCCGGGCCGCTTCCCCCTCCAGCGTGCACGCTCGAGGCAGCGGCGGGGTAGCCTGCCCAGCTGCCTTCCCACGGCCAGACACACAGCAGCGCTTTCTCCCAGCACACGTCAGGAACTTTGTTCACGTACGTGGCAAGTTCTTCGCCCTCGGTTAAGCCAGATGTGAGCCGTACACTGTGCTCACTTCACTCTCATTTTTCTGCGAGTTGGAAATTTTTAAAAATAAAAGTTGGAGTTAAAAACCTCACCAAATAAGTACTTGAAATCACTCCTGTTTAACTAAAATCTTGCTTTCTGCAAAATCTCCTCAGAAGACTTTGTCACAGGGGCGGGCGTCTTTATAACACACTACCAAGGTCTGTCTGCACACAGCTGTTGATCCAGAGTTTTATAGCCGGAGAAGAATGCTCTCGGCTCTTGTTTTTTTCCGGCTGTGAGGACTTTTTTTTTTTTGCGGTACGCGGGCCTCTCCCTGCTGTGGCCTCTCCCGTTGCGGAGCACAGGCTCCGGACGCGCAGGCTCAGCGGCCATGGCTCATGGGCCTAGCCGCTCCGCGGCACGTGGGATCTTCCTGGACCGGGGCACGAACCCGTGTCCCCTGCATCGGCAGGCGGACTCTCTACCACTGTGCCACCAGGGAAGCCCCACCACCTTGGACTTTTAAAAAAATCTTTTCTATCTTTTGTTTTATCTTTTTGACTTTTCTTGCTCTCGTCTTTTCTATCGAAAGCTTTGCGAGCTCCCCTCCAAGATACCGATGAACAGCCTGCAAGGCAGTTTGGCAAAGCTGGCGCGGCCGTTTGATAGATAGTGAGAACGAAGCGCTTGGCCCTGCGCTGTTTCCCCGTCGCTCTCCCGCCTGACCCTCTCTTCTGTCTCCTGCACTAGGACCTGACGGCCCTGGCCAGAGAGCTCCGAGCGGCGGAAGACGTGCGGCCGCCGCACAAGGTGACAGACTACTCGTCGTCCAGCGAGGAGTCCGGGACAACGGATGAGGAGGACGACGACGTGGAGCAGGAAGGCCCCGAGGAGCCCACCTCGGGGCCGGAGGACGCCCGAGCCGCGTCAGTCCCGCCCTGCTTCAGGGGGGATGCGTGTCCCCACCGGGCCTTCTGTCCACTTGGGACCAGTTGTTGAAAACCTGTCCTCTGATCCTGTGAACAGTTAACATTTCCCCGTCGTGCAGTCAGCAGCAGACGGCCTTTCTGTTTTCCCCTTTCTCTTCGTTGGTGTGTGTGCATGTCAGGGCCTCTCCCAGTACTCCGTGTGTTTCATTTCTTCCTCTTAATTTGAGGCTGTGAAAAAAGGGAAACGGCAGTTCATTTCCCTAGAGGAAACTTTATGCCTGTAGCCCGATCTCATCTTAGAACTCCGAGAAGGTGAAAAATCTCGACGGTATATCCTCGGCTCGTGGTCATGGCCCTTCACGTCTGGATTTTGTCTCAATAGGTCATCTCTGAACTTGAGCAACGGTGAGACAGAGTCCGTGAAAACGATGATCGTCCACGACGACGTGGAGAGTGAACCAGCCATGACCCCGTCCAAGGAGGGCACCCTGATTGTCCGCCAGGTACCCGCGTCCTCTCTCCTCGTTGGAGGCTAGCTTCTCCTGTAGTCATTAACCCACTTGCTCATTCACTCACTCATGCTGTTTCTACATCATCGTCTGTTCTCACCTAACAAGAGACCCGGAGGGTAGCGTCGTGTGCTGCATGCCCCGAGGCGGCCAGCGGGGACCCCCCCTGCCCCGCTCGCCTGCATGTCACGCGGCAGCCCTCATTCCAGCAGCCCGCGGGCCCCACGGTCTGCATCTGAGCACAGAGAAGCCGCAGGGGGCACGCCACGGCCTGCAGCGGGTCTGCAGCCGGGCAGCAGGGGTCTGCGCGGAGCTCTCAGCTCCGAGGCCGGGGGTCTGCGGCGGGAGCCGGCTAGGCAGGCAGGAAGGAGCTGCCCGGGGGCCGGGAGCCGGAGCAGGGGGGGCGCCTCTCTTCTGTGCTCCGGGCATTAGGCTCCTCCCTCGTTGAATATTAATGGTGTGCCACCCAGGTGTGCTCCGTTTGGATTACCAAGTTTTACAAGGGTCTGTTCATTTCTTAGCTCAGGTGGAAGAAAGGGACGTGCTTCTCATTTAAGTGGAGCAGGGCACCTGTGCAGCACTTTGGACTTTTCCCTGCGTGTGTTTCATGCTCTGGCATTGCATTCGTATGGAAAGCGGGAAGGGCCTGGTCCGGACAAGACCAGGATTCAAAGAGGTGACGGGTACTTTCTAGAGCTTTAGACAGATTTAAAAAGGAAAGAGAAAAGCCAGTGGTTTTGGTAACAGCAGCTCCTGTGGCAGGTAAACCAGATGAAACACCCGCCGTTTGGGTTCTGCGGTCACCAGATGCGGTGCCGTGAGTTCTGTTGGCTCAGCCTAGGCATTTGGCGAGGAAGCGTGAGCAGCTCAGGCTGGTTTCCTCCAGTCGTCCCTTGATGACGTAACAGAGTTGAGAGTCACACAGCACCGCCAGCAGTCAGGTATCAGTAGGGTCTTCGGCAATGCTAGCGGCGCGCGAGCGAGACCAGTGTGCCTGTTTTCTCTGCAGAGTGCAGTTGACCAAAAGCGCGCCAGCCATCATGAGAGCAATGGCTTTGCCGGTCGCGTTCACCTCTTGCCAGATCTCTTACAGCAAAGCCATTCCTCCTCCACTTCCTCCACCTCCTCCTCCCCATCCTCCAGCCAGCCGACACCCACCATGTCCCCACAGACACCCCAGGACAAGCTCACTCCTAACGAGGTATGTCTCGCACCACAGCTGGCTGCTCTCCCAGGGTTAGACCAGCACTGCCTAGGAGCTAGTTTGCAGAGCCCTTCCCACACCCTCCCCTCCCCTCCCCGCCCACCTTCTTCTGTCACCTCCCCTTCTCTCCCCCACCCCACCCCCCCAGTAACAAGTTTCAGATCTGCATACAAACCCCTTAACCCTGGAGCGATCTCCCCCCAAACTTGCCAGTTCACTGTTTACCTTTCTCTAGATAAGTGTAGTTGCATGGCTTTCCTCATTCAGTTTATTTTTCAAAAAAAAGTCTAAAACGATTGCTGTGTTCTCAGATGCATTATGTATTTGGCATGAAATTCTGGTAGTCATTTGTGGAATCTGCCTTTTTCATTCTTTTTATCCAGTACATCAAATACAGAAACATTTGATTAAGCAGACTTGGCCTTACCAGGATAAATGTGCTGCTCTGTACAGGGACCTCCTTCCAGAAGGGCTGGATCTTTTTTGTTTGTTTGTTTCGAGGGGTGGGGGGAGAGGGTGGGTGTTGTTGGTTGGTTACTCTTATTTATTTTTGCCAACCTTGTTGAAGGATTTCTCTCCTTGAAATTTACCATCACTCAGAGTTTAAGAGGCCAAATTGCTTTTAGGGGAAACCTAGAAAATTAGGATGTTAAACAAGAAGGGCAAAGAACTGAGCGTGCTTTTAATTTCAAATTTTGAATGGGAAATCCTGTGTGCTTGTTCGAAGGCGTGGCTGTGTGCTCTCAGTCTGGGTGTCGGTTGGGTGATTCTTGCTGTTTGGAACAGGGTTATGCCCCAAGCGCAGGGACAGTCCACCGTGGGCACCCTGTCCTTAGTTAAGCAAGTGATCGTTTTCGTGGGAGGTTTGGTTTCAATGCCTTTGTCTAACAGTTGGAGGAGGTTGCAAGTGGCACGTAGCTTCAGCCAATCGTGTCAATGTAAGCACTGAACTGCCGGCCTGCCCACCTGGTCCTATTTTGGTTCCCTCCCCTCGAGGAGCCAGGGGCAAGTTGACTGCCAAGGCAGGCTCGGCATCCCATTGGCTGCCATCAGCTGGATGGGCCCCAGATCGTGGGCCTGGGCAGGAAGCCTGCCAGCAGGCAGCTGTGTCAGGCGGGAGGGGAGAGCTGAGGAGGGGGTGGGCTGCAGGACCTGTGACTTCAGCTGCCCAGGGGGGTGCAACGGTACAGGACAAAAGCACGTGGTCAGACATGGGTTTTTTCCTCCGTTTATATATCCCACCTACACTTACATCCCTTCTTATATTTACACTTGGCTCCATTTTGCTCTAATGTGTAGTATTTACAATAACCCTTAACTCACTAAACTGGCAAGTTTATTTTTCTGTTTGTTTTGTTTTTAATTGTCATTACATTTCCACTTAACAATTTGTTTCACTTCCTTTGTGCCATTTTTTATTTTTCTTCTGTCTTAAGTTACATTATTAACCAAAACACTCCTATTCCTAAAAGAGCAAAAGGATGTGCCTTACTCTGTATTTGCACCTTTCACTAATGAGCCCCTATTTGATGTGGATTTTATGATGATGCACCTAACATGATGGTGGCCAAAGCTGCTGTAGCTTTCTGGCAAGAGGCTCGCTTTAAAAGAAACGGTATAAAATTAAGATTTGCCAGTATTCCAACATAGATTCATTGGACTTTTTGGGGGGCAGGAGAGTAAATTCAAAAATTGATGAATTGAGATCAAGACATTTCAAACTTCCTTTAGGAGTTTTCATTATAATTATTTATTAAAAACCGGAGGAGTGTGAAGTATAGATTTTGCTGGTAGCTTGCGTGTTCTGTCTTAGAGGAGCGATATTTCTGAAAAGAGGGGTAGCTCTCTTTGGCTCCCGGTTAAACAGCCTGTACTGGGGGGTGTGGGGTACACATGCAGAAGCACCTCCGGAGCATTTTGGGGGAGGAAGCGGGGGGATAGGGCTTTTGTATTGGGAAGCAGTGCATTGTAGAGGTGGATTGAAGTGTTCTGTGTTTGTTCCTTTACTGTCATTGTATTAATACGACTGAATTTACATTGCAGACTCAGTCCGCTAGTAGCACACTCCAGAAACACAAATCTTCCTCCTCCTTTACACCTTTTATAGACCCCAGATTACTACAGATTTCTCCATCTAGTGGGACAACAGTGACTTCTGTGGGTAAGTAAAGCAGCAACAAGAAAGCAGCTGACGACGGGCTCGGGCACTTTGCTCCGCTCTTTCTGGTGGCTTGGGCACGCATGCTGGTGGCTGGCAGGCGCAGACCTCGGACCAGATGCCCAGCCCACTTGCGCTGCCTTATTTGCAATGAGCTGCAGAGTCAGTTTCCTTTTTCCATGTACATTCCTTACAGATTGCTCTTCCTAGGCAAAGAGTTGTTTGTGACATGAATATCTGCTTGAGGCGTAGCGGGGAAGGGAGCAGGCCCTGTGCCCGTGGAGACACAAAGTAATTCCAGTGTCCTGTGTTTCAGTGGGATTTTCCTGTGATGGAATGAGATCGGAGGCCATAAGGCAAGATCCTACCCGGAAGGGCTCAGTGGTCAATGTGAATCCCACCAACACTAGGCCACAGAGCGACACCCCAGAGATTCGCAAATATAAGAAGAGGTTTAACTCCGAGATTCTGTGCGCTGCCTTGTGGGGTAGGTATCTCACTGTGACTCTGACCCTTTCGCTTTTAGTCTCAAGGGTGGACCGGTCGTTTATAGGTAGTGCAGGTGTTTTTGGAGGCGTCGTTGGCAGGTGAGATGGAAGACTCCTGACGTCCGTCCCCGTACCCTGTCCCTGCAGGAATCCTGCAGGGACACACACAGGCCTGCCCTTGTTTCAGCCGTCGGGTGTTGCAAAGACTGACTCATCTCCGTTTCTTCATATAAAGAAGAAAAGGGAAAAATGAGAAAGACATTTGATTTGGCCCATATTTACAGGGAGAATGAAGAAATTTGTCGAATTTGCTTTTCTTTAAATGTTTCAGTTTATCATTTTTCCCTTGCTCTTTGTGACTTGGGCCTCACATCTGAGTGGAGCTCTTAGAAGCAGTCTGCCTGGGCCGAGAGTCTGCGGGAGGGGGCCGTGAGCCGCCTCACCGCGCAGGCTTGTGTGGACACCGTGAGAGGGGTTCTCCGAGTTTGCGGCGCGCACGGCTCTGCCGCCTCCTGGCTGTCACCCCCGTCCGCCGCCTCCCCCAGCCCCGCAGGTGTGCCTTCTCTTGCGTTGACCGTGCCTTCCAGTGCCACACCTGTTAACACTCCCGGAATCCTGCCATGGGCTGTTTGAAACAGGGAGGAGCCCTGCCACTGTATTCAGAAAAGTTTCCTGCTCCTTGGACGTTGCCGTGTAAACGCATGAGGACACAGCACATCCTCTCACGGGCTCTCCTGGCGTGTCCATGACGGCTCTGCCTTTCCCCTGTGACCCCATCAGCTCTTCTCACTCCCAGCCCCTCGCCTGGCCCAGGGCGATGGAAGCAGCCACAAGGGCCTCAGGGTTCCCCTGCTGAACGTCGAGATGGTCCTCCCTCCTGGTGTTCCGGAAGTGCCCGTAACTTGATAGACTGTCCTCCTCTTCCACCCTCTGGGCCTTGGTCTGTCCTGGCTTCCCTTGCCCCTTCCGTGAGCCCCTACCCCCGCTCCCCCGAGAGCTTTGGAAGAGCCATCTCTGCCCATTGCAGGCACGGTTTTCTTCATATTAAAGGCCTTTTTGGGGGTGTTTATATCATCAAAATGATGACATTATGTTCAGCGTAGAAGTAATGTTAAATATGTTAGTTCTTTCCAAATTGGCGAAGTAATTTGTGCCTAGGATGTTTGCCCTTGGTAGCTGTGTCACACCTAATTTATAGTCCTCTAATGTCCTGCGAAGTGCTGGGCCCCGTTCTGTGTGCCATTATCTGATTTTTTTTTTAAACTAAAATCCTTCTTTTTCCTAATTAACTTCTTCACTACCTCTGAGAAAAATAGGTGACTCTCTCAAGCCTGTGTCTTTTAAAATGCAGTAGAACTCTCTGTTTCATCATGTTAAGAGAGAGGGTGGTGACTTCTATATCCGAGTGTGTTTGAGTTGCCCCGTGTCTGGGTCACATCACTGGTGGATTTCCTTAAACTGCTTGGGATAGCTGTCATGAGTTACCTTTTAAGTGAAGTTAAAATTAAGTCTCTCAAAGACATAGACCCGGAAAAGTTAAAGCATGTGCTATGAGAGCTGTAGCCTGACAAGAGGAGGAGGTCCAGACGAGGCTGCAGTGCTCTTGAAATGGTGAAATTGATGCATTTGTGTTTTGCTGACCCACGTTAGGTTAGTTTTTTGTGTACCTTCCTAGAAAACGCTTGCAGGGAGCATCCTTCATCTTACTGAACTGACTTTTGTTTTGTAAATTACTGCGTATTTATTTAAGTTTTTAGTAAGGCAATTTCTCCTTATTTACAGCCAGAATTATTTTAACACATCTTTTGGATGTGATAGTAGTTTCCATTCTTATGATCATGAAAAATTGTGTGCACTTACTTTGCTGCTTTGACTACAGTGTAATTCATCGTAGAATTGAAAGGAGATTTTAAATCACATGTTATAGAGCTCTTAGCCATTTCTTCCATCACCCTGCACCAGATTCCTGCAGATACAATTGCAATTCCTAGCCCTGCTGACCTTTGAAGAATTAGCATTATAAAGTTTAATGATAACTAACAATTGTAAGGTTAAAAAAAGCACATTTATAAAAACAGTCGGTGCAGCAGGCCACAGTTCTTTTTCATAGGCCCATAATTTCCAAGGTTGCTATTTTCCAGTGACTGTCTGTATTCTTTTGACTGCTAGCGCTCAGTATTTTACAAAATGACACAGTTCTTGGAGATTTGGAAAATATGGTAAGTGCTAAAATAGCTACAATTTTTGTGTATATGAAGACTTTTTTCAGCTCGTGTGAATCTTTCTTGCTGTAAACTCTTGATGGAGGTTTGAATGGTGTTTGTTTTTGGAAACCACAAATAATAGATTTCACAATGCTCGTCGTATTTGGTGTGGTTATTACACAGTTGGGTAGTTGACGTAGATTCTTTTTAGCTTCTCAATACGGAAGGTCGACCAGGAAAATGCTGAAATATCATATGAACTGGGACCTTCAGAGTGAACTCCTTGGCTGTCGGCTAAAGTTGGACAGCAGCTTAGCTTGCAGTGTACAGCACTCCAGCGTCTTGGTAACCGCATCCACGCATGCCTGGCTCTCTATTAGTTGCTAAAGTAGTGGTGGTGTGAGTACATGTGTAAATGCCAGGTTCCCCGCTGTCCCCCAGGACCCAAAAGGTGTTTCTGGTTTCCTCACAAGGTGTTCTTGGGTGGATGCTGTCCTCCTGGTGCTAGGGTTTCCCCACTCAATACCAAATAGGCATGGAGCTGAGGAGGGGCGGGGAGGGTGTTTTCCTGTTGCCTTCACAATTGTTCTTTTGAAGTTTTCTGGAAAAGTGTGTGTGTGTGTGTCTGAATAAATATGGCTGACGTGGTTCAAGAAGTACATGCTGTACTCCCCTGTCCTTCCATCTGCCTGAAAATACCGACGGAGCGATTACTTTGTTAAAGCTCACATACTGCGTTCCTTCACTCTGCGAGTTTATTATCCAGTTCAGGGACCAGTGCAAACATAGAAGGGCCCAGTCCCCTAGGAGTGCAAGGTGCTCTGTGCTACCAGTTACCAAGTTAGTTTAGGCAACCGAGGTTACAGACCAAGGAAATCAGTGTAATTGGGAAAATAAGTGAGTGACAAAGTCGGCTTGAGGGGCAGAGAGTTCTGAATGCCGGATGGGTGCTTCTGCACCCTCTCTGAGAGAGAGGGAGCCGTTTCTGAGGGCCCAGTATGGCCCGAGGAGTGTTGCAGGAAGGTTAGGGCTGTTTGCGGTACAGTCGCGAGAAAGTAGATGGAGGGAGGGGGTCGCAGCAGCCTCACCTCAGGCCTCTACCCGTCTGCGGTCGGTGTGAGGCGGCCGGAGCCTGAAGCGGGGAGAGCAGAGGAACAGGAACGTGAGGGGGGTCTTCTCGGGCGGGGTCAGCTTGGCTAGTTTCCTGGAGCAGCCGTGCTGGCGCTGCTGCTGATAGAAACGTCAGGGCTCGAGAGGCTGGTCTCGGTAGGACTGGAAGTGGATGGACGAGCCGGCAGTTGGGGGTGGAGCCAGGAGTTTCTGGTTCTGAGGTCCTGCTCCAGCAGACAGACAGACAGCAAGGGAGACGCCCGCGCTTAGGAAGCAGAGAAGGTGCCTGGAGACCAGGGGGAGACGGCACGAGGGTGGAGCCGGGATGGGCCCGCGGCCCGGAGGCACGCCCCGCCCCCAGCCTGCGCACGTGCACTGCTGGTGAGAAACCGCGGGAGCGAGCACCGAATGCAGCTGTTCCTTTCTTAAGGATGATGGAGGGTGGTCTTTAAGAAAACCTTAAACTGAGTGATAGATGCCGGAGCAGTCACAAACCGTTAAGGACTAAGGGGGCTGTGTATGGCTCGTTCTAGAAGTTTTCCCGTGAAAAGACAGGTGAAGGAAGCAGGCGGGGATCGTGACATCAGATGAAGGTTTGTTCGGGTGTCTGATGTGACGGATGAGATGGAGAGTCTGTGGTACCCAGGACGGTGGGCTGGGACGTCCTGGGGCAACTGAGGAAGAACCGGAAACTGGAGGGTGGTGAAGGTAATCAGGGGGGTGAGGCGGGCTCGTGGTCCCCCCCCCCTGCCCCCATAGATCCTTTTTTACATGTAAGTGAGTATTTCATCCTCTCTCTTCTGTGGTGACTTGCTGCAGTTTGGGTACTTCAAGCTCTCTTGTTTGTGGGTGGCTTAAGAAAACCACTCTTCCAGATAAGCTTTGCTGTCCGCTCCATACGAGGTTGCTTGTCAAGCACAGTGTAAAATTGTGGGCTTTCTGTGTCCTTGAAATAGGAGTGAACTTGTTGGTGGGTACAGAGAGTGGCCTGATGCTGCTGGACAGAAGTGGCCAAGGGAAGGTGTATCCTCTGATCAACAGAAGACGATTTCAACAGATGGACGTCCTGGAAGGCTTGAATGTCTTGGTGACAATATCTGGTAAGCGTGTGTTCGGGGAAGGCAGGCCCCCAGCACTGTTTAAAACGTGGCACTCGCTGGCACAGAACTCGAGTGAGCTCCTTTTCTGAAGTAATAGCTAAATGACCTAGAACTGTAGCATGATTTTACAGTAACGTGGTAGGAAAATGTATTCAGAGGGGGCCCACGTGTACACATTTGCCTGGGGCTCTGCTGAGAGGTCCCGGGGAGCACAGGAACCTGCACTTCCTACTTCACACTGCCCGCCACCCTGCCGCCGCCCTCTGTGGCCTGTCCCGTTCAGAGTGTGGGTTTATGTCCACTCCCTTCCACAGGGCTCTCTCACGCACAAGGAACCGTTCTTTGCCATTGATGGTAAAAGTACCGTGGGTTTTTTTTAATGTCAGTCAACACTTACTATAAGTGTCTTTTTAGAAAGAGCATTTTTCTTAGTATAAATTATATGTGTTCATTGTAGAAAGTAAGAAACTACTGCAGAAAAGCAAATGGGAGAAATAAATAGTAAAATTATCCGAAGATAACATCTGTTAACTTCAGTTTTTAATTTCCAGTCTTTTAAGCATACACGCACTCAGAATACACACTTAGGGGGGAAAAATCTCCATGAAAATAGTTATGCGACATTTCAAACACTGAGAGAATAATACGACACCCATGTACTGACAAGGTAGTTTTTAACAGATGTTAGAATACACTGCTCTGCATACCTTTGGTGTCTACTTGCCCTTGGTAGCCACTGCCCTGAAGTTTAAGTGTATTCCGTCCTTTCTTGTTTGTGCAAACCTTGTGGGCTACCCTCTCCTGTCCCTGAATGTTCCTTCATGGTACCCATTCTGCACGGCTACAGGATGTTTCTTTGCATAGACGTACGATAGTTTGTTTACTATTTTCTGTTGTTAGTCTTTCCATTTATTCCTTTTTTTCCCTCTCATGTAAACATTTTTCACAAGTATCTTTGCAGCTCACTTAACCATCAGGCATATGAATCCATGTTGCCTAGATCATAATCTCCTAATAATTTGTGGGTTTGCTGGGGTCAAAGAGTATGTAGGAGTGTAAGACCTGTCCTCTGATAACAGCAGTGATTTTGATTTAATTACCTGCTCACTCAAACTTGTTACATTTATTTATACGTAACAAATTTCTGGCACTTATTTTAGTTTTCAAATGGGCTTTTGGTTTAAGATGTTCATTGAAATGCAGAAATTTCACCATCCGTCTCTTACTTAAATGAGAAAACAGCCGTTTAAAACTTGAGCTTTAAAAAGTGATGGAAGATAAGTTTTAGAATCGTAGGAAGGAAAAATAAATCCGCTAAAAAATGGCTTAAACTTCATTTTGTGATCCAGTGAGCAAGAGGATTCATGGGGATCAGTAATCAACTGATACCATTTTTTTGGCCTACTTTTCTGTATTCTTTTCTTTCCTCTTTGTAGCTTTCAGTGGTTTTCAAAATCATAAAAGTAATTAATACATGTCAGTTGTAGGCAACTTCGAAAACAGAAAAAAACTTAGGAAGAATAAAATAAAATGTAACCCCCATCTCAGAGATACCTCTTGTTAACATTTTATTGTATTTTCCCCTCCTCGTTTCTGTAAATATATCTCATAGTGTGGGAATAAAACACTGTACATAAAACGATGTCATCTTTGTTTCACTTAATACATTGAGTATTTTCCCACTTTCAAAAATCCTTCAAAACTTAATAAGGTTGTGTTGAAGTATAAGACATGACACAGAAAGTGCACAGACGTATAAATGGTGTACAGCTCCGTGAAGAGTCACAGTTAGAACCCATGCACGTAGCCCCCCACCCTGGGCACGAGGGGAGCCATCCCAGCCCCCCGGTGGCTCCCCTGCACTGCCCTTCCTCCCCAGAGGGAAGCCCTGTCCTGACGTTGAACACCTTAGAACACGCTAGATACTCTTTTGTGTCTGGCTCTTTTCCTAGAGCAGTTTTACGTTTACACAGAAATTGAACAGAAAGTGTAGACGGTCCCCATATTGGCCCTCTCCAGTTTCCCCTATTCTCTCGCATTAATGTGGTACATTAGTTAGAGCGGATGAACCAATATTAATACTTTAGCTAACAGGTTAGCTGAAGTCCACGGTTTGCGTTAGCGTTCTCTGTGTGTGTGTGCGCTCTGGGTTCGACCCACGCATAATTTTACCCACCGTTGCAGCTTCATACAGACTAGTTCCACTGCCCTAAAAACCCTCTGGTTCTCCACCTACTCCTCCCTCCCTCAAAGCCCCTGGCAACCGCTGGTCTTTTTTTCCTGTCTCGATATTGCCTTTTCCAGAATGTCATAGGTGGGCTTACGCAGTCTGTATCCTTTTCAGACTGTTGAGAGCAAGTACCTTTTCATGAATCTCTGCGGTAACATCTTTTGTCTGTCCTAGGCACTTGCTCAATATTTCTGCTAGGTTATCTCTCTTCTAATTGATTTATAGGAGTTCTTCACGTGTTCTGGGTGTGAGTCTTCTGTTAGCTCAGTAAGTTGTGCCCATCTCCAGTTTATGGCTGGGTTCAAGTCCCCAAGTTGGGTGATCTGTGAAACCCTTTGGTGCTCTCAAATGGGAAATAATAGTTACACTAGAGGGTTTTGAGAATCAGATGACATAATAGCTTGAATTGAGTTGCTAGTGAAACTGATACAAAAAGGTTTCCTAGGGGATGATATTTATTGTTTATTGCAGTTTCTTTCGGTTACTATTGTTGTTAATAAGGATATCTACTTCTGAATATGCATGTAAAGTACTTATATTTGTTTTGCTAGGCAAAAAGGATAAGTTACGTGTCTACTATTTGTCCTGGTTAAGAAATAAAATACTTCACAACGATCCGGAAGTTGAGAAGAAGCAGGGTTGGACGACCGTGGGAGATTTGGAAGGATGCGTCCACTATAAAGTCGGTAAGTCCCACGGCGGGCGTGAGGGTTTTGTTTTGCCAAGGTTTAATTAATGTTCCATTTAAAATCCATGTGTTTTTGAAGCTTTCAGTAATGAACTTGTCTCTGAGACTTGTAACTCATTTCTGTATCAGGGCGTTTCTGAGGCACCTTCTAATCCTGAGACCTGCAGGCCTTCAGTTAATCTTAACTCCGCTGTCCCTGCCGTCCGTCGTGAGCCTCTTCTCACCCTTTCCTTGGGCAATCCACACTCTGTAAGATGTGGCTCACATCTTGCAGAGAAGAAGGGAGCGTTGCCAGAGGAGAGACGTTTGGACTCCTCCTTTGCGCTGTAGGCTTGTCCTCGCTTGGAGGACTCTGGGTCCTTGGCAGTCACTGACTGAACGTTTGAGAGTTTGCCCAAGTAGCTGTGGCCTGTTGGTTTGAATTAAATGCGCTGTGCAGAGCTACTCCGCTCATCACTAAGAAATGAGTCTTGCTGGCCAGTCAGTGTTTCATGGCAGCCGTTTTGTTCTTTTCTCCTCAACATGCCTGCCGTGCTTCTCATGAAATAAGATCTCACAAGAACAAAACCAAAATAAGTTTTTTCGTGTTGGGGAAGAAAATCAAAATATAGGTACTAGTGTTGGAAATAAAGGGGAAATAATGGAGCTTAGCCCAGTTACAGTTTTATGGGCAAGATGATGTGTTCTAATTGAATTTGAAATGGGAGGTTGAGAAGGTTAGCAAATGGTATAAGTCTTAAGTATACAGAGACTGTATACTTAAGACTGAGTAACGTAAGGGGTGTATTGAATGTTGATTTCTGCTTGTGTGTTTTCTTTTCCTCTGTGTTTATGAAACTGCATACTGTAGTCAGTGCCTCTGCTCCCAGGGATATTACATCCTTGGCGTTGTCGTCTTGTTTATGTAACCTGTCCACGGCCCTCAGCTCATTGGTTACTAATGAGTGCGGCTGCCACCCCGATAGTGGACTGATTCTGAGTGATCCTGCAGGGCTCTATCACCTCGGTATAGATTTCGGGATTAGAATTTTCTGTGTTGTGTTTTTGTGTACTGTTTTTTGTTTGTTTGATTGTTTTGCGGTACGTGGGCCTCTCACTGTCGTGGCCTCTCCCGTTGCGGAGCACAGGCTCCGGATGCGCAGGCTCAGCGGCCATAGCTCACGGGCCCAGCCGCTCCGCGGCACGTGGGATCTTCCCGGACCGGGGCACGAATCCGCGTCCCCTGCATCGGCAGGCGGACTCTCAACCACTGCGCCACCAGGGAAGCCCCTGTGTACTGTTTTTATTTGTTGATAAGTAACTGAAATCGTCTAAGGCTAAATGTAATGAAATGGCTCTGAATAGATGACCCTACAGGAGAGTGAGAGGCAGATGTGTTAACCTGAGCCGGGCTCAGAAGGCGGGGTGGGGGGGTGGGTATTTAAATTTATATGTAAACTAATTATCATGAAATAAACGTTACAGTTTCTTTCTTCAGTGACATGAGTACATTCCAGGTGCTCAATAGCACCATGTAACTAGTGGCTGTCATATCAGCAGGGTGGACATAAACCCTTTCCATCACAGAAAATTCTATCCCATCAGCACTGCTTTCAGTGCCTCTTATAATCCTTTGTATCTTAATAGTCATGTGATTCACTTGAATAGTGACAATACATGAAATAACAAGGAGAGTTATCAAGTCTCATGTTCAAAGGCGGAGTGCTGCGGTTTAGAGAGCCCATGAAAACACCGGGGAGTCTGCACCAGCCAGTAAGTCAGGTGTGGCCAGGGCCCCTCCGGGTATCTGCTCTAAGCGGAGTTGCTGGCTGTGAAGAGGACTGAAACAGCTGCGTAAACGAGGCCTATATATATATATATATATATATATATATATAAAGTTAAAGAGAGATTTTCTTTACTTTTAGTACACAACTTTAGCTAAACTCCTAGCAATTACTACTGTCTCTATAGCTCAGGAAGTGGTTTGAAATGATACTTGATCTTGTACACAGAAATAGATAGAATTCAAACTCAGTTGATGAGTATTTTGTCGTAGCCTTCTGTGTTCCTCCATCTGTAACCCCCCCACAGGAGTCAGGAAAGGCCACGTGGAAGATTTGACCTCTTGCTGGGATTCGGGACCCTCTTGTCTGATAAATCACATCATTATCCTTTTGAACTAGTACTGAGCCCTCAAGGTGGTAGGGTGGAAAGGCTGACATTGTCCTTGATTATTAAGTACTTACAGCCTAAGAAGGTTAGGGACATCGATGTCCTAACGAAAGTGCTCATCGATGGCAGCCAGGGTATGGAGTTGAGTCCAACGCAACACGGAGGAGGATGGGAACAGCCTGAATTGTACATTAAAGAATCGGAAAAGCGAACCACAAGGCTTGACCTCTCAGCATTTTTCTCTTGTTGGTTTGGTGGCTCAGCAGAAGGCATATTTAGAGAGTTTGCAGAGGACAACTGAAAGAATTTGGAGTCCACGTTGATACTGACCTGTGCTCCTCTTATTTGTTGTTGCAGTAAAATATGAAAGAATCAAGTTTCTGGTCATTGCTTTGAAGAGTTCTGTGGAAGTGTATGCGTGGGCACCCAAGCCATATCACAAATTCATGGCCTTTAAGGTAACAACATCAAGTGCACTTAAAAGTAGCATCAGCCGTGCACGCTGTGGCCGAGAGCCAGGGAATACGTCTGACAACCCCGAATGGTCACAACTGATCGTTTAAAAGCATGTGCTGATATTGGTATAACTTTATCATGCGAGAGGCCATTTCTAATGGAACAAGCTGAACTGTCGGCTTTCTAAGTCCTCAGAATGTGAGAGAGGAGCGGAATGTTGGGCAGACACGTGGATTGAAAGGACAGACTGACACCACCTCCATTTAAAAAGCAGACCTTGACTTTCCACCTAAAGTCATGGGCGTGTATAAAGATGTAGATGTTTATGTTTTTGACAGGTATCCAGCAATAGGCAGCTTTAAGGTATATCTATTCAGTAGAGGACTAATTAAAAATGAAGTTGCAGAAACTCTTGATGACACAAGGAATGCATTATTACACATTAAATAGAACAAGTATTAAAATATGTATAGTATACCATTTTTGTTCAAAGAAAGATACTGTAGAAAAATATTAGCAGTTATTTTTGTGGATATTTTTAATATTTCTTTTTTATACTTCTAGAGTTTGCACTAGATACAAATTTATGAAATTCTTAATTGAAAATGATATTACTATAACATTAGATATTATGAATCACTTAATAACATCGTTTCTGATATTAGACAAAAAACCTTAAGCATTGTCCCCCGGGGCTGTTTTAGGGCAGGGGAAAAAGTTAAGAATTTTGTATCCAAAAAGATTCTATTTACTTATGTTTTTAAATAGTTTTGACATATTTTATTAAGGGTCGGCTTCCATTATTTGGAAGATGGACATACTTAGATTGCTTGTTCCTTGATTCCCCAGAAAAGCAGTATAAATGGGGTTATCATATTTGCTTTAAAAAATAAATAAAGCCACATATTATTGACTAAAAGCTGTTGATTGTGTAGTTACAGTTCTCTTCTGAGATCTGGTCTTAATTACCTTCATGTACCAGGTACCAGGAACTGTACTAGTTGCTTTTATAAATAAATACCTTATTCAAATCTGCCTTATGAGCTATACGTGTTGACGTTAATGAAAAACTGAGGCCACCCAGGCTGTTACGGCACATGGTAGCCTCTCGTTAACTTTATCACTCTAGCTGGAAAACTAAAGTGGAGGTTTGAGTAGCTCAGCAGAGACTGTGATGATCACACTGATAAAATTCTCCTTACGTGTATCGTGTGGCAGCTCTCTCTCCACTGTCTGCGTTGGAGCAGCTGGTGCTGACTGACAGATAAGAGCAAAATAACTTCAAGACTTACTGTACAGAGTAGTTTTGCTTACGGTTTTTGCCAGGGTGGTTCAGTAATTGAGTAACGGCGTGCCTGGGTCTAGCTTCTCCAGTTTGAACCATCAGAAATAAGCTCTGCTTCGTCTCACGGCTGCTGTCTCCGTTGCTTCTTTGTAGTCGTTTGGAGATTTGGTGCATAAGCCATTACTGGTGGATCTCACTGTTGAGGAAGGCCAGAGGTTGAAAGTGATCTATGGATCCTGTGCTGGATTCCATGCTGTTGACGTGGATTCAGGATCAGTCTATGACATTTATCTACCAACACACGTAAGAAAGAACCCACACTCTATGGTTGGTTGACAGGCTTCATTTTACTTTGACTTTTTTCTTTACTCTGCTTAGGGAACTAACACAAGCAGGGATCCCTTGCTTTCCCTGTGCTGTGGGGGTGAGTATTTAAATGGCGCCCCTGTTCAGTAGCGCTCTGCTCTGAGCCAAGTGGAGACCCCCTCTCCTGGCTCTGAAGCGCTCCTGAAGACCTCCTCGCCCTGCTTTCACTAACACGGGAGGGTTGGGCAGCCGCTGTCAGGTCAGAAGCTCCATGGGTCGGGACTGGTTAGAGGAACATAATTGATTAAGTGGAGCCCCCAATCCAAGTGTGTTCCAGGGGCTCCGAAAACGTGAACTAGTAGATTGTAGGACCTATCAAAGGTGGACTTGCAGATATATATATATATATATCACATGGGTTTTCCACAGTGTTATCCAGTGCTGTGTTTATCACCAGGAATCTGAGCCAGCGCATTCCCCAAGACATTCTTATTGAGCCCTTTTGCAGGGATAGAAGGCGCCACAAACATGCGTGCCTGTGCTTTGTTCCTCTTCTCTAGATCCAGTGCAGCATCAAACCCCACGCAATCATCATCCTCCCCAACACGGATGGAATGGAGCTTCTGGTGTGCTATGAAGACGAAGGGGTCTATGTGAACACCTATGGAAGGATTACCAAGGATGTGGTTCTGCAGTGGGGAGAGATGCCAACGTCTGTAGGTGCGCGTCCCTGACGGGAAGAGGCCCTTCCTAAAGAGGCGTGTAGTTTGTGTACTGATTTTACGTGTTCTTCAGACCCTCTGGCCACTTAACAGAGTGGCTGGCAGTAGATGGTGGAAAGTTAGACTGTAGACCATGACACACGTAATAGTCTTATGTTAGGACCAAATCCAAGTAATTATTTTTTAAAACTCTGTCGTTCACAGTCCTTCATTTAATCTTTAAGACAGCCAGGGGAAGTAGGGCAGGTGTAGTTGTTGACTGATGTGTGGGAAGTGAGGGGAGACAGAAGGGTAAGTGATCACTCTTGCCATTCCGTGGCCCAGCCGCAGTCGACACTCAGCCTCCTGACCGTCCCTGTGCGTTCAGCAGCGAAGGCTGACCTCTGGAACCCTCATGGCTCCAAGTTTATGTCCCCAAACTGTTTTGGTTTAATTGCAGTTACGTCACTGGTTCTGTCCGCTTGGCTTTCCTTCTCGCTGCCTCCCTGGTAACTAGTGTGATGAAAATACGAGCTAAGCTATGGGGTGGGGGTGGGGGGGCGGGTGATGCTCCGGTGTGAACTGCCTCAACTGTTGATTCAAAATACGGCCTCCCGGGATGGACCACGAGGGTGCACATGCAGAGTTCCTTGCAAACAAAACCCCCAAATACTAGCTGTTTAGAGCGGTGGTGTGTGTGTGTGAGAGAGAGAGAGTGTGTGTGTGTGTGTGTGTGTGTGTGTGTGAGAGAGAGAGAGAGAGAGAGAGAGAGAGAGACCTGAGCAGTTTCTTTCCACGGCTGTCTTACCTTTAACAATATGTGTTTTCTCCTCTCAAAAAGCGTATATTCGATCCAATCAGACGATGGGCTGGGGAGAAAAGGCCATAGAGATCCGGTCTGTGGAGACCGGCCACTTGGACGGTGTGTTTATGCACAAAAGGGCTCAAAGACTGAAATTCTTATGTGAACGCAACGACAAGGTAACGGCTTCCTTAGAGATTCTTTTTAGTTTGCTACTATCTTTTAGCAATGGTTTATTTTCCATGGAGTTTGGTGAAGCCTTTCCTTGGGATTTTGATGGATTCTGAAATAAATTTATCAAGGAACTTTTCAGCAGTGACTTTTTAGGTCTGTTTATGGAGGTCATGATATATTTTATTTTGTTTTTGTTGAGGGGGTGGAGATGTTTATCGCTGCAGAAATCATCCTATGTTGGGTTTTTGTTTTTTGTCTTTTGGGGTTCTTATTCCCATCAGGTGGCCTGCCTAGGCTACGTTTGGTTTAGGGGTAGAGGAGGTTAAAGCTACCAGTTTAGATGGATGGAATTCTTTTGTGTTTAGAAGGAACCCTCGTGAAAATTTAAGTAACAGGGTAAAACTTCCTCTCCCCTGATACGTACCAGAAATACACCACTTGTTGGTCTACCTTTTGAGTAGTGAAATAAGTTCATCGTTTGTGTGGCATAAATGCCTAAGAGGTGAGATCATTTTATGCAGAAGTAGGCGTACTTCCTGCAGGTGAGACCCCGGGGCATCAAAGCCCCAGTTAAAACCTTTGCTTTTTGAAACTGGCTGCATCCTTGTCTTCTCTGGGATTGACTCCCTCCCTCCCCAAATCAGCCTTGGAGTGGAACAGACACTGGCCAAGGGTGTTGACCCCTCGGGCCTTTTCTAAGCCCAAATTTCTCTGTCTTCTGTCACTTGGATAAAAATATGTCTGACCACCTGGGGCCGCCCACTGCAGCCTTAGAAACATTTCCCCCTTTTGCTTCACATTAAAACATATTAAACCTCCTAGCAAGCAGACCTCAGCTTGACCCCTCAGACGAAGAGAGCTGTCACTTCTCCTTGTCAGCTGGGCCTCCTGCCCGGCCACGTGCTCTCCTACTCAAGAGCTGCATCACCACCAGCCCACTTCCTCCTGCCGTCCTCTAGCCCATTTGCCGGAGCACTTGGCCTTTGTTTTCCTACGTAATACCTCCTAGATCTTTTACCTTGAAAATCCATACAACCTCAGACCTAAGCCAGATTCTGCCAGCTTTTTGGCTCACACTTTCCTGAGTGTGTTCAGTAGAGCCATACCCATGATATTCCTTGAACTTCAGGCATTTAAATATTTTTATCATTCATGATGTCACATCCATCGGGGTTTATTAATAAAAGGCACAAAACTAAATTATATTACTTTGACTATAGAGTCATATGAAGTCACTAATACATCTCAGCTTCATTTTCTAAAAGAGAGAAACGAGGTAGCGGAGGAGCCTCCCCTCTGCGCACTGAGTTTGCCAAAATCCCATTCATCTTTCAGAAGGTATTAGCCGTGGAGGTGAACACAGACGATCCCGTTTCGGGAACGCCGCCTTTGTTCCTCTGCGTTCTCACAGTAGGGCACGACGTATGAGGAGTCATCCGTTGGCTAAGGAGCCTTCCTGGTCAAGATGAAAACTGGCTCCTTCACAGACGAATGGACGTCACCCCAGATTTCCTTTGGGAGGGGCCCCTGGGGTTGTGGGACCAGGGTCCTGCTGACCCCTCTCCTCCCCTCTCCTCTCCTCCCCTCTCCTCCCCTCCCCTCCTACAGGTGTTCTTTGCCTCGGTCCGGTCCGGGGGCAGCAGCCAGGTGTACTTCATGACGCTGGGCAGGACCTCTCTTCTGAGCTGGTAGGAGTGGCGGGCGGGGATGCCGGCCCCGGAGTCATCGAGATGAGAACCTGGAATTCCTGGCAACTGGAGCTCGGAGCCGCCCAGGCCGCGTGGGCGGGGGTCTCCTCTCCTCTCCCGCCCGCTCTTACCAGTTCATCCCCACTCTCTTCTTGTCCTGTTCGAAATAAATCAAGGCTGCAACGCAGCTGGTGCTGTTGAGACTCTACCATCAGGTGCTATCGGTGTTGGAATCAAGCATCAGGCAGAACGCAAACGCCTTCCCTCCAGCTCCAGAATTCCTCGTCTGTGACTCTGTCCCGGGGTGTCTGCAGGTGGAGAACAGACACGCCGGCGGGTGGTTAGAAGTGGGCACAGCGGGTGTAAAGTGTGCTCGGACGAGCAGGTCACTGAAGCCAAGAGCAGATTTAATATAGTAACATTAACAATGTATTTAATTGACATTTCTTTTTTGTAATGTGACCATATGTGGACAAAGAAGAAGGTGCAGGTTTAAGAAGTTAATATTTATAAAATGTGAAAGACACAGTTACTAGGATAACTTTTTTGTGGGTGGGGCTTGGGAGGTGGGGTGGGTGGGTTAGGGACCCATTTGGCATTTGGTTTCTTGGGGATTCTTTTTTTTTTGGCCAAGAACTCAGTCATTTTCTGTGTACCAGGTTTTGCCTAAATCATGTGCAGATAATTCTTCAAAAAAAGAAAAAAGAAAAAAAAAAAAAAAAAAAAGGAAAAGGTGTGCATTTGTATCCTGGCCAGAACCTTGTTGTGTGACAGCATTAGCACTGCCTCAGTCAAAGGTTTAATTTTTGTTTAAACCTAGAAGTGCAACAGCAGTTTCACCACGGTCTGCACTTGCGGAGGGAAAAAAAATTTTTTTCAGCCACGTGTTTATTTTTTCGCCTACCTCATTGTTTTTAATGCATTAAGAGGTGGTTTAGTTTATATGTTTTTGGAGGAAAACATTAATGTTTAATTTAATCTTAATACCAAAACTATCCAATTGAAGTTTGACTGTTACTTCGTCACAGGTCTCAGTAGGCACAAGAGAAATTGTCCCTGAAGATGGGAAACAGCCACGAGGCTTGTCTCGCTGGGCGCGTCTGCTTTCTCAGTTGAGAGAGCAGATTGCGCTGTTTCCACCAGATTCACCCGTGGTGGTGGACGGGCGGCCATCACCCAGAGCACGAGGGGCCTCAGTGTTCTCAAATCGGGGTTTGCAGACAGGTGGTCATATGGGGACAGCCCCACAAACTGTTAACAGTGTTGCAGGAACCTTTCCTTGGGGCCAGGGGTATTTCCCTTTTTCTAAAAAATGCAATGCACTAAAACTATTTTAAGAATGTAGTTAATACTGCTCATTCGTAAGATAGCATCTCCCTGTGTTCTGGGTGTGATATCGAAGCCCTGGCTTTTCTCGTTCTCTCCCTTGCTCTCCCATTCTCTCTCTGTTTTTTAAACCAGTTTTACTTTATGAATATGTTCATGACATTTGTAATAAATGTCTTGGGTAATAATTGGTTTCATGGCTTCTGGTCACTCGGTTCCTCTGAGGATTTAATTGCTTGGTAAAGGAGCAGCGCTCCGCACCGTGGCTCTGCCGTCCACCTTTCCTGTTGTTGAGTTCTGATGGGAGTGTTGCATCCACCAAACAGAAGCTCGGTGTTTCATAGGCTCACTCCTCCTCTGTGGCGAATTTTCTTTTGTGACGTGTAAGTGGAGGTTTTCCTCCAACAGTCACCTGCACCTGTTTGCTGAGGTTTGGCCCGGCATTCGCATCCCATTTGGCATCCTTTTTGACTCGTCATCCTCTTCCTCCTGGGTCAGCATTTTTGCCAGAGGCTCTCGTGTGAATTTCAAACCCTAGTGAAAAGTACATACACTCGCAAACGCAGAAACAACAGCTGGTCGCGTACACGCGCCACCACAGGACCCACTGAGAAAACCCGCCTCCGTACTGGAAGGATAAGGCCGGGGAAACAGGTTGTCCGTGTGTGAGACTTTGGTGTGGTGCTGATGTCTAAGGCAGAAAGAGATAGTTGTTTTCTACTAATTCATACTGAACATAGAGAAGATTGGGGAGTTAATCCCACCCTCGGAAGGGACTTCTGAGACAGGCCAGACTCGGTCACCACGGGGCCGCAGTCCCAGCCACCTCACTGCTGGCGTTTCCCTCCTCGGTTTGGCTTTTGACCCAAGACGAAATGTGCCTCAGTGAACACGTGCACCAGGAGGAGAAAGGACCACGTGGCGGGGTCAGTTGTAGCCCCCTCCCATGACTTTAGCGAAAGGTAAAAGTTGGGCAGGTGTCTTTGAAAAAAATACTGAACTTCTGATACCGACATGGAAGATACAAAAAGGGATGAGGCCTCATGGTCTGCATCATCCAGACTTGAAGCTCAGTGTCTGTAAGTCAAGGGCTGTGACACAGGCCATGCAAATGGTGTTCCCTTGGAATTGCCGAGTACTGAGAACTTGAAAAAACTACATTTCCCTCAGGGGCGATGGGCTCCAAGCTCAGGTCAGGGTGGGCCTGTCCTAGTTGGGCAGCACCTGGTGGTGTTGGAGTTGAACGTGATTGAATCCATCGCCGCGCTTAGCTGACCGAGGTCAGCTGGCCACTGGTCCCCTGGGTGGGTGCCTGCGGTGTGCTTTCCTCGGCCGTGGTATCCCTCCCTCCGTGGCCTCCCCGCCTTGTCGATCAGACTGTGTTGCCACAGCCTCAAGCAGGCGCCCGGTTAGGTTTCTCCATGAAAGATGGCGAGCTGTCGCGATGTCTTTCTTCTAGAGAAAGGGATGATCTTTCTCCTTTAACAGGGTAGTGACTTCACAGAAGTGCAAAGATGGCAAAATCAACAGAAGAAGATAGTATTATGCTGATACCGTTAAATGTGGAACGCGGAAAACTATGACAACTCTTCCAAACAAAATACCAGTATGGCTCTAGGTTTAGTCAGAGCCTTAATAAGTGATACCCTTCTGTGTTTAAAGCAGAGTCTCTCTGTATCGAGCGCAGTGTTTTTACTTTTTCTCACGCCCACGTTGTGTTGAAGAAAATGTTTACAAAAAAATGATTTTGTTACACTAATGTGCATCACGTATTTATGGTTTACCTTTAAGTGATCTTTTGTGGGTTATTTAGGCTTTCGTCTTCGTTGTAGTCCACTTACGGTGATTCATAATCCCCAGTTTTGCCAGTTATAAATTTGCTAAACAGTAATGCAAGTGACAAGCTCCATTGTTTACTAATCAGAGCTGCAAAGCAGACTGGTGGCAAGTACACACACACAGCCTTCTTTTTTCAGTGCTAACTCGTCTTCTGTGTATTATGAAAATTACTGTTGTCCCTCTTCTCCCCTCTTTTGTCCTTAAATAAAGTAAAAATGACACCTATTTCACGTGGCATGAGTTTCAAATATATTCCCTTCCTTCAGAATGTTTCCTTCCTCGAAGGATCCTCCTTCCCCCGTGCCACCCCTGGCCTGAGCGGGCGACTGCTAGATCCTGCCATCTCCCTAACAGGGATGACCCAGGGGCTCACCCGGCACAGGTTACGAAAGCAGCAAACACTTGTTCAAAGATCTTAGAATGAAATTGATGGGTGAGCTCTTGATCGCCGTGTTCCTGAAGCCAAAAACGGAGTAAGGCTCATTTTACATGCATGCTGTCTGTTCTGTAGCTAACAGGACGATGAAAGGGACGCTGTCTCAAATTGGCACATAAATGTGACCTTAGGCCTAATCACTGGAGCTCCTTCAGTGCAAGGTCATCAGCCCCACCCACGGGTGTGCCCCGTCAACCCCCCATAGCCTGGCAGGAACATGCCTCATTGGATAGATGCCAGGTCACGCCATGGGTGTCCGCACCCTGCCCGAGCCCCCTCCTGGGTTGCATGCGTTAGTCAGCTAGCTCCTCTGTGCTTCCTCCTGGAAACGCGTTCATTCTCTAAGGTGAAGATAAACTCGTAAATACCTAGGCCCCCCCAAGGAGCAAGTTAGTTCCCTTCCTACTTGATGTTGCAGCTGGTGTGGGTGACGGGGAATGAACGTGTGGTAGCCCCATCATTCATGGCCCCCGTTCCAGCTGCGCTTCCTCGGTGGAGGTGGAGGCCACCAGGGTCAAGTCAGCCCCTGTAAGGGGTGCTAGCCCGCTGATCTGGTGTCACGTTCAAGGGTGCGGTGACGTTGCTGCTTTATCTGCCATCTAGGACTTAAACAATGCCCGTGCTTCGTTTTAGGAGAAGTAGGTGCTGTGTTTTGTGAAGGAAAATGGCTAAGGAATTAAGTTGGGCACAATAGTTATTACATTTTCTTATGGGAGAAGTAACGTGTGTTCAGACAGGAGAGTCTCACACCCGGTCTGCCTCGCCCTTCACTATGAGATGATCGTGTCGTATCTGCATTTCCGAATCTTGCTGGAACTCTTGCAGCTTTGCCTCTGCCTCTCCTAACTTCCCTGTGCTCATACTTCACCTCATTTATCCTCTCTGATACGCTGATGACAACACGGTGCTCTCTGGTTCAATCTGTTTCTATGTGAATACAGAGCCTGCATATGAGCTCTGATTGGTTCTTACTGCTCTGCTCCTCAGAGAATTTCCTGGTGGTTTGCTTCAGTAGCTTGAAATAAAAACCCTGATGTTAATCTAAGGACGAAACCAGCCCCCTGTGCAGCGTGGGGCTGGTGAGGAAGTGCACTGGGGTAGCCAGGCCCCGGGAGGGCTGTGAGAGTCTCACATGCTGGGCGTGGGCCACCCGGGTCCCGTAACAGACTCACCAGTCCCCCGGCTGCAACTTGGCTTCCTGTAAGAAGAGCACGGTTCCTGGATGCTAAGTCTCATCTCCTAGTTTGCTTGGTTACAGGAAATTTGAATTAGATGGTCCAGCACAAAGTGATACAAAATTACTGTTTTTATTTTGGTCTGAGTTGTGAAATTCTGGCAGCATGCCCCCCAGGAGTCTTGCAAAGGGCTGACGTGGATACAGCTTGAGCGAAGCAATGCCGCTCTTTCCTTAAGTGTGTTTGGAAGTCAGACGTAACACAGACCTTAGAAAACAGTACTAAACAACTTTTCTACAATAAAGAGATTAAATCCTGCCTTGATTCTTTTATTAACAGCTTTATTGAGATAATCCATGCCACACCATTTAAAGTGTACAGACTGGGATTTCCCCGGCGGTCCAGTGGTTAAGACTTCGCCTTCCAGTGCAGGGGGTGTGCTTTCGATCCCTGGTCTGGGAGCTAAGATCCCACATGCTTCGCGGCCAAAAAACCAAAACAAAACAGAAGCGATATTGTAACAAATTCAATAAAGACTTTAAAATTGGTCCACATCCAATAAAAAAGAAATCTTAAAAAAATAGAAAGAAAGTGTATGGACTGTCTGGTGGCCTTCAGTCCTTCAGAGCTGTGGCTGCATCACCGCAATCCATGTTTAAACGGTTATCACCCCAAGAAGACAGTCCACACCCCTTTGCCGCTGTCCCTCAGTCCCCTCCCCTCCCATCCCCCTAAACTTCATGCAACCCCTCACCACTTTCTCTCTATGTGGACGTGCCTCTCGTAGACGTTCTGTGTCAGTGGAGTCCTGCAGTGTGTGTCCTTTGTCAGTGGCCCCTTCGGTTTCACAGAGTGTCTGGAGGTTCGTCCTGTTGTAGCAGGTGCTTGCTTTCTTTCTCTGTCTTTTTATTCTTTGTTTCTATCGACATCCTTGGTTCTTCATCTTTGACCCTGATGCCTTCAGCTCTAGGACAGATGGACCACGTCACTGCCAGCCAGCTGGGTCCCAGCCCCCAGTGAGAGCTGCAGGGCTAACCTTTCACCCCTTGGGGGAAGCAACCTGACAAGCTGCCCCGGAGATGGATTCCTGCTGCTGAGACGCGCTTCCACGGCCAGCGCTTAGAAACCCAGAGATCCCCTCCCCGCTGAGACGTTGATGCTAAACACCATGCGCTTCACAGGTCAGGTGGTGCAGGGTGGTCACGTTCGGGACTGGGGGGAACCTTCCAGAAGTACAGCTGCCATGTCTAAAGACCCAGCACCAGCCTGCCCACGGAGGGCCAGCCTCCAACCCTGGGAAGCTGGGGTCTGGATCGGGTTCTCGGGTCATCCCTCTGGCCTGCGTGCTTGCCCCTAGGAAGGGTCCTGAGAGCCGTCCTGCTGAGCCAGATCCCCTTCTCGTCCTGAGCAGGTGGGCTCAACTGTCCCATTTCCAAAGGGCCTTGCCCTGTTGGGGCCTCATGTCTCTCACTGGCATCGAGGACATTTCCTTAGTGCCGCCTGCTGGAAGGCCTTCTGATTGTCCCTGAACCCGCCCTGCCAGGGTACCTCGTCGAGTAGGTGTGGATGCTCGTAAACTTCTGGGGGCTTGGTGGCATTTGGGTGAGTCTTCTGGGTTGAGCATCGCTGGGTGCTGTGTGTCTGGAGGTGTGGTCCTCCTGGGGGAAGTGCGGGGCGCTGTCTGCAGGGGCAGCTCCAGAACCAGTGATCGGTGTTCCCTGGACGTTAAAGCAGAGCCTTCAGTAACAGTGCAACCGGAAAGGTTTCTACTTTTTAGCAAAAACAGCAATGTGGCTGCCAAGAGCCGGTGTGTGTGTGGACTGATGGGAGAAAGCGGTGAAGTGGGAGAAGAGGACGTCCCTGTTCTGGTCAGGCCACACCTGGCTGGATGCACCCATCGTGGGATCCAGACCAGCCGCAGCCTCAGCACAGGTGAGGGACCGACTGGGAAGGGCCCCAGACCAGTTCCCGAGAAGACTGGTTTAAAGGAAAGGTACCAAAGATAATTAGGAGAAGTCATTATAAACCTCTGAAGACAGTTCCACTAATCAATCCAGTTTGGAGTCATTAAGAGCAATGATGACAGCAAACACTGTGCGTGTGTCCGCTAGGCCCCAGGCGTGTACTGAGGGCTTTTACACATGTCTGCTTGGCCTGTAGAAGAGAAGACGGGGCGCCGCTTGTTGACTTTATTTGGAGAGGTAATTAGAGGCAGGAGGGGTAGCTCTGTGAGGTGCCAAGTGGTAGATCTAGGAAAAGTGGGTTGAACCCATAGACAGACTCTGCTTTCAGTATGGAAGAGACCAGAAGAAGGAAATGGGCAACTTCCATGGCTGGTCAGGCCCATGCCCTGAGGCTGACCTTGTTGGGATGTAGAGGAGGTCCCCTGAGGTTCATTAGGTTGTAGGGGAGGCCCTTTGAGGTTTGTTGGGACTGGATATAAACAAGGCTGGTAAACAGTCCATGGGCCATTTGAGAACATTCTTGAGCCCAAGTGCAAACTGGCCTTGGTATTCCTTGTAAACGGGAATGAACCTCTGAGCAAGTAGGTATTTAGGCAACCATCTGGAGAGTAACTGTCTGCAGCAGGAACGGATGGGCAAGGGCATGGATGGGAACTTTCTCCAGGACACACCGAGGTGCTCACTGCACTGCAGAGCTCCCCCCATGCCCCACCCAGGGCCCCTCTGGAAGCCTCACTCCCTTTGATTCCTCTTTCCCAGTACCATGGCTGACTCCCCGGGGAACCCTGCAGCTACCAAGTAGGAATCCTGGGACTTTCCCATCACGGGAAATGAGCAGGTCCTCCTGGACCTGAGACCATTTGGTTCTGGGGGGCTTTAGTCAATCCTCTTGGTTGCAAAAGAGGACTGATTGCATTTTCCCAGATCCAGAACTGTCTCAGATTTCCAGCCTTGTTTAAACAATGGGATGCTAGTGTATAAAACAGAGAAAGGAGGTATTGGTGTAGATACTAAGTTCAAATGTATAATGTTCTCCAAAGATCAACAGTGAGAACCGATACTGCTTTGCTCTTAGGTTTATGAGTAATATATGTCAATGTCAATATTATTTATTTTTCTTTTTTAACTTTCTAGTAGGTGATAATTCTGACAGGTGAATAATGGCAATTTTTAAACAGTTAACCTTGCAAGAAAAGAACCCCCAAAGTAGAGATGTCAACAATCTTGGGATACTTTTCAATGACTTGGGTAGTTGCGGCGGCAGCAGCATTTAAGATGTGAACACGAGTAAGTTCAGCTGGCAACACAAACATCACTTTGTCAGTCTCTAGTGTGAGACACAACATATACTCAATTGCGCCCATTTTAATACGGTTTTAGTTAACTCAATATATTCCAAAATATAATTTCAATATGTAATCAGGACTTTAAACAATTGGATAGTTTACATTCTTTTTTCCACACTAAGACTGAAATTGTGGATTTCACACAGCACGTCTCAGTTCTGAGCCACTTTTTAAGTTCTCCATCACCACTTGGGAAGCATCCACTAGGGAATTAATCCACTCGAGAATCATCTGAAGTAAATATTATTGGTACATTCTACTGAAGAAGACACTGAAGCTCCTAAAAGGTGGAATAACCTGCTAGGGGGTAGTCCTAGGGAGGCCTAGGACCTGGTCCGTTCATCTCCAGAGTCTGGTTTTTCTACCCCTTAGTGCACATTATTTTGATCGGTGTTTTAAAATAGTTTTTAAAAACACTTTAATTTTTTTACGACAGCGTTCTACCAGAATGTTACCTGGGATGGGGAGGCAAAGGAGGTACAGAGTCTGCTCTATTTTAGCTTGTTCATATTTTCATCAAGAAACCTGGATTTTAAAATTTTTGATTGTTTTCATTAAAACAGAAACATGAGAGAGGCCAGGATAGGCAGACCACATAATTGGCAGATATCAGGGGCCGATTTAGCAGTGCCTGATGGGTAAGAAGCCCTTGCTGTTCCCCGTGAGACTGATGTGGTGCCCTTGGTAACTCTGTCTTCCCTCCTCGGTGAGCCCTTCATTGCCCCAAGGCCAGGAGGAAGGAAGAGCAGCAGCCCTGCGATTTCACATGCCCCACAAGAAGTCACAGGTTCTGTGCGGCTTGTGGTCCGTGTTTAGACAGAAGGCCCCGTCCAGTGCCGGGGAGCGAGTTCAGCCGGGACCTCTGAGTCACGGGCTGGGAGCTGAGCGTGAAGTGGTCAGAGGTTCTCGTGCTTGTGGGGAGAACCCATCCCACCTTTATATCCAGATGCTGATTCCTGCCACTGTGCGATCCATACGAGCATGGGACCTGTGCAGAAACTGAGAAGCACGATGGTAGCTCTGTGACGCGTGCATCATGGCATATCCGTGTATAACCCAGTGACTGACAAGAGCTGAGTGTTGCATTCCTCTTGACTCACCCGGTACTGTGGCCAAAATGCAGGGCAGGTAGCCATCGCCTAAGAGTCCGGGTCATAATCTCCCTTGTGTTGAAGTACAACACCCTTGTTTTAATGTATGCTCCCAATCCTTTGATATGATGAGGAGAATCATCAGATGCAGGAGTTTCCACCCCACTGTTTGTGTTGAAGCCATTGTTGTGAATAGGGTGTAGCCTAAGAGACTGCTCCTCCTGGAATCTGCCAGAAGTAGGACCAAACTCTTGTCTTAGACAATAATCCGCCAGGATCAGATCATCAAGTTCAGCATCTGAGAGCCTGTGTAACCTCCATAAAACTGAACATGAAGCATCTGCATGAAGGTAAGTGTTTTGTTTTTTTTTTAAGGCCTCTGTAAGGCGATTGAGAAAGATAGCTGGATTTTCATTAGGTTCTTGGGTTATCTCTTTTAGTTTTTCCAAATGGACTACCTTATGAGCGGCGGCCTGCATGCCAGCCAGGAGGCATTGGATCATGAGGTCGCGTTTACGACGGCCATCGTGGCCATCCTGATAAGTCCAGCCTGGATCGGTGTCAGGTACGGCAGTCGCTCCAACAGGCATGGAGTTGTCAGTAAGATGAACCTGATCTGCATGGTTTCGGGCAGCAGTTTGAATTCTTTCCCTCTCGTCAGGGGTCAGAGTAGAAGATAGGATCACAAAGATATCGTGCCAGGTTAGATCGTAAGCTTGAGAGAGGTAGCGAAATTCTTTGATGTAGCGGGAAGAGTCGGCAGAAAAGGAGCCTAATCGCTTTTCTATTTGAGAGAGATCTTGGAGGGAAAAGGGAACATGAACTCTAACTAACCCTTCCGCTCCTGGTACCTCCCTCAGAGGGCAGAGGAGATTTGGATCTTGGGAGTCGTGAGAGCGTGTATGTGCACTAATTGGGGAAGCAAGGGGCGTGGGAGGAGAAACCGTAGAGGGAGGTGGGGGAGCTGTTGGAGGGGATGGAGCGGGTTCGGGAGGAGGAGGGACCGCCTCAGGGTAGGGTGGAGGTTGGAGAGGAGTTCTGGAGGGGGGAGAGGCGAGAGATTCGGGAGGGTCGGCTAGTGGAGGGGGTCATCGTCAAAGGAAATTAAGGGCTTGAATGTAGGAGATGTCTGTTTGGCAAGAAGGATCTGGGAAGTGGAACAATCGAAGCAGAGGGAAGGGCGGGAGCGTAAATACCAGAAGGCCTGGACATAGGGGACCTCAGACCATTTGCCCGTCCTGCGGCAGTAATTATCTAGATCACGGAGGATGTTAAAATCGAAAGTCCCTTCAGGAGGCCATTGATTGTCTAGAGGATATTGTGGCCAGGCCACAGTGGAATAGAAAATAAGCCGTCGGCGACGGAGATCTTGGGAGAAACCGAGGGCCGTAAAATTGGCTAGGAGGCACCCCAGGGGGGGTCTTAGGCTCTGGTTTCGATTGTGAGGTTCCCACGACCCCCAGTCTGTCCCTGAGTGAATGGAGAGGGAGAGAGGCGTCCCTGGTCTCAGTCTCCAATTCACGGCAGGTCGGAGGGCGGTCAGGCGATTGGGACGTCTCCACAGTTGCCCGAGGCCCGGAGAGAGGACGGAGGAGTCCCTGACGCGGCCGCGATTAAGGACAGGGAGTCTGGTGGGCAGGGACTCTGAGGGTCGGAGGGAACAAGGGAGGGGGACTTACCCCGTTTTCTGCCGGATCGGGTGGATGAGTAGAGGTTCCCTGGTTGTCTCCTGGGGGAGGGGAGGAGCGGCCCGCACGGTAACCCGCGGGGCTTGGTACCCATCCCGGGTTTCGGCACCAAATGTAGGGAACGGGACCAAGAAACGGAGGAGAGCCTAAACAAGCTTTATTTGGGGACGCTCCCGGGCGAGGTTCACTGGTCCGAGAGAAAGGGGCCAGAGAAGTCGCCAAGGTAAGTGTCTTTATAATTTTATGCATAAAATAGTTGATCCATTCAATCAATATATGAGCCACTGTGTTGCCTGCTGAGATTATTGTATAACGTGAAGGAAGAGGATCTAATTGTAGCTCAGACTCCAAGTTCATTATAAGGAGTTGAAAAGACATGCCGGCCTCCCCGCAGTTGTGGCGAGCCCAAGGCACCCCAAGGAGAGCGCTGGGGCTCAGGAGAGAAGAAGGAGCCGTGAGGCTGCACAGCCCTTCCAAGTGTGGATACCTCAGTGGTCTAGCAAATCCTGAGCATGTGTCACATCACCTAGAGGGTTTGTTAAAAACCGTTTGCCGAGCCCGATCCCGGAGTTTCTGGTTCAGGAGCTCTGAGGTAGGGCCAGAGAGTTTGCATTTCTAATGGATAGGCAGGTGGTCTGGGACCATGCTTGAGAACCACTCTTCTAGAGAAGTTGTTAGTAAAAACAGGAAGAGTAAGGACGTTGGAAAATGCGTAAGTTTAGCATAGTCATTTGAGCCAAGTTCCACAATCTTATAGAAGTACAAAGAACTCCTGGGGGGAGAGAGCCTGTCACTTGCCCACACCTCTTTTTTTTTTTTTTTTTTAACATCTTTATTGGGGTATAATTGCTTTACAATGGTGTGTTTCTGCTTTATAACAAAGTGAATCAGTTATACATATACATATGTTCCCATATGTCTTCCCTCTTGCGTCTCCCTCCCTCCCACCCTCCCTGTCCCACCCCTCCAGGCTGTCACAAAGCACCGAGCCAATATCCCTGTGCCATGCTTGCCCACACCTCTTATCCCTTATTAGAAGTTTCCTCAGCGAGAACGAATCGGAGACTCTCACCCCTGTGGCATAGTTGGCATATGTACATTTATTGATATAGTGTATGTTTTGCTCTTGAAACCGTGAGAAATCCCAGAAGGGCTCATACTGGTTCTTCGCACCCCAAGGCAGCCAGGCCTTCGCCTCTCTCATCCCTGCAGAGTCAGTGATGGGTTTGTGCTTCAGGCCAGATGGAGGTGCCGGGCACCCGGAAGACGTGTTCACTACAGAGACCTCTGTTTAAGAGTCCAGGCCCACTGGGGAGGAGCAAAAGGGGGCCTGTTGTGGACTGAATTGTGTCCCTTCAAAATTCATATGTTGGACCCCTAACCCCCTACATGATTCTATGTGGAGTTAAAGCCTTTTTAGAGGCAGTGGAGGTTAAATGAGGTCATAAGGATGGGTCCCTGATGCAGTAAGACTGGTGTCTTTATAAGAAGAGGAAGAGACACCGCGAGTGTCCACACAGAGAGAAAGGCCACGTGAGGACACAGAAAGAAGGCGGCCGTCTGCACGCCATGGAGGGAGGCCTCAGGAGAACCCCAACCTTCCGGCACCTTGATCTTGGACTTCAAGCCTCGAGAACTATGAGAAAATAAATCTTTGTTGTGTAAGCCACCCAGTCTGTGGTCTTTCGTTATGACAGCCCGAACAGGGTCCAACGAAGGGGAGAGGTGATGGCACGCCTGAAGAGGAGAAGTGTCACAGGAAATGAGTGCAAAAACCTGGGGTCGCAGGGGGCAGAACCAAAGATCCCCGGGTGACGGACAGACTCCACAGGCTTGAACGGTGAATGTTTCCAGGGGCTGAAGAATTGAGACCTATCTGCTGTTTTCAGATGACATGTAAGCTCCAAAGATTCTGATATGTACCTCCAGAGAAGCGCCATCCTCCAGACACGATTTTGTTTGAATTTCTTAACATTTTAACCAGGGGAAGCTTAGAGGATTGGATCTGGTTTACCAAATGAATCATGCATCACTTCTGGCGCTGAATGTTGTTGATTGATTCAATTCATATCTACTATGCAGTGTATCAATAAATAATCAGCAGAGCTTATAACACCTTTTAAAGCCTTATTATGGAAGAATGTAAATGCATACAAAAAGAATAGAAGATGGACCCCTGTGTATCCGTTACCCTGCCTCAGCTATTACCCATGGATGGCCACTTCTTTCATCTATCTTCCCACCCCATTCTCCTCATGGAGTATTCTGAAGCAGCTCCCAGACACTGGATCATTTGGTCCTTAAATATTTCAGTACCACTTCCAAATTGACTAAACCGTTATCACACCTAAAAAACTAACAGAAATTCCTAATTTCTGCAAATGTCATTCAGTATTCAAATTTCCCTCGTTGTCTCAGGGATTTTTTTAACAGTGGGTTTGAATCAGGATCTACTTAACACATTGTAATTGATGTATTTTTTTAAAAGTCAGAATTGTCAATGTTCCAGCGGTTCTGCTTTGGCCAGTAGGGGCCTCCTCAAGTTGGCTCCTTGGTATTTTAGACATGAGCTTAGTGGTCTTTGTTTTTGAGTCAGGAAAACTTCCCCGATCCTGGTTATAGAGTCATTGGCTCACATTTGCTTTTAGTATTGGTATGGTTTCTTTTTTAAAAAAACGTTTTATGTCTCATTTGTCTGGATTTTTTCTGATGTGCAGTGTGAGGAATAAATCTGCTTTTTATCTTTTTCCATATGGTTATCCTGACACTTTATAACACATTAAGAAACCCAGCTTATCCCCTCTGGGTTGAGATGACATCTTTATCATGTGCTGAGTTTGTGTACGCAATGGGGACTATTTATGGATTTTCTGTTTTGTTCTGTTAGTCTACCTGTGCACAAAATGGCACACTGTTTTAACGGGAGAGACTTTCTAGTTTGTTAAAATGCCTCTTTTCTTGATTTACCAACTTTAAATATCTATTAGCTCCCTGTTGAGAAAAACAAGGCTTTGGCTAATTTATCCCTCATTTCTTATTCCTCTCCTCCACAGCTTTTCAGAATTATGTATTTTTATTCTTCTACTTGTTATATTTTTAATTTAATGTTTAATTCCAAAATATCTACTGAGGTATAATTTACATACAATAAAATGTGACCATTAAAAAATGTACATTTTGATGAGTCTTGACAAAATTGTATACCCAGTAACTACTAGCGCAATCCAGAGGGGGAGAAGAAAACACGTAAACATCGATTTTTTGGTTGTACCAAATTTAGTCAGGATGTGTTACTTCCTTATGGAGTAAGATGAGAGCACTAGCCCCATGCCCTGCCCTGTACCACATTTTCTGTCTTCTACCTCTCACATTTTGCTTTATAATTTTTTTTACTATTTCATACTGAATAACACGTTTTACTATATTTAAGTCTTCCGTGCTTTGTCTGTGGGTTGATTATGAAATTTGATAATAGATGTATAGTGTTTACATTAGTCCAACTCTAAATATTGATACTATTCTCTCCCTAGTCAAGAGGTTGCTAGAACTACTTTTCCCTCTTTACAGTCAAATGTTATGACCTCTATTCCACTGAAAGGAAGATAGTTCTGGTATCTGGATCAAACTGATGATCTTTTTCTATACTCTATTAATTACTCAAACCATGGTTTATGTTTTAACCATGATTTTCCTAAACAGAAGTTTTCTCCTAGAATCCTGGAGTACCTTTAAAGAAAGATGTCTTCATCTTATCTTTCAAGTCACCCAGGCGTTCATTGATACCACCTACAGAATGCAATCCACCTTTCTCAGAGACATCCCTGAGGACCATCGCAACTTCCTGGTCTAGCCTGGACCAGTTGCTGTCTATGAGAGCTGGCCAGTTCTCATTCTGCAACTTCCCTTTACTGATCACTGCCCCTTTCCCTACCTGGGTTATACTAACTGCTTTCTGGATTTCATTTCCTTCCCTGGCTTGTTTTCCTTCCTTATTTTCTTGAAGTGTATCCTTGAGTAACTTCCTCAGAAAGGGTACATGGGAAGAAAACTTTAGGTCTTTGTCTTTCTGAAAATGTTTATGTTCATTCCATGTCTCATATTTGATTGATAGTTTGCCTGTGAATAAAATTCTCTATTAACATAAATTTCCCTCAGAATTAGGAAGGTATTGTTCCTTTGTCATATCATTTGATTATTGCTGAAGTGAGGACTTGTATTCAGTATGATTCTCATTCCTTGGTGCTTGAAAGTTTCCCCTTCTGGAAGCATCTAGGATTTTTTCCTTTACCTTTGGTATTCTGAATACTCATGAGTCTTCTTTCATTTACTGGATTTTTCCCCCAACTATTCCTTTAGTGGTCCCTTTCAATCTGAAGTCTGGTGAGTTTATTTGATGCTGGGACCATTTTTTCAATTTTCCCCCACTTTCACTAGCTCTGACATCACAGGAACTCCTATCACTTGGATGTTCTACCTGGTGGATTGACTCTCATTTTTTCTCTGTCTTTTTTATTAAAGTTTTTAGCATTGTCTTTCAGCTTGCTTACAAATTTTTCCTGACTTTGGCCTTCAGCCTGTGTACTGATTTCTTTTTCTTTTTTTCATTTTAACAATCATATTGTTATTTTTAAGTGCAGGTAAAGGTATCAGGCAATGATAGAATAGCATGTTCCAGACCACTGAGAACAACTAAAATGCCATAGAAGATAGAAGTCAAATCAGTTTGAAAGCATTCGAGAGCTATTAATGCAGACAGGACTTAAGGGGCCCTGATGCTATAGAGAAGGAGCTACATACAGGTGAACCTAATATCCTTCAGTGCTTCTACCCTTGAGGGATTTGCTAATTTGAAAGTGGTACGGGTCCAAGAGCAGGAAATAGCAGCAAAGAGGCTAGGAAATTGAGTTGAACTTTCAGCAATCTCATAGTGACTGGAGAGACAAAATGTAGACGTCAGGGCTACCAGAGCAGCCAAGACTTAAGAGTGCAAAATCCCAGAGTTAAAAGCCACATTGAGCTGAACTCAGCATTCTGTTCCACTTCTCCCTTCGGACATTTGCTGATTCGAAAGCAGCACGGGTGCTAGAAGCTGAGAGGCTGGGAAGCTAAGCGAGCTTTGGGCAATCTCATGAGTCTGGGGAGGCAAACATTTCAGTTAATTGCCCACTAAGCAGGAGAAGCCCTGGGAAACACCCCAGGCTTCCTCTTGATGCCATGCGAGGGCTACACGTGAGTTAAGAGCAAACCAGAAAAAGACTAGCCTTTCCGAAAGACTGAAACTCAACTTTGAATCATTCAGACCCAGACTGGATAAGGTGATGTGTCCCTGTTCTAACTGCCTGACAGAAAGCAAAATATATTCTTTGTGGAGGAAGATAACATTAGTGAACCTCAAATTTTGTCTACAATTTTTCATACACAACGTCCAGCATAAAAAAGTATCAGGCATTCTAAGAAATCACAAAAAAGTTAACCAAACCAGGAAACAAATGTACTAGAGAAAGAACCTACAAGTGATGCAGATATTGGAGTTACATTGGATCATTTCATTATCATGTTTAATAAAAGAGATGAAGAGATTGGAAATTTCTGCAGAGAACTAGAATGAATGAAATAGAATCAAATAAAAATTCAATAACAGAAACCACTGTTAAAAACCCCATGGATGTGAAACCACTGTTAAAAACCCCGTGGATGTGAAAAGACAACCTACAGAATGTGAGAAAATATTTGCAAATCATTTATCTGATAAGGCAGCGGTCCCCAACCTTTTTGGCACCGGGGAACGGTTTCGTGGAAGACAATTTTTCCATGGAAAGTGTGTGTGGGGATTGTTCAGGCAGTAATGCGAGTGTTGGGGGAGTGACAGTTCAGGTGGTGATGTGAGCGACGGTTCAGGCGGTAATGCGAGCGATGGGGGGAGAATGGTTCAGATGGTAACGCAAGTGATGGGGAGCGGCAGATGAAGCTTCACTTGCTCGCCTGCCGCTCACCTCCTGCTGTGCAGCCTGGTTCCAGTAGCAGTCGCAGCCCGGGGGTTGGGGACCCCTGTGGTAAGGGGTTAATATCCAGAATATGTAAAGAACTCCTCAAAAACAACAATCTTTTTAAAACCTCAATTAAAAAGTGGGCAAAATCTTGAATAGATATTTCTCCAAAGAATATACACAAATGGCCAATAAACATATGAAAATGTGGTCAACATCACTTCATGAGGGAATCACAAGTTGAATCACAAGTCAGTCCACAATGAGACACCACTGCACACCTCTTAGGATGGCTATTATTTTTTTAAAAAGCCAAAAAAACCCACCAAAACCCATAAACCCCCAGAAAATAACAAGTTTTGGCAAGGATGTAGAGAAACTGGAACCCTTGTGTGCTGTTGCTGGGAATGTAAAATGATGCAGATGCTATGGAAAACAGTATGACAGTTCCTCCCCAAAGTTAAAACTTGAATTATCATAAGATCCAGCAGTTCCACTTATGAGTATACACCCCCCAAAATTGAAAGCAAGGTCTCCAAGAGATATTTGTATACCCATGTTCATAGCAATGCATTGGGAGATTAGGATTGACATATAGACACTACCATGTGTAAAATAGCTAGCTAGTGGGAACCTGCTGTATAGCACAGGGAGCTCGGCTCGGTGCTCTGTGATGACCTAGATGGGTGGGATGGGGGGAGGGAGGTCCAAGAGGGAGGGGATATATGTATACACATAGCTGATTCACTTCATTGTACAGCACAAACTAACACAACATTGTAAAGCAACTATACTCCAATTTAAAAAAAAATCTAATCTGCATGGCAACATAATTCACAACAGCCAAAAGGTGGAAGCAACCCAGTGTCCACTGATGGATGAACCAATAAGCAAATGTGGTCTATAATACAGCAGAATATTATTCAGCGTTAAAAAGAAAATTCCGATGTGTTACAACATGGATAAACCTTTAAGGACATTAAGCTAAGTGAAATAGTCACAAAAGACATACACTACACGATTTCACTTATGTGAGGAATCTAGCTGAGTCAAGTTCAGAGAGGCAGAAAGCAGAATGGTGGTTTCCAGGAGCTGGGGGTGTGGAGAGGTAGAATAGGAAGTTGTTGGGTAATAGGTACAGTGCTTCAGTTTTGCAAGATGACAAGAGTTCTGGAGATTGACTGACCAACAAAGTGAATGTACTTAACAGTACTGACCTGTACACTTAAAATGGTTGAGATGGTAAATTTTGTTCCATTTTTAAAAAAATAAAATAATTTAAAAAAATACAACAAAAAACTCCACAGATGAGCTTAACAGCAGGTTAGATACAGCAAAATGCAAGATTAGTGATCTGGAAAGTAGATCCATAGAAAATCTCCAGAATGAATCACGGAGAGAAAAAGCATGGGAAATACAGAAAAGAACATGAGAGACATAGGGATGCAGCGTACGAGTCTCACATACGTAGAGACTGGAGTCCCAGAAGAAGAGGAAAGTAAAAATGAAGCAGTATTTGAAGAGATTGCAGGCAATGCTATTTCCAAGTTGACAAAAAAATACATTAAGTGAATAATTGAAGAAGCTCTGTAATCCCCAAGCAGGGAGAAAAGCACACCTAGATAACGTCATTATAAACCTGCTAAAAACCAGATAAAGAGGAAATCTTAAAAGCAGCCAGAAGACAAAGATAAATTACGGTCCCTCATTATTTTCAGTTTCCATATTTGTGAAGTTGCCTAATTGCTAAAATTCATTTGTAACCTTAAATATGAATGCTTACGGTGCTTTCACAGACATGCACAAAGGCGCAAAAAACTTGAGCCACCCACTGATTGAACCTCTTGCAACCAGTGATCTTTTTACTGTCACTGTAGTTTTCCTTTTCCAGAATCTCATAGAGTTGGAATCTTAGAGTATATATCCTTTCAAGACTGGCTTCTTTCATTTAACAATTTAAGATTCTTCCATGTCTTTTTTGTGTCTTGATGACCCATTTCCTTTTTTTTTTTTGCTGGAAAATTTACATTGTATGGATATACCACAGTTCCTTTATCCAGTCACCTATTGAGGGACATTTGGGTCCTTCCAATTATTGGCAATTACAAATAAAGTTGCTATAAACATTTGTGTGCAGGTTTTTGGGTGGAGATGAGTTTTCCTCTCATTCAGTTAAATATCAAGGAGAGTGATAGCTGGATGGTATGGTAAGAATTTGTTTAGCTTTGTAAAAGATTGCCAGACTATTTGCTAAAGTGACTGTACCATTTTGCATTCCCACCAGTAATGAATGAAAGTTCCTGCTGCTCCACAACTTCATCAACATTTGGTCTTATCAGTGTTTTGAACATTACCCATTCTAACAGGTGGATAGCAGCATTTCACTGTTAATGGTATTGTGGGGTTTTTTTATTGTTTGTTTTTGGTTATTGTAGGGTTTTTGTTTGTTTGTTTTGTTTTTGTTTTTTTTTGCCACAGTGAATGGCTTGTGGGATCTTAGTTCCCTGACCAGGGATTGAACCCGGGCCCATGGCAGTGAAAGCACCAAGTCTTAACTGCTGGACCACCGGGGAATTCCCAATGGTATTATGTTTTTATTTTTTAGTTTTTTAAGATTTTTTTGACGTGGACCATTTTTAAAGTCTTTATTGAATTTGTTACAATATTGCTTCCATTTTAAGTTTTTTGGTTTTTTGGCCGTGAGGCACATGGGATCTTATCTCCCTGACCAGGGATCAAACCCGCACCCCCAGCACTGGAAGGCAAAGTCTTAACCAATGGACCATCAGGGAAGTCAAGGTATTATGTTTTTAATTTTGGATTCCACATATTTACTTTTTGTACATAGAAATGTGATTGATATTTGTGTGTTTATACTAGCAACGAACATGTGGAAACAAAATTAAAAACACAATACCATTTACAGTCTCTCAAAAAAATAGAATTATTTAGGTATAAATTTAACAAGTCATGTAGAGAACTTGTATGCTGAAAACTACAGAGTACTAATAAAAGAAATCAAAGAAGATCTAAATAAATTAGATGTACCATGTTTAAGCATTAAAAGACATCAGTATTATATTACATCAATATAATTAAAAGACATCAATATAAAAGATGTTACTTTTCCTCAAATTTATTTATAGATTTAAGGCAATTGCATAAAAATCCCAGAAAGAATTTTTTTGTAGATCTAGACAAGTTTATTCTAAGCTTATTATATGGAAGGTAAGGAGCTAGAACGGCAAAAACAGTTTTGGGGAAAAAAAAGTATAATGTGGGAAGAATCACTCTACTTGATTTTGAAACTTTCTTCATAGCTAGAGTCATCAAGACAGTGAGATGTTGGCGGAGGAATACACACACAGAAGAGTGGAACAGAATAGAGAATCCAGAAACTGATTCACACAATAATGCCCAACTGATTTTTGACAAAGATGCAAAAGCAATGCAATGAAGGATAGACTTTTTCACAAATAGTGCTGGAGAAACACGACATCCATAGATGGGGGAGAGAGAGAGAATCTTGGTCTCAACCACACTACTTGTACAAGATTTAACTCAATATGTACCATGAACTTCCATGTAAAACGTAAACGATAACACTTGGAAGAAAACATAGGAGACAATCTTTGGGACTTAGGACTAGATGAAGAGTTCTTAGACAAAACACCAAAAGTGTGATTCAAAAAAGGAAGAATTCATAGATTAAACTTCATCAATATTAAAATCTTTTGCTCTGCAAAAGACACTCTTAGGAGGATGAAAAGATAAGCTTCAGAATAAGATAATATTTGTGAACCTTATAGTTGACAAAGAACTCACATCTAGAATACATAAAGTACTCTCAACTGTAAAAACACATACCACCCAATTAGAAAATGGGCAGAAGACACGAAGTGATATTTCATCGAAGAGGATAAATGGCAAATAAGTACTTGAAATTATTTTCAACATCAGTAGCCACTAGGAAACACAAAACCAAAATGAGAGATCACTATAAATGAACCTGTTAGAACTAAAATACAAAATAATGACAACATCAAATGCTGGTGAGAATGTGGAGAAACTGGATCGCTCATATATGACTGGTAGGAATGCAAGAAGTCTGTAGCCACTTTGGAAATGAGTTTGACCAATTCTTAAAAAACAAAATATGCATTCCGCATATGACCCAGCACTTGCACTTATTTATTCTGGGGAAATAAAAACTTATGTCCGCAGAGAAACCTGAAAGTAAATGTTCATAGCAGTGTTTTATTTTATGTTTTGTAAAACATTTATCAAAATATATTGGGTTGGCCAAAAACTGCATTTGGTTTTTATGTACAAATAAAAGACACGTTTTTCATTTTCACCAAGAACTGTATTGAACAGTGCAGTCCCCCTTTTGTTCCACTACCTTCTGCCATTTTCCAGGCAACTTCATAATTCCATCTTCCCAAAACTTTTAATCTTTTTGAGCAAAGAACTGATCCAGGTGCCTCTAACAGTCTTCCAGGGAATTGAAATTTTTTCCGTTAAGAGAATTTTGTAAAGACCTAAATAAGTGGAAATCCGGAGATGCAGTGTCTGGTGAATACGGTGGATGAATCAGAACTTCCCAGCCAAGGTGTAACAGTTTTTGCCTGGTCATCAAAGAAACATGCGGTCTGCAAAACAGAGGACCTGTAAGTAGATCACTATACATACAACAGTGTTATATATGAAAATTCAATTTAGGAGAATGAGGGTAGGTTATTTAATAACTAGTTGTGGCACATCTGGCTATTCAATTTGGGGGAAATAAAATTGGATCCCTATCTTATACAATATACAAAAAATAAATTCTACATGGAAAGAATAATAAAGATTCTGCACTAAAAAAAAAGAAAAAAAAGATGTTATCCTGATGAAAGATGATGTGTTTTCTGTTGACTAATTCTGGATGCTTTTTGTCGAGTGCTGCTTTCAGTTGGTCTAATTAGGAGCAGTACTTGTTGGAATTAATCGTTTGGCTTTCCTGAAGGAGCTCCTAATAGAGGACTCCCTTCCAATCCCACCATACACACAACGTCACCTTCTTTGGATGAAGACTAGCCTTTGGTGTGGTTGCTGGTGGTTCATTTCGCTTGCCCTATGATCTCTTCTGTTCCACATTATTGTACAGTATCCACTTTTCATTGCCTGTCACAATTTGTTTTAAAATCAGGACTTTTCCATTATGTATAAGTAGAGAATTGGATGCAGTAATACGGTCAAAAAGGTTTTCTTCACTTATGTGGAACCCAAACATCAAAGCCATTAACATAACCAAGCTGGTGCAAATGATTTTCAACGCTTGATTTGGATATTTTGTGTATGTTGGCTATCTCCCGCGTGGTATAACGTTGATTGTTCTCAATTAGTTTGATCGCTATCAACTTCAACTGGTCTGCCCGACCGTGGAGCATCGTACAGTGAGAGATCTCCAGCATGAAACTTCGCAAACCACTTTTGACGCGTTCAATCAGTCACAGCACCTCCAATATACTGCACAAATCTTTTTTTGCTTTTCAGTTGCGTTTTAACCTGTCTTGAAATAATAAAACATAATATGCCGAAAATGTTGTGTTTTTTCTTCCATCTTCAATATTAAAATGGCTACACAAAGATTCACCAATTTTTATGTCTTTTTTTTTTTTGAGCTCTTCTGACTTTTTTTTTAAACATTTTTATTGGAGTATAATTGCTTTACAATGTTGTGTTAGTTTCTGCTTTATAACAAAATGAATCAGTTATACATATACATATATCCCCATATCTCTTCCCTCCTTCCCACCCTTCTAGCTGGTCACAAAGCACCGAGCTGATCTCCCTGTGCTATGCGGCTGCTTCCCACTAGCTATCTATTTTACATTTGGTAGTGTATATATGTCCATATATATACTACCACTCTCTCACTTTGTCCCAGCTTATCCTTCCCCCTCCCCGTGTCCTCTAGTCCATTCTCTAGTAGGTCTGCATCTTTATTCCCATCTTGCCCTTAGGTTCTTCATGACCTTTTTTTTCCCTTTAGATTCCATGTATATATGTTAGCATACGGTATTTGTTTTTCTCCTTCTGACTTATTTCACTCTGTATGACAGACTCTAGGTCCATCCACCTCACTACAAATAACTCAATTTCATTTCTTTTTATGGCTGAGTAATATTCCATTGTGTATATGTGCCACATCTTCTTTATCCATTCATCTGTCAGTGGACACTTAGGTTGCTTCCATGTCCTGGCTATTGTAAATAGAGCTGCAATGAACATTGTGGTACATGACTCTTTTTGAATTATGGTTTTCTCCGGGTATATGCCCAGTAGTGGGTTTGCTGGGTCGTATGGTAGTTCTATTTGTAGTTTTTTAAGGAATCTCCATACTGTTCTCCATAGTGGCTGTATCAATTTACATTCCCACCAACGGTGTATGAGGGTTCCCTTTTCTCCACACCCTCTCCAGCATTTATTGTTTGTAGATTTTTTGATGATGGCCATTCTGACTGGTGTGAGATGATATCGCATTGTAGTTTTGATTTGCATTTCTCTAATGATTAATGATGTTGAGCATCCTTTCATGTGTTTGTTGGCAATCTGTATATCTTCTTTGGAGAAATGTCTATTTAGGTCTTGTGCCCATTTTTGGATTTGATGTCCTTTTTTATTTATTTATTTATTTATTTTTTTTGATGTCCTTTTTTAAATGCACGCTGATATGATAGCTGTCACATACAGTCTAACAAAATTGTTTTTAATGAAGTTAAAGACAACTAAGTGCTCCTAGAGCCATCTTATGGAGAAAACCTGAACGAACATTTTGGCCAACCCAATAGTTGGTTTACAATGTTGTGTTAGTTTCAGGTATATGGCAAATATATATATTCTTTTCTAGATTCTTTTCCATTATAGGTTATTACAAAATATTGAGTATAGTTCCCTGTGCTATACAATAGCTCCTTGTTGGTTCACTATTTTATATATAGTAGTGTGCATATTTTAATCCCAAACTGCTAATTTATCCTTCCCCCACCCCCTTTCCCCTTTTGTAACCATAAATTTGATTTCTGTGTCTGTAAGTCTATTTCTGTTTGGTGAATAAGTTCATTTGTGTCATTTTTTTAGATTCCACATATAAACGATATTCCATGATATTTGTCTTTGTCTGACTTACTTCTCTTAGTATGGTAATCTCTAAATCCGTCCATATTGCTGCAAATGGCATTATTTCACTCCTTTTTATGGCTGAGTAATATTCCATTGTGCGTGTGTGTGTGTGTGTGTGTGTGTGTGTGTGTGTGTGTGTGTGTATATATATCACATCTTCTTTATCAGCTCATCTGTTGATAGACACTTAGGTTGCTTCCATGTCCTGGCTATTGTAAATAGTGCTGTTATGAACATTGGGGTGCATGTGTCTTTTCGAATTAGAATTTTTTCTGGATATATACCCAGGAGAGGGATTGCAGGATCATATGGTAACTCTATTTTTAGTTTTTTAAGGAACCTCCATACTGTTCCCCATTGTGGCTGCACCAGTTTACATTCCCACAAACAGTGTAGGTGGGTTCCTTTTCTCCACACCCTCTCCAGCATTTACTATTTGTAGACTTTTTGATGATGGCCATTCTGGACGATGCGAGGTGGTACCTTATTGTAGTTTTGATTTTCATTTCTCTAGTAATTAGCGATGTTGAGCACCTTTTCATGTGCCTGTTGTCCATCTGCATGTCTTATCTGAAGAAATGTCTGTTTAGATCTTATGTCCATTTTTTGATTGGGTTGTTTGTTTTTTTTGATATTGGGCTGTGTGAGCTGTTTGTATGTTTTGAAAATTAATCCCTTGTTAGTTGCATTGTTTGCAAATATTTTCTCGCATTCTGTAGGTTGTCTTTTCGTTTTGTTTATGGTTTCCTTTGCTGTGCAAAATCTTCTAAGTTTAATTAGGTCCCGTTTGTATATGTTTGTTTTCATTTCCATTACTCTAGGAGATGGATCCAAAAAAATACTGGTGTGATTTATGTCAGAGAGAGTTCTGCCTGTGTTTTCCTCTAGGAGTTTTATAGTATCTGGTCTTACATTTCGGTCTTTAATCCATTTTGAGTTTGTTTTTGTATATGGTGTTAGAGAATGTTCCGATTTCATTCTGTTACATGCAGTTGTCCAGTTTTCCCAGCACCATTTATTGAAGAGACTGCCTTGTCTCCATTGTATATTCTTGCCTCCTTTGTCATAGTTTAATTGACCATAAGTACGTGGGTTTATTTCTGGGCTTTCTGTCCTGTTCCATTGATCTATAGCAGCTTTGTTTATAATAGGTAAAAATAGAAAACAATCCAGATGTCCTTCAGTGGGTGAATGGTTGAAGTCTGATACAGCCATACCGTGGAATGCTACTCAGCAATGGAAAGGAAGAAACTTGATACCAGCAACAATTTGTATGGATCTCAAAGGCATTACACTGAGTGAAAAGAGGATAATCTTCAAAATATTATATACTGTATGATTCCATTTATTTGATATGACAAAAATATAGAAATGTAGAGCAGAACAGTGGTTGCCAGTGTTTAGGGATGTCAGAGGTGGTGCTCATACTATAATGGGACAGCTTGAGGGACATCTCTGTGGTTGTGGCACAGTTCTTGTATCTTGATTGTGGTGGTGGTTACATGAATCTGCACATGTGATAAAATTCATAGAACTATAAACACACACATAAATAAGTGCATAGAAATCTGTGAAATCTAAGTAGCCTGTGTGGATTTCCCAGTTTTGATATTGCATTATAATTAGGTAAGGTGTTACCCTTGGAGAAAACTGACCTGGAACCTCTCTGTACTATTTTTGCAACTTCTTGTGAAAGAACTTTACTTATAGTACTACAGTTAGTTCAAAATAAAAAGGTTTTAAAGATCAATTGCATTTCTATGCAGCAGCAAAAATTCCAAACTAAGAAACTTGAATTTACTATTTGCAATAGCTTAAAAAATTAAAGTGCTAAGAATAATTTCAATGAAAAACATGCAAGTCCTCTACACAGAAAACATTTTAAGGCATTTAGAAAACTACACAAATGAATATGCTGTTTGTTGATCAAAGGGTGAAAAAGATGTCAACTCATCCTAAATTAATCTATGTGGCTTTAGTACAGCCTCAACCAAAATCCCAGCAGGTTTTTTCTTTTTCTCCTCTCCCCCCCTCCCCCCTCCCCCTCCCCTCCCCTCCTCCTCCTCCTCCTCCTTCTTCTTCGTGGAAATAACAAATTGATGCTAAAATGTATATTGAAATGCAAATGGAAGATATATCCAAGACTGTGGTGGAAGGAGAAAAGCTGGAGTATTTCCACTCCTCATATCAAGACTTACTACAAAATTTACAAAGTGGTATTGAGGCAAGAATAGGCAAATAAACCAATAAAGTAAAAGTTCAGAAATAAACTCACACATATGTGGATACTTACATTTATGATAGTCCAGAGTAGTTGGGAAAGAGTTCTTTTCAGTAAATAGAACTGGATCACTTTTACACTCACACCTCACCCAGTACACAAAATCAATTCTAGATGTCTGTTCTACATGTGAAAGGTAAAACAATAACACTTCTAAAGCAGAATATGGAAGAAGTTATTCTGAGTATGAGACAAAGATTTCTACAACAAAATACAAAAAGCAGTATGTATTGTTTTCTTAAGCTCTTTATGGATTTATTCCTTTTTCATAGCACCCTCCTCTTGTTTTATGGATGTAATATCTTCTCCATGGTGATATAAATTAGAATCTTTTAACTTCTTGATTTTCCAAGTTCAGTTTTTTGCTTGTTTACTTTTTCACATTCCTGGTGTCCATGTACGTCTGATGATTCTGTTTTCCTAGGAGTAGGTTGCTTTTAGGTGACTGATGTAAGTTTCCTCTGCTGTTGTGTAAGTAGGTTTGTTTCCTCATTAGGTCTGAATGGGAATGCTGATGGGGAGCTCTGGGTACATGGCTGGATGGACAGCCTTTTGTCTGGGGATCTCCAAAATTTCAGGTTTCCTAAACCATGAGTCCATCCCCACCCAACCAGGTCAATTTCTCTAAAGAAAATCTCTCTGGCTTCTTTGCCTGGTGATTAACACTGGACTGCCAGCCTCTAGGAGCCTCACCATCTCTGGATCTGAAGCCCCCTGAGTTTCTTCAGGAAGGATCTCTTCCCTGACCCCCTGTAGCCCTCTTTTGCATACAGCCTTGCCTCGGGCTTCCTCATTGTACCTTCACCATAATACCTTCATCCACTTTCCTTCTCCCAGAAGTATGTTAAAATCTTTCATCCACTCAAGACCCTTCCTATTTATTTCATTATTATTGTTGTTCTTTAACAGTAACAAGTGGAGATGTTTTCAATCTATTCTTTTAAAATGGAAGCTTCTAACTTATCTTTCCTTTAACTAGCTTAACCTAGTATTTGGCAATATTGACTTAGATATATTATCTTAACAACATCCAAACAGAATATATATTTAGAAACATTGTTGTATATAGGTGTGAGGGGATTATGGGAAGGTTGATCAATCTGCTTATGGAAATAAAATTTCTTGTGTCCTTTATGAAGAAAACTGGGTCAGCATCCCCACTTGTAGACTTTTTGATTGTCCTACATGTTCCAGTAATGTGGCTTAGACATCCTCTAGGGTGAGAAATCTTAATAATTGAATACTTTTCCCAGGTGGTAAAGTGAATCTAAAACTGCTTCAAGGAAAACTCATGTTCTGTCCACTGGTACTCGGTTCTCTTTAGAGCAAGAAGACTGGTTAGGCTTCAGAACTTTCACAAAAGATCACCAAGTCACCTAGTCTCATATCACTGTTCTCCATCCGTCCCTCTGCCTTCAGCCATGTGGAAAATCAGAAGACTGACGTCTCCTCAGAGAATCTAATCAACCTGTCAGCTTTGCCACTCTGATCAAAATCCAGGCTGAGGAAAAACATTTCAAGAAAGAACATATAAAGAGTGTTTCCGAAATGCTGTTCTGCAGGACACCAGTTCTGCCAGATGTTAACAGATCTTCACAGACTAAAGTTCCATGATTAACCAAATACACAAGTGCATACTGAAGGGTCTGAAAGGAAAGCCTCACAGGAATCAGCCTGTTTAACTTGGTTTATACCAGACTTTGCCCACAATATCTGACTCTGGAACTTTCCTGGGAGGTTTTACCAGAAGCACACGTAGGAAATCACTTCTCCATTTGTTACACAATGCTGCCGGAAAAAAATCATCTTTTGTGATACTTACTGTCCAAAACACTCCACAAAACAATAGTCTTTCTGAATTTTGCAGAGGGGTGGGTGGGAGCGGGTACTTACTTCTTTCTGGTGAGCAGAGCTAAGTAACTTCTGTTCCCCTTTTTGCTCAAGGAAACTCTGAGTCAAACTTGATATTTAGTGTTCATGAAGATATCAGGCTCTGTGATTAGCGTACTTCCTTCCTCTTTCCATATTATTGTTTTGATTTTAACACTGTTACTACTTCCTATGGTGAGCTCTCTCAAACACATTTTAGGAACAGTCGAGGTCACTTGACCAAACTATGACATTTTGTTGATATGTGATAATGGAATATCTATGATCACATATAGATCCAGCAATACAATCATCATATTATCACACATTGTGACAAGTTATTCAGACTTCAACTTTATGTGTGTTTCCATTGTAAGAAAATATTTGGCTTTAAAAAATAATCAGTACCATGTTCTTATGCCCTGGTGAAGTATTTGATGACAAAAAGAAAAACCTCAGGGAAGTGATAGTTTTACATTTCCATTTCATGGGGAAATGTGGACTACATTTAACTAAGGCTATCATTTAGACTTTTATTATTTATTTATTTTTGAAATAGTTGATTTACAATGTTGTGTTAATTTCTGCTGTACAGCAAAGTGATTCAGTTATATATATATATATATATTTACATATATATGTGTGTGTGTGTGTGTATATATATATATATATATATATGTGTGTACATACAGTCTTTTTCACATTCTTTTCCATTATGGTTTATCACAGGATATTGAATATAGTTCCCTGTGCTATACAATAGGACCTTGTTGTTTACTCATTGTATATATAATAGTGTGCATCTGCTAATCCCAAACTCCCAATCCTTCCCTCCCCCACCCCCCTCTCTCTTGGCAACCACATAGACTTGTTTTATTTCAAAATTCAAATTCATCCTCCGTGGAGTGGGGGCCTGTTTCTCTAGGCTTCTCTTGCACATATTACCACACACAGTGCACTTGTCAAGCTTTTCTTAGGAAATATATTCAGTTAGCTTTAAAGTGACAACACACAATCCTGGCAAGTGGGGGAAGGGAAGCAAGGAGGTAAAAAGAGGATTGAGAGCCGAGGTCTTCAGTAACAAACATCAACAGATTAATTGACCATAAGTTTGTGGGTTTATTTCTGGACTTTCGATCCTGTTTCATCAATCTATATGTCTTTGTGCCAGTACCATACTGTTTTGCTTATTGTAGCTTTGTAGTATAGTGTGAAGTCAGGGAGTGTGATTCCTTCAGCTCTGTTTTTCTTTCTCAAGATTGTTTTGGCTATTCAGGGTCTTTGTTGTTCCATACAAATTAAAACTTTTTTTTGCTCTAGTTCTGTGAAAAATGCCATTGATAATTTGATAGGGATTACATTGAATCTGTAGATTGCCTTGGGTAGTATGGTCATTTTAACAACATTGATTCTTCCAATCCAAGAACATGGTATATCTTTCCATTTGTTTGTGTTGTCTTCAATTTCTTTCATCAGCGTCTTACGGTTTTCAGAGTACAGGTCTTTTGCTTTCTTAGGTAGGTTTATTCCTAGATATTTTATTATTCCCCTCCCTAGAGTTCATATGGAGTTATAATTAAACCACTTTCTGCAGGACATTAAATCATGGGATATAGGGGGAGAAACCTAAACACTGTATAATACAATACTAGTTAAATAAATATGGGGCTGGCCAAAATGTTTGTTCAGGTTTTTTGTAACATCTTACAGAAAAACACAGATGAACTTTTTGGCCAACCCTATAATAGTGGAATGTTACAAAGTAATAAAACGGAATTATATAAAACTATTGAACAGCAGTTTTTTTTTTTTTTTTTTTTTGCAGTACACGGGCCTCTCACTGCTGTGATCCACCCCCCACCGCAGAGCACAGGCCCCAGACGCGCAGGCCCAGCGGCCACGGCCCACGGGCCCAGCCGCTCTGCGGCACACAGGATCCTCCCGGACCGGGGCACGAACCCGCGCCCCCTGCATCGACAGGCTGACTGCCAACCACTGCGCCATCAGGGAAGCCCCTGAACAGCAGTTTTAATGCAGCTTTGAGCACTCATGAATTTGGAATAATAAGTATTTAATTTTTTGATTTTTGTTTCAGTTCCCATTTGCCATATTTAGTCAGAGATACTGAAACAGAAAAGTTAAAATGTATTACTCTGACTTCAAGAAAATACGTAGAAAGAAATGTAAATAAATGATGCTCTTCTGTAAATTTGTAGATTTATACTTCTACCTTTATTAAAGCCAGCAACAGCAGTAAGACGTTGGAGACCCCCTGTATGATGGATTGAATAGTGCAGGCTATTAACAATGTGTGTCTTTTTCATGGCTTTCTGTGTTTTCCTCATTTTGCATGGTCAACATATAGAATTTTTAATAAGGAAAGAAAAACCTTGAAAATGTATGTGATGTAATACATACATTCTGGTCATCTGCCCTTTCTCCTTCTGAACTGAAGTGCTTGGGTTCAGGTCTATGACCCCACGCTACCCACTGACTCAGCCAGGGCTTGATGGGGCAAGGGGCCCCCCTCGCCTACAGGTGGATGATCAGGAATGGGTATGTACTTGACTTTGACCACAACACAATGAGCAAGCTTGCTGGAAATTTCTGAGAAAAGTGTCCTCACTTTTGATCAAGAGCTGCAGGAAGAGATCAGCGCTTTCTGTTTCTCTGAAGTCTTTTAGCGGGTGGAGAGGCCTGGACTGGCTGCATCCCCGGGTGAAGCCAGCGCTCAGGGGGAACAGCTGGGGACCTCAGGATCAGTCAGCATGGCGCCCAGGCCGGAGCCCCAGCACCAGTCCTCATATTCCAGCCAGTTCAAACCAGGGTTTCTGTCTCTTCCATCCTAAAGCATCCCGTCAGAGACGGGCTCCTTCTGAAATACTTGCTGCTGTTGGCCATTGATTGTCAGCTCCAGCAAGTGACCAAAGCTCCGCTGATTTGAGGCCAGTAAGCAGACGGCGGCTCCCAGTTTTTCTTCCTGGAAAATATATTTACGACATGGAGCTTAAGGTTTTTCCTTTGTTTTCTTTTCTAAAGAAGGGTATTTATGTTTAATGCACTGAGAGGAGGAGTGAGAGGCCCAGAATCACTTTCTCCAGGTGAAACTCCACTCTCTGAGCTTTTCCCTGTGCACTAAAATCAGATGGTCTGGCTATGGTCTCGTCTGTCTGTCTGGTGTAGTGAATGAAATGTTTAAGGAGTGGAGTGTCAGCCTGGATGTCATGGAACAGCACAAACTCACGTGTCCCCAGAAGTGGGCAGGGGAGCATCACGGCGGGAAATAGCTGGGGACCAGGCGGTACCAGCAGGTGGTCCATCCAGAGAAGGCAGCAGCCCTTCTCCTTGGGGAACCCGTGGTCCACACAGGGTGGGGCCTGGCTGCCCATTCTGGGCTGCCAAGGGCCTGCTCACATTCAGACACTGCACCCCAGATGTGCTCTGGTCTGGTCAGTTAAGGGCCCAGTGTATCTGCCCACCATCTGAACAATGCGTTGCAAATAAAGCCGCCTGTCCTTGTACAATGGGCCGTCTCTGAAGCTAAGTCAGCCCAAATCCCCAGGACATCCCTCCAGCTACCTTCGAGCTGGCCTTTCCCAATCTCTACATAAACAAGGGGAGAAAAAAAAATTGCCCTTCCAACATTTAACTGCATGTACACCTATTTCATAGTAAAATCATTTAATGATAATCCAAATGATAAATTATTTTTATGTATATTCTTTATTTTTTGCTTTGAAGTTGTGTTAGATAAATGTCCAAGAGAAAGACCATCTGGTTAATGGCATCGATATTTTGTAACTCTCAATATGGACATAATAGTGAGGGCTTTTTTTTTTTTTTTTGGTTTTGGTTTTGCCTGTTTTGTCTTATGCAGGATTTAGAAAATTCTACCTTGTTAGTTTAGAACCATAATCCTAATTTATAAAAAATGTTCCTGCTTCTAAGCCTGTTGTCTGCTAAATTAACTATTGCTTTGTGTCATCTCCATGTTTGAGAAATAAGTATTGATATGCTCTTTTGGTTATGAGATGGACCCCAACACAAGTTTGCTTAGGAGAGGGTCAGGGTAATATGCCAGCAGAAGCCACTTCTTACTGTTTAGTTGATAAAAACCCATTTGAGGGGTCTGTCACCAGGTCCACATCTCTCCACCTTGTCCAAAAAGAGGAAAAAGAAGACCTAATCCAATACCTTCCTGCACGGGCAGGGCATCCTTAGCTTACCTGGAACCCTCTCATAAAGCAAGGAGATGAGTGGGTGCCCAGACTGGGGTTCAAGTCGTTAGTCTGTGTCAGACTCCATCAGCTGTCAACTTAGAAGGAAGGTGTTCTTGCTTAAGGAGTCTTCTAAACCCCTCAGATGTAAGTAAAATTTCCTGAATGTTCTTCTTGGATTTGTAGTATTTTATATTTAAGTTTTAATTCATCAGGAGTTTAGTTTTTGTACATAGTGTGAGATAGGGGGTTCAGCTTTCTTTTTTTCCCAGGTGATAGGCAATTTAGAAAATATCTTTAATATGAATTAAAATATTTCCATCTATAATCCTAAGAACCATTGGTCTACCCTTTCCTTTTAATCACTGTTACTGTTGTTATAAAGTTTTGTGTTAAAGGGATGCTAGCTTTGTAAAATAAATGGAGGATGTGGCAATCCACATTTCTGTGTTTGAAATAGATTAAATGCATGAGTATTAGCTGGGAATTGGGGCTCAGTCGTGAAAACATCTTGTCCCAGGTACTCTTTTCAGTGGTGTATTTTTAATCGCCTTTTCAGGTTCATCTATGGTAATTGATTTATTCAAGGTTTCCCCTTCTTGGTTTAATTCTGGTAACTTTTACATTTGGCAAGGGAACCATCTGTGTCCAAGTACGTTGCCAGAGGGTTGTAAGTAGTGTTCTTTTACAGTAGTCTCACCTGTCCCTGAATCTGTGGTTATCTGATTTTCTCATTCTACTCAAGCATATTTTTGCTGTGTCTCTTTTTGCCTCTATCAGTCTCACAAGAAGATCATTGATGTTATTGATTTTTTTAATGAAATGCTTTTGGATTTGTATGTCCTTTCTACTGTGTTTGGTTTCTATTATATAGATTTTAGCCCTTATCTTTAGTCATTTCCTCTTCCAGCTCTTTGTGGTTTGATACTTTTGTTCCGTTACTAATTTCTTTTTTAAAATTTTTATTGGAGTATAGTTGATTTATAATGTTGTGTTAGTTTCTGCTGTACAGCAAGGTGAATCAATTATACATATACCCACTCTTTTTTTAGATTCTTTTCCCATATAGGTTATTACAGAGTATTGAGTAGAGTTCCCTGTGCTGTACAGTAGGTCCTTATTAGTTATCTATTTTCTATATAGTAGTGTGTCTGTGTCCATCCCAGTCTCCCAATTTATCCCTCCCCCGCTTCTCCCCCGCAAACCATAAGTTTGTTTTCTACATCTGTGAGTCTATTTCTGTTTTGTAAGTAAGTTCATTTGTATCACTTTTTAGATTCCACATATAAGCGATATCATATGATATTTGTTTTTCTCTGTCTGACTTACTTCATTTGGTATGATAATCTCTAGGTCCATCCATGTTGCTGCAAATGGCATTATTTCATTCTTTTTATAACTGAGTAATATTCCATTGTATACATGTACCACATCTTCTTTATCCACTCATCTGTTGATGGACATTTAGGTTACTTCCATCTTTTGGCTGTTGTAAATAGTGCTGCTATGAACATTGGGGTGCAGGTATCTTTTTGAATTAGAGTTTTCTCCAGATATATGCCCAGGAGTGGGATTGCTGGATCATATGGTAGTTTTAATTTTAGTTTTTAAGGAATCTCCATAATGTTTGTTCCCTTACTAATTTCTTTAAATGGGAACTGCTATGGGTTGAATTGTGTTCCCACAAAAGGAAATGTTGAAGTCCTAACCACCTATACCTCAGAATGGGACCTTATGTGGAAATAGGGCCATCGTAGATGTAAAGTTAAGGTCACACTGGACTCAGGTGGGTCCTAATCCAACATGGCTGGTGTCCTTACATAAAGATGGCCATGTGAAGATGCAGAGACAAAAGGAGAACATTGTGGAGGCAGAGATGCTGCCAAAAGCCAAGGAACATCTGTATCTACCAGAAGCTGAAAGAGTTAAGAGAGGATCTTTCCCTAGAGGGTTTGGAGGAAGCATGGCCTGGCTAACACCTTGGTTTCAGACTTCTAGCCTCCAGAACTGTGAAACAATAACTTTATTTTGTTTTAAGTCACACAATTTGTAGTATTTTGGTGTGGCAGTCCTAGGGAACTAATACAAATACTAAGTTCCTTATTTATTTTTTTAGTTTTTCATCTTCACTAATGAACATATTTAAGGCTTAAAATTTTTTTCTGAGTAAGCTTGACTTTGAATGGCTGATTTTTTCCACTATCCATATGGATTATATTTTCAGCTTGATTTTTCTTGATCCAAAGTTTATTTAGCTCTGGGTTTCATAATTTCCAAGTAAAGAAGTAAAAAAGTATGCTTTTATTATTGATTTCTAATTTTACTAAATTATTATTAGAATATAGGTCCTATCAAATTCCTAATTTTTAAATTTCTTAAAATTTTCTGTGTGCCTAAGAACTTAATTTTTGTCAGTGTCATATGGACAAATGGGAAAAAAAAATTTCTCTATTTGAGGAATGTAACATTGCATATGCACCTGCTAATTGACTTTCTTGATCATTTTATTAAATCTCTCTATGTCCTTATTCACTTTAACTTATTCAATTTTCTAAGCAGTATTTTAGAATTTCCCTTTATGATGGTATTTTAATTTATTTAGAAATTTCGATTAAGCTTTTTACTTTAATTTATTTATAGATTCACATGCAATTGTAAGAAAGAATATAGAAGAGTGATATCACTGAGAATGATGGAGTAGAGGTCTCCAGGGCTCTGTCCTTCTATAGAAATAATAAGCTAAAATAATGGTCAGATTCAACATTTGCAGCACTCTGGGATCTAGACAAAACCTTACAACAACCAGGAAAAAGCTCAAGAAAGAAGTTGCTTTATTGTAGTAAGTGAGTACTGTGGTTCTTAAATTTTCTGTTCACCTTACCCCACCCCTGATCAGTGGTGGCCATGAAGATGGCAGCCTACATTCCTAATGCAGGTTCCTAAAGAGCACTTATTCTCAAGAATTGTTGTTGTGTGTTTTGACCTGTCTGGCAGTTCCCTGGAGGACTGATGTAAGGGCATGTCTTATTTCACCTATCTCTGAATAGTCAGAAGAAAGAATTAGAGAACTTGAATGTAGGTCAAGTCTGAGGAGCTGAAAGATAAAATAATGACTTGTGGGGACCCATCAAGTAATTTAACAAATGTAAAAATGGAAGTCCTAGAAGGAGAGGAGAGAGAGAAAGGGGAGGAAAAGATATTCCAAGAAATAATGGACTACAACTTCCCAAATTTGATGAAAGATATGAATCTACACATCCAAAAAGCTCAATAAACTCCAAGTAGGATAAATTCCAAGCAATCCATATCCAGTCACATTATAATCAAACTGTCTTAAGGCACAAAGAAAGAATCTTGAAAGTAGCAAGAGTGAAGCAACTTGTCATCTACAAGGGATCTTCAATAAGATTAATAGTAAATTTCTCTTCAGAAGCCATGGAGGCCAGAAGTCAGTAGGATGACATATTTAAAATGATGAAAGAAAAAAAAAAAACTAGCAAAGAAGTATTCTATATATGGCAAAACTGGCTTTTAAAACTATCTTTCAGAAGTGTGGGAGAAGTTAAGACCTTGCAAGATAAACAAAAACTGAGATAGTTTGTCTTTAGTTGATCTTCCCTGAAAGAAATGCTAAAGAGAGTCCTTCAGGCTGAAATAAAAGGGCACTAGGCAGTAACTAGAAGCCATATAAAGAAAAAAAGCAATGGTAGCTACATAGGTAGGTAGAAAATCCAGTTTTATTGAATTTTTGGTTTGTAACCCCTGTTTTATTTCCAAAAAATGCAAAAAAACAATAATTATAAACCTATGTTAATGTATAAATATGTCATTTGTGAGAATAACAACATAAAGGGGTGGGTGGAGGTGTAAAGGAGCAGCATTTTTATATGCTACTAAAGCTAAGTTGATTAATTCAAATTTGATTGTTATAAAGTTAAGATGTCAATTGTATTTCCCAGGGTAACTACTAAGAAAAAAACAAAAAAGAATACAGAAAAAGAACAGAATAAAAATTGTACACTAGAAAAAAATTAATAATAAAAGAAGGCAGTAAGCATAGAATTGAGAACAAAAATGATATGACATATAGAAAACAGATAGTAAAATGGCAGAAGTAAGTCCTTCCATACCCATAATTACTTCAAATGTAAATGGATAAAGGCAGAGATTTGTAGAATGGATGAAAGACTATGATCCATCTATATGGTATCCATAAGATACTCACTGTATATCTAAAGATACACACAGGTTGAGAGTGAAAGGGTGGAAAAAGTGACCAAAAGAGAGCTAAGGTGGCTATTGTAATATCAGATAAGCACAAAAATTGTTATAAAAGATAATGAAGGACATTATATATTGATGAGTCAATCCATTGAAAAAAATTAACTATTATAAACATAATGGTTTATAAAAAGAGAGCCCCAAAATATGTGAAACAAAAACTAACAGAATTGAAGGGAGAAATAGATAGACATTTCTCCAGTAATAGTTGGAGACTTCAAAACTCCACTTTCAGTAATGAATAGGTAGCAGATCAATAAGGAAACATAGGACTTGAACAACACTACCAGCCAACTAGACCTAATGAACACATACAGAACACTCCACCCAGCAAGAGCAGAATACACATCCTTCTTAAGGGTATATGGAACATCTTCCAAGATAGACCATATATTAGGCCACAAAATGAATCTCAATAAATTTATGAAAATTGAAATCATACAAAATATCTTCCCCAACCACAATGGAAAGAAATTAGAAATAAATAACAGAAGTGGAAAATTCACATATGTATTGAAATTAAACCACACATTAAAAAAATAGTGGATCAAAGAAATTATAAGGGAAATTAGAAAAGAGAGACAAATGAAAAGTAAAAGACAATATATCTAAATTTAAGGGATGCAGTGAAGGCAGCGCTCAGAGAGAAATTTATAGCTATAAACACCTACATAAAAAAAATAAGATCCCAAGTCAGTTACCTAACTTTACATCTTAAGGAAATAGAAAAAAAGAGCACAGTAAACCCAACATTAGCAGAAGGAAGGAAATAAAAAAAGATTAGAGTGGAGATAAACAAATAGAGATTAGAAAAACAATAAAGAGAATCAGTGAAACCAAAAGTTGGTTTTTGAAAAGATCAATAAAATTGACAATCCTTTAACTAGACTGACCACGAAAAAAAAAGAGAGAAGACTCGAATTACTAAAATCAGAAATGAAAGTAGAGACATTATTCTAGACCTTCTAAAAGAACTATAAGAGCAATAATATGAACAGTTATAGTATGAACAATTATATTTCAGGTATTAGTCTAGACAAAATTGACAAATTCCTAGATATACACAAACTATCAAAATTGACTCAAGAAAAAATAGAAAATCTGGACATAAAAAGTAAAGAGATTGAGTTGGCAATCAAAATCTCCCAACAAAGAAAGCCCCAGGAAGAGAAGTCTTCTCTGGTGAATTCTATAAATCAGTTAAAGAAGAACTAACACCAATTTTTACCAAACTATTCCAAAAATAAATAAATAAATAGAAGACTAAGGAACACTTCTTCTTGTACTCTATGAGGCCACCGTTACTCTGATACAAAAGCCATATAAATACATCACAAGAAAAAAACTACAGGCCAATGTTCTTTATAAATATAGATGAAAAATCCTCAACAGAAGTACTAGCAAACTAGATATACAACATATTAAGAGGATTATAGATCATGACCAAGTGGGATTTATCCCAGGAATGCAAGGGTGGTTCAACATATGAAAATCAATCAATATAATACACCACATTAATAGAAAAAGGAGAGAAAAAATACATGATCATCTTGGTGCAAAAAAAAAAAAAGAATTTGAAAGATTTCAACACCCTTTCATGATAAAAACACTCAACAAACTAGGAATAAAAGGGAACTTAACATAAAAAAGGACATTTATGAAAAACCACAGCTAATCTCATACTTAATGATCAAAAGTTGAAAGATTTTTCTCCTAAAAATAGGAATAAGACAAGAATGCCTGCTTTTGGCACTACTATTCCACATTGTATGGGAAATTCTAACCAGAGCAATCAAGCAAGAAAAAGAAATAAAAGGCATCAAAATTGGAAAGAAAGATGTAAAATTATCTCTGCTTATAGATGACATGCAGACAATGTGTAAAAAATCCTAAAGAATCCACAAAAAATTATTAGAGCTGATAAACTAATTCGGCAAAGTAGCATGATATGAGATTAACAAGCAGAAATCAACTGTATTTCTCTCTATAAAGATGCATGATACAAATAAGACATTAAAAAAACAATTCCATTTATAATGGCATCAAAAAGAACAAAATGCTTAGGAATGAATTTAAGGACGTGTAAGATTTGTACACTGAAAACGACAAAACATTGCTGAAAGAAATCAATGGACACAAATAAATGGAAAAAATATCCTGTATTCATGGCTTGGAAGACTTAATATTGCTAAGATGGCAATTCTATGCAATGTGACCTAAGGATTCAAAGCAATTCCTACCAAAATCCTAGTGGCCTCCTTTTTTCTTCTTCAGAAATGGAAAAGCTCATACTACAATTCACATGGAAAGCAATGATAGCCAAAACAATCTTGAAAATATGAACAGGTTTGGAGGACACACACTTCCTGATTTTAAAACTTACTACAAAGCTACAGTGATCAAAACAGTGTGGTAATGGCATAAAGATATAGCCAAATGGAATAGAGTTGGGAGTCAAGAAATAAACCCATAGATCTATGACAAACTGATTTTTTGGACAAGGATACCAAGACCATTCCGTGGGGAAAGAACTGTCTCTTCAACAAATGGTCCTGAGACAAGTGGATCTGCGCTTAGAAAAGAATGAAGCTGGACCCCTACCCCATGCCATATGCAAAATATCAACTCAAAATGGATTGAAGACTTAAATTTAAGAGCTAAAACCATAAAACTCTTACAAGTAAATATGAAGTTAAATCTTCATGACCTTGGATTTGGCAACAAATTCTTAAATATGACACCAAGAGCAAAAGCAACAAAAGAAAAAAAAGAAAATTTGGGCTACACAAAAATGAAAAACTTTTGTGCATCAAGAATGTGAAAAGACAACCTGCACAGAGAAAATATTGCAAGTTATATAGCTGATAAGGGTCTAGAATAAAGAACTCATTTTTTTTTTTTTTGTCCACACAGCACGGCTTGTGGGATCTTAGTTCCCTGACCAGGCATCAAACCCGGGCCCCCTTCAGTGGAAGCACAAGTCCTAACCACTGGACAACCAGACAATTCCCTAGAGTAAAAAACTCTTAAAATTCAACAGCAAAAAGAAAAAAAAAAACAGGCAAAGGACTTGAATAGACATTTCTCTGAAGAAAATATACAAATGTCCAAAAAACACATGAAAGGATGCCCAACATCATTAGTCATTAGGGAAATTGCATTAAAACCACAATGTGGTAACTTCCTGTAGTTGTTCTTTGACGGTAATTCTGCTAGAAACAAATTCTCTTACTTTAGTCTGAGGATTATCTTTATTTCCCCTTCATTCCTGAAGAACAGTTTTGCTAGATATAGTTCTTGGTCAACAGTTCTTTTCTTTCAAGACTCACTTGCAAAATATGTTTGTTCTTCTGGCCTCCTGGGTTTCAGATGAGACGTCTGCTGCCATTCAAACCATTGTTTCCTTCTAGTGTGCTGTATTTCTGTGGCTGCTTTAAAATTTTTCTCTTTGTTTTCAGAAGTTTAATTATAATGTATCTTGGCATGGATTTCTTTAGGTTTATCCTATTTTGTGTTCACTCAGCTTCCTAAATCTCTAAGAAATTTGTCTTTCACCAAATCTGGGCATTTTTCAGCCATTATTTCTTTGAATACTTTTAAAATCTCACATTCTTGCCCCTTTTCTTCTAGGATTCTGGTGACGCAAATGTTAGATCTTTTGTTATTGTCCCATAGATCCCTGAGGCTTTGTTCATTTTTTTTTCAGTCTATCTTCCCTCTGTTGTTCAGATTGAATGAGTTCTATTGATCTGTCCTCAAGTTCACTGATTCTACCTTTTTGTCACCTGCACTCTTCTACTGAGTCAATTCAGAGAGTTTTAAATTTCAATTATTTCTTTTTTCATTTATGTAATTCCACTTCATTATTTTTATTACTCTTATTTTATTTTGCTGAGATTTTACATTTTTTCATTTGTTTCCAATGAATTTGTAATTACTTATGGAGACAATTTTAGGATGGGAGCTTTCCATTTTGTCAGATGGGTCCAGCATCTGATCTATCTCAGCACTGGAATCAATCCTGATTTTCTTCTTCCATTCAGGTTATGGCTTACCTGGTTTCTGGTATGATGAGTCATTTTCAGTTATATCCTGGTCATTTGCCTATTATGTTAGGAGAGTCTTGATCCTACTTCAGTTTTTATTTTAACAGGCAATCATCATGCTTTGGTTTAATGTTTAGGTTCTTGTCTTATTTTATGGGCTGTAATTCCAATGATGACTTAGTCGCTGAGACTCTCAAATGCTGTTCTGGTCTGTTTCATTTTCTGGCTCCACTTGAGCTCCTGTTAAACCCCTGCTGGTGCTGCCTGAGGGAGTAGAGGGTGCTTCCCTGGGCCTCCTGGTGTTGTTAGGCGGGGGTGGGGCATGCTGGACCTGGAAGACAGAGAACAACGTTGCCCTTGGCCTTTTCTCTGGCCACCTGGTGCTGCTGGGCTTTGCAGTCTATCCCTGCCAGTGCTGCTGTGGAGGGAAACCTCTCTTGGGCCACCTTCTACCACTGGGTGGAGGACAACAGCCATGAAGTCTAAGATGGTATCAGCCCCTAGGTGGAAGTTTGGGAGACACTGGGCCTACTGGTGCCACTGGTACAGGTAGAGGGGCTGTCCTCCCATCACCTGGGGAGGGAACAGTCCCCCCTGCCTGGGCTCCACTGTTGCTCATGCGGCTGCAGGAGGGTCAGGACTACCGCCATGACATATGGGTGCTCCCACTCCACCCCTGCTGGGCTGCTGCTTTCCTGGCCGTCTGGCAGAGAGCACAGGATTTTCTTATGTTTATTCTTTTTTCTGTCTATGACTATTGGCAGGTCTGGGCTGCAGGTATCTCCAGCGCCCAGTCGGAAGGTACCTGGAAGATAAAAAGAGAAAACTCAGGGAGCCCACAATGGTGGTGTTCCCAAAGTCCAAGGCCCCTATTCAATCTACCTTCTTTCCATGTTTCAGAATCCTTTGATGATTGTCTGTTGACCTGTCTCCAGAGAATTCAGTAGTATTAAGATGGAAGGAGTCGGGAAAAATGAGTCTCTGCCATCTTGTCCCCAAAATGCAATATAATAGTGTTCTTAAGTTCTCCTATACTTCTTTTGTTTTTTAAGGCTTGCTTGTGTATTTGATCACACAACTTATTGTTACTTGTCACCCAAGTTGGGATCATTTCAGCACTGATTATTTGGTTTGTTAATTAGAACCTTAGCATTTAGAGCCAGTGGGGACCTTAGAAATGGCTACCTCATAGTGCTTTAAAATTTTTTTGTTTTATTTAGTTTTTACTAGGGTATAGTTGATTCATAATATGTAAGTTTGAGGTGTACAACATAGCGAGTCACAATTTTTAAAGGTTATATTCTATTTATAGTTATCATAAAATATTGGCTACATTCCCTGTGTTGTTCAGTCGATCCTGTAGCTATTTTATACTTAGTAGTTTGTACCTCTTAATCCCCTACCCCTGTCTTTCCTCTCTCCGCATCCTTCTCCCCACTGGTAACCTCTATATCTATGAGGCTGTTTCTTTTTTGTTATATTCACTAGTTTGCTTATTTTCCAGATGCCACATATAAATGATATGATACAGTATTTCTCTGTCTGACTTATTTCCCTTAGCATAATGCCCTCCAAGTCCACCCACGTGGTTGCATCTCCTGTAGTTTTAATGTAAACCTCTATGGAAATGTAACGTACATACGTACATACAGAAAAGTGCCAGATCTTATGGATATGGTTTGATAAATTCTCCCAAACAGAACACATGTATGCAACCAGCACTTAGCTCAAGAAGTATGAATTTTCCAGCACCCCAGAAAACTTGTGCCCCTCCCAACGACTATCCCTGTTCCCACAGGTAACCAGTATCCTCTTCCCAACACCACAGATTAGTTTTGCCTCTTTTTTCAACTTTATATAAATGGAATCACAGGTTGGATAATAACATTCCCTGCCTTTTTTCCCTCAACATTGTGTGTGCGATTCCTCCGTGTGGGTGTATAGAGTTCTGGTTCATCCTTATTTCAGTATAGTATTCCATTGTATGAATAAAACACAGTTGGCTCGTTTATTTTACTGTTGACGGATGTCTAGTTTGTTTCTCCGTCTTTCCAGCTGACTGTCTCTGCATCGCGATCCTGACCGTCCTTCGGTCTCACTTGTCTTCACTGCACTTGGAGCTTCAGGGCTCCTGTAAAGATTCGCACCCTCCTTGTGTACACCTGTCACGCCCCTGCTCCCTCTCATCTTTTTTTAAAATTAATTAATTTATTTATTTATGGCTGTGTTGGGTCTTCCTTTCTGTGCGAGGGCTTTCTCTAGTTGCGGCAAGCGGGGGCCACTCTTCATCGTGGTACGCGGGCCTCTCACTGTCACAGCCTCTCTTGTTGTGGAGCACAGGCTCCAGACGCTAAGGCTCAGTAGTTGTGGCTCATGGGCCTAGTTGCTCCGCGGCGTGTGGGATCTTCCCAGACCAGGGCTCGAGCCCGTGTCCCCTGCATTGGCAGGCGGATTCTCAACCACTGCACCGCCAGGGAAGCCCTCCCTCTCATCTTTTAACTTGCTTTACGAAATCGCAAATCTCCTTATATGAAACTCTTCCCCCTTTCACCCTGCACCTTGCACTGGACCAGGGGTGCAGAAAAGCACAGATCCAGGCTGCTGTCACTCTGAATCCTACCCACAGGCCTCTCTGGGCCCTTCCCTTGCTGGCCGTCACTGGCGCTGTGTCTCCCTTCACTCTTCTCACTTCTGGTGTCACCATCCACAGCAGGGAAGCTTCCACTGCAGGTGAAGCTGGTGAGTTAGGTACTGTGGTTTGTAATAGAGTCCAATTCTGGAGCTCTTCTAGCCTCTTAGGCAATTTGATTTTGCTCTCAGATCCTGAAAAGGGCCTGAGATTAGCAGAGGGCTTAACCCATCTGGGGGCTTGATTGTTTATTTAGAATAAGAGAAAGCATTTTGAAAATTGCTGTGCTGGACAGCATTCCTGCTGGGACCCCTCCCGAGCTCCACTTGGGCTTCCGGGACCTCGAGTGATGAGCCCAGTATCACTGCTTGGTCTCAGTTGTCAGGGAGATGTTTCAAGTGACCCATGCGGGGAGCGAAGTTGACAAACGGCGGGGTGGGGTGGGGTGGGGTGGATGGGGGGTCGGGGGGGTGGAGTTGGTATCCGGCCTCCCAGGAAGATGTGGGGTTCAGATGAAATGAGCTCCTCCCCACGAATACTCCAGTGAGGGGAATGGGTTCTGTGAATCTAGGAAATAGAGTTTGGGGGTGAAATATTTCTCCCACTCTCTCCCCAGGAAGCAAAGTCAAATCTTGAAATATTTCCACTTCTCAGAACTATTAGGTCATGCTCACTGACAAATGCATTTTTACAATGTGAATTTTTTCTTTATATTCCTTACTGTTTCCCAGAATTCTCACACCAGCGGGCGGCGCCCAGTTGGAAGGGGATTCCCTGTGTGTGAGACCAGCCTTCGGTGTCTGGGAAGTGACATCCGAGAAGGTAGGAACAGCTAGTCCAGCGGTCCCCAACTTTTCTGGCACCAGGGACCGGTTTCTTGGAAGACAGTTTTTCCACGGTGGGAGGTAGGGGATGGTCCAGGTGGTAATGCGAGCGACGGGGAGCGATGGGAGCCCACCCTCCACTCACGTCCTGCTGTGAGGCCCGGTTGCTAACAGGCTATGGACAGGTACCAGTCCCGGAGGGTTGGGGAGCCCTGAACTAGACCACCTTGGGCAGAAGTCTCAGGGCTTCTGAAAAGCAGGTTTCCAAGGGCAGTGCCAGGGAGCCTGGGATGTACTCAGCAGGCACAGTGACCTGACCTTTGAGCTGCTTCTCCTGGATGAGCCCTTGGAGTGAGCAAAGCCCCTAACTTCCCACCAGCAGAGTTTCAGGAGAGGCTCGTTGGTGAGCTGAGGCTGGCAGTGTCATGGGTGGAGCCCTCTCCCTTTTTGACTGTTGTCACCGGTGGGCATTGTTTTCCCGGGCGGTTAGGAAGGCAGAGTTGCGTGCACGTCCGCGGGCTGCAGGAGATGGCGCTGGGGTCCTTTCTCTGTGGATCCTCTCCAGGATCTCAGCCTGCACCCTAAACTCAGTGACCAGGAGGCAAATGTAGAGAGGCTCAATGGGCCACGTGCTCCCACAATGCCAGGAAGCCAGATGGCAGTGTGCCCAGGCCGTACGTCCGGATGAGGACCTCCTCCAGGGCTTCCGGAGGCAGGTGGCAAGAAATCGTCTCTTTCTTTTAGACATTGGCCAGAAGTGAGCGATGCCTTTCTGGGTGGTTTGAGCCCCGGGCACTTGGGAAGCCGGTGGAACCCAGGCTTTCTCAACCCTGGGGTGGCTTCAAACAGTGTGCTTGCCTGAGCGCATGCAGTTGTTGGGTAATGGTGGTGTGCAATCAGAGGTGAGGACGGCCAGGCTCCCTCTGAGCTTTTGGGCAGCACCGGGATGGAGGGAGCATCTTTCCAGCCTGTGAACGGGAAGACCGGACTGGGGCAGGAGATGGGTGTGCTGGGCCCCCTTCCTTTCTGTAGCTTGCTTTGTCCCCCCAACCTTGCAGGGACAATGTGGCTTTCAGAACAGTAACACCTCTCCCTTTCCCTCCTCTTTCTGCTCCAGATGTATGAGCAGTTTGCATCTGCAGAGTGGACCCCATTGCCCAGGATAACTTCTGGCACCCAGCTAGGGTGAGAAGGTAGGGACATAGATTTCCAGTGCTCAAGCCAATTTCTCAGATTCTCTCTCCCCAGCGAGGGCTGTAAGCCTATGGGAGCCTCCCTCCCCATCACCTCCTCCTCTGTGTGGGTGGACGGTGGGTGGTAGGGATGTTTCTGGAGTAGGAGTCCTTTACCTGGAAACTTGAGGTCTGGGAGGGAGATTGCTGTGTTCCCCACCCCGGCATTATGGTTTTACTTTAATGAATATACGAATATTTATAAGGACTGTATTTGGTTCCTTCCAACGTAAATCCCATAAACTGATCTTGTCATAAGCCACGACAGTCTCCGAGAACTGCTCGAAGGTTTACTGTACCCAGGAGAGCGTGTGTGTAGATACACACTCGCCTGGTACACAGCCTCGTAAAGTGACACAAAGCGGGCAGCTACCAAGAGGTAAGGCCCCCGAGGACCTACTCACCCTGCCTGTTGCCAGGCCCGGTGGCCTTTTTAACCAGGAAAGAGGTGAGGTTTGCAAGCAAAGGGGAATTTGGAAGATGAGCCCAATGCGCTTCCCAGACTCCACCAGCCACTTACTTCCTCTCAAGTGGAGCTGCTGTGGGCCTGGCAGCGGGTGGGGTTGGGAGGTGGGCCAGGTCTTGGTTCTGCAGGATTTTGCCCCATTGGGCAGGGCAAACCCTGCCCCCACTGTCCTACCTGGAACAGATGAGACATTTGAGACCCCTCTGCCCCTGGGCTTGTAGAGTAAGAGGATTTGCAGCTGAAAACTGCTCGTTCTAAATGTTACTCTAACTGTGGTCTGGGGACTGTGACAAGTACGTTTATCAGTTAGTTGTCACCACAACCCTATAAAATTGGGTCTATTATGATTCCATTTTACAAAGGAGGGAAGTAAGGAACAGAGAAGTTCAGTGATTTGCCTAAGGTCACACAGCTAGCACATGGCAGAGGGGGACCCCCAAATCAGGGAGTTTGGCTTCTAACCACCGTGCCATGTTGTCCTTCTGGGTTTCTTTGTGATTTACAATTTATTACCACCAGCCACTGATCGAAAGAAAAGAAGGTTAAACTTCTTCCTTACTCCACATGGAAAAAAGAAACTCCAGATAAGTTAAATGCTAAATGTAAAAATAAGTAAATCAAAAGTCATGAAAGAGAATTTAAGCAATCATGTTTTACCCTTAGGATGGAGGAGAATTTTTAAGTCAAGACAATAAACCTGGAAGGTGTATTAGAAAAGACGGATGTGTTTGATTATATAAAATTTTCCTAGTGACAAATTATACTATAAGTTAATCCAACAGGGTAATGATAAAATCGTGGGGGGGGGTGGGGGGGATGTGTGTGGAAATTTTCAATATACACTGAAAGATTGCTTTTAAAAAAAGCTTTTAAATTTATGAAAAAATTAGCAAACAAGTAGAAAAATGGGCAAGATATGTGAATAGGCAATTCAAAGGAAAGCAAGTCAAAAGACTCATAAATATATAGAAAGATGTAGAACTTCATTAGTAATTAGTTAAATGCAAATTAGAATAATGTGATTATCAAAAATTAAGAAGAGCGACACCCATTATTGACAAGAATTGAGGGAAAGATCTCAGATACTAGTGGTGGAAAAGTGAATTGTGTAGGCATTTGGGAAAGCAATCTAGCGATAACTACGAAAATAAAAAATATGATCTACACTTCTCAGTGGTCTTACCCTTGGGACTCTACCTTATGGAAATAAATGCACCAACAAGTAAGGATTTATGTAAATAAATTGTGTGCCAAACACTGGACACAAGATCATGCCCGTGGGTTGGAAAATGCTTGAATAAACTTTGTGTATTCAGATAAAGAAGTATTGTGCAGCCGTTGAAAACATGAGTTAGATCTGTACTAGTCACTAGGAAAGATTGTCATGATGTATCCTTTTTTCTTTTTTTTCCATTTCTCTTTGGAAATAATTGCAGACCTTTTGGAAAGTTGCAAAAGTAAGACAAAGAATTCCTGTATTCCCCTTCACTTGGATTCCCCAGTTGTTAACTTTTTACCACATTTACTCTCTCTCTCTTTCTATGGGTAGATATGGATAATTTTTCATGATTTTTTTCTTTTTGCCTAAATATTTCAGTATGTGTTTCTTAAAAATGACGACGTTCTCTTCTGTAATCACAGTGCAAGTAGCAAAGTCAGCAAGGGAACACTGGTGTAATACTATTACTTATTCTGCAGCCCTTTGTACCACTGCTGTCCTTTATCACAACAACAACAAAAAATTCAGTGTCTAGAATACAATCCAGGATCAACATGATTCAGGATCCATATTGCATGTACTTGTCATGTCTTTTTAACCTTCAACCTGGGACACTTCCTCAGCCTTTCACTGTCTCTCTTGACTTTGACATTTTTGAAGAGTCGAGGCCAGTGGAATGCCCTCAGTTTGACTCGTCTGATGTTTTCTCATGATTAGATGTAGGTCATGCCTCTTTGGCAGGAGTATCATAAGATGTTAACCTTTCTGAATGCCATGATGTATTAATTTCATATTTCTAAGTACATTCACAGAGCTGTACAACCATCGTCACTATCTAATTTGAAAACATTTTCATCAAATGTTTCCTAGTAAGAAACCCCATACTCTTTAGCTTTCACCCCCAAATCACCCATGCCTCCAGCTCCGGGCAACCGCTAATCTACTTTCTGTCACGATATATTTACTTATTCTGGACATTTCATGTAAACAAAATCATGCATGTGGTCCTTTGTGTGTCTGGCTTCTCTCACTTAGCATAATATTTTCAGGAATCATCCATGTTGTCACATGTGTCAATACTTTCTTTTTTGGGATAATATTTCATTGTATTGTCACATCTTATTTATCCATTCATCTACTGATGGACATTTATTTCCACCTTTTGGCTAATATCAATAATACTGCCATGAAAATTTGTACAAGTTTTTGTGTAGGCATGTGTTTTCATTTATCTTGGGTGTATACCTAAAAGTGGAATTGCTGGACCATATGGAAAGTCTGTGTTTAAAAAGATTGTGTTGGTCAGGGTTCTCCAGAGAAGCGGAGCCAATAGGATGTGCATATACAGAGAAGAAGATTCATTATAAGGAATCGGCTCATGTGATCATGGAGACCAGCAAGTCTAAATCTGCAATGTGGGCCAGTGACAGAAGGCTGGATACCCAGGAGAGCCAGTGACGCAGGTGAAGTCTGAAGGCATCACCTGGAGGACTCTCTTGCTTGGGTAGGCTGGTCTTCTTGCTCTGTGAAGTTGTTTGTCTCTTTTTGTTCCTCTCTTTCATGTTGGGCACTTTCCTGAAATGTCTGATGATTCAACACTATCCGTTCATGTTTAAGAAGGAGGCGTGAAATGGCAATTAGAAGTCTCGTGTCTCGTGCAGGCCTCATGGGCTGGGGTTTCGTTAGGGTGACTAGATTGTCGGCTGGACTTTCCATAGGAGGATCCTCAAATCTGGAGATGTTTTCTCTGGGGATTCGAGATGTGCTGAATTTCTCACAAGCCCTCTGACTTCTGGTGGTGGAGGTGGTATAGACTTGGCTAAGGGATTCTGGAGAGAGTATTTTGTCTGGCTCAGATTAAGGTTCATTTCTCTTGCCTTTGGCTTGTCACATAGTTGGATCTGGGAATTAGGAAGCTGCCTCTGCCCCCACTGCAACTTTTTACTGCTCTTAGTATCCCAGAGTCTGGCACCTCCATGGTTCAATTTGCTCAGTGAATATACCTGTTTCTGTGGTAGGCTGGGTTGAGGGTGGGGCTAGGAGTGTGGAGGTAGAGGAGTGACTTTTCTGCTTGGGATGGAGGAGGGACCCGCCATTCTTGGTTGGTGGCACTCAATTCAGCCCTTTCGTGTCCTGCCACGGGATCCTCTCCAGTACTTTTAGTCTGTCGTCTCTCCTCAATGAGTATAATTCAGTCAAAGGGTTTATTGGGAATATTCCAGGTATCCAACATTAGGTCAAGTGCTGGGAGAGACCAGAAAGAAAAGACAAAGTCTGTGTTTTCAAGGAGCTTAGCATCTTAAGAGAAGAACTGCATGCAAATAGCGACAACGGCAGGGGTATGTCCTACCTGCTATGGGAGAGAAAGCAATGTGAAGCTGTAGGAATCACAGAGGAGAGAGTGTCTCCAGCATGTCACCGGGCAAGGTTTCCTGGAGGAGGTAAGACCTGGCTGAGTTTTGAAGGGTGAGTAGGGTTTCAATAGGCAGAGATGGGCATGGGGCAGGGAGTGAGGAGTGAAGGGAGAGGAGGCCTGCCCGTCTCTTCCCATGTATTTCTCCACCTGGGTCAGCAGCTCCTTTCTTTGTTGCCATGGTGTCAGCTCAGTCATTGGCACATGCTGGGCGCCCACAGTAGCAGGACTGGAGCAAGCTCCGGGGGAGGCCTCCGGCTCTGACTGCCTGAACAACTCTGCAGAACTGGCCTGCCAGGGGAGCTGCTGCCTCTGCCGTGGTCAGGCAGGTGGGAAATCAGGAAACCAGCCCTGGAACCCTTGAGGTGATGGCTTGTCGCATCGTTTGATCTGGGAATTGGGAAGCTGCCCCTGCCCCCACTGCAACTAGCTCTCAATGTCCATAAAGCTGGTGAGTGGCCCCTGGAATGCTTTTCAGAAAAACCCCATGTCTCTGTGGTCGTGCTTGCCAGAAGCAATAGCAGAACTACAGGACAATGGCTACACCACTCTTAGGCCTCCAGAACCGTGAGGAAATGCGTGTAATTGACGGCATCTAGTTCGCATCCAGAACCCCAGCAGCAAAGGCCTTTAGATTTGCAGTACGGGAAGGCAAGAGTGGATACCAAATGCTGTCCAGCCATATCGTTCACATATCTCGAAAATAATGTGATGGGTCCTGGGCCTCTGCGAGTCCTTTAACAGTGTTTCTTGCAATACCCGCTTCAGTTTATAAAGCATATTTATGGCGATAAACCGGACGATGATGGTTATTCATCTGGGTTGATCCCTAAGCAGGATGCCGAGGCTCTCCTCTTACCTCCTTGGTACTGAAGGGGACTTGAACAATGGATTATTTTGTTCTTTGTAGAGAGTAAAAATCTCGTCTGAAAGTTTTGCTCAAGGACAGGGAGGTGGTGCCTCTAGAATTTGTGGCAACGGTGTTGGGTGCCGACTCTGGGGTGGGAGGGCCACGCATGTTGATGTTTAGTCAGCGTATAGCTTTGGGGGCATTTGTTCACGACAGTGAACCAACTGTATGTCAGAGTTTCCTCCAACATGTCACGCTACTCTCTCTGCCTAGAGCATCAGCCCTCTCCTCTTTGTACCTGACACCTCACTCTTTAAAACTCAACTCCCCTAGAAAGACCCAGCGTCCTGTCAGAGAGGCAAACCAGACAGGAGCTGGGGTTTGCTTGGTGCAGTGTCCCCTTGCTATTTTCCTCCTCTGCCCAACCTTGAAGGGCTAGAGATCAGTATTACCAGGGGCAATGGTGGGTGCCCATCGAGGGAGTTGTTCTTCCTGAGATGGTCTCCAGTTGGCTGGGGAAAGGACGGGGAGTGGGGTGGGGGAGAAACTGGGGTGATGAGGCTGACCCTTCTGCCATCAGTCCAGCCCAGGCCAGAGGTTGCTTGAGAGTTGGCTTCCCTGAGGCAGGCAGGCCAGCAGGGTGGCGGGACCTCCTGGGATCTTGGAGAAGTGGAGAGTCATCGTCAAGGTCGTCTCAGGGGTGATCTCTCCCGTGCCCTTCACTTGACAGAGGGAGAATCTGAGGCACAGAGAGGCTGTGGCTTATGTCCAAAGGTGATTACTGAGTTCTGCAGGGCAAGTTCTGAGATCCAAGTTTTCTGATTCTCCGTACTTCCCCTACAAAGCCAGGACGAGCAGCATCTTGCTTTTAGCTGATGAGGTTGTAAGGGAGGTGCCTTTTTTTTTTTTTAAGCCAATTTGTAAAAGTGGATGCTGTGGTCTTGGGCTTCGTATGCCTCGGGGTAGAACAGATTCACCCAGACACTCCCGAGGATGCTGGCACCTTGATATAGGGAGGCGGGAGTTGCTGGCTGTGCCTTTTGGAGGTGAGAAGGCGAGAACCAGGAAGGCTAAGTGATACGCCCAAGGACAGATAGTAAATCAGGACACCTTCTCACCACGGTCACGGTCACGGTGTCTGCCCATTCATCCTCAGAACACACAGCTTCCCGAAAGATAGCTGATGTTTTCTCTGGAAACCCCCCAGCCCCCGGCCATGGCCCTATGTCTCAGTGCCCCGGGGGGCCTGTGAGCCGAACTTACAGGCTACGGAATTTAGGGGCCTCTGGGCCAACGCTCATGCAATGGCTTGTCCCAAAGCAACATTTCCCAGGACCCGTCCTGTAGCCTCTTCCCTGGAGCTGGGAACTAATGGAGGCCACCTGGGCTTTGGCTCTTGAATTTCATAACGTGCTTCTGTTTTGCACAGAGTAAACCACATGCTGTTTCTCAACCGGGCAGAGAAGTTCTGGGTTCGCTTCTTTGTAAGTGATGCTGTTAGGCAAGCCCTGTGTTGAAACACAGCACAGCTTCTAAAGCTGTTTTGGCTTTTGGCTTTTGTCCAGAAGCCTCAGCCCTTCGCCGGCAGTCAGCGCAGACCAGCCCAAGCCCGAAGGCCCGGAGATGTCGAGGAGGGAGAACTGATAGGCCGGGCTGCTTCCTGGTGGGGCTCAGTCAAGTCACCACACACCCTCTGAGTCTCAGTCTCCACATCTTTAAAATGGGACTCAAAGCGCGCTCCCCAGTGAATGCTAGAGAATGAACTGAATAATGCCTTTGGTGCACCTCGCTCTGCCAGCTCCCTTTCCAACTTCCCTCCCCCAAGCAACTGAGTCCCCACGTCCCTGCCAGGGACCCCTTGAGAGGTTGAGGAGAGTCACTCCAAGGTGTCCGGTGCTGGGTGGGGGGTAGGGAGGATGCGTCACACAGAGTAAAGGAGGAGAAGCGTTCACACTGCTGCTTCCCTTCCTGCTGTGAACAGTTCTAGAATGCAGGCATCCACCTGGGCAGTGAGATGCCAACAGCTGGGTCTGGGAAGCAGAGGTGGGGCTTATTTCCGGTCAGGGAGCATGGCCAGACCCCTGGTGTCAGCAAGCATCCCAGGGGAAGCAGATTTGCCCCTGGTGTTTCTGCAGGAGTGTTGTTGTTCAGCGTGTGGGCAGGGCTGGGGAGCCACGGGGGTGCTGGGGCAGCCTGCCAAAATCGAGAAATGAAACTGAGTTATTTGTAGTGAGGTGGATGGACCTAGAGTCTGTCATACGGAGTGAGGTAAGTCAGAAAGAGAAAGACAGATACCGTATGCTAACGCATATATATATGGAATCTAAGAAAAAAAAATGTCATGAAGAACCTAGGGGTAAGACAGGAATAAAGACAGAGAGCTACTAGAGAATGGACTTGAGGATATGGGAAGGGGGAAGGGTGAGCTGTGACAAAGCGAGAGAGTGGCATGGACATATATACACTACCAAACGTAAGGTAGATAGCTAGTGGGAAGCAGCCGCATAGCACAGGGAGATCAGCTCGGGGCTTTGTGACCACCTAGAGGGGTGGGATAGGGAGGGTGGGAGGGAGGGAGATGCAAGAGGGAAGAGATATGGGAACATATGTATATGTATAACTGATTCACTTTGTTATAAAGCAGAAACGAACACACCATTGTGAAGCAATTATACTCCAATAAAGATGTAAAAAAAAAAAAGCTCCCAACCCAGAAAGTCTCCACAAAGGAAGGAGAGGAAGAAAAAAGTTTATCATCAAATAAGCATTAACCAGAATGTGATGCTCCTCTCCGGCTGTCTGCTGAGAGAAGGCAGAGGCAGGAAGGAATCTCACCGCTCCTGTAGCTCAGCAGATGCAGCGTCCTCGTCCTCAAGGTAAACGACAGCTAGTCCTTATGTTAAGAGGACTCGCCGGCACCTCCTTCCACAGAGCTCATCTTAAATTTACCTGGTAATTAGAGTCACCATCTGGGTTCGTTCATTGCTTTTATGCCCAGGAAAGGTGAACGTCTGTCTTTCCGCTAGGAAGGAGTTTTGCAGCTTGGAGCCTGGCACCTGCTGAAGGGCACCTCCTGCCCACCCACAGAAACTGGGAGACAGGCCTGTTTCCCTCCGTGTTTCCAGACCTGGCTCCCAGGTCCTCGGGAAAGACACACCTAGAGCTGGCAAGAGGCTTACTTAGGTTCTAAGAAAGATGGACGTACACTTCAGAGAGACAGAGAAAGAATGTACACGCTTTCTAAAGCAAATCAAGCTCTGAGAAAAGGGAGACAGAAAAGCCTCTTCCCTTGTTTTCAGCAAGGAAGTCAGCCTCTTGCTTTTAATTTGTAACTACGCTTCCAGCCCCTGCGCGGGAAACGAGCAGCAAATTCCAAGGTGAGGGTCACCCCATCTGGCTAGCTGGGTCTCCCCTCACAGGCTGCGGGGATGTGGGGTGTGGTTTAGACTGGTTCAGGAGGGGCGTGGGCACCCTGCGGGCGGGCTGTGCAGAGGGGGCCGCCGGCGTGGGCGCAGGTCTCCCTGGGGTCTCTGTGCAGGTGAAGTCGAGGCTCAGGAGGTGTGGGGCTAGGACGAAACCAGACAGCCAACCGGGTTTCTGAAAACTCGGTGTTAACGTTCCTCCCAGCAGAGAGCTCACGTCCTGGAGCTCAGACAAGCCTTGCTCCCCACCGTGTCCACATGTCACAGGTGGATACCCCTCAGCAGGAGGGGTCTGGGCAAAGCTGAGGACTGACCTGGTGCCCAGTGGGTAATATTCTGGGATCCGCTGGGCAGCCGGGGAATCTGGCTCCCACCAGCCCGAGCCTTTCACGGAAGGACAGACGCCAGCGCACCCTGGCCTGGCCCCGGCCCAGCTCAGCAGGCTTGGGCTGAGCGTGGCAGGTGCCCGGCAGGAACCTGGGAGGAGAAGGAAGAAGGCTCTCTAACCCCCTTTTCCCTGTTGGGTTCTCTTCCTCTGCCCTCAGGTGACACCTCTGCTTCCTTGTAGAAAAGACAAACTTACCATTTAGATTGTTTCCGCAGCTCCTTTTACATGGGTTTCTTTGTTCCTTCTCCTCCGAGATGAGAGAGACAGAGAGGGACACACACACACACACACACACACACACACACACGCACGCACACACAGAATGGGAGGGTGACAGCGAGACAGACTCATCTGGTGGTTTGCCTGGGGATCCAGGACAGTCTTATATATATATTTTCTCACATATAGTCCAAGATCTACTTCAGACTCAAGTGGGCAGGTTACAAATGCAGATTCTTGGGCCGTGTGCACTTCCAGCACTGGACACTGGGAGCGGTCCTGGAATCTGCATTTCTATCCAGCCACCCCTGTTCTCCTCACACTGGAGGAGCTTGGCAAAGGGGCTCCTCCAGAGATGGGCTGCCTGGGGAAGGGGTGCTGTCGTCTGAATCTGCCGCTTTCTGTGTGGGTGCCCTTGGGCAAACCACCTAACCTCCCTCTGTCAAAGAGAGAGAACCCTGCACAGCAGTTTGGGGAGGGGTTACATGAGAACACGTATTCACAAAGGTCATAAAACTGCAAAGGGCCAAGGAGAGAAGTATAGTACTGTTGCTACCTGGGAATCCTCCGGGCCTTTAAGCATCCTGATGTTTGGAAGATACTGAGTCCCTAAAGCATCAGACTCTCTTGTCCCACTGGCTGGGTCCACTCCTTTGAAAGATGTTCAGAGGAGACTCCAAAGGGAACTCCAGAACCAACCTGCTCCGTTTGGGGAAGTGCACGAGGCCCCTCTTCCCAAGTCTGCGCATGCTCGCACCAGGCACCAGTGACGTCATCTACATCTTGCCCAGGTAGGAGGGAGCCGCGTCCGCTTGCTCCACTAGGGGCGCCATCGAGGTCGCAGTGCCCGGGCTCCTCCTGCAGGACCCATGTTCCTCCGGGTCTCATTTGAGGTCCAAATGAGCACCTTACACGACGTGAGGAAGTAAAATACACGACCAGGTACCCATGGGTCCTGCCTTCAAGGGTGTGCTGATCCCCGCAGTGGGATTACAGTCTTGTTGAGGCCAGTGGGCTGCGTTGAATATTTGCATTTCTTTTTTTTTTGCATTACGTGCAAAAGAGGCCACTGTTGTGGCCTCTCCCGTTGCGGAGCACAGGCTCCGGAGGCGCAGGCTTGGCGGCCATGGCTCACGGGCCCAGCCACTCCGCGGCATGTGGGATCTTCCCGGACCGGGGCACGAACCCGTGTCCCCTGCATCGGCAGGCGGACTCTCAACCACTGCGCCACCAGGGAAACCCAATATTTGCATTTCTATATAATCTTGGCACAATGCTAATTTGACAGTCAATAGATTCTTGTGGAATTGAAGAGTTTTTAGCCCCTGGTTTTCTCAGATCTGGCCCTATGGGAATCTAATAAAATAAAAAAAAAATAATAATAAAGAACTTCCTATAACTCAGACACCAGAGCTAACTGTGTTATCTATGAATTATCTCCTTTAACCCTCCCAACAATTTATAAGCAGGTACTATCACCTCTTAACCTACTGATGAGGAAATGGACGCTCATAGCAGTTAAATTAAGGGCCCAAAGTCATACAACTGCCGGTAATGGGGGCTGGAACCAAACCCGTGTTAGTTCCTTCCTGGATTCTTTTTCCCCTGAATTAATAAATAGCCCTTTATAAAAATGCAAATACTGTAGTAATGGCCGCTCCCCTCATGCCCAAGCTCACCCAGAAGAATTATGGTAAGAAGGAAAACGATATTTCATTGGTAATAGTGTCTTCTGTGTGTACGACTTTGGTTTCAGTTATTTATTTATTCATATGTTTTGGGGGTTATTTTTTTAAACCATTTCAAATGACATTCACAAACTCCATGCTGTTTGATCGTCACATCAGCCTGGTGAGACAGCTGGTCAGGGAAGGTATTGCTGTGTTTTCTTTGGGGAAGGAGACTCAGAGAGGCTGTGATTTGCTCAAGGACCACGTGCGGGGAAGTGACAGGCTTTTGCCTGAAACAGCAGACTGGTCACTCCCATCCCAGGAAAGCCCAGGGGAGCCAGAGCCCAGGGGGCACTTGTAGGGCTGGGGGGGGGGTCTCCAGATCTTGGGTTGGGGGCTCAAAGGCTGAGAGTAGCTTTAAGTCAGTCACAAAAGCTTCAGTCTCCTACTTGATAAGAGTCATGGTGTTTGGACCATTTGTTAATTGAGAAGATATACGCATATGGATACAAAAAGCCACGATGGGTTCACCAATGCTCTCAATGAATGTTTTAATTTTATGGGTCAATAACAGAATCTCTGTATCCTTGGTAAGTGGTAAATTATGCGCGTGAGAATGTAATGAATCTACCCTCCTGATAAGTCCCCGGGGGTGGGGGCATGGGGGAGGGTAAGGATTTCAGGACCTCTTGCAATTCCTGATTTCTCCATTCTCCATCCTTGTCCACCTCTGCCCCTCACCACCACCCTAGGTTTGTAAGAAAAGCTGCAGAGGATGATTCGTTTCAGGGCCACCTGCCAAAGTGTTGGAAATGAGGGTCTTCTGGGGTCTAAGGAGAGAGGGGGACCACCCTGAAGAAAGACCTCTTGGAATAGAGTCTGCGTTGCCGGCTATCTGACTCAAGGGGCAAAGTCAGCAACGGGACTGGCATTAGGCAGAGCTGCAGCGGCGACCCAGAGTGGGATTGGGAAAGGTGGTCTTGTGATGAGTTGCCAGGAGGAAGGGCTCAGACAGTGGGATTCTGCATAGGGTGCAGGTAGGTTTGGGAGGCACTGAGGTATTCAGGTGCTTTTTATTTTTATGGGTATACTATTCTATTGACATTTAGATTTCACCAGCAATGAGCTCACATATATGCTGGCCATACGTTCAGAGTTTTGAAATCAAGATAAATGCACGGACAGCTCTAAGGGTGCTGTGTATGTAACCCTGCACGATATAGTCAACAGTTAGACAGTCTAAGGGGTGGTAGAACTATACACTCAGGAACACTTAGGAGCACAAGTATAGGGACAAGCCCTGGCATTGGAGGAGAAAACCCGCCATTCGGGATGGAACAGAGCTCCTTGGTTGCCGACAGAATCTCCCCTTAACTTCAGACTTGAGACAAACCGAGGGAGTCTGTCACGATACAAAAACCCCTGAATTCAGGACAAACAGCCACAGGACAGATTGACCAGAGCCAATTCGGATTGTGGGGACCAGTCTGAAGCGAGCAGGGTTGGCTGGAGGCTGGAAATGTTGCAGCTGAAGTGCAGGATCTGTAGATTAGAGCAACTGTCTGCTAAAAACTGCTTGTTTCCAAACAGGTTCCTAAGATGCTTTTCCCAAACAGGGCAGGTGCTTCTTACAGGAGTGTCGTGTCAGCTCTGCTGCAGCCCTCAGAGGCTAGGAAGGGATGGGGACTCAATGCGGATCACCTGTGTCCTTGCACTCTTCCTGGGGGACAGGAAGATGAGTGAAGTGTAGCTCTCTTATTTTTGCCTCTGTAGAGAATGAACAAGGTAAGTTTTCTCTGCTCTCCAGTACGTGTGGGCAGGCTGAGCCTTTGGAGTTTGAATTCTGGCGTCTCTTGTTATAGGGGGTAAACAAGTACTTTATAAGCTGTTGGACACAGTATGCCCTTGTGCAAATAAATGAAAACTGCCCACGTGAGAAAAGCGAAGACTATTTATGCAGAGCTGGTGAGAGCGAGGGAGTCAACCATCATCGTTTGTGTTTTGACAGAGACTCAAAGGCAAGCGGAGGAGTGGGAAAGCTTGATAGTGGAAGAGGGAAGGTTTCAGGGGTGCCCTGACTGGAGGTGGTTGACATGAGGAAGCTGGGGGGCGGCTCACTAGAAGCCGGGTGTCATATGAGATTGGCTAGGGGTGTGTATTTGGCTTTCTCTGGCTGTTCCTAAGTTAGAAGTGCTCAGGAGGTGGGGACAAATATTAAGGCAACTGTCAGTTACTAACCAAGTCTGGGCCATTTGGGGCCAATTGTTACAGGGATTATCGTTTGGCTTCCCTGGTTGCCGGGCACGCTAGAGCAATACTCTAATTTCCTGGGCTGGTTACTATAGAAAATGGGTGGGCTTCCTGGCCTGGTTGCTGCAGATGGCGGGTCAGAATTCTGTTTGTGTATAGGGTCTGGCCATTGTCTGTCTGTCTATTCAGCCTCTCAGCCTTTCCCCCTCCAGCAGATCTGAGCCCATTAAGTGGATTCGCCTGGGTTGACCCAGGCGAGCGAGGAATGGAGTAGCAAGGGTGGAGTTTGGTGAGATTTGGTTGAAGAAAAACAAGGTGTGATTCAATGGAAAACTATGCATCGTCTATAGTACACCCTTTGGGGTTGGGTTATCAGAGTCTAGCCCTGTTCATTACCTGGGGCTATTCTGCCACTCTTTGTAAGTTGTAAGAAACTGAGAGGCATGGAAATTGGCTCCTGTCCTGTAGAGATGTGACTGGTTTCCCCCTACCCTCTTGGAAAAAACAGTTTTGTCTCCATTTGTAATTCATCCCAACATTGCTTTTTCCACACAAATTGTGCTGTTTTGCCTTTTCCTTTGATCCCGTTATAACATCTGCATGTATCCCTCATGCCTTTTAAATACATGTTTATTTGTATATTTGTATGAGAGTCATGGTTTTACCTTTTTCTCCAAAGTATCTTTTAATTCTGTGTGTGTGTGTGTGTGTGTGTGTGTGTGTGTGTGTGTGTGTGTGTTTGTGGATGGATGGCCACAGGTGTCCCTGGGTACCAGGTATGAAGCAGCGTGACCTTGAGAGTGATGAAGGGCCTTGGGGCTGGGCTCGTCTGTCCAGAGAGGGTTTTTCGTGTGGCCCCTGGGCAGAGGGAAGATATTGGTGGTGAGGTCCTTCCTGTGGATTCTTGTATGACCCTGGACTTGACTGAGGTTGAATTTCTCACCAGCTCTGACTAAGGTATGTGTGTCTGTGTTTGGAAAGGGGCAGGCTCAGGGCCAGATTTAATTTGGTTTGGAAAAATTAAGAAGTTTGATGTTTCCTGCATCTAAGATGGATGGGGCCAGTGTCTTGGCTGCTGGATCTTGGAGGTTGGTCTGGGCTTGCTAAGAACTTTTGTGTAGCCATGTGTCTGCATAACAGACTCACTACAACTCCGGTGGGTTTGGAGACAAGGCGGGGTTTGGAGACGTTGTGTGCAGATGACTGGTACGGAGCTTCATTAGAAAACAAAAATAGAGCTACCATATGATCCTGCAATCCCACTCCTGGGCATATAGCCAGAGGAAAACATGGTCCAAAAGGATACATGCACCCCAGTGTTCATTGCAGCACTGTTTACAATAGCCAAGACATGGGAGCAATCTAAGTGCCCATCAACAGAGGAATGGATAAAGAAGATGTGGTACACATATACAGCGGAATATTACTCAGCCATAAAAAGAATGAAATAATGCCATTTGCAGCAACATGGATGGACCTAGAGATTATCATACCAAATGAAGTAAATCATACAAAGATAAATATCACATGATAGCGCTTATATGCAGAATCTAAAAAAATGATACAAATGAACTTATTTACAAAACAGAAACAGACTCATAGACTTAGAGAATGAATTTATGGTTACCGGGATGGGGGAAGGGTTGGGGGGAGGGATAGATTAGGAGTTTGGGATTGACATGTACACACTGCTATATTTAAAATGGATAACCAACAAGGACCTACTGTAGAGCACAGGGAACTCTGCTCAATATTCTGTAGTAACCTAAATGGGACAAGAATTTGAAAACAGAATAGATACACGGATATGTATAACTGAATTCCTTTGCTGTATACCTGAAACTAACACAACATTGTTAATCACTTATACTCCAATATAAAATAAAAGTTAAATTCAAAAGTTATAAAAGATAAACAGTGAAAAATTAAAAAAAAAAAAGAAAGGGAGGGGCCTGGAAGGTGAGTGTGACGATCGCGTTTCATACTCTGAATGACTAAACGCAGCAGCCGTGACCATCACAGCACAGAAACTTTCCGCAGTAAGACAGAATCGAGCTCTGCATACCTGAACCACTTCCTGGAGAAAGAGCACGGCACCGTCATGAGTGAGCATTTGGTCATCCTTCCTGCCCAAGCCTGGGCCTGACTCCCGAGACCTGGGCCAATGCTGTGGGCAGGGAGTGGCCAGCTGGGCTTACAATGATGAGAACGGTGAGCTACCAGGAAGTGAGGGCGTTTTGGGGGGAAAACGTGCCACCTTGGGGAGGAGGCCTGGAACCTTGGCTCGACGGCTCAGCTGAGATGCTGGGGCTACAGCAGCTCTCGGAGGCCGAGCAATCATGTTGCTGAGGAAATGCCTGGGGCTCCCGGGGCTCACGCTCCAGTGTCTTTGGCTGGGTGACCTATCTGTGGGCGCCTTTCAGGGACCTGGTTGTTCTAGCTCCTTTTAGAAACCTTCCAGGTGGGGGTTGAAGTTTGGGATTTGAGATCACTGGGTACTGGCAGAGGTTTTTGGTCTTGGAAATGGAGAGACTGAATACACAAATGGACAACAGCCAGAAAATATATAAAAGCAGAACTCTGACCCACAATCTGCAGCAGTTTGCCCGGGAAGCCAGCCTGTCGTCTGTAAGTTAGGCTTGTCAAAAGTCAGAGTCCTGCTCTAGCGGCCGGCCCAGGAAGCCAGACCCTAACCCCTGCAACGATTGGTCCCAAATGGCCAGGACTTGATTCATAACTGACAACTGTTCGAGTTTTTTTGTTTTTTTTAAGTTTAAAAAAATTTTTTTTAATTAATTAATTAATTTATTTTTGGCTGCGTTGGGTCTTCGTTGCTGCGCGCGGGCTTTCTCTAGTTGCGGCCAGCGGGGGCTACTCTTCGTTGTGGTGCACGGGCTTCTCATTGCAGTGGCTTCTCTTGTTGCAGAGCACGGGCTCTAGGCGCGCGAGCTTCAGTAGTTGTGGCTCGCAGGCTCTAGAGCTCAGGCTCAGTAGTTGTGGCTCAGTTGCTCCGCGGCATGTGGGATCTTCCTGGACCAGAGCTCGAACCCGTGTCCCCAGCATTGGCAGGTGGATTCTTTTTTTTTTTTTTTAAAGAAGATGTTGGGGGTAGGCGTTTATTAATTAATTAATTTATTTTTGCTGTGTTGGGTCTTCGTTTCTGTGCGAGGGCTTTCTCTACTTGTGGCGAGCGGGGGCCACTCTTCATCGCGGGGCGTGGGCCTCTCACTATCGCGGCCTCTCTTGTTGCGGAGCACAGGCTCCAGACGCGCAGGCTCAGTAGTTGTGGCTCACGGGCCTAGTTGCTCTGCGGCATATGGGATCTTCCCAGACCAGGGCTCGAACCCATGTCCCCTGCATTAGCAGGCAGGTTCTTAACCACTGCACCACCAGGGAAGTCCCAAGTGCCCTAGTTTTTGTCCCTACTTCCAACTTAGGACCAACCAGAGAAAGGCAAACACGTATCCCTGACCAATCACATAGGATGCCCGGCTTCTCGTGAGCTGGCAACAGCCTCCAATCAGAGCACCCCTGGAGCCTTCCCTTTCTTCCATTATAGAGCTTTCCCACCCCTCCGCCTGCCTTTGTGTCTCTGCCGAAACCAAGTGACGGTGGATAACTCCCTCGCTATTGCCAGTTCTGAGTAAAGAGCTGTGACTGGTTCTCATCTGAGTGGTCTTTGTTTATGGAAACAAAAGCTTGGATCTGACCCATGGTGAAACCTATCACAACGTGGGCAGGGCCAGCTCAGAGGGCTCCTGACTCAGAGCCCCTCCCGGTTCCTGGAGTTGGAGCGAGATTGGGGTGGGGGGTGACACAAGGCTTGGGCAACAGTTTCAGTGGGTCCTTACTGGGCCCCGAGGGCAGGGAGACAGGAAGAGGTTTCACAAGAGTGGAGGTCCTGACTGCTGCTTTAGGCTCCTGGGAACTTCAGAGATCTGGGAGCCCCTGAAGGCCTGCTGCTGGGTCAAGGGGTCCCCAGAACCCAGCACAGGCCTTGGTGGCTGCCTGCAGTGGGGTGGCCCCCGGTATCTGCAGAAGGTCCGGGACTGTAGAAGGAGAGCCAGGCCCACGAGCAGGTGAGAAGACCAGCCAGGTGTGGATGGGGTTACAGGTGTTAAGTTTTTTGTTTTGTTTTTTTTGTGGTACACGGGCCTCCCACTGCTGTGGCCTCTCCCATTGCGGAGCACAGGCTCCGGATGCGCAGGCTCAGCGGCCATGGCTCACGGGCCCAGCCGCTCCGTGGCATGTGGGATCCTCCCGGACCGGGGCACGAACCCGCGTCCCCTGCATCGGCAGGCGGACTCTCAACCACTGCGCCACCAGGGAAGCCCTCAGGTGTTAAATTTTAACTTAAAAAATTATTTGACATAATTTTACATTTAGAGAAAAGTTGCAAAAATAGTAAAAAGAATTCCCACAACATTCACCTAGTTTGCCAAATGTTAACATTTTAGTGTTTATTTTGTTCTTCTCCACTGCCTCCCCTACCCTGTGTGTGTGTGTGTGTGTGTGTGTGTGTGTGTGTGTGTGTGTGTGTTTATTTTTTCCTGAACCATTTAAGAGTAAGTTGTAGGCGTATCTTTTTATTCCTAAATACCTTAGGGTGTATTTCCTGAAAGCAAGGAATGCTTTTATATAACTGCAGCACAGTGATCAAAATCAGGTCCTTTGCACGATATCCTTATCCAATTACAGACCTTGTACCAATTCTCCCGTTTGTCCCAACGATGCCCATTAGAGCCGAAGGCCATTCGTAGCATCTGGGTGTCCTCTCTCTTCAGCCTCCTTCCTCGGGACCAGGTCACTGTCTTTTCTGTGTTTCACAATGTTGACCCTTTAGAAGAGCGTGGGTGAGGCACTCTGTGGAAGGTCCCTGCTCTCTGTCCGGTGTTTGCTTGTGGTTGGATTCAGGTTTGCACCTTTGCTGGGAACCCTGGGGTCAGGCCGACCTCCTCTCATGCCTCACGTAACTGACTTTGAAACCACGTGGACGTCTGGGACTCCATGTGTGGTTCTGAGATGCAGCTGTGCCCCAGGGGCTACAAGAATTCCAGTCAGGAGACCATCTGGCCTTCTGGTAAAAAGCCCCTACCCCAGGGAAGGCTTCCTGCCATCTCTGTGGCGATCAACAACCAACAGAATGGCGGGATGGATTTTCCTGGCTGATAACAGTGACCTACTGACGTGTGTGATGTGATCGAGCCCCGCGCCCTCCTTGCTGAGATGAAAGGCCCATGTTGTAGAGAACGTTCTCCACGCCTGCGTAAACAGGACGTCAGGACTCTCCACAGGGACGATGCCCCACTCATCCTGAGTCCAGCCCAGGTCACAGGTGGGTTCCATCACCTGATGCCCGCCTGGCTTTGGCTCGAATGGATACTCTATGCCAGCTGTGGTCTGGAGCACACTGGCACTCTCTTGAGCCTGCCTAATAGGATGTACGAACGTCCTTTGTCCTTGCTGGCTAATAAACGAGATTAGTTCAACAACGCCTGTGTATGTATGAGGCAAAAGTTGGTCTTAGACTTGCTTTCATTGTAACCTGGTGGCCGGCTGTGGTGGGAGCTGCCGGTGTCACTGGCGACCTGGGAGTCGTCCCTGGCTGACGTCACCTTCTAGGAAGTTCCTTCAGTCCTGCCACAGAACGGCCTTCGTATACATCAGCTCCTTTCCCATGTCTCCTTTCACGGGAACCGGGGTGTGCAGTGGAGCGGATGGCAGGTCATCAGGGTCAGGGATCTGTGGGGAGGGACTGCTTCCTCAGGGCCCCATCCCCCAAGGCCGGGCCAGGCACCAGGGTCACTCTGGCAGGTGGGAGGTTATCTGTGGCAGGGCCAGTGGGGCTCGTTGCACCAGCTCTGACTTACCCCATCCCTCACCCTGCACCCCGTCTTCCGCAGAGGCACTGCCTTCCAAGCATCTGGCCCCGTTTCCCGGCCTCTGGCCTCTTTTTCCCCGCAGATGCCTGTGCACGGCCAGGAGGCAGGGCCTGCAGGTCCCGGCCTGACCTGGGAGAGGGTTCTGGAAGGAACTGGGTCAGAGGCCTGGCAAGGCTGACTCGACACTGAGCCAGGCGCCCAGGGCTCCCTAAATTCCCTCCGACGGCAGGAGGTAGGTCCCAGCCCCTGGGGTGGGGCTGTGCACGTCTGTGAGGCCAGGAGCCCTGGCAGCCAAGGCTGGGAGCGGGCAGGCCACTCCTCGACCCCCAGACACACACAGCGTTGTTTCCAGGGGGATTTCACCTCCCACCAGCTGTCTGTCTAGGTGCCTTGAGCCCCTGCACTTCAGGCTGGTTTCTCGTGCCCAGGGCGTTAGTGAGTTGGGCTTAGTTTTGCTGAAGTCGCCAGCCTTTCTTGGTGCTTTGCTTGTGCTCGGCACTTTGCCGCATGCTGGTTTAGTCCTACAGCAACCCTGGATTGATACTGTTATTGCCTGATGTGCAGAGGAGGAAACAGGTCCAGAGAGATTAGGAGTTGTGCCCAGGCCACCAATGAGCAGAGAATCGTGGCCACCTTCGTCTCAGCTCCTTGAACTCTTAGTAAGTGTGCGTCAGACTCGGTGGGACTAGTGACTGTTACTGCTCCGGGGTTCCCCATCCTTGAACATCCTCACTTGATCTCTAAGGGCTGTTGAAGATCAGGGTGCAGACTCTACCCCCGGGGCAGGGCGGGGGCTGAGCTTCTGTCTGGCACCCAGCACTGTGCTGTGCTGAGCCTGGGACCCGGCGTCGACCCTGGAGGGCGACCAGGCGACCAGGCATGGGGGAGTGGGTTTGGAGAGAGCCTCTCACCTACCCGTCCTTGGAAGGCATTTTGCCTTTGGCCTCATTCCACCTTGGCAAGAGTAACAAAGCAGGTCGCTTCTTGATGGAACGTGATAGACTCAACCATCAGTGTGAACTACGGGTTAGCAAAAGAAGATGGTAAACAGACACGTCCCATTTCTTCAGGGACATGACATTCTGGAGTGAAGGGTTCTGTTGCTACATGCTGGGAACTTAGAGGATGGTTTCAGTCTTGTTGGGGATGTTTGCCATCTTTCCTGGTGTATTTTAATCTTCTGAGGATGTGGGTGGCCATCGGACCCGCGTTGCCGATCCCCTCCCGGTGCAGTGCTGAGCTACCTCCTCCAGCCCCAGGCACGAGGGCTCTGCCGTGTCCCTCCTGGCGCTGAACTGGCAGCTGCCCTTCCAGCCTCCCTGGGCGGTGGGGATGGGATCATGGGCTCCGGAACCACAGGGCCCAAGGTGGAGGTTCGGCTCCAACGTGAGCTACTACTCTCGGGTGGTTCAGAGCAACGGCATTGAGTGGTGTCACAATTCTGGTGGCTGGAAGTCACAGGTCAAGGTGTCCACAGGCTCAGGCTCCCTCTGGTGACTCCAGGGAGCCTCCGTCTTTGCCTCTTCTGGCTTCTGGTGTCACCAGCCATCCTTGGCATCCCTCAGCTTGTAGGTGTGTCATTGAACTCACACAGCTGTCTCCTACTGGTGTGTCTTCACATTGTCATCCCTCTTGTGTGTCCATCTCTGTGTCCAAATTTCTCCTTTTTATAAGGACGCCAATCATATTGGATTAGGGTCCACCCTAAGGACCTCGTTTTAACTTGGTTACCTTGGTAAAGATGCAGTTTTCGGCTCAGGTCACATTCTGAGGTGTTGGCGGAGGGAGTTGGGACTCCAACATGTCTTTTTGGAAAAAGAGAATTCGACTCCTAACCTGCGCTCTTTTGACAAGTTACTTGACGTCTGCATACCTCAGTTTCTTTATCTGCAGAACAGGGCGGCTAGTACATCATAATACTTACCTCATAGGACTGTTGGGATGATTAAGTAAGTGAATATGTAAATAAAGTGCTTGGAATAGAGTCAGGCGCTTAGGTGCTCTGGGAGAGAGAGTGGGTCTGATCATGACCCCTCTTCACACTCGCAGAGATGCAGGTGGTGTAGACGCTTACCAAGGGTGTGGTAAGTTGGATTAGGAACCAAAGTCAGTCTGGACCCAGGGATGGCTCCGGGGGAGGCCGGCGGGGAGACCAGCATCACCCTGGGTGGCTGATTGCACCCGGAGAGCACAGAGCCTGGTCTGGAAAATGACTTTCTCCTTCTGCTTTTTCAAAGAATTGTCGTCTAAGCTGGCGAGGCTTGGATACTCATCGGGGAGCAGGGGAGGACTTCAGCCCTTAGTCTTTAACCGGGTGAAATCCCACCACCAGGGCTTCCTCATCTACAAAGGGAGGGGGTGCCCTGGGGGACCCCAAGCGTCTTCCCACTCCAACAACCTGTGGGTCCATGGATACCCAAGAACAAGGGCAAAACCCATGGTGTTCTGACCAAACAAGCCCCAATGCATAGTTTGCTTGGTTCTACTAGAATTTGGCCCAAGATGGCCCCAAAGCTTGGGCGGCTCCTCGGGCCTTGTTAGAATGGTCCAGCTGCCTCCTGTCTTTCAGGATCTGGAGGAGACAGAACTTGGGACTGTGGAGCCCCTGGGATTCTAAGATTCCCAGAGGATGAATAGCGGATTGATTGAATCCTACAGCACCCGGCGGATTCCTCTCCCCCCTCACCCGGGGCTGTCATAAAGTCTGGAGGTGGAATTCCTCTGCACCCCTTCCTGGGCTGACTCCTCTGGGTATAGGCCCAGGAGGGTAGGTCAGGGGGGCATGTCTGCCCGTGTGTGACCCTAACACTGTCTTCTTAGTCACTGGGAGAGTGGTCAGGACGCCTGTGGGTCATCTTCCTCTTGAGCCGTTGGTGGGGTGAGGGGTGCTTCCTTGGAGTATTTGGGAAGGGGGTCTTGCTTCTCCATTCAGACGCTGGAAAGAAAGGCATGAACCCGTGATTCAGGTAGGAGACCATTTACTGCCCTATTTGATTCTCAGTCATTGTTTTGAGAAAGACATGAGCTTGAAGTTGTGGGAGAAGGCAGGTATTTAACGCCGTGGCAAGTCTGTCAAGTCCACTCCGGAAGTGGACCCAGGCTAACAGAGTGTTCTGAATAGAGAAATAATTACGACTTGTTATCAATGCATCATCACTTTATGGTACATGACTAGTTTTCCTAAGTTAGTAACATGTATTTGCTGTAATTTTGTTTGTTTTTTACTTAGCAAGCCTTTTGGATACAGATGGGATCAGAACAAACGTCACCCTAGTCCTGTTTCAGTTGCCAGCACTACTGACGCCCCTACTTTTACTGCCTTAATGTAGCTGGATCAAGCCCGAGACATCGCAAGGTGAGGTGCCGCAGACTGTGGGCGGGGACTGAATCCAGCAAGAATTGACCTTTGACCCTACCTCGTGGAGGGAATTCCCCTGTGCGGAGGACCTTAGCATCGGTTACTGGTTCCTCAGCATCTCGCTTGTTGTAAATTGACACTCCTTTGTTTACTCCTTCATTTTTGTCATTTTCCTCCACTAGAATGTGAGTTCTTGGGGCAGGTTTTCAAAAATATATTAGAGACATGAATATGAATGAATGGGCTGCCGACCCAGACCTTGGTCTTTTCTGAGCTTGGTTGCTGTGAACTGAAGTCAGCTTCCCCTGGTTGACCTGAGTAGATGCTGGCCATTAGATCTGGAAGGTCAGTTGTCTGCGAGGCCCCTTTGATGAAGCCTGGCAAACCCAGGCCTCACCTGTGTCTTCCTTAGGGCCTGTCCTCTGTGAGTGAGCCTTGGAATTTTCTTACTTGTTTGTGTTTTCTCCCTGCGGCAGCCAAAGTCAGGGCCCTGGAGGAGATGAGCGGCCCGAGGCCTCAGGCAGCAGCTCTCAGTGCTGGCAGCCGGCCCAGAGACCACAGGGGAACTTGAGAGTATCGCCTGAGCCAGCCCCATGGCTCCCACCTGCACTCCCCGGGTCTCATTGGTGAGAGAGTGGCCTGGCGTGGGTATTTGTCAGACGTCTCTCGTGGGCACTCAGAGGTGAGAGCCACTGGAATAGCCCTTCCCACATTTTGTCCACATCAGAATCATCTGGGGGTGGGGGGCTCGTCAGACCCGAGTTGTTTGCTTCCTCCTCTAGTTTCTGACTCAGCGCTCTGAGGTGGGAGCTTAGAATCTCTGTTTCTTCTTTTGGGGGGCAGATGTGCCATGTGGCTTGCGGGATCTTAGTTCCCCGACCAGGGATCGAACCCGTGCCCCCTGCGCTGGAAGCTCGGAGTCCTAACCACTGGACCGCCAGGGAAGTCCCAGAATCTGCATTTCTAACGAGCTGCCAGGAAGCGCTGCTTTTGTCCGGGCCGCACTTTGAGAACTGCTGCCCCAGGGCTCCGTCACAGCCACCCTGATTCTCGCTGACCCAGGGCTTTCTGCTTCCTGCCCCTGCTGCCCCGCCTCCCCCCTTTCTCCAGCTGGGGGGCTCTTGCTTTGCCTTCTTTACTGGTCTGCCCTTTGCTGAGCTCTGGGTTCGCCCCGACAGGATGTAGAAAAAATTGTTTTTATCCACTTCTGTCAAGCCAAAGGAGATGGGAATGCTTCTAAAGGCGTTCTAAGTGGGGGGGAAACGGACTCCCCAGATGGGGAACTGTATGCATGGAAGTGGACGCAGTTGAGGGAGGCTGGGGCGTGGGCTCCGGGCTGGTTGGTTTGTGTTTGAGAGGCACACTTACGGGTGAGTCGTTTGGTATCTCTAGGAAGGGGCTAGTCCTTGGAGGGGTCAGCGAGGCCCCAGACGTCAAAGCTAGAACACAGACGTGCTTAATAAAAGACTTGGTTAATCCAGGGCGGTTTGCGGAGTAAAGGGGAGGTCTTGGCTCTGAACTTCAGATCCGTTTTAAAGTGTCTTTCCTAAGAGCACTGTCCAGTCCATAAACTATGGATTGGTGTGTCACTGCCCCTTGTCCTCCAGATTCAGCCGGTCTCTCCCATGCCATGTTAGGGGCGACCGTCCCCTTCCTTTTCCTCTCCGGTGGGCTGTCCCTTGCTCACGGTTCATGAACTGAGGCCAGCTACAGCCGTGTGAGGTCACTGATCCCACACAGGCTCCCTGGGGCAAGTGTAATAGCTCCGGGAGCGCTGGGTGAGGTGGGGTGACCGGGAACCGCACGGAATGGTGCCTCCTGTGAAAGCTGGAGTGCCAGACCCTGACGGGACATTGAGGAACCCGCTTCCTCTTTGTGATTCGCTTCACCCGAGGTCCTCAGCCCAGCAGCCAAATGCTGTGGAGCCTGCCCTTGACGTCCTGCCCTGGGGGCCTGGAGTGTTCTGAAGATGACACATCGGAGTTGGCTCAGCCTGAAGTCTGCATGCCTGTCGGGAGGGTTGGCAGGCGCCCATGCCCAGGTGCGGTTTTTTACATGACATGACACATGGATGAGAAGGCCGTGGGTGCATCTGGGGCCTGGCGGGGTGATTCCGGAACCATCACTGCTTCCCAGAAGCATGGCGCTTGGGTGTCAGCTGAGCAAATGTTCTGTGTGTCACTGAGATTATTAGAAAGCAGAGAACCATCCCATGACTTAGTGGAAGCTGGGGGCAGGGGCTCTATAGAAGCTGGAGGGGTATCAGGGCCGGAGGAGGTGGGAGGTGTGGGGAGGGCGGCCAGATCCGGAAACTCGCTTCCCGTCTGGATAGACGGGAAGCCGCGGGGACCGTTGGCAGGCACGTCTTCCTGGCCACCCTCGGTGATGGGACACGCGGCTGGTTCTCTGCAGCAGAGTGATATCAGCATGAATAATCCTTGCGTTGCTTCTCATAGAAGTCAAATCTCTAGGACAAGGAAATGTTGCTGTTTCTCGTTCTAAAGGAATGGAATGTCTCTACACCCCTCCCACCCATGGATGGCATGGTCCCATCTCCACGCGTGGCCTGGCAGTGCCCTGGGAGGTTGGCTTCTAGGTTTGTTCTTCTGGATGGGCCACGTCCCCAGCACCGGCCCCATGTCCCCGGCCCAGAGGTGGAGGATGAGGCAGAGGGAAGCAGGGGCACAGAGAGGGACAGTGGACCTCGAATCAGAGCAGCCTTCTGGAGTCTCCGGAGCCCACGGCAGAGGGAGGGCTTGGTTTGTGGATGCAGGATGCAACGGTGCGTGTGTGTGGGGGGAATGGGGAGCTCTGCGGCCTTCGGTGGGGCTGGGTGCCCTGGGGACGGGGTGTAGGCACGACACGGGCCCAGCGTCCAGCTGGCCTCTGTCCACGCCCCGGGCCCTGTGGGCAGGATGGGGGAGAGTGGGCAGTGGCCGTTAGAGTTCTCATCCCTTCGGGTGTCTCTCACTGGAACCAGGGTTAGGAGGAGGAAAGCCAAGGAGGAGCTGGAAAGAACTGAATACTAAACAGAGTCTCTCCTGCAGCTCTGGAATCTCTGTGCACGCTCTCTACACCACGCCGTCTAGACAGCCTTGACCTTGAGGTGTGGCGGGCACTGCGCTCTTCCAGTCCACACTTATGCAGACCCATTCCCGACACTCTGTAGCATCGTCAGGCACAGGCTCTGAGAACGGGAAAGGAATCTTCGAGCTCGTCAAGGCTGAATGTAACAGTCCCCTAAGCACACCAGGCTCCCCCCTGGAACCTGTGGTTTGGGTATCTTATACGGCAAAAGGGGTTTTACAGGCGTGATTAAGTGGTGGATTTTCAGGTGGGAAGACTATCCTGGATTATTCGGGGGGGCCCCACATAGAGTCACGAGAGTCCTCCTAGGAGGGAGGCAAGAAGGTCAAAGAAAAAAGGCCACGTGCTGATGGAAGCCCGGGGGAAAAAAGGGCAATGTGCTGGGGGCCGCAGTCAGGGCATTGAGGACAAACTCTAGGACGTGGAAAAGGTAAGAGAAGGATTGTCCCCTGGAGCCTTCAGAAGGACCTCAGCACTGCCAACACCTTGACTGTAGCCCCTTGAGACCATGTCGGACCTCTGACCTCCAGAACTGTAAGAGGATCCGGTGGTATTGTTTTAAGCCATTGTTGGTGGTAATTTGTTACAGCAGCAAAAGGAAACTAATACAGAACTCATTGACCTCAGCCCTCTCTTTTTACAGCTGAGGAGACTGAAGCCCATTTGTGGTAGATATTTTCCTTTTTAGTTTGCTAATTGGTAAGTCGTTTATGAGAAGGGAATGATTTTTCTCCTGCCTCCGTGAATAAGACCAAGTTTTTTTCTGTAATTGTCCTGTTGACGAGAGCAGGCCTTAGAATTCTCAGTTTTATGGGGTCTGATTGCTGTATTGATTCTGTAGGTTCGATGACCATATTTTCTTGAATCAAAATGAAAGAACTCTGATCTGATAAGTATGAGTGGGCTTGTGGGGATAATAAGACAGAGGTTATTCCATAAAACCAGGGACAAATAGCCCGCGCTGTAATACATGGCGTAGTGGCCAACCCACGCCGTCCTGGCCGCCAGCTCCCGTCTCACCTCCCACACCCTCTGCCTCCACAGCACAAGGAAGGAAAGGGGGTGGAAATCTTGACACGGGGTTTTCAGAGGATGCTGCTGCTGATTTCTGAACCAGGACAGACTTTGAAAAGTCCTCCTGAGTCTAAAAAACGAAGACTCATTGCTTCAACCCTTGCAATAGACATCCTGGGCGACCTTCACCTCAAACCTCAGAGGATTTCGAGATACTACGGAACATTCTGTGCTTTGTTTATTTCCCATCAGTTGGTGGAGAAATTGAACCAATGCACTGGTGACAGTGGGAACAGGTCAGTGTAGGCCCTGGAGGGGAAGGAGGGTGCAGAAAATGTAGCCCTGGAGATATTGCAGGATCGGTTCCAGGCCACCACAATAATGTGAATATCGCAATAAAGTGAGTCACATGGAGTTTTTGGTTTCCCCATGTATATAAAAGTAATGTTTACACTCTACTGTAACCTATCGAGCATGCAATAGCATTATGTGTAAAAAAGTACATACCTTAGTTAAAAAATACTTTATTGCTAAAAAATGCTAACCATCACCTGAGCCTTCAGTGTGTCATAACCTTTTTGCAATCATGTCGAAGGTCACAGATCATCATCACAAATACAGTAATAATGAAAATGGTTGAAGTATTTGGAGAATTACCAAAATGTGAAACAGACAAGAAGTGAGCAAACGCTAATGGAAAAATGATGCCAGTAGGCTTGCAAAGAGCTCGGTTGCCACAAACCTTCAATGTGTAATAAATGCAGTATCTGCAAATGGCAATAAAGCGAAGCCCAGTAAACCGAGGTCAGCCTGCACTGCTGCAGGCCGGGGGACTCGTTCTTGGGTGGCTGTGAGTCTGAGGCGTTAGTTATTGAAAGGACGATGCAAAGATTCGAACAATTCTCGCGGCTTGAGGATCAAGGTTTCCCACAGAAAAAGCTGAGGTTATGTAAATTCCTCTTCATGGATCACAAGATCAGCAGTTACCCTTCAGCAGGGCCAAAGGCACATGGCACGATTTCACTTCCTTTCTTTGGCTCTATTAATGTGGGCTGTCCTGTGCTATTTAGTGACGAGGATCTCAACCAAGGCAGGTCAGCTGGATTAATGTGTTTGGTGGACTACAGAGACCGTGTGGAGAGGACTCAGTTATTGACATGCCCTTCATCCTGGGATGACGATGGTATTTGGTGAGATTTACCTGCTCGGGTGAATTCACACCCTTGAAACTTCCTTGGCTTGACCCCAGATGTATAGCTCACTCTTCAGTCTTACCATGTCAAAATTATGGAACAGAAACAAATATTCCCCCTTCAACTGGTCCTTGGAAAAAGAATAAACACAGATACAAGGTAACATTGACTCTTTGCCCAATAAACTCCTTTTGGGGGTATTTCCAGCTTCCATAAGAACCCCATCATGAAGTTATACACACACTCAGTTAATCCAGTGAACTCACCTGTGGTCCCCCTATGTGCCTGGACCTCAGTTTCATCTCCTTGAAACTGGAGAATGGATTTGACCATCTCTAGGTTTCCATCTTGCTTCAGCATTGTTTCTCTCAGATATTATTTATCCATCTGAGTTGTGACCCTTGAAAGTTACCTTCCTTGTTAGCAAAAGGATAAAACTGATGCCGGCGGGCCCTTCTGACTGTGAGCCATTTGCTCTGGGTATGAAATTCCTAAGATTTCTCTAAAAGAGTTTCTGTATCTGCCTTTTCACCTGTAAGAGCCTCAGTATCTGAATAAATCAGACAGAAGATGTCATTAAGGTTGGTAACAGGGATTTTTAAGGACATTTGGAAAAGTCCTTCCTCTCCATCCAACAGCAGGGGTCCAGGCTCACCCCCTGGGGCTCTGTCCTCTCTAGCTCCACGGGGAGCTCCCTGAGGGGGAGAGGCACATTCAGTGTCACCTTTGGGGCTGCTGGGTGGTTAGGAGACACTGGTTTTGTACAGACATGAATTTCCATCCCTAAACTATTCAGTTAGCCAAATCCCACACGCTATAATAAATACTTAGAGAATCACCCCCTTCCTTTAGCTAACAACTAAAACATCACGTAAGACTGGCAGTGGGGGTCTCCTAACCCTAGAAGGACTTCATGGGAGGGGGGGGAAACGGCACCTACCTCGCTGGTTAAAGCCCCAGAGTCCTCCTTTTCTCTTTAATGGGGCCGTGGTTGGGCAAAATACACATCACTTTAAAACCACCTCACAGCTGGAAGTATGTAACTTCTAGCGAGTCACAAAAAATAGGGAAACTTACACAGGGTTTCTCTGGTCACTTCCCCATCTGAGTGATCACGCAGCCGGCGCTACAGCTGAGACGGCGCTCCCAGTGAGGAGGGGAAAGGTGTGTTCACAGCCACCCGGTTGGAGGAGTGACACAAGCCCGATTGGGAAATCCCTGGACGTATAAATTCCTGCCAGACCGCTGAGCTCCCACTGAAGGTGAAAGGCCTGGCAGCCATCCCAGGAGACAGCACCAGGCAAACGATGCAGAGCTGCAGGTAAGAGGGGACAAGGGCAGGGGGGGCGGTTGACCTGGGAGTCAGGACACCTGGGCTCCATCACTTCTGGAGGGCACCTCAGGAGGCTTTCCTGATGGCTCCAGACCCCCGGCGCCTCCTCCGTGTGACTTTCCTCATCTCTGTGACCTTCTTCACCTGTGTGAAAGTGACCTTGACCTTTGGGGGCTTCAGTTTCTCTGTCAAAAAAGGGGCTGGATTGGAGGATTTCTAGGGACCTTCTCTGATTGGAAGTGACCGGCACAACTGCTGTGGAATCAGTGAGAGGAAAGGAATTGCTGAGAGGGTCTGTGTCCAGCTCAGGGGAGGCTGTGCCTCTGAGACTTCCACTGAGTTTAGAAGCTTTCCTCTTTGGAAGGATCGTGGGACGCTCTCTAAAGTACGAGAAACACTTCCAATGCCTGAGCTCCCCGTGCTGGCTGGTCACCAACCCTCACAGCCGTCTTGGAGGAGCAGCAGGCAGAGCGTGGCTAAGTGTGAGTCCCAGAGGCTAAAGCGTCCGGGTTCCAGTCCAGCTGTGCCTGTTACTGGCTGTGTGATGTCACGCACCTGTTCCTATAGTAACTGTCTTTTAAAAATCCTGCTCTCCAGTGAAAAAGTATCACTGACTAGAGATGGTCCACCAGTAATCAACCACCAGGAAGTGTTAAGCTTATCTTTATCCCTTGCTTCATTCCTGTGAAGTAATAATACAACTGGGTGCGATTCTTTAAAGAAATCATTTTCACCCGCGATTATAATTAAGTAACCCACGCAGTTTATCTTCACCCTCCCGGCGCCCCGGTCTCCCCGTCTGTAACCCGTGGTGCTGATGGCGAGGCTCACAGGTGGAGGGAAGGGCGTACGAATCCGAATCACACGGAGCTTTAGCGCAATGCTGGGCTCACGGGGTTGCTACCTAAATGGTCCAGCGGTTAAGACTCTGCGCTTCCAACGCAGGGGGTGTGGGTTCGATCCCTGCTCGGGGAACTAAGATCCCACATGCCGCACGGCACGACCGAGAAAAAAAAAAGCTTGCTCTCTGTATTAGATGCCCTCCCTCTCGACTCCCACTCCCCTTTGGAGGCCGTGCCTCTTCCTGGCGCCCAGCTCCCTCGGGAGCCCCTGGTCCCATTCTTCCCTAATGCCGTGTGATGCTATTCGGGGCTTGTCATCCTTCTGATTTCCTCTCCTGTAAACGGAGGCGGTTGAGTGACTTGACCTTCTGAGTCCCTCCGGCAGCTCGATGTCAGCGGTGGGATGCTGGGGCATCCCTCCCGGCAGCCCATCCTGCACCCCCACCCCCACCCCGCTCACCCTTCCCTGAGCTCCCCCTCCCCAAGAGAGAGGGGGTCCCTCTTCACCAGCTCGAAAAGGGGGGCTCCTCCTACATGCATGGTAGAAGGGGCACTTCCCCTCAAACCTCATGACAGTTTGCCCATATTTTAATTGTATGTTCCACTTTCTAGCCTGTGTGGTTATCGTAACAGGCAAGAAAGGGAGCTTGGTCGGGGTCGTGGGACTGTGAGGATGGTCCCCGCACCATCTGTTGCCAGCCGGCCCGGGACGCCGCCCCACCTTTCCACACCTGCCACAGCCCTTCCCCTCAATATCCCCACTCCTACCGCACCCTCAAAGCCCAATTGTTTGACAGTCGACACCTGAGTGATCAGGACGCACAGACCCTAGGATGGCAGAGTCTAGTGACAGCACAGCTGGAGCAGTGCGAGTGTATAGTGTCGGGTGGTCTTTTTATGTCACCATCACCTGCTCTCTGTATGGGAACACTTGATCGTGACTGTCTCCAATCAGTGGTTCTCAGACGTCAGCCTGCGTCAGCATCACCTGAAGGATTTACTAAAATGGATGGCTGAGCCCACTCGGAATTTTGGATTCAGTAGATGTAGGGCAGGAGGGGCTGAGGACCTGCCCTTCGAATGGGTTCCCAGGTGATGCTGAGGCTACTGGTCTGGGAGAAACACTCCCTTAGGAGATGAGAGGAGGTTTCATGTCCAGAAGCAAATCAGCAGGAATAAATGAGTACCTCAGAGTCTGAAAGTAGACCTCAGCTTCCCACCAATTTTGTTCTCTACCCATGAAGGACTGCTGCTTAAAGAAGGAAGGGAGAAGGCAGCAAAAAGATGAAAGGGACGTGGAAGCTTCTGTGACCAGCTGATGAGCCAGACCCGGTGGGGTCACAGGAAAAATAGTGATGGGGGCGATGTTGGTCTTCCAGAATCTTCGAGTCCCTGCTCCAGTGTTCCTAACCTGGTTGAGCATTAAAATCACCTGGAAAGCTTTAAAAAAAATCTTACCTGGGACCAATTACGTCAGGAACTTGGGAGTTTGGGGCCCAGGCAGCAGTCGTTTTTAAAGCTTCCCAGGCAATTCTGATGTGCAGCTAGGGCTGGGATCCACTGCTCTATTCTACCTCTTATACTCCTCCCTGTTCCACTTCTATAAACTATTTAGGGACTTCTTTCTCCCTGCAGAGCCTGTGTTCTAAACCTGTCATGTATCTGATGCTTCTCGTTAGATAAATGGGCATTTGATCAGTATCATGAGAGTCTGTGTGAAACGCCATCTGAACGTTTCTGGAGCATACGTTAGTTAAGAACCTCTGTTGCATTTTGAGCACAAATAATTCCCTAAGCACACGAGGTAAGTTGTGGCACTTGATTGTGGGCCAAAGGAGGCCAGTTTAAAACCAGGATATTGTCTTGCTATGTGACTTGGACATAGAAGTTTGTTTCTGGACGTTAGTTTCATTCATCTGATGAAATGGATGGATTAGAGAACAGGGGTTCTTTGCTATTTTAAAGAATTTCTGGGAAGTATTCCACTCAAATTTTATTTATTTATTTATTTATTTATTTTTTATATTTATTTTTGGCTGTGTTGGGTCTTCGTTTCTGTGCGAGGGCTTTCTCTAGTTGTGGCGAGTGGGGGCCGCTCTTCATCGCGGGGCGCGGGCCTCTCACTATCATGGCCTCTCTTGTTTCGGAGCACAGGCTCCAGACGCACAGGCTCAGTAGTTGTGGCTCACGGGCCCAGCCACTCCGCAGCATGTGGGATCTTCCCGGACCGGGGCACGAACCCGTGTCCCCTGCATTGGCAGGCGGACTCTCAACCACTGTGCCACCAGGGAAGCCCTCAAATTTTTCATGAAATGTCAAGAGGAAATTTAAGAATGCTTGGACTTAACTGGGGATTGCTAACCTGAGTGTATTCAGGGGCCAGGCAGTAAGTCAAATGTGTGAGGCTGTGAGTGACAGGGCCTATGACCCGCTGGAATGAGTTTGTCCCTCGGAAAAGACATTCAGTGAAAAATAACACCACCACCCAAGCTGAAAAAATGCATATCCACAAGTTGAACAGGGCTGTGACCCCCAGTTTGTGATTCCCAGATTAGCTTTGACTCTTTGTGACAATCTGATCACATCACCCCTAAGTTAAAGGGATGAGGGCCGAGTCCTGGCCCCATCACTTCTATTTGTATTTCCTTGGAGGAGTTATTTAACTTCTGTGAGCTCAGTGTCTTTATCTCTAAAACAAAAATAATAATATCTAGTTTGTAAAGTATTGGGAAAATTAAAAGAAATCATGCATGTCAAGACTTTGCCCAGTGCCTGGCACATGGTGGATGTTCAATAAGTGTTAGTTATCCTCACCATCCTCACCATCCTCACCATCCTCACCATCATCCCCATCATCATCACCACCACCATCATCACCGTCATCATCATCACCATCACCACCACATCATCACCGTCATCACCATCATCATCACCATCACCATCATCACCATCATCATCACCATCACCATCACCATCACCATCATCATCAGATTATGAGGTTCTGACCTCAAAATTTCAGGAACCACCCTGAGAGGGCTGGGGTGATCCGGGTACAGGGATTTAATAGCGTCCCCGCTTTTAGTCCCCGTGGGTATCTGCCTACTTTATTTAAGAATGAGCCAGTCCTTACGATCAATGCTTCTCAAATCACCTGGGGGTCTTGTTAAAAAGCAGATGGTTCTGATTCCCTAGTTCTGGGGTGGGGCCTGAGATTTTGCATTTCTCGCAAGTGATGTCCATGGTTCTGGTCCAGGGACCACACTTTGAGTAGGAAGGCTTTAGAATATTCGAGACGAGGTTTTCTTACTTGGGAGCAAGGAAGTCAATGTATGGCTTTGGATGTGTCCTGAATTTTCTAGAGCTAGTATTCATCAGCATGTTTTCTTAACTGTCTGTGGTTGGCAGAATTCTAAGGTGCCCCCACTGAGCATGCCTTGTGCAGCCCCTCCCCTTGAATGAGGGTGGGTAATATAAACAGGATGGGATGGCATTCCCATGATTAGGTTACCTTATACAGCAAAGGCGAGGGAATTTTGCAGATGTATTTTAGGTCCCCGGTCAGTTGATGTGAAGTTAATCAAAAGGAAGACCATCCTGGGTGTTCCCGGCACAACCAGCTGGGCTCTTTAAAAGAGGGTCCAGGGGTCAGAGTCAGGAGGTCAGAGAGATGTGAAGTAGGTGGTCGATTGGCCCTGAGGAAACAAACTGTCCCGTTTTATGGAGGGGGCCCCGGGGCAGGAAACAGTGGTGGCCTCTAGTTGCTGAGAGTGGCCTTGGCTGACAGCCAGCAAGAAAGTGGGCACCTCAGTTGTATAATACCTAAGAGATGAATTCTACCATGGCCCCAGGGACGTGGGACAGGACCCCAAGCTTTGATGTCCACCTGTGGGACCCGGAGCAGAGTCCATCCAAGCAGAGGCCGACCTTGGGCCCACAGTGATGGGAGCTAATAACGGGGCTTGGTTTCAAGTCACTGGGTTTGTGGTCCTTTGCTCCAGGGCAACAGAAAACGAACACAGTGTCCTTATTCTTCTCTTTGATTGCTGTGCATGTATGCTCCGGGTTCCACTGCAACGATAACCTACAACATCTCAGTAGCTTAATCCATCACCTCGCTCACGTCACATCACTGTCTCGGGGCAGCTGTGTCAGACCGTGACGGCCCCTCACAGCTACCTGAGGCCATTTTCAAAAGAGAATTTTGTAGACTACCTGTCTGCCTCAGATTGTTTTGACACAAGTGCTGGTGTGGAAAATCTGTGGAAGAGCAAAGCGTTTCTTAATGGGACTTTCTGGGTCTGTGGAAAACCCAGTCAGTCTGGGATGTCTTCAGGCTAATGACTGGGGTTTCCTGTGCCCAGGGATTTCCCCACATCCTATGACTCAAAATCGCTTGGGCTTCCTATCGTGGTTGGCTTTCTTGGTTTTTTATCTGCTCTTGTGGCCATGTTGGGCCCAGGGCTGGGGAAAATTGTGCCTTCTGTGACCCTCAGAGGACGAGCCATTCCAGGTGGACATATTTTCCAGGGAGTGAAAGATGATCTTTCAAAGCATAAAAAGAAAATCTCATCTGTTCTGACAACTTAATTTTGGGAAGAACTATTTCTAAAATATATGTATCGTGGTGCAAATTTGTAGTCACTGCAACTCGATGTCACAAAAATGTGCCTTTAATAACTTCTCTAGTAAGAATCTCGTTTGGCTCCTGAGGCCTCCTTCCAGGAGGAAAGGGGGATTTAAGCTGCCGGCCCATGTCGTTCCAGTCTAGGCTGGTCCAGCTCTGCCTCTCTTGGATTTATTTGGTCTCTTTCGTGTAGATGCTCAGTCTCTTAGAGTTTCTGACTTTGCCACCTACTTCTAGCAAGGAGTCTGAGACCTGGGGAAGCCATGTCCCCAGGGCATGGTGGGGGGGGCGGCTGGCCCACACTCGCTGGCCTGGGGGGGTCTTCACGGGTTTCCATGGAGGTGTCCCTGGACCTGGCTGGTCACGCAGTGTCCTGCTACATCGGCTGCTGCGGTTCCTGGCTGGGAAAGCCGGGGTCTGGTCTTTCAGGGGAGGCAGAGCCGGTGCAATGGCTGATGTGGCCCCACTGTGCCCCTTGCTGGCTCCACGGTCCTCTGCATCCCTTGGCCACGGCCTCACTTCTCCCCTGGCTTAGACTGGCCACGTGTGCAGGTGGTAGCCCAAATATTTACCAACCCGCACGGCAGGAGTACCAACCAGTCAGAACAGGTGCTACCCTACGTTGCTAGACCATGAGGATCTCAGGGGAGCCCCTGGAAAGGTAGAGGGTGGAGAGTTCAGGGCTTAAGTGGGTGGTTATTTGCCAACTGGTAAAGACATGTTTCCACAGTTGGCCACACTGCTCCTTAGGGACTGGATGTCCTGCATCCTCTAGGTCACCTGTCCATCATGGCAGCCCCATATCAGCTCAGATCTCAGTTTAGCCCCCCCTTCTCCACTGGAAGCACAGGGGAGATCTGAATCTCCTCTCAATCAGCAAAGAACTGAGGCCAGCAGGGAGCTAACCCTAGCATCCCTCTACCTGAATAGGCCATGCCATTATCTCCATCCTTCCCCAGAGCCCCCATCTGGGCAATGGCTCCTTACTTTACCCTGGTGGGATTCCTCTAGGGACCTAATTTGAAAGCAGAGGAAAAGCCCCTCAGCTTTCAGCTTCCCCCTCTCTCTACCCTCTGTCTCTTTGCACTCAGGTTTTGAGCCCAGAAGTGGGGGCAGAACGCGTTTTCCCTACTTAGACGTCCCCTATGTCACATCCACTTCCTTCTCTCCTTTCCAAGGAGGCCTTTGCTCTTCCCCTTTCTTGGGGCCATAGTGGCTGAAGACTCAGAGGCAATGAGCAGGGAAATACACTGGAAGGTAATTAGCATGTTAGCCTCATCACATACATTACGCACTGTCGCATCCTCGAGAAAGAAGATCCTGTGCAAAATTTCAACTGTTCTTCACGATTCAGGGAGATCATTACGGACATCACCTGTTTTGTGCTGGAACACCTGGATACCCTCAGTAGGACACAGAGAGGTGGAGGGGACCGTTTGTGTCTGCTCTTAAAGGCCTCTGATGGCTGTGCTCTTTGGTTCTTGCATCTGTCTCGTAGTTTTTCTTCTCTGTTATTGGGTAATTGGCTGCCACATCTTTGTGGGTGTGTTTTCCCACATCAGCTCTCTCCCTCTTTCTGATTTGCTACCTCTTCTCTGCTTCTGATAGAACATTCTGGTCACCTATCACTGCGTAACAAACTGCCCCGGAATTGAGTGGCTTACGACAAACATTTTATTGTAACTCACATACTCCACAGGTCATGAATTTGAGAGGGGCTTAGCTAGGCAGTTCTTTTGCTCCATGTGTTTCACTTGAGATCAATCAGTGGTATTCAGCTGGTGAGTGGACTCGTCTGGGGAGCCTAAGATGCTTCACTCATATGGCTGGGGCTGGGCTGGGACGGTCGGCCTGACCCCCTACATGTAGCCTCCCTCCCAGCAGGTCTCAGGGCAGTTGGACAATTCACACGGTGACTGGCGTCTCCCAGAGCCAGCGTCCCAAGGAAGCCAGGTGGAAGCTGCGTGGCCTTTTCTGACTTAGCTTCAGTGTTCGCTCAGCACCATTCTGTTGGTTAGACTTAAGTCACAGTTGGCCCACATTCAAGGGACCCCTTGACAAGTTGGACTCCACCTTTTAAAAAAATATTTATTTATTTATTTTGGCTGCGTCAGGTCTTACTTGTGGCACGTGGGATCTTTCATTGCGGTGCACAGGCTCTTCCTTGCAGCGCACGGGCTTCTCTCTAGTTGTGGCACGCCGGTTCAGTGCTTGCAGTGCGTGGGCTCTCTAGCTGTGGCACGTGGGCGCCAGAGCGCGCGGGCTTAGTTGCCCCACGGTATGCGGGATCCAGTTCCCTGACCAGGGATTGAACCCGTGTCCCCTGCATTGGAAGGCAGATTCTTAACTACTGCACCACCAGGGAAGTCCCTGGACTCCACTTTTGATGGCAGAGTAGCCTGGTCACATAACAGAAAACAGTAGGGAGATATTGTTGTGGCCATCTTTACAAAATACGATCTGCCCCTCTGAGAAGCAATAGTCACATTGATGTGAATAAAGAGACAGGTTCTGCAAGAGAGCTTCACATTTCTTCTGTGAGTCAAATAGGCATGACTTGGTGCCGGGATCAAATTGACTATCTTTCAGCCGTTCAGGATTTTTTTGTCCTGGTTTCTTTTATCTGTGTTATATTTTAGATGGTCATGTTTTCTGGATAACTGATCATTTCAATGTCTGCGACATTTATTACTCTCAGATTACAAGGGTTGAAAGCAACATTCATTTCAAAGGGTGTGCATCTGCTCATAACCAGTCTCCTGTCCTACGCCAGCACGGGGCGTCCAGATACTAGTTAACATTCCCCGGTGAGCAGCCCCACAGAGCTGAAACTCCAGTACCCAGGACAACTCGGGAGTCTTGAGTCCTGGTTTGGCCAGTTGCTAGCTATGGGACCTTAAGCTGGTGGGTTGATCCAATTCAGGGGTTATCTGACTGAGCCCCTGACTTGGCGCTTTAGAAATTAAAGGTGTGCCCAGGAATGAAGCCTAAACTCAAGTTCAGACTGACCTTGACCCTAGGATTTTACACCTGGGAGGGACCTGGGAGTTTCTGGCAGCCCAAAGCGTTATTTTGGAGATGAAGAAACTGTGACCCAGGTTGGGTAAGTGGCTCAGTGGTTTGCCTACGATCACATAGCAATAGCTGATGGTCAAGTGAGGACAGGAATCCAGCTTCAATCTCCCGTTCTGTGTGTGCTTAACAACTCTTGTGCTAAGATGTCTGAATGAAAGCATTAGCATCCCATAATAGGCCTCGAATGTGTGTGTGTGTTTATGACTGTGTGTTTGCAATTTAAGCACACTTCTATAATATGGGCGTATGCACACGGGCTCATTGATTCCTTTAGGTGAAGTTGCACACCTCTCTAGAATAGCACCTGGTGAGCTATTAGCTGTGCTGTTGACTAGGACACCAGAACATTCTCTGGCTGTGTGATGGACCTTTAGCTGCAGTGAGGCAGAATGCAGACTGTGGAAGCTCTGACTTCTCACTCAGGTCTGCCAGATGTGTGCGCCTGAGCAAGTTACTTGCCTCCCCAAGATTCTGGGTCTACTTCTGGAAGATGCTGAAGAGAGCGACCTGTTGTCGAGGGCTTTCTCCGCGTCAGCACTGTGCTGCCCTCTTTATATAGCAGATGCCCTCCTGTGATGCACGTCACGCTGCAGCCACTTTACAGACTAGCAGACCGAGCCTCACGGAGGCACTGAACCCTCCGCCTAGCCCAGAAGGAAGGGAGGATTGACACTCGCTCTGCCAGACTCTGAGGGCCATGTTGTTCCCTCGGCGCTCTCCTGTGTAGACTCCCTAACCCTCAGGACCCTTGGAAGATGCAGAAGGACTTCTTCTGAGCTGTCCCCAGGGGGGAATCTGGCCAGTGAGTGGAACTTAGGGGGAGGAGAAGCTGCATCCTAAAATGACAGAAGTTTCTGATCATGAGTGGTTTCCAAGACTACAAGGGGCAAGCGTGGCCGTCTATGGAGGATGCTGGTTTGGGTGGGCTGCTAAACTTAATGGCTCCTGGAGTCCCCTCTAGGTCTAGGTACTGATGCTCCTGCAGGGCTGAGGACCAGTACCGAGAATGTGGACTGCGTAAACTCAGGCTTACATCCTACTTGACGATTCCATTAGCTCTGCGACCTTGGGTGACCTACTGAATGTGTCTGAGTTGGTTTCCGTTGCTTCATGTTTATGATGGGGTTGACACGCTCTACCAGACCCACGGCCTTTGCCCTCTGGAGTTGTTCAGAGCGAGGAATCCCTGTCACACAAACATCAGGCTGGGAGGATTTGAAGCTTGGTGAATTCGTACCGTGGCTGCCGAGGGTCTCGCGCATCGAGCTTCCCTGTCTGTCCTGTTGGGGAAGGACGGCGACTGTTCTGAGCTAGAGGAGTGGTCTTGTTGGGGGTTGGCCTGCGGGAGGGGCTGATGCAGGAGGAAGGTGACGGAAGGGTCTTTGCTTGATGGTCCAGCCCGCCGGGGGCTCTGAATGACTTGGGCTCGCTGGGAATGCAAGGTGTGACTGGAGGATCTGACGGAGACAGAGCATGAGCTGGGCTGATTTGCTGAATCTCTTGGTTAAGGGTTCCTGGGGCAGAAGCTGGTCAAGTTCAAAAGGTTTGACAGCGAAAGGGTGATTTTATTTATTTTTTATTTAAAAAAATTATTATTGATGTAGAGTTGATTTACAATGTTGATTTAGTTTCAGGTGTACAGCAAAGTGAATCAGTTATACATATACATGTATCCCCTCTTTTTTAGATTTTGTTCCCTGAGAGGTCATTACAGAGTACTGAGCAGAGCTCCCTGCGCTGTACAGCAGGTCCTTATTAGTTATCTATTTTGTATATAGTAGTGTGTGTCAATCCCAATCTCCCAATTTATCCCTCCCGTCTCCTGATAACCATAAGTTTGTTTTCTACATCTGTGACTCTATTTCTGTTTTATAGATAAGTTCATTGGGAAAGGGTGATTTTTTTTTTAACATCCTTATTGGAGTAAAATTGCTTTACAGTGGTGTGTTAGTTTCTGCTGTATAACAAAGTGAATCAGTTATACATATACATATATCCCCATATCTCTTCCCTCTTGCGTCTCCCTCCCACCCTCCCTATCCCACCCCTCTAGGTGGTCACAAAGCACCGAGCTGACCTCCCTGTGCTATGCGGCTGCTTCCCACTAGCTACCTATTTTACATTTGGTAGTGTATATATGTCCATGCCACTTTCTCACCTCATCCCAACTTCCCCTTCCCCCTCCCTGTGTCCTCAAGTCCATTCTCTACGTCTGTGTCTTTATTCCTGTCCTGCCCCTAGGTTCTTCATGACCTTTTTTTTTTTTTTAGATTCCATATATATGTGTTAGCATACGGTATTTGTTTCTCTCTTTCTGACTTACTTTACTCTGTATGACAGTCTCTAGGTCCATCCACCTCACCACAAATAACTCAGTTTCATTCCTTTTTATGGCTGAGTAATATTCCATTGTATATATGTGCCACACCTTCTTTACCCATTCATCTATCGATGGACACTTAGGTTGCTTCCATGTCCTGGCTGTTGTAAATAGAGCTGCAATGAACATTGTGGTACATGACACTTTTTGAATTATGGTTTTCTCAGGGTATATGCCCAGTAGTGGAATTGCTGGGTCACAAGATAATTCTATTTTTAGTTTTTTAAGGAACCTCCATACTGTTCTCCATAGTGGCTGTATCAATTTACATTCCCACCAACAGTGCAGAAGGGTTCCCTTTTCTCCACACCCTCTCCAGCATTTGTTGTTTGTAGATTTGGAAAGGGTGATTTTAAAGAGAAAGATACTTGTTGGCAGAAAGTAAAATAGAAAGAGAGTGCATAGCCCTTGGTGGACCCAAGTCTGAACCTTACCAGGTTCTCCCTGGTCAGACATTCAGCCCAAGTGGCCCAGTGCCTGGTTCTGCTAAAGATGGATCTTCCTGTGCCATGGGTTCCGGTAAGCGACTCTGTTCCCACCCCCCCCCCGCCAACCCCCCGGCCCCATCAGGGTCAAGGACATGCAGGTGCTGTCCTTATGACACAGCCATGCAGACCAGAAACAGTCCCACCGTGCTGCCCCTAATTCCTTTAATTCTGGGGGGAAAGCGCTAGCTTCTCTCTTTTCTGTAGAACAAAATTAGTTTGTGGACTTCTCTCAAGCATTCTGCTTTTGCTTTGAGCCAGTACATTTTTCAACAAAATCTGCCTCAAACCTGGTCATGTATTTCCCTGTATCTGAAGCTAGAGGATCTTCCCTACCCCTCAAATGCCTAACTTCCTGTGCTTCCCAGAGACTTAGTTCCAAATACTTTTTATTTTGCTTCAGCTTTGAATTAAAAAAAATATCCAAGCTTAATTTTGATGTAAATATTTATTTCGCCATAGGTTCCAGAAGGTTTTATACCACACGCCTGAAACAACATGTTCAGTTTTTTAGGAATCTATTTTGCAAACTGAATGTGACTCAGCAGTTGGTATAAGCCTGGAGAGTTATTTGTCTTCCTTAATAGTCGAGATCTGTCACCTTGCTTTTGTGTTTTGGATGACTGCCTGACTCAGAGATGGACAGTTGCCTGAAACCTTCTGGGAACAAGGTGAAGATAGAAATAAAGAAAAGTTTCATCTTCTGGGTGAATGAAGAGAGAGACTCAAATATACTAGAGAATCAAATTTTTACTCCTTTTAAATGCCTGAAGATTTATTTCTGGAGCTATCGTTTACTTACTTATTTACTCTCAGTAAACTTTCAGGTGTTCAGGGGAAAATGTGTGTGTGTGTGTGTGTGTGTGTGTGTGGCCCAGGTGGGGCTGGGATCCAGGCAGGTGGTTGGGAGGCCCAAGCCCCACTTCTTGAACTTAGGGGGAAGTTACTATTTACATCAAACTTAAGCTTGGAAATTTTTTTTTAATTCAAAGGTGAAGCAAAGTAAAAAGCATTTGGAACAAAGTTTCTGGGAAGCACAGGGATGGGGGACAACAAGGGTGTCCGGGGCCCAGAGAGAGAGAGAGAAACAGACAGACAGAAAGAAAGAAACAGAGAGAGAAAATGAGAATAAAGCAAAATGTTAAAAATTGGTGAACCGAGGTAAGACTCATACTCGTGTTATTATACTATTTCTGCAATCTTTTAGTCTGTTGGAATTGTTCAGAATTAAACTAAAAGGTGAAGTAAACACCTACACACCCTTAGGCTCCATGTGCCACCCTTGAGCAGGAGGCAGACCCAGGGTCACAGGCAGGTACTGTCACCTGGGCCTTAGCAAGGGCCAAGGGGGATGCTGCTCAGGTGCTCTCCCCCTCCCCTCCCCTCCCCTCCCCCTCCCCTCCCCTCCCCTCCCCTCCCCCTCCCCCTCCCCTCCCCCTCCCCTCCCCTCCCCTCCCCCTCCCCTCCCCTCCCCTCCCCTCCCCCTCCCCTCCCCTCCCCTCCCCTCCCCCTCCCCTCCCCTCCCCTCCCCTCCCCTCCCCTCCCCTCCCCTCCCCTCCCCTCCCCCTCCCCTCCCCTCCCCCTCCCCTCCCCTCCCCCTCCCCTCCCCTCCCCCTCCCCCTCCCCTCCCCTCCCCTCCCCTCCCCCTCCCCTCCCCTCCCCCTCCCCCTCCCCTCCCCCTCCCCCCTCCCCCTGCCACTGGCGCCCCTGGCTCAGGCTGGGCCATCAGCAGTTTCCACCTTACTGCATTATTTTTCTTCAATTCTTCACACATTTTTCGGGTCATTTTCTTATGCCTGGCCCTGCTTCGCCTCCTATTCTTCTGTGCATTTACACTGAGTACTGGGAAACACGGTTATCTGACAAAGGAAAACATAAAGCCAGAATTGTAACTCAAATGCTTGGAACGAGCTACCTTTAAAACTTCTTTCTTCCAGTAAGAAGGTCACCTCAGATTCAAGCAGAAATGTCAAATTGCCTGTCATTTAAAGACACGTTTAAAGAAAATAGGGCAGGAAAATAGCATTTTGCTTGCAAACTTCTGCAAAACGAACTTTTCCCTCTGGGCCTGCAAAGACCGACCGTCTCCCTCACTATGGCAGTTCTGGGTACAGCCCGCTGCTGAGGTTTCAGTTGTTGAAAACGATCACTGCTATGTGCTTGTGGTTTAATCCTCTGAAGCCACTTCCTGGAGAGGTTGCAGTAAAGCGGCTACTGTGCCAAGGTTCACAGAGAAGAACCGAGAAAACCGCCTCGGCCTGGGATCTGGCGCGGGGCGGGGGGGGGGTTGTTGGGAAGCCCGGGCGGGGCTTGGGGGTCCAGGTGGGGCTGGGGGTCCAGGTGGGACTTGGGGGTCCAGGGCTGGGGTTTGGGAAGCCCAGGCGGGGCTTGGGGGTCCAGGTGGGGGTGTTGGGAAGCCCAGGCGGGGCTGGGGGTCCAGGCGGGGCTGGGGGTCCAGGTGGGGCTTGTGGGTCCAGGCCGGGGGGTTGGGAAGCCCAGGAGGGACTTGTGGGTCCAGGTGGGGGGGGGGGGTTGGGAAGCCCAGGCGGGGCTGGGGGTCCAGGCGGGGCTGGGGGTCCAGGTGGGACTTGGGGGTCCAGGCCAGGGGGTTGGGAAGCCCAGGCAGGGCTGGGGGTCCAGGTGGGGCTTGTGGGTCCAGACCGGGGTGTTGGGAAGCCCAAGTGGGGCTGGGGGTCCAGGTGAGACTTGTGGGCGGGGGTCCAGGACGCAGCTCTGAGCTCCTGTCTTCTGATGGTTCCCCATTGATGGGGAGGGGGGTTTCTAGAGTGCAAGGGTTACTTCCTCTGTCTGCCAACCCTGCCCTGGCCAGTTAAGAGCCATGTGGTTTTACTAGGAGACATTCAGAACTGCATCTGTGCCGGGAACAGGGAAAATGTCAGACTCCTTCAAGGATATGGGGAGGAGGTACAGGTAAGGATGTTTTTTCTGGATTCACTCATCACTCCCAACTCCCTGGTAGACTTTCAATCATACACATTCCCTGGTAACTTCTGGAACTGGGCACTGTGTAGTCCACAAAGGCTGTGAATAAGACCCAGCCTCTGTCCTCAAGGCCGTCCCCACCCGTGGGATCCAGACAAGCCACAGGTGTGCTGGATGGCCTGATGGCTCCCACTTCATCCCCCTCCTGGTGTAACTTTGCAGCTCCTCCCACTCCAGGTGGGGGTATTTCCTGGTCCCACAAATGGCAGTTTGGCCACGTGTCTTGCTTTGGCCAACGGAATGTGGGCCAGAAAGAGTGAGCTAGTTCTGAGCGAGTGCTTTCGCCCACATCGTTTGAGTTTTGCCATCACATGAGAAGATCATCTCCCAGGAAGTCACTGGTCCAAGGAGGGCGAGACACCCATGGAGCTGACGTGGGTCCCACCTGAAGCTTGGAGCCGAGACTAACCCAGCGTAATCTAGGTCAGCCAAGCTCCCTCTGACACACAGACCTGCGAGCAACAACAAACGGCTGGTGTCGCATGGCATTCAGTTCGCGGCTGGCTCGTTAGCAGTATTGTTGGGGCAGCAGCTAGCGTACAACAGGCGACTGCGATAAAGCGTGGGAGGGACCACGGGGAGATGCCGAGGGACCACGGGGAGATGCCGAGGGACCACGGGAGATGCCGAGGGACCACGGGGAGATGCCGAGGGACCACGGGGAGATGCAGGGGGACCACGGGGAGATGCCGAGGGACCACGGGGAGATGCCGAGGGACCACGGGGAGATGCCGAGGGACCACGGGGAGATGCAGAGGCATCTGGTACTCCAGCCTTGGGGAGGTTGGTAGGGAGGAATGCTTCGTGAGCTTGTATAAATTATTCACTTTTTGGCCCTCATTTTGCTTTTCCCTCGGGGATGCTCTAGCTCAGAGGGGCTGCTGAATCCCTCAGCGCGTGTCCGAATTGTATGTGAAATAAGTTATCCCATAAAGACTCTAGGAAGAGTTCTCTGACCGGTAAAGTGTAAGGAACTTTCGACTTCTGGTGATGCATTCACTCATCCCTTCACTCAACGAGTAGGTGTTAGGAGACAGCGGTGAATAAAATAAAGTAGGGTCCCGAGCACATGGAGCTTACATGCTGGAGAGAAGAGACATAGTTAAGGATAAACGCCATCGGCAGCAACAGAGCAGGAAAGGAAATAGAGCACTGGGGCAGAAGGTGGTGCCACTTTACGGGAAGGTCAGGGAAGACCTCACCAAGGGTGATGCCTGAGCCCAGACCCTAGCAGTGGCCTTAGGTGACGAAAGAGCCTATCAGGCCAAGGGGCAGGGAGTGCTAAGGCACGCTTCAGGAGAGAGAAACACTTAAGAGACAGACTCCTATTCCAGTGAAAGTTGCTGTAGAGGAATAAATTCAAATATTTGAGTTTTCTTGTTAAAAAATCCAGGCAAAAGGGTTTTGGTCACCAGGGGAAACCTCCGGAACCCATCCCAGGGACCATCCTCAAGGGGTTCTCTGTTTGGGCATCAGTGGTTCTTGGTGACCCCTCCTCTGTGTCCTCCTCTAGGCTGCGGGGTGCTGGGCCTGCGGTCTCCACTTCCTGTGTCCTCCAGAAGTTCCCGGGAGTGATGTTCACCTGGTCCATGTGGTTGCTGTGTGTCTCTGTCTTCACCATCCGGCCTGAGGAACACATGGGTAAGAAGTGACTCAGCTGGAGGGGACGTGCCTGCAGCTTCTCTGGGGAAAGGAGTTGCTTCTCTAGGGAGGTTCTGTTGTCCTCAAAAAGCAAGGTGTTGGTAGGTGACGGAGTCTTCCTCTTGCCCGTCTCCTCTGGTTCACGAGCTTGCCCTGGGCATCGGTCATTCCTGCCAAAGGAGCAAACCGAAGAGACCCTGCTTTTGCCCTTGACAAAAGGTGCCTTTGGATTTTAACCGTACGACCTGCTGCAAGGAAGCTGAACTCAATCAAGATCGACTTTGAATGACAAGGCAAAAATAAGGCCAAACTTTTTTTTGTCATCGTGTGAACCTGACTTAACTTTTCCAACAAAATGTCGATGGGACTTGATAGTAGCCCTAACCTTGTTATTTGGGGGTTTTGAGATCTCTGTGAGAGGAGGGGTTCATGGGGCCCCCACGTTGTCCGGGGCACGTGGCTTCCTCGGATGGACCCAAAGCCTGACTGTGGGTTCTTTGTCATTCAGTGGCTGCAGGAAGCTGCCAGTTTCATGGCAGGCATCCCAAAACCAGGTTCAAGGTAGAAGGGGAGCCTGTGGCCATGAGGTGCCCCCAGGGGCCATACTGGGACTCTGCTACCACCCACGTCAGTGTGACATGGCGTAGAAACAACTCCGCCACGATGGTCCCGGGGGAGGAAGAGCTGCGAGTGTGGGTCCAGGACGGCAGCCTGTGGATTGTACCAGCCTCGCGGGGGGACTCTGGCACCTACATCTGCACTGTCAGGTCAGCCCCTCTGGGATGAGGGTGGGAAGGGGGGCCCTTGCGGAATGGATGCTTGCATGGCGTTTCCGTGACCACCTGGATTTCAAAACCCGGCGCACAGGTGGGAACCCACCTTACGTCCGCTTCACTGTCACTGAAATACCTCCTACCTGAGAGCCTGTCCACAGATGTCCTCATGGCGCCCTCTCTCCCTTCACTTGCAGTCTCTGCTCAGGTGTCCCCTCTATGGAGAGGACGTCCCTGGCCACTTTATCTAAAGCAGGACTCCTGTCACTCTCCCCTTACCCTGTGCTTATGTTCCCTCATCTGTCACACACATATGTGTTTTGTGTACTTAAGGTTTGTCTACCCTGTTAGAACGTAAACTCCAGAGGACAGGAACTTGGTTTGTTTTGTTCACTGCTGAATCCACAAGGACCCAAGAAATAGATGTAGAACGCTGAGTAGAACAGGGGACCCAGGTGAGACTTTAGGAAGAAGTTAATCCAACTGGTTATTGCATACCTGGGGGGACCAAGCTCGCTTACAAAGTTCTCCCAGAACCCAGGTGGTGGGTGTGGAGGTGAGGCTGGAACCCACAGCTCCTGACCTGGGGCGTAGCCCCCTTCCTCATTGCCCTGTTGCTTTTTTTCCCCTTTAATTGTGGTAACATAAGCATAACATTAAATTTACCATTTTAACCCTTTTTAAGTGTACCATTCAGTTGTGTGAAGTACATCCACATGGTTTGCTCCAGAACTCTTTTCATCTTCCCAAGCTGAAACTCTGTCCCCACTGAACAGCTCTTCAGTTTCCCCTCCCCATCAGCTCCTGGCAACCCCCATTCTACCTTTATTCTGTCTCGATGAATTTGACTATTCCAAGTACCTCATATTCCAAGCACCACAGTCTTTGTCCTTTTGTAACTGGCTTATTTCACTCAGCACAATGTCTTCAAGGTTCATCCATGTTGTAGCAGGTGTCAAAATGTCCTTCCTTTTTAAGACTGAAGAATATTCCGTTATATGTACAGTTGACCCTTGAACAACACGGGGGTGAGGGGCCCCGACCCCTAAAGTCAACAGTCTGCGTATAACTTACAGTCACAGCCTTCAGTGTCCACAGCTCCTCAGGACCCTCAGTTTTGTGTCCGTGGATCCACCCAACATGAACTGTGTGATGCTGTAGTATTTGCTATTGAAAGAAATGTGTGTGCAAGGGGACCCACACAGTTCACACCTGTGTTGTTCAAGGGTCAACTGTACATACCATATTTTGTTTATCCATCTATCCATCAAGGGACACTTAGGCTGCTTCTGCCTTTCGGTTGTTGTGAATAATGCTGTTTGTACATGGCTGTACAAAAATGAGTCCCCGATTTCAATTCTTTTGAGTATCTACCCAGAAATGGAATTGGTGGATCGTATGGTAGTTCTATATTTAATTTTGAGGAACTTGTATTGTTTTCCACAGTGGCCAGACCATTTTCCATTCCCTCCAGCAAGGTACAGGGTTCCAATTTCTCAGCATCCTTACCAACACTTATTATTTTCTGTTCTTTGATAGCCATTCTGATGGGGGTGAAGTGGTATATCACCGTGATTTTTTTTAACATCTTTATTGGAGTATAATTGCTTTACAATGTTGTGTTAGCTTCTGCTGTCCAACAAAGTGAATCAGCTATATGTATACATATATCCCCACATCCCCTCCCTCTAGGTGGTCGCAAAGCACCGAGCTGATCTCCCTGTGCTATGCAGCTGCTTCCCTATTTTATATTTGGTAGTATCCCTGTGATTTTGATTTGCATTTCCCTAATGATTAGTGACCTTGAGCATCTTTCCATGTGCTTTACTGGCCATCTGTGTATCTTCTTTGGAGAAATGTGTATTCAAGTCGTTTGCCCACTTTAAAATCAAGTTGCTTGTTTATTTGTTTTTGAGTTGTAGGAATTCCTTATGTATTCTGGATATCAATGCCTTACCAGGTATATGACGTGCAAATATTTTCTTGCATTCCATGGGTTGCCTTTTCACTCTGCTGATAATGTCCTTTGATGGACAAAAGATTTAAATTTTGATGAAGTTCAATTTATCTAATTTTTCTTTGGTTGCCTGTGCTTTTCATGTCATAGCCAAGAAATCATGTCTAATGCCATGAAGCTTTCCCTCTGTGTTTTCTTCTAAACATTTTTATAGTTTTGGCTCTTATGTTTTGGTCTTTGATCCATTTTGAGTTAAATTTTGTATATGGGTAAGTTCATGGGCCAACTTCATTCTTTTGCATGTGGCTAACCAGTTTTCCTAAGATCTTTTATTGAAAAGACTGTCCTTTCCCCATTGAATGGTCTAGGCATACCTTGCTGCTTCTTGAAGGAGAAAGTTGCAGGCCTAGTGTTGGCAGCCTTAAACATTTCCTAAGTTAGTTCTTTTTTTTTTTTTTTTTTGTGGTATGCGGGCCTCTCACTGCTGTGGCCTCTCCCGTTGAGGAGCACAGGCTCCAGACGTGCAGGCTCAGTGGCCGTGGCTCACGGGCCCAGCCGCTCCGCGGCATGTGGGATCTTCCCGGACCGGGGCACGAACCCGTGTCCCCTGCCTTGGCAGGTGGACTCTCAACCACTGCTCCACCAGGGAAGCCCGAATTAGTTCTTCTGAAAGGATTAGGGCAGACCATTGGCGTGACTGGGAAATACTCTTCTTGGCCTTGTTTCTTCAGCTGCTGCCTCTCTTCTACCCCAAGGCTCTAATTATCCTCACCAGCCAGCTTCAGAGTCTCCCCAGATTTCATAAATTCATTTGACTTAAGGAGAAACTGTGCCCATGAGTATTTACATTTAGAAAGACAGCCAAAGAAAGGACATTCTCAGCACAAAGAAATTACTGGTGAATGGGAGAATTTCAGACAATATCAACCCCAGTCCTAGATGGTGTGTGTGTGTGTGTGTGTGTGTGTGTGTGTGTGTGTATGTGTGTGTGTGTGTGTGTGTGTGTGTGTGTGTGTGTGTTTTCAGTCCTGTCAATGGAAGCAGGCAGACAATCTCATATTTTCATATCAGAGAAATGTGGATATCTGATTTTTTAAAAAAATATATTTTATTAAATTTGATTTCATCTGTATTTTTCACTTATTATTTTTTATTATTAAAACAATTAATCAATATATTTATTTTTAGTTTTGGCTGTGTTGGGCCTTTGTTGCTGTGCAGTGAGCAGGGGCTACTCTTCGTTGTGGTGCACGGGCTTCTCATTGCAGTGGCTTCTCTTGTTGCAGAGCCCAAGCTCTAGGCACACGGGCTTCAGTAGTTGTGGCACGTGGGCTCAGTAGTTGCGGCTCGTGAGCTCTAGAGCGCAGGCTCCATAGTTGTGGCGCATAGGCTTAGTTGCTCCACCACACGTGGGATCTTCCCAGACCAGGGCTTGAACCTGTGTCCCCTGCATTGGCAGGCGGACTTTTAACCACTGTGTCACCAGGGAAGTCCCTGGATGTCTGATTTTACAATAGCTATAAATGCATCATTTTTCTTTCTTTTTAGTGTCAAAAATTCTAACGTTTTTCTAAGGAACACTATGAGGAAAACTTAATAGCATGGTAGAAATAGGATGGAATTTGGAGTCAGAATGATAAGGATGTGAATCTTAGCCCTCATTTGCTACCTGGTAGGACCTTGGTCTTATTATTTGATATTCATGGGCCTCAGTTTTCTCCTTTGTAAAGAGGTTTGTTGGGAGGGTTCTGTGAAATCACAGCATATGAAGCATAGAGTATGGGGAGCACCATTGTAGGTGTCAATATGCACATGGAAATGGCCTTTCTTTCCCCAAATGTAAGACTTATTTACTACTGAAGTGATAACATGCAAAAATGAGGGAGATGTGAGCTGAGTCATATTTGCCTTAAAGTTTGTTTTTATACATGATTAAAAAATTTGTGCTTAATACCTTATTTTGTTTTGTATTCTTGTAGAAAAAAGAGGTCAGAGATTGAGAGGCCAGGGAAACCCGATGTGGGTTAATCTTTTGCAGCTCGTGGGAGAGTTCCCCTGGCTGACCTCTAAAACTCTCTTCCAGCTTCAGGATTGGGGTCTAATAGAGCAAGAATGACCAGCAGCTGCTATAATGCCCTTTGGCATTTACAGTCACAGGGCATAAAATGGCCCTGCTCCTGTGCTGTTTATAATTTTGTGACCTGGAACCCACATAGTTGTTCTGTCCATCAGGGTAGACAAGGTGATGCTGCTGGGCTACGCAGCCCCCAAGTCTCAGTGCCAGGACCTGTAACCCCACCGTCTGCTCTGGATGGGGGACAGGACATATCTGGTGGATGGCACAAATGACAACCACCTCTTTGCTGTGGGGCTGCCACACTACATGGGGAATATGAGTGGTGATCGATCAAATGATTTCCCCACCCATCTTTCTTTTGAGTTATTTCCACGGGGGGTCTGTTGCCCAAGGGGGATGACCAGATCAGTAATGCGAACAGGTTTGTAACTCTCAATATGTCTCGTAAGCTTGGTGTCTGGATGTAATGCCCTGACTTACAGGTTTTCCCACAGCCCTACTGGCTTCTAACCTTGGTTTGACCTCTTAGAGGCTCTATAGCCTTAGGAATTTACTTACTTTCTGCACACCTAATTTTCCTCATCTAAAAGTGATACAGTAGTGTCACAGGGTTGGAGAGTAAATGAAATGATGTATTGCAGAGCACAGAGCCTGGCATGCTCTCCTCCCCAGGAGCTGCTGGGAGGACTATTTTCAGGTGTGCTCTGTTCTTCAGACTTGCCCTCATTAGCATTTCTTCGATTTGCAGTGAGATTATGCATTCTTCAAGGTGATAGCTGTCTGCATTTCTTCATGCATAAAATGTTTTTCGTCTTTTTCCTTTCTTCAACCAGATATGAAGTAGAAATTTGAATTAATTTCTTTTTGCTTTCAGGTAGTAAGCATTTATCCCTTACTACCTTCACATATAATTTTCACATTTTGCTCCTTCTTTGGGTATAGAATTTTTTTACATTTTGCTGTACCCCTCCCTCCCAACCCCATAAAACACACATGTTCATTGTCTGTGTTGATGTCCAGTGTTTCTTAGGTAGGTCACCAGCAGCTTAGCTGAGCCAATTATATCTTTATGTTTTTCTACTTCAAAAAATTGTTTGAATTAATATCCTCTGTCCTTCCCTCCACATTGTCTGTGTTTCTGTCAATGTTTTGCCTCTGTCCTTTCCCCAGTTCTAGGGTCTTGATAGAATGATGCTATTGCGATTATAGTTAGACCCACCAAAAAAATAAATAAAAACCAAACAAACAAATTTACCAAGTTAATTTCCCCTGTGCAGTATTGCAAAACTCATTTCTAGATCTTATACAAAGTGCTCAGCAGTTTTCTGAAATTTGACTTCAGTTGATAATGATTTCCAAGGGAAGTGAAGACGATTTTCTTTCTGTGGAAACAGTGGCTCTTAGGAAACAATATCTCCATCTAGATAAGGTTGCCTGGACCAGGAATTTGGAGCATACTGGGGCTGTGATCAAGAACCTCCCCCGGAACCTGGAAGGGTTTAGGCCCCTTTGAAGAGGACTTGAGGGTTTTTTACTGGCCCTCAATGGTCTTGAAATCAGGCTTGTGGAGGGTCCTTTGTGGAAACATGCAGAATATATCACCATTTCTATATGACAATTATGTTTTTTTTTTTTTTGTGCTCCAAAGATTCAAAAGGACAAGGGACAAAAGTATTGCAATACAGAAAATACAGAATGCAGAATTTAGAGATTGGGGAATTATTCTTAATTTCATTTAGTTTTATTTTCATTTTGCCTTGCCATTTATTATTCCTTTTTTTCCCTTTTAAATCAGGAATGCCTCTTACTGTGACGAAATGTCCGTTGAGCTCAGGGTTTTTGAGAAGACAGAAGCTTCCCTGCTTCTCATCTTCTACCCGCAAATTATAACCTTGTCAGCCTCTGGGTTATTAGTTTGTCCTGATCTGAGTGAATTCATCGGGAACAAAACTGATGTGAAGATTCGATGGTACAAGGTACATCTTTAAGAATTGCCGTTTAATGAAAAGGTGTTTGATGAGCCATAGGAAAGATATAAAATATTCATTTGAAGACAACATATTCACTTTTATATTTCTGTTTTTTTAAACCAGCGATTTTAAAAAGGGCCATGATTAATATGCTCTGTTAGCCTTGATAGGGCTTAGGTAAGTGTCCTCAGAGGGTGATTAGGAAAGACAGAGTGGAAATGAATGCAGAATAAATAACAGCTGAAGACAAGAGCTTTTCACTCTGTTGCTTGTCTATAGAAATTTTTAGAAAGAACTATTTAACAACTTGATACACATATTGATAGAGTTTTTTTTGTTGTTGTTGTTTTTGTTTTGTTTTGTTTTTTTTGCGGTACGCGGGCCTCTCACTGCCGTGGCCTCTCCCGTTGCGGAGCACAGGCTCCGGACGCGCAGGCTCAGCGGCCATGGCTCGCGGGCCCAGCCGCTCCGCGGCACGTGGGATCTTCCCGGACCGGGACAGGAACCCGGGTCCCCTGCATCGGCAGGCGGTCTCTCAACCACTGCGCCACCAGGGAAGCCCTGATAGAGTTTTCTGAAAGCACATAAAAATCAGCCTTTGAGTTAAAGGAGTAAAATATAAACACAATTTCGTGTCCTGACTGGTTGAATAAATATCTACTATCATTGGCTCCCTTGTTTAGACCAGGTGTGGGCAAAAATTGAGCTGCCACCCATTTTTGTATGTTCACCAGCTTAGCTTTCACTTGTTTAAATGGTTAAAAAAAAAATAATATTTCATGACCCGTGAAAATGATATAAAACCCAAATCTCCGTGTCTATAAGTAATGTTTTGCTGGGACACGCTCATTTATTTCTGTGTTTTCGTGGGGCAACGGCAGAGTTGAATAGTTGAACAGAGGCCACGTGGACCGTAGGCCTAAAATATTTACTCTCTGGCCCTTTACAGAAAAAGTTGCCGACTCCTGATATACACCATAGATTGATACTGAAAAGTACAGTTATTTGTTTAAAAATGGATAGAAACTAACCTTTTAATCAAAAAATAGGTTGACCAGTTGACTGGTATTCTAACTACAAGATAGTTCTAGGATGTCAATTTAATATTGGGAACTTTTAAATGAGAAAGTGAACAGCCAGCTCCTAGGAGTTCACCTGCCCAATTATGGAGCTCTTGGTTTTGTAAGAGCATAAAAAGGTCAAGTGAGGGGTTTTACCGTAGAGGAAAGAGCACAGGTTCTGGGGTTGAGCAGTCTGGATTGGAAACCCTGCTTCTTCACTGACCTTTTGCATAGCCTTGGTCAGTTATTTTACCTCTTAAACCTGTTCCCTCTGCAAGACGGCAGTTCGTCATTCCCACTGCCTGAGGTTGTTTTGAGATTACATGGAGCACAGTGTGGGAAGCACCTCGTGCAGTGCTTGATTTGTAAATGGTCCTCGATAAATTCGGGTGGACAAGGGTATCATGGTGGCGCTTAATAATAATATTTGTTCCCGTCCTAAGAATGCTAATCATTACTGAGCACGTTCTGTGTACAAGTCTGTTCTAAACTCCCTGACATGAACCCAGTGCAATAGGGGCTGTTAATATCTCCATTTTACAGATTAGGAAACAGAGACCGGAAATGTAAGGAATGTGCTGAAGGTCATGCAGCTGGTAGAGGGTGAAGCCAAACCTCTGACCCCAGAGGCCAGAACCCACACATCCCTGCCACACGGGGGAGACCTGGGGGCTCGTAGGCCCTGGAATAACTGTGCTGCCGGGCCCTGTTTGGCTTTTTTCATATTGATCACTCATGTTGGGAACAATGAAATCTCTTTCTTTAATTAAATACATTGTACAGTTAGACTTCATGAGCTATGTGGTTGACAAACTATTCCAGTTATGCCTGGGTTCTCATTCAGAAAAAGTCTCTGCAATGACTCAAGGTTATATATGACTATTGCAATCATCATTTTTTTAAAGGCATTTCTTTTTTAAAAAATTAATTTATTTATTCATTTTTGGCTGTGTTGGGTCCTCATTGCTGTGCACGGGCTTTCTCTAGTTGCGGCGAGCAGGGGCTACTCTTCATTGCAGTGCGCGGGCTTCTCATTGTGGTGGCTTCTCTTGTTGCGGAGCATGGGAGCTAGGTGTGTGGGCTTCAGTAGTTGTGGCACACAGGCCCAGCTGCTCCGTGGCATGTGGGATCTTCCCGGACCAGGGATTGAACCTGTGTGCCCTGCATTGGCAGGCGGACTCGCAATCACTGCACCATTAAGGAAGCCTCGCAATCATCATGGTTTTGAAAGAGATGTTCCTGAGAACATTTTGTGCTCATGAGGGTGTGTTCTCTGTTACTGGAGACTTCCCTCTTGAGGGTCTGCTCTGTAGAACGCACAGTACCTTTTGTCCATACAGGAAGTATGGCCTCATGTCTCACATTTATTTTTTATTATTATTTTTAAAAATAAATTTATTTGTTTTTGGCTACATTGGTTCTTTGTTGCTGTGCTCAGGCTTTCTCTAGTTGCGGCGAGCAGGGGCTACTCTTCGTTGCGGTGTGTGGGCTTCTCATTGTGGTGGCTTCTCTTGTTGCGGAGCGTGGGCTCTAGGCACGTGGGCTTCAGTAGTTGGGGCACGTGGGCTCAGTAGTTGTGGCTCATGGGCTCTAGAGCACAGGCTCAGTAGTTGTGGCGCACAGGCTTAGTTGCTCCACGGCATGTGCGATCTTCCCAGACCAGGACTCAAACCTGTGTCCCATGCACTGGCAGGCGGATTCCTAACCACTCTGCCACCAGGGAAGCCCCACATTTATTTTTGTCTTACAAATTTTTCTCTGTCTCTACTGACTCCTAAAATTGAGATGATGTTTAAAGTGATTACTGCAATATCAACTCTTCTGAGCCTTGTTCTCCAAGTTGCCATGACTACGTCATAACACCCCTTTCTGGATGTTTCCCAAGCACTCTTTTCTGGATGTTTCCCAAGCACCCCTTTCTGGATGTTTCCCATAGCACTCCTTTCTGGATGCTTCCCAAGCACTCCTTTCTGGATGTTTCTATAGGCAGCTGTTATGCCGTAAATATATTTCTATTTTAATCGCCTACTTTGTCAAAGAAGATAGTTTCTTTTTTTCCCATTGTGCCAAAGCAAATGTGCTTTAAACATTCTGGTTAAACAAACCCAGCCATCCCGTGTTATATGCTAACAGACTCCCCCTCCTAAAAATACAGTTAAAAGCATGTCCCAAAGGACAATATTTGCAAAGTAAATATCAGAGTGGTTCTTGGATTGCAGATTCAAGAGTGACGGATAATACCAATGCTGTTCATAGTTTTTGAGATGTTAATTAAGATATAGCGTAACTTTGAAAAACATTTTCTCTTAAGGATTCTGTCCCTTTGGATCAAGACAACGAGAAATTTCTAAGTGTGAGGGGAACTCGCTTACTGGTAAACAATGTGTCTCTGGAGGACGCGGGCTATTATCAGTGTGCCATGACGTTTGCCCACAGAGGCAGGAAATACAACATCACCAGGAATATCAAACTCCGTGTTAAGAGTGAGTACTTGCTATCAAGGTACCTCTGCACCCTGGTTCAGCAACAAGCATGCAAGGAAAAAATTAGGGTTCCTGTAGAATTCTTTGAGTGTCTTTGGTATGAAAGGAAAACAGATATGGCAACTCTCTAAGCATCAGGCTTCTAAGATGTGTAGGACACTTGGAAAGAGAGGAAGCAGGGTGTTTTTATGAGGAATGGTGAATCCCTGGGTAGTTGACGGGGTTCCGAGTCTGAGGCTAAAACATGTACCACTAGAGGGAGCCAAACAGTGGTTCTCTTGGAAGGTCTCTTTGCAAGGTCCCCTTGGAAGGCCTGCACCTCCAGGGCCACCTATCAGGACACGGTTGCCGTAACTTTGTGTATAATTCTAGGTTACTAGGATTTTATTGGATTTTTCAGTGAGAAGGCTATGCGTTGGCATATGTGGTGAAAATTGCCCTTTTCTGGTCTTTCCCAAGCAGGTCTAGTTACCCTTGAAACCAGGATTTTAAATAGTGAGGGATCTCATTGGTTTAAATGAGTTCTACCTGAAAATAATGTTGTGAACAGTACCAATTAGCATGTCAAGTTTATCCACTGTTTCCTCCATGCCTCCTACATGTGGGACATCAAGCTTGGTGCAAAGGGCACACAAGTGAGGCAGTTCCAGCCCCTGCCCTGGAAACTATGGTGCTTTTCTTTGTTTTATACACTGAGTAACTACACAACTGGAGTCTTTTAAGGACGTTTCAGAGAGCATTGGAACTGTATTAAGGTTACATAATTGGTCTGTGAGAGGAAAGACTTCTTTCTCCCAGAGAATCAGAGATTCAGTTTTACTACAGGGAAAATCGTGTCTCCCATGAATGGAAATCTCTAGATTATGTTCTTTTAACGTCTTGTGAAGATTCAGTCACATCAACCCCTTACTCCCGCACAGCGGGGACCCCTGAGAATCCCGTGACTTTGAAGGGGGCCCGAATTATCCTGTTCATGTGATACTGCACAGGAACACTAGGGGGCGCCAACCTACATATAATCCTGTGTCCGGACCACACTGTGTCTCAGCCGTTCTCAAAGGGTGGTCCTCGGCCAGCGGCAGTGGCATCACCTGGGTACTCATCAGACCTGGAAGATCTCAGGCCCCAACCCAGACCTACTGAATCAGAAGCGATTAGCAGCCTGTGTTTAACACTCCCACCACCCTTGTGTCGGTGATGCTGATGCAGCCTGGAATTGGGACCCACGGATGCATTAACGTCTCGTCCTTGGGGCGTTCTTCTCCCCTCTCTGCTCCCAGCCTCTGTGCAGCAGCCCTGTGACCGTGAGGGGAGGGAAAAGCTCCCGGTCTTGGTGGAGAAGCAGCTGCTCCCCGGGCTCTCCTGGGATGCTGCATAATGCTTATTCCTGTTAGGGTTTCAAATGCTCTTTAGTGGAAGAGGTGGGGATGGAGCAGAGCTCTCTGTCCACCCCCATCAACTGTCCTTTCTGCTCCAGTTCAGATGCCCAGTTTCTTCCAGCTGCTGGGGGACCTGCCTCTCAGGGAGCTGGGTTCCAATTCCCACCCCCCCCCCCAAAGGGTCAATCACCTCAACTAAAAAGCCCTGGTGACCAAGCTGGGTTACTGAGTTTATCACTCAGTATGGGGTTAGCATCACGAACAGGTGGTTCTGGGGCCCCTGTGCCTTTTTTATTTCTTTGGAAGCGACTCCAGGGTTCTGTGGCAGGCGCATGGGATGGTAGCGAGGGAGTGGGGAGAGACACTTTGGGGCGAAGAGCCTCTGGAGTAAGACCTATCCTGTGGACATGGTGAATGCTCCTGTTAAGGATTCATTCAGGAAGCTGGGGAGCGGAATGGTTAATTGTTACCACAGAGCAGAGAACATCTGTTCGTGGAATGTGTGTTTAACTGTGGCTTCTTCCAGTCATCTCTCTTCTGGGAAAGGCATTGGCCAAAGAGGCTCAATTTCGTGGAGAGCCGGTTTCCTTTGCCAGAAAAAGCCAAGTCTCACAATGGCTGGCCCTGCTGTAAAAGATAATTCAGTTAATTAGGTAAACAATAGACCCTGACCCTCAGCTTGCAATGAAGGCTTTCCTAACTGAATCTCTTTTCCTCATATCTTTCTCAGAAAGAGAAGAGGAGACGATTCCCGTGATCATCTCCCCCCACCAGACCATCTCAGCTTCGCTGGGTAAGGACCGTGTAACCCACCTGGATGGCTGCAGTCCCAAAGCTGGGGCCCCAGGACCCCTGTGTCACCGACTGTGCCTGCTGTGGGGTTTGCAGGTCCCGCTACCCCAGAGGGAAATAGCAAATGAGAGGGAACGTTTCCCTTTACCAAATACCATCAGTAATGGCATTATCTGAAAACATGTACACTTTGCTTCTTGAAAACCCTGCCTACAAAAATCTCAGTGCAAAACTCAGAACGTTCTAGTAGCTGTTGTTAACTGCATGAAAGGATTAAGGCATGATGCCCCAGAAAGTCAGCACCTGTAGTGTATTTAAAATAATTCACTTTACCAATACTTGGCCGACGCTCAGTGTTTCCCCAAGACTCCGACTCTGCCCCTGCTGGTTCCCCCAGAGACAGTTTCTTATCGCCAACATAGCTGGTCAGCAGGTCAAGGGAGTTAAGGAAAATGCATGACAGAGGTTTTCACCATTTTTCACCATCCTGGCCAGCACGCACTTTCTTACTGAGCACAGCTAAGTCTGATAAGATGCCATTCAGGGCTTCCCTGGTGGCGCAGTGGTTGAGAGTCCGCCTGCCGATGCAGGGGACACAGGTTCGTGCCCCGGTCCGGGAAGATCCCACATGCCGCGGAGTGGCTGGGCCCGTGAGCCATGGCCCCTGAGCCTGCGCGTCCGGACCCTGTGCTCCGCAACGGGAGAGGGCACAACAGTGAGAGGCCCGCGTATCACAAAAAAAAAAAAAAAAAAAAAGATGCCATTCAATGCCAACATCAACCCTGTGGGGAGGTCTTATTTCTCCGAATTTCCAGAAGGAAAAGCTGTCCAGGGGGTCACTGGCTCAGTATCTGTCAAAAAGCCATAGTCGGGTCTGGCTGGGATTCAGACGCAGGCCTGTGTGTCTGTGAGGCCTGTACCTTTTCTGTGTGTCTGTTTTTATATAGTGGTTTTGTAGGTCTTATGCTCATTTATTAAACCCTGGCTGCAGAGTCCTGTCTATCTACATATCATCTATCTATCTATCTATCATCTATCTATTATCTATCTAACCACCCATCTATCCATCTATCATCTATTATCTATCTGTCATCTATCTATCCATCGTCTATCTATTATCTATCTAACCACCCATCTATCCATCTATCATCTATTATCTATCTGTCATCTATCTATCTATCTATCGTCTATCTATTATCTATCTAACGACCCATCTATCCATCTATCTATCTATTATCTATCTGTTATCTCCCTCCCTCCCTCCCTCCCTCTTTTGTCTGGTGTTTGGGCTTACATTTTTAACTTTAATTGGTGGTCATGGAGAAGGAGGGCTTTTGCACAGACGCCGGGATTGCTGCCTGACACCTGAGTTGCAGCTCCCAACAGCTGTCTTGGCTCTCAGAAGAGCCTCCCGGAAGCTTGGGGAAGTGGGGACCCGGGTTAGCGCTGACTAGCGCCCCAGCGCCCCTGCTCCTCTGTGCTCCCCAGCCCAGTGGAGCTGAGTCTCCAGCCCCGTTGCTTTGCATATGCACTGATGTGCCTGGCAGAGTCATATGAGGCCAGAACGAGTGGGCTGTTTTTGGCTGAGAAATCTTTAAGGTCATAAGGGATGTGAAGGAGGAAGAAAAGTGGGCTTTCTGAGCCTGACGTGGCCAGGTGCATTAAAGCACACACCCCGGGGAGGCACATTACCCGCGAGGAATTTATTCCCCCTCCTCCCCTTTGGTGACTAAAAAAAACCCAACATAGCGATTGAGGCAGGGGACCTCAGACCATCATATCGCACAACTGTAGAAGGCACCATTCATGGAAACCACAGTGGCTTTTGAAAGGATTAATCCTAAATGAACATGACCGGGGATGGAGAGCTCCTAGGGGAAGCAGGAGAGCAGAGGCCAGCAGTGGGCAAAGAGACAGAATCCTCTGGATTCTGGCTCCTGGCTCCTTGGGGGAGCCATTTGCCTCCGGGTTTCCATCTGCCCTGAGGACCAGTGGAAAGAGCTGGAGACCCTTGGTAAATTCTGATGCTCTAGGTGAATGGAATCGCTTGAGGGAACTAAGTTTCCTTCTAAGAAGAGAATTGCTGAGGGTGTCTGAAAAGAGGGGGGAGGATCCACCGCTCAGATCTGCTGATGTGACCCCGTCCCCTGGCTGGTTCTGACATTTGATGTGCTGCGTCTTGCCGTCACAGGGTCGAGACTGACAATCCCGTGTAAGGTGTTTCTGGGAGCTGGCATACAGGCGACCACCTTGCTGTGGTGGACTGCCAACAACACGCACGTAGAGGATGCCTACAAGGGGGGCCGCGTGACCGAGGGGCAGCGCCAGTAAGTGGGGGAAGATCTTCCTCGTCCCCTGGGCAGAGCTGTTGTGAACCCCCTGCAGACTCCACTTCCTTGTAGAGACAATGTCCTAGCCAACCCATCAATATGACACACACACCACATTACAAATGTATATTTTTTCTTCTACTCCGTTGGATTTTTAGAATCTTAAACATTGGCTTTTGCTAAGTATCACCACCTGTTCTTGAGAATCAAGCCTTCTCTCTAAATCTATGAGCTGCAGCCTACTACTTGACATTGGTGTTGCCTCTTCTAGCTGTTTAATTAGATCTTTCTTCCTTGAGCATTGCAGAGTCAAACATCCACAGCCCTTAAAACGACTCTGAAACTTAGCCACGGGATCCGAGAGCCGCCTCTGCTTCCTTCCAGTCTCTAAGGAAGGTTACTCTGAAAGAAAGCGAGGATTCTGTCCTCATAAGCCTTCATCTCCGGGAAATATTTTCTCAGTCTGAAAGTAGAACAATCAGGCCTTGTAGATGGAAACCATTTGCATGTGAGGAGGCAGACCCTTCAGTGTTCCAAATTATAAAGTGTTTTTAAAATCACAGTTTCGGCACTCTGAAGTTGCCTGAACTTTTGCTGGCCCAATTTTTGTCTTTTTGGAAAGGCCTATCCAAAAAGGTCTTTCTGGATGCAATTTAGTGGATAGAAATTACGTGTAGTTAGTGCGACTGTTTGCTTGAAAATTCTCGTTGTGAAAAGCTTGGGCAGAACCCACATGCCGCATGTCAGCTTACTCGTACTACCTGTTTGCTTAAAGGAGCCTATTTTCCCCCCATAGATTAAAAAAAAAATAGTCCTAGTGGCTCCACACCCATGATATTTTTATTCATACTAACAGATCATAGTGAAGCATCTTCAGATTCCTGCAACATTGCACATGGCAGTGCTGTTGATTAGAGACCCCTCCGCTGTGGCCCATCTGCAGCCCTTGGGTCTGCACTTGAGTTTCTAGAGTGAGGGTTGGCAGTGAGCGGGGCTGAGAGTAGACACCGTGGAGGACGGGATTCTAGGAAACTCCCTGCCCTCCAATATGCAAATGATTTCTTGGTGATACGGTCCAATTTCCCAAAACTAGACATTTCTATTCCTACGACTGGTTCTTTGTTCATCAAGGGCCTTAAAAAGTGATTTCTCCCCCATTATCCAAACTCAACTGGCTTCTGCAAGCTCCTTGTTACAAGTAACCTATCCCAGTGACCAGCATCTTCAGGGTCCCTCTCACCTTCAGGAACAGGCTTAGAAATTCTCCCAAATACGTAACAAATATAATGGCAAGTGCCTCTAACTTGGTAAATCGAGACATCCACTCAAGCACAGTGGGGCCTTGAGAATGTGTAGGTGTCTATGTTGAAAAGACTTGATGTTTAACTAAGTGTCTTCTCACCTAGGGAATACTCGGAAAATAACGAGAATTACATTGAAGTGCCCCTGATTTTCGATCCAGTCGTAAGAGAGGATTTGCACACGGACTTTAAATGTGTTGTCCGTAATACAATGAGTTTCCAGATGCTTCGCACCACAGTCAAAGAAGGTATGGATTTGGGGGACATTAAAGGGAAAAGCTATGTGTTGGATGTTCTGTGGACGCTAAATAAAGCTCCTGACGCTCTGGGTGATAACTTAGGAGGGCCCGTGAGTCTCCCGTTAGCGGAGCACAGAAAGCAGATCTCTCATTTTTTATGACTTTTTTGGTAGGGTGGAGGCTGCCACCTCACGGGCTCCAGAGCGCAGGCTCGGAGATTGTACTCAAAGAAAAATTTAAAGAGGAAGCTGAGGGCTTCCCTAGTGGCGCAGTGAGAGTCTGCCTGCCGATGCAGGAGACGTGGGTTCGTGTCCCGGTCTGGGAAGATCCCACATGCCGTGGAGCGGCTGGGCCCGTGAGCCATGGGCGCTGAGCCTGCGCGTCCGGAGCCCGCGCTCCGCAACGGGAGAGGCCACAACAGTGAGAGGCCCGCGTACCGCAAAAAAACACAAAAAAAACAAAGAGGAAGCTGATTTTTTTGGAAAAAAGATAAAATGGTTCTGCGATAGATTTAAAAAAAACCTGTGTCCTCTAGTGGTTCTGCCTGGATCGGCAGGACCAGCTCTGCTTTCATGACCCCTCAAGGAGGGTGGGATGCTTTTTATCCCGAGGTTGAGAGATTTCATCCTCCAAGAGCTGGGAACTGGAAGGTACGCAGGGCTCAGGCAGCTTCAGGGTTAAAGCCATCGGTCATCAGGAGATAAAGGATAAGGCTGTAGCCAAACCAGCGCAGTGCTCACGGAAGGACATTTACAAAAAAAAGAAAAACCTGACTTACCATTTTGACAAATCGATTTCTTCTCAGTGTTTGAGCGCTGAGCAGGAAAGGGAGACGTGGGTGATGTGGTCTGTCGACAGCCCGAAGGATAAGAAGGGAAGAGACAAAGCGATCCCTACCGGGAGCCTTACCCTGCCTCCTGGGCAGTCTGCACAATCAATAAACACAAACTGCCCCACGTATTCCATGTTTGCAGGGGAGGCAGCTGCAGACGAGCTTCTAATTGGAAAGCTGAGAATGTGTGTAAGCCTCAGGGCAGGAACGACAGCACAGTATAACTTCTCTCCAACTGTGGTCCATGTATACCAGCATCCCTGACTTGAGCCACTAGTTGAAAATGCAGATTCCTAGGCTCACCCCCAGATCTACCCGGTCAGATTCTCTGGGGTGAGGCCAAAGACTGCAATTTAGCAAGCTCCTTTCATGTTAAAGTTTGAGAACCGTTGCCCTAGGACACACGTGAAGGCTGACGTCCCAGATCATTTCCATGAGCGGGTTGGTGGTGGTACAAACTTGGAAGTGGAGGATTCCACAGAAAGTGGGATCCGCTGCTGGGCTTCAGAATCGTGACCCAAAGGAAACCATGGTTTGTCTGCTCCTGATGCTGGGAACCTGCAAACATTTCTAAGACGTGAGCCCTGACCCTGCCTGTCCTTCGCTGGGTCGGCCATGACTGATCACAGAGGGCACAGGTCAAAGCCTTTCACCAGGGCTGAGAGGCGCCCCCAAATGGCTGCTCCGAAAATTAAAACTTCACTCGTTTCTAAACCTTGAGGGATTTTAAGGTGGAAGAATCATCTGGAGAAATTGTCTGAGACTGTGTCGATTCCCGAACGCCTGCACAGACTAAGATAAACAGTAGCTTAAAAATGTAGACTTCTAGCCTCATCATCCGTGCGCTTGTTAACTTTTTTAATTTAGTTTTTATTGTATATTATAGTTTATTTACAATGTTCTGTTAGTTTCAGGTGTACAGCAAAGTGAATCAGTTATACATATACATAGATACGTTCTTTTTCAGATTCTTTTCCCATATAGGTTATTACAGAATATTGAGCAGACTTCCCCGTGCTATACAGTAGGTCCTTGTTGGTTACCTGTTTTATATATAGTAGTGTGTATATGTCAGTCCCAAACTCCTAACTTATCCCTCCTCCTCAACACTTGTTAACTTTTTATCCATACTTCCTATATTTTCTAAAATAAATTAATTTTTTAATTTATCTTACTTTTGGCTGGGTTAGGGCTCTTCGTTGCTGCGTGCAGGCTTTCTCTAGTTGCAGTGAGCGGGGGCTAGTCTCCTTTGCGGTGCACGGGCTTCTCATTGCAGTGGCTTCTCTTGTTGCGGAGCACGGGCTCTAGGCACATGGGCTTCTGTAGTTGTGGCGTGCGGGCTCAGTAGTTGTGGCTCACGGGCTCTAGTGCTCAGGCTCAGTAGTTGTGGTGCATGGGTTTAGTTGCTCCACAGCATGTGGGATCTTCCCGGACCAGGGATCGAACCCATGTCCCCTGCACTGGCAGGCGGATTCTTAACCACTGCGCCACCAGGGATTGCTTCTTATATTTTCATAACACAGAGATACCAAGGAGTAGAATATAAAATAACTGGATCCAAGCGATAATCTTGACACCTAAAGCCCCTTTCTTCAAAGTTTTTCTTTTCCTTTGTTACTTTACTGACTCCTCATGACACCCATGCTCACGGAAAAGGGCAGATTATGTGCTGGCTACGTCACAGTCAGCTAGCAGAGACCTAGACCGGCATCTCATTGCACACAGCCCAACGGGTAGAACAAAATTAGACCATCGACACCTGCCCACCCCCCCAGCTCTGCGTTGCTTCTCTCCAATGGATATTTGTTCTACCTTGCTCGTTTGCCTAACGCCACAGATGTCACCCTCAAGTATCCTTGATCTCAGTGTAAGACATACTTTCTGAAAATCAGTACCTGTTTATTAGAAGTGACAAACACCACTTCCTTCTCTGTAAAGTGCGCGGCAATGTCCTATTTGGTGGTAGGAGCGTGTTCACCCCTCACATGTCTGTTCTTCCTACAGCTGCCACGTTCTCCTGGGAGATTACACTGGCCCCCCTTTCCCTCATCTTCTTGGTTTTGGGGGGAATATGGATGCACAGACGGTGTAAACGCAGAACTGGAAAAGCCTATGATTTGATGATGGAGTTAAAGACCAGCCATCAGATTCTCAATCCTATCCGAGTAAAATAAAGGAAATAAAATACTTCAAGTCAAACGATGTCCTTTCTTCCGCTAGCAGCCCTGGTTTTTGAGGGACGCTGTTCTTTTCCTCCGTTGTTTAACAGAGCTGCTGTATTTATAGTGGGTTTGTAGTAAAAGACTGAAGTGGACATGTAAAGTTTATTCTGAAACTGAATCACAGGGGCCAATGTGCACATGGGTGGGCTTGAGGTGCTCTTTGAATAAGAGGTGAAAACACCTAAAGGAGTTTTGGAATTCATTCATCCATTTCACAAAAACGTGTTAAAAGTCTCCTTTAGCTATGCTCTATGGCAGGTGTTATAGATACAAAGATAAAGACATGGTTTTCCTTTCGGGAAGGTGGAATTTCATGTTGAAACTGGAAAGGATGGTTTAGAAATACTAAAGAAGAGTCAGCAAGAATTGGTAAATGCTTTTTAAAAGGACGATCCAAAAAATAGTAGTTCAAATAGGTGGTCAGAAAAATACGTCAGAACATACTAGCAGACTGAGAAACGGATTCGCCTTCATAACGAAACTTCTGAAAATAAAGAGAATGGAAGAGTATTGAGATAACTGCATACACATTGAGAAAAAAGTAATCAGAGCCTCTTTTATGTAATATGCCAAAACGAAATTCCAGCTAAATTAATGAGTTAAATTAAAAAAATCAAATGGCAGGAAAATTGGCATGACTCACTCCTTCACCTATTCAAGTCTTTGTTCACATGTGACCTTCCCAGAGGCCCTTATGAGTCCCTTTCCAACCCTCTCTGTTCCCCCCAACTCTGCTTTGTGTCATTATAGCTCTTATCACCACCAGACCTTCCATTATATATTTGCTTGTTCATTTTCTGTTTTCCCCACCAGAATGGGAGCTCCTTGAGGGCAGAGATGTTATTTTGGTCACGGCCATATCCCCAGTACCTCAAGTCAAGCCTGTCATCCACTGGGCACTTAATAATTATTTGTAGAATAGACGAAAACAGGATGAATTCTCTTGTGTTCACTAGCAATAAAAGTATCACCAGAGTAAAGATGGACAGGGTTCATTATGTTACAATTTCTGCATAGAAAAATAAAATAATAAAAGCAACACATCAAAGAAATTGTGTCAAGCAAGGTCAAGGCATTAATAACTATAACAAAGTTATTCAAGGTTTTTTTTTTTTTTGCGGTACGCGGGCCTCTCACTGTTGTGGCCTCTCCTGTTACGGAGCACAGGCTCCGGACGCGCAGGCTCAGCGGCCATGGCTCACGGGCCGATCTTCCCGGACCGCGGCATGAACCCGCGTCCCCTCCATGGGCAGGCGGACTCTCCACCACTGCGCCACCAGGGAAGCCCTATTCAAGGTTTTAAGAAAGGCATCAGAACCAAACAGATGAAAGAACATGGGTAGGGAATTGGGAGAAGAAACACCAAGGGACCGTGGTTTCAGTAATAATCAGAGATATCAATTAAACAACATTGAGATACCTAAGCACACACGTACTATCCAGTGTTAAAAGGTGATACCAAGGTCATTACAAAACAGTCACCCTCACTCCCTATGATCCCACGTGTACACACACTGGGAGGTGACAGGCATATATGTGAAGCTGGTGGGGTGCTGGGACCAGCGGGCACCTTCTTAAAGAGCCGAGTGTGGCATCTCTTCCCGACTCTGTTGAGTGATGTCACGCTGCAGCTTAAAGTCAGCTGTTGTGGGAGTATTTACACCACCGAAATCGGCAAATGCCCAAGTCTCCCCTTTGCGGTACCCCACTACAAGGGTCATAGCGACGCCCAGCACTGCTACTCCTGGGGATTTAGGACCTGATTCAATAAAAGATGATGATTAGACACGTGAAAGAGTTCAGTGAAACTCATCCCCCTGGTGATGAGAAATTATGATCAGCTGTAAATGATAATGATCAAGGCTGTGAGACCAGGATATATGTAATGTTAAGGAAAGCTTTTTATATACAAAACAACAATTGTTTTATACAATTGTTGGGCTGCACCCCACAGGCCTACAAGCCCTGTAATTGCCCAGCCTCGAGACCCAAGAAAGCCCGGAGACAGCGACAGAGACGTCAGTGGTTTGTTGGACGGGGGATCTTACACCTCAGAAGCAAAGGGTCCTGGAGCGACACCCACCACAGATGGCAGATGGCACACAGGACACAGCAACCGTCTTCCTTGCTCCGGGGAGAAAGGAGGCTACGAGTTATAGAGAGAATTGACGTTAGGGAGGCTCATCGGTTACCAGGGAAACCAGCCGCGGGGGCATGGCCCTCCAGCCCCTCAGGTTAAAGTTGTTTCCCTTTAATAAACTAGCAGGTGGAACCATTCTGGCCTAAGGATTAGAACCATCGCTAGCTGGAGCAGAGGGCAAGCTTGTTGGTGTCAGTCGGGTGTAGGTGAGGCAGGGGCTACGTGAGCAGCGGTGGAGGCAGTGCCGGGTGGTGCCTCTGTGATCCTGGACATGTCCTTTCATCTTGTAGAAGGTCAGTCTTCTCATCTGAAAAATGGGGGTAATAACAGGACTGATCCTGGAGTGCCAGCTCTTTAATAATCAAAAACCATAGGAGTGGGAATTCCCTGGCGGTCCGGTGGTTAGGACTCCGTGCTCTCCCTGCCGTGGGCCCGTGTTCAATCCCTGGTTGGGGAACTAAGATCTTACAAGCTGCACGGCGCCCCACCCAAGAAAAAAATAGGAGGAATAGACAGAAATAAATATAGTGGTATTGTTTAGACCAAAGGTCAACAAACTAGTTTTCTGGCAAAATCCAGCCTGGCCTCTGTTTCTATAAATTGAGTTTTATCAGGACACAGCCAGGCCTGTCTGTTCACACACCGTCCACGGCTGCTCTGGCTCTCGGCAGGCAGAGCTGAGTAGTGGGGCCATGGCTGGAGTATTAACCTGGCCCTTTACAGAAAAGGTGCTGACAGCTGGTCTAGACAAGGAAATTATGGGCAGTTTTGACCCTTAATGTCTGTATTCCCTGTTATTATCTTCTCTCCTCTTTTTGCCTGTTTTCCAAGCAGACGAGGAGAGAAGGCAGTAAGAAGGGGCAGACAGAGGCCTTTTAGCATCAATCAGGAACTTTAATGGGAAGGAATGGAAAGCAATGTTGGAGATGGAGGACAGCTGGGGGCTTTGTAAAGAGCCGCTCCAGGTGCTTCTCCCTTGCTGGGGCTTCAGGCTTGGGTGTCACGCGGCGTGTTCACCGCGCGGCGTGTTCACCGCGCGGCGTGTTCACCGCGCGGCGTGTTCACCGCGCGGCGTGTTCACCGCGCGGCGTGTTCACCGCGCGGCGTGTTCACCGCGCTTCTTTCCCGGGACCCCCCCCTCCAGGGCTCTTCGTCCCTCCTTCAGATTTGGGCGGCTTCATCCGTGACCCAGAAAAGAAGTTGACTGCGGCCAGAAGAGCAGCCCCTGCCTCCAGACCCCACCTGGCTGCTGGCTTACGGATTTCCTCCCAGAGATTTGGAGCATGGGTCCCACCGTCAGAAAAGGTAGGAGACAATCGGGGAATCTGGGGCACTGATTTGTGATACTGTCGCAGAATAAGTGTGATACTGGGATGGTTACATTTTGAAGGAAGAGTCTTTATCTTTCTAAGAGACATATAGAGATACTGATGGACAGAGTTGAGATTTGCTTCACAATAATCCAGTGCTGGGGGGAATGTGGGTGAAATAAGGTCGGCCGTGTAGATCATTGTTGCTAACACCGGTCATGGCGTGTGGGGCTTTCCTTACACCAGTCTCTCTATTTTTGAGTACGCTTAAAAACTTCCATGATATAAGGTAAAAACCAACACACACAAACAGCCCAAATACCCACTAGACAAGACAATGGGTACATAAATGTCCTAGCACAGTGGAAGCTTCTGCAACAGTGAAAATGAATAAACTACAGCTACATAAAGGAATGTGGATGAATCCTAGAAATATATTATTGAGTAAGTAACAAGTCCCAGAAACAGTGATTTATCGTATGATGCTCTTTTATATAAAGTGAAAGACAACTAAAACTAAAAGAACTAAAACTCTCTAAACACACACATGTACATGCATTAACATGTGCATATTTAAGAACACATACGTGATAAAACCATATTTTAACTGAATGTGGATGCATGTATCTGTAATTAGAGGACACATGTGATGTTAAGGGTTTAAAAGCACTTCTATTTTAAGGAAGCAGGAGAATGAGAAACCGAAGTTTCAGTGAATTCATCAGGTGACAGGTGGGACCAGGGTTGAGAAGATTGAGGAAGATGTAAGTTTCCTCAGGCTCTGGATCTCATGTTGGGTTCCTTTCCTTAATGTGGCTGATCTCAGGCATTTTATGTTGATTCTGTTGGTTTAATTCTCTGAAGGTGAATTTTTTCACCTCCTCCTACAAAATTGAGGGGTGGGGATGGGCAGTAAATAGCATCTTTGTTGCCCATAGGGAAAACAATCCCGATGTCATCATATACCACCTGCCCAAGAACTGACTGAGGATGACAGTGGACACCAGGAACAGGTACCAACAATAATTTATGCATGAAAAACTAAATTTGATGTCTCAAGTATTTCATACGCGATAGGAACAGATGGGTGCTTCTCGGAGAAGGTGGGCTTGTCCATCTACCGTGAGACCTTTCAGGGCAGGAGCATTCTTGCTCATGACGCGTCCCCAGCGCCTATAGGTACCTAGGAAGCGCCTGCTGAGGTGATGGGTAAATTGTGTGTTACCTGGGTGTGGGGGGACTCGCCAGCCTGTGTGAACAAACGGGACGCCGTTAGTGGGACCTTTCAAGTTTCCCTTTCCTGCCCCTCCTCCCAGACTCTTCACTGGTCATTTCCATGACTCCAGCCAGGAGCTCACTCGGACATGACACGGGCCTCGTGCTTTTGTGGTTGCTTTCCTGTTCTTGTCATCCCACCATCCCCATTGGCATCTGCCACCCATGCCATCTCCTCAGGGCTCCTCGATACAGCTGCTGTCACCCTACACCGTGTCCCAGGGTGTCTGGGGGACAAGCAGCCCAGCTGCCACCCTGGGCAGGAGCTGCCTTGTACGCTCACAGGAACGCCCCTTCTGTGGCTCACGTGGTCAGCCAGGCATCACGGTGGTGATGGTGGTGGACCAGAGGCCTCTCTCCCTCGGGCCCAGCCACGGAGCTGCCCTCCTCCTCCCTGGCACGCTTGTGGAAACCACTTCCTCATTCCTCTGCAGACCGAGCAAAGCAAAACAAACCCTCCTACGGAGAAACTCCCAGAGGCGCTGCCCACTGGTTCTTTAGAAATGACACAGCCTACAGCTTCCAGTCTTGGCCTGTGAGACTCCAGCCAGGACACTGCTGGTCCCACTAGGATGGGAGTGAGCATTCCACCAGTACAGTCCCACTCAACCTTTCTGGGGATGCTCACCCAGGAAATACAGGTGCACTTTCTGGAACTTTCTGAGCCTGCTGTCGGGCAAGATAGATTTAGCCTCCAGAAGGCTCAGAAATGATTAAGAACAGTATGTGAATTAAATTAGCTGCAAAACTATGCTCTACTCAAGGCTGGAAGTTCACCTGGTATATGTCCTGTCCCAAAGCACCATTTTAAAATGTAGGTTTTATTATTATTCAGGTGTGGTGAGGCCAACAGATCAGGAGATGACTGTTACTGGAAAGATGGTGTGTTACAGATCCCAAGAGGAGGGGCGTGCTATGTCATGTAGGGCCACACAGGCAAGCACCGGGGCGGGTCAGGAGTGAGGGGAAAGCACAGCCTTTATCGTGGTTTCTGTGGAAGGAATGGGAGAGGCAGGGGAAGTGGGCTTAGCATTGGCTCGTCTGAATCATTTCAGTGGGCTCGGGGGGCGCGGGGCCTGTCCCTGGTTGTCTGGTGACTTGGCTCAGGGCAGGTGGACAGTGGCCCAGCATGTGGGAGCTGATAGAGGAAGTGGTTGGGGTGTGGACAGATTTGTTTGCATTTGAAAAGCGTGTTCTGGGAATTGGCTAGCCTGGGGAGGGAAATTTCCTACAGGGCCAGCAAGGCCTGTCAAAGCCTCAGAGACAAGTGGTTCCTACAGTTATGCCCAGCTTATCTGGCGTAGCTCATCATACGATCGGGCACGAAATCAAATGGCCAGAAGTAAAGAGCCAACAACATAGGCTCCCAGTTTTATATTTTTTTCAAGGAGATCATCAAATATCCTTTATTTATTTTTTCAGTTTTAATTTTTTTAATTTACGTAGAGTTGATTTACAATGTTGTGTTAATTTCTGCTGTACAACAGAGTGATGCTCTTATACATATATATACATTCTCTTTTTAAAATATTCTTTTCCATTATGGTTTATCATAGGATATTGAATATAGTCTGTGTGGGCTTCCCTGGTGGTGCAGTGGTTGAGGGTCCGCCTGCCGATGCAGGGGGCGCGGATTCGTGCCCCGGTCTGGGAGGATCCCACATGCCGCGGAGCGGCTGGGCCCGTGAGCCATGGCTGCTGGGCCTGTGCGTCTGGAGCCTGTGCTCCGCGGCGGGAGAGGCCACAGCAGTGGGAGGCCCGCGTACCGCAAAAAAACAAACAAACAAAAAAATGAATATCATCTGTGCCATACAGTAGGGCCTTGCTGCTTATCCATCCCATATATAAAATCCTACACCTGCTAACCCCGACCTCCCGCTCCATGCCTTCCCCACACCCCTCCCCCTTGGCAACTGCAAGCCTGTTCTCTATGTCTGTGAACCTGAATAAGTTCATTTGCCTCGTATTTGAGATTCTACATATAGGTGATATCATATGGTATTTGTCTCTCTCACTTCACTTAATATGATAATCTCTAGTTGCATCCCATGTTGCTGCACATGGCATTATTTCGTTTTCTTATGTCTGAGTAGTATTCCATTTTGTATATACACAACGTCTTCTTTATCCACTCCTCTGTTGATGGACATTTAGGTGGTTTCCATGCTGTGGCTGTTGTGAATAGTGCTGCTATGAACATAGGGGTGCGTGTATCTTTTTGAATTATGGTTTTGTCTGGATATATGCCCAGGAGTGGGATTGCTGGATCAGATGGTTCAAATATCCTTTATTAAGAACAGTCAAGGCAGTAAAGCACTCGCCATAAACCCGGCGAACATTAGTGGGAAAGTTAGTGCTGCAGAGAAATGGAGGCTTGTGTCTGTGGTCTTGGCAGTACCCCCCCTCCCCCCAAAAAGTAAAATATTATTCCCAAATTTGATTTTCAGCCCTTTCCCATTGTCAAGCTCCTAAGGAGACATTAAAGTTCAAAGATTAAATTATTTTGCCCTTGTAAGTTCAAGTACAAAGAAACCAAACTTCAAAAATGTTGAAATTGTTTCCCTGGTGGCGCAGTGGTTGAGAGTCCGCCTGCCGATGCAGGGGGCGCGTGTTCGTGCCCCGGTCCGGGAAGATCCCACAGGCCGTGGAGCGGCTGGGCCCGTGAGCCATGGCCACTGAGCCTGCGCGTCCGGAGCGTGTGCTCCGCAATGGGAGAGGCCACAGCAGTGAGAGGCCCGCGTACCGCAAAAAAAAAAAAAAAAAAAAAGTTGAAATTAAAGTGTGAGTTTCCTCCTCATCAATTCCTTCCTGCTCAGTCCCAGCAAGGAGACTGCTCTGTCCAGGGCGGGGGGACTGTAGTCCAGGCTGTCTTGTCTTCTGCAGGGAAGGGTGTGGCTCCTTGGGCCTTGAACACCAATTGGCTTCTCACACGCCCCTTAAATCTTGTTAGTACAAGATTATCACAGCCCTGACCCCACCTGTATGGAATTCCCTGGCCTCTGGGGCAGGTTTCCCAGGCAAATGCTGCTCCCAGAACCAGGTACTGAGTGTCAGCAGAGCCTCAGGGTTGCCTGGGGGAGAAAGGGAAGAGGGGTGCCGGCACAGAGCTTGGACCCCAGCATCAGCACCCCTGGGAATTCACCAGGAATGACAGAGCTGCTGATGGGAGACAGGCTGGGTCCAGGGCCCCTGGTTCACAAGCCTTCCAGGTGGTTCTGGTATTTGCTCGAGATCTGAGCCCCACTGTGGTCTGTGTAGACTCCACAGCCCGGGAATGTAAATCCGGTTGGGCCAATTATTCCAACGGGCGTGAGTGACAGCACCACGGTGACCATACCTGGGAAATCCCACCTGGGCATCTTAGCTCAGCATCTGGGTCCTGATGCTTTCCTGAGTAACGCAGTCATCTCCAGGGGTAGCCCCCAGCCTCCCAGGCTCCGGGCCGTTTTTGGTGACTTTCTTTCCCAGCCAGCATGTTCGTAACTTCTTACCGGGTCTTTTCGCGAGTTGTGTGTTGTGAGCCCTGTCTGGTGACAAGCTGTCCCTGGTGTGTGGTCAGCAGGGACAGACAGTCCTGGGCCAGAGTGCCGAGGACCATGGCCTCCTGTGCAGAACTTTCTAGGCTTCTGTACCTTGCCCAAGGGAAGGGCTCTCTCCCAGCCCCACTTCAGCTGCAGGATCACCCTCAGCAGACCGTGGACCTTGCTGGGCCCCTGGGCCCTGTGAGGATGGCCCTCTGACCACGTGCTGGGTGTTTCCTCGGTGTTTGAATGGTCAGGACCCCGTGCAGCATTTCTCCCTCGTACATGTGGTTCTGACGTGGAGGGATCTGCTTCGAGCCTGTGGACCAGGCTTGGTGGCTCACAGCGACCATCTGGAGAGATGGAGGCAATGCTGCTGCCCTTTGACCTCACCGCGCAGGTCCCATTGCCAGCGGTCAGGGCTTCCGGGACCTCCGAGGCTCTGCCGGTGATTCTAACGGGGGCCCAGCTGGAGCCCTGGTTTAAGTTCTTTTGTTTTCTAGTGACTTTTTTTTTTCTAGACAAAGTGCTTTTTCTAGACCAACCAAACATAGAAAATGGAAAGGCCCTGAAAGCCTTCCTTCATTTAGCTTTCTTTTGCTTTCCAGGCCTGGCTTTCATTCATTTATTCACTCACTCATTCATTCATCATCCGAGCAAACTCCTCTAGATCCTGGACTCATTTGGGTCTTCTGCAGAGAGAGCTATAACATCGGTCAGTTTGGGCTTGTAGGACGCCCCCTGCCCGCCTTCTCTCTCTGACTGGAACACCCCACCGCATGCTCTCTGTCTGACACCTACCAAAGGCCAGACTCAGTACGCTGTCCTCATGGCCCCATTTTCTGTGCCACGTGTATGCGGTTCCTTCCTTTACTACTGTCACATGTGCCACAGTCTGACTGCTTTCTTAGGCCTCAGTTACCTCCCAAGTTCATGTCCACCTTGACAGTCTCCTAGCCCGGGATGCGGTCCTTCACGGCGTCGCTGCCTCCAGGCTGGCCCCCTTCCAGCCCATCCTTAACAGAGCCACGGCACCGCCCTGCTTTACACATTCGAATGGCAGCTGTTGCCCACTGGCTAGAGCCCAAACTAAGAGGCCCTTCCCAGCCTGCTTCTTGATCTCGTTGGTTTTGTCTACTTCTGTCTTTCACCGTAAGGTAGGCTCTGTAAGGGCAGGGCTTTGCATCTGTTTTGTTTGCTGCTTCTAGAAGAGAGCTGGGCACACAGCAGGTGCCCGGCAAGTGTCTCTGGAGTGGACGGACGGGTGCTGAGTCCTCTGCTTCATCTGCCGCCATCCTCTCCACCCACCCACCCACCCCCGCCGGCCAGGCCCCACGCCGGCCAAACTAAAATGCCCACATTTCCATTCAGGCCACTGTTCTTTCTTGGGTCAGGGCCTTGGCATGAGCTGCTTCCTGGGTCTGGAAAACCCCTTCCCATCCTGTTCAGTTGGCTGACTCCTCTTGACAGCCCGGAACCTGGCAAGGACACCTCCCCCATGTGCCCCGATGGGCACCAGCAGCCGTCGTGGTTGTCATTTATCGATGACAGGCCAGCCTCTTCCTAAGTAAGTTTTCAGATGTGATCTCATTCCTTCTCCTGAACGTACGCGCCAGGTATTACTGACGCCCCTCATTTACACACGGGGACACTGACGCTTGGTCAGCTCGGGTCCCTTGCCGGGTCACTTGGGTTACAGAGGCAGGAGAGGGCAGAGGCGGATTCCAGCCCTGTCGTCTAGCTCAGATGCTGCATCCCGAGCCCCGGACTCGCTCTTCTCAGGGCACTGAAGTTGTCTGTGTCCTTGTCTGTGTTTTCTCATGGATCCTGGTCCTAAGCTCCTTGAGGGTGGGGTCCTTATTTTTTCTTTTTCAAAGATTTTTTCTTTTTTTGGATGTGGACCATTTTTCAAGTCTTTGTGGAATTTGTTACAGTATTGCTTCTGTTTTATGTTTTGTTTTTTTGGCCGTGAGGCATGTGGATCTTAGCTCCCCCACCAGGGATTGAACCTGCACCCCCTGCATTGGAAGACGAAGTCCTAACCTCTGGACCACTAGGGAAGTCCCCGGAGTTAGGGTCTTTACCTTGTACACCTTGGCTTTGTCCCGACGACTTATGCTTAGCACACGTTAAGCATCCACTAGATACTTGGTGAATGAATGAGTGTGTGAATGAGCAAAGGACAGTGTGAGGGGTCCGGGCACATGAAGACGAGGAAAGCAAAGCCCCCATTGCCACCCCCCGTCATGTCCATCCTGGAAGCTCACCACCGATTCCTGGAGTGTCCAGAAATCAGCTCTTCCCCACGGGCCCATTTATCTAGCTGTCCCTGAGTGTACCTGCATGCTTCAAATGAATCCATCGTCATAAATGTTACTTAGAAAGCAGAGGTCTGCAGATTTCCTCATGTCAAAGGCATCAAATGAATGAATGAACGGACTATGCTGGCTGATTGCTATTCACGGGAGATGGTTTATTCTGAGTGCTAACAAGGAGGTTTTTCTCTGATCCAAAGAGAAGATTGGAATCTGATTCCAGGAATCACTCCCTCCTGAACTCGGAGGTCAGAGATGCTCTTTCTGGAAGAGCTAACACTGCCAGGCTCTGTCCCTTCAGCCCGAGCCCACTGTGAAAAGAACCGTCAAATTCCCCCTTTTGTTTTAGGTTTAACATATCTTCTGTGTGAGTGGGGAGGGTGACTACTTTCTGAGTCCCTGGCAGGGTTCTGAATGTTTTCTGTTCTGTGGACTTAGAGGTTCCTGTTTTAAAGTTCAAGAGAATATCGTTGTCGGACACAGGGTACTTGCTGGACTCTGACTAATAGAAGCCTATGATTAAATTATTTCAGAGTCGAATAAAAATATTTTTAGAATGAAGTCCTTTGGGAACTATGTCGAGTGCTGAGCACACAGTTCTTGGTAAACACTCGGAACTGCCAGGTCTTTCTGAGTAGCTTTCGCTCAGCGGGGCACATCCTGAGGAATTTCAGGAGACTTATCTTCAGAGTCAAAAGCTGGGGTTGATTTCAGAAGCCTCCTGGAGAGAAGGGATCCTGACGAGATATCTCAGGGTGAGTGCTTTTGGTTTCTGTACGTTCTTTCTCCTCTCTTTAAATACAAATTTCCCGTAACACACTTGAAATGACAATCTTTCGGGGAGAACACTTATCGAGATGTTGCCCTCAACTTCCTTTTCTTTTTCCCACCCTCCCCTGCACACACGGCGTCGGGTGACAGTGGGCCATGAGCCCCTCGACCTGCCCGTGCTCACTGTCAACACTGACTCCAGTGTTCCCTAAGCTACAGTGTTTCTCCAGTAGCCCAAAGCAGACTCTCTATTTCTTCCTGCTTAGAAGGAATTTATTTTTTAAAAGTCTATTAAACGCCCACCATGAGTGAGATGCTGTCCCAGGCGAGGGTTTGGGGGGAGGTACATCAGTGGTGAAACAGCATTTCCTCGCCCACTGGGAGCTTGTGGAACAAGTGTGGGCGTGACACTTTCGTAGTTTATACCTGCTCCTGCAGGCCACACAAGCCCCAGTGCCACTGGCACACGGGGACAGATGAATGGCAGCTAAAAGTCTTCTGTAGCTCTAGATCTGTGTCCGTTAGGGATGCCTTTGCTTTGCAAGTAACAGAAAACTCAATAGAGAGTGATTTAAACAAAAATGGTGTTTATTTTCCCCCCACATTGCTGGAAGCATAGAGGTTTGGCAGCTCAATGATGTCAGGGTCAGTGACTCTTGAAGTTTTGACCTTTCCCCATGGTCACAAAATGACTGCTGGAGTGCCAGACATAGTGCCAACACTGATTACAGCCCAGTTTCGTAAGAAGCTGGTACAGTGTTTCTGTGGGCTGGAAGCAGAATGCTGGCGTGGCAAAACCAAAGAGGGGGTGGTATCCCTCTACTCTCAGCCCTCCGCAGGTATCCCCAGACCTGGATCCTGTGTCCAACCTTCCTTTCTTCAGGGAAACTCCTTTCCCCAGTGGCAACATTATTTTGGAGGGGCAGCTAGTCATCCCTGACTTGGGAAGGTGTGGATCTGGGGTGGACGTTAGCCTCTCCTTGCGGTGTGGTAATCCAGGGAGCTCATGCAGGCAGCTCCCGGGCTGGACTAATGTAGACATGCCTGACATTCTGGTGAGCAGTGAGTGCACAGTTTAGGCCTTGATGCTGCGACTCTCAGGAAGGAAGGGAGGGAGGGAGGGAGGGAGAAGAAAGGAAGGAAGGCTGGAAGGATGGAAGGAAGGAAGGAAGGAAAGAAAGAGAAAGGAAGGAAGGAAGGAAAGAAGGAAGAAAGAAAGAGAGAGAGAGAAAGAAAGAAAGAAAGAAAAAAAAGAAAGAAAGGGAATCGAAGCAAAAACAACTAAATTGTACTACAGAGGAGAGCATAGTAGCCACACATTAGGACAGCAGGCTTTGGGAACACAGAGGGGAGGAATGACCTCCAGAGCGGTGGTGTGTGTTGCTTGGTGCGAGGCTAGTAGGATGAGAACAGGGTGTGCGTCACAGAAGAAAGACTATTTAGTTCCTTCGTTTATTTATTCATTCATTCAACAGGTATTAGCTTTCCCTTCCTTAGCCAGACATGTCCCCTGCCCTGCAGGCGTTTAAGCCTCATGAAGACAAACAAAGATCGCGTGGTGAGTCGGCTAAGACGTGACCTTGTGGGAAGTGTAAGGAAGGAGCGAGATGAGGGGCTATAATCGAGGGTGTCACCCAGTCAGGGAGGTCAGAGAAGGCTGTTCAAGGGTGAGTGAGGTTTTGGCAAGGCTGGGGGAGGGGGAGGCATCCCATCAGAGGAACAGGCTGGCCAGTGAGCGGGGATTGGGGCAGTGGACACCAGGCTCTTTGCCAGACGTTCTGAACTTGAGTTTTTGCTTAGAACAGTCCTGCAAGGTGAGAATTCCCTTAGTTTTGGTTCCCCTGAAAGTAAATTCTGAGACAGAGTGTTGGTTGCTGGTAGTTTACAGGGGAGGAGATTCCAGGGAGCAGGTGTGAGGATCCCAGAGAGCGAGAGAGGAGTTAAGAAACAGCCGTGCAAAGGGTAGTTCATGGAGCTCACCTGCTGTGGACAGTGTGGCTCGTGTCCACCAGGGCCTCCTGAGAGGTGCATAGAAGGTCTCGCACAACTTTTTCCTTGAAAGAATGACACAGATGGAGTGAGGGCCCCTGAGACATCTGCTCCAGGTGTTATATGCAGCCCAAATGTTCGCTGCAAATAAACGACAGGGCAGGGGTTTGAACAAGGTGGGCTGTGACTGCAAAACTTAGATTTTGCCACTGTCCTCTTCACTGTACATTAAAACATAATTATCAAGCATGCAGTGAATTAAAATGGATGTTAAGGTCAGTGTTGATGTGCTATTTTCCTTTTTCATTATTTTTTAAATTGAAGTATAGTTGCTTCACAATGTTGTGTTCATTTCTGTTGTCCAGCAAAGTGATTCAATTATACGTGCATACAAATATATATATGTACACGTTCTTTTTCAAAATATTCTTCTCCATTATGGTTTATCATAGGATAGTGAGTATAGTTCTCTGTGGCTGTGATATTTTTCTAAGCGCCGTTAATCTCTCCAGGCCTAGCAGGGATGCTGAATCTGTGGTGCTGCTACGGTACCAGCAGAAGAGGTATCGCCACCCTGGGTGGTAGTGAGGGATGACGTCACATAATCGACAGAGCGAACTAACTGCCCAGTGAGGATTTAACCCAAGCATAAAATAGTGAAAGGGGTGGCAGTAGGATCTCTGGGAGGTTAAAGATGGTCGCAAATTCTTTGCTGCTTCTCCCAACGAGAGGAGGCATTGAACTCTCCTCCCCTCCACCTGGTCTGGCCTTAGTGACTGGCTTGACCAGTAGAATGAGGCAGAAGTAACTTTCTGGGAGCCCCAAGGCTTGCAAGGGGGTCCCTGCCACTCGCAGGTGGGCTGCTTGGATGGGACGCTTGCTCTCGGAGCCCTGAGCTGCCATGGGAGCTGTCTAACTACTCTGAGGCTGCTTGGCTGGAGAGGCCCCAGGTGAGCGGTTCTGGCGAGATGGACAGGCTCCAGGTGAGAGTTTCAGCCAAGTCCAGCTGTCCAGTGTCTCTGCCAAGGTGCCAGACACGGTAGAGACCCACCAGACCAGGCAACCTTCCGCTGGTACCACCAAGTCAGCTCTACTGACGCCACATGGGATGCCCATACTCTGACCCACAAAACTGAGATCAAATAACATACTTGGTATTTTGAGGTTTCGTTGCTCAGCCAGATAACTGGAACACGACCTCTGCTTTCCATTTCCTGTAGTCACTGCAGTCTTACTCTTCTTAGAAGGATATGTAGCATCTTTAAATGGCAGGTTGAAATTCAGCTCTTTGGACTAAGCTCTAATCTACACACCTGTAGAAGTCAATGGGGAATTTGGGTATCTCTGTGTCTCTCTCTCTCTTTCTTTCTGTGATTCATGTGTGGGATTTTGGATCAAGCATCTGTGAACATGCCCCAAGGGGGTGAAAGCACTTTCCATTCTCAGCTCTGAATGGTAAGTGGCAGACATGAGCCTTGGGAGCCAATATGTAAACACAAGCATGCAAAGCAGTAGAAACTCCACACAGCGTGGGGAGCCCTCCCTGAACACATGTAAGTAAAGCAATGATGACGGATGTGCCTTCTGAGAGGAAGTAGAGGAAGTCCCCTACACACGCATGAGTTCCATTCCAAGAGCTCATTCGTAAGTCTAATTTGTTCGTAAGTCCAGCAAAGTTGGCTTCAGTACCCAACCAACACAATCGGCTATATAGTACTGTACTGCGATAGATTTCTAATACTTTTCCACAAATAATACATAGAAAACAAACAAAAAATCAAACATGTTGAATCTCACAGTACAATATCTTGAAAAGTACAGCAGTCCAGTACAGCAGCTGGCATCCAGGGGCTGGCATCGAGCGAACAGGCAAGAAGAGCTACTGACTGGAGGAGGGAGAGGAGGTGGGAGATGGTAGAGCTGAAGGATCCTCAGCAATAGGAGACGGAGGGCAAGCTGCCATTTCACTCACGCCTGACGCTGACGGCACAGGTTCTGCTTCCCTGCTGGATTCAAGTCTATCTATCCTCTTGCTTCCGGACACCCTGGGCTTGAAATAAAGATACTGTACTCTATACAGTACTGTACAGTAAAGCACACAAAAGCACAAGCACTTGTAGAGGAGGCACGCACGTGACAATGTACACCAGACACGTGAACTAACTTACGTGATTGGACGTGTGAACGCCATGTTTGCCTCTTTGAAAGTTTGCAACTCGAAGGTTCGTATGTAGGGGACTTACTGTAATGCAGAAAGTAGAAAATAAAACTTGGGGAGATGCCCATGTTTAAGACACCAGGAGTCAGAGGAGACCTAGCTGAGAGTTGGTTTGCAGAGTTCGTGTCACGCCAGAGGAGGATGCCAGCAGAAAGCACTGGTGTCCTGTGCCACAGGGAAATCTGGGAGACTGGGGTGCAGACACCATCCTCACAGCTCCTCGTGACCTCAGCTACGTATCTATTTTTGGAAGAAAGACATCTTCTTTCACTAACTGTGCGAGTAATTTAGTGAGGTGTCCCACCTCTTTGGGGGCCAAGGCATGACATGGTCTTATCTATTTTTTCAGTGACCACAGCCAGCTATGTCCTGAGCAGCTCCTTTCCCACTGGGTGGGGAATCTCCCTAAAGACTCTGCAGCCATTCCATAACTTTCCAATAACGCTGGGTTACTGGGAGAGTCAGGTTCTGATTTCTAAGACTTTGTCTTGTTCATGTAAATATTTTAATCTCATGATATATTTCTACCTTTTATCCACTCTTGCGAGTCTGTGTGTGTATGGGTAAGTATTGGTATGTATGTGTATGAGTGTGTGTTGTGAAGAGTTTGTGTCGTATATGTGTGTATTTGTATGTGTATGAGTGCGTGTTGTGTATGTGTGTGGTGTGTGTATGTGTTGTGTGCGTGTGTGTCGTGTGCTTGCGTATAGGGCTGAGTCTGTCATCTCACACCGGGCTGGTTTGTCTCCCTTGAACTCACCCCTCTGGGCTGGTTGGGGCTGATAGGAGGGACAGCAGAGCCCTCGAGGGGTGCAAGGGTGGCTGCCTCTGGCCAGGCTGCTGTCCTTTTTCTACTGGCTGTCGCCGCTTTCCCATCTTGCCCTGAACTGGCCTGGGGTCCTTTCGGGTGCTTTCCACCAAGTGCTAGCCATCTGGAAGTGGGAGACAGAGGGCGCTGGTTGGTTTCTCAAGGGTCCTGGGGAGGGTGGTCTCATTCTACATCTCCCCCCGCCCCACCGGTTTTTCTGATCATGTTAATATCCCCAACACCTTGATCTTTTCTGCTCATCACTCTGGACCACCTTCCCGTAGCCTGCCTCCCACTAGAAGGAGAATAAGTGTCTTCCTGAGCCCTTAGTAAGTTCCAGCCATCCTGACTGTTGAATGCTTGAAGTTCCAGCCCTTTCCTGTACGTTCCCTAATCAAATCCCCTCGACCGTGGAGGGAACAGAGGCTGAGAAGGGGAAAGACTGCCCAGGCCACACCCCCAGCCAGCGTCCGTGCTGGGGCTTCCCCCCAGTCCTCTGCCCTCTGGTCTAGCGTTTATTTGCCGTACCACATACCCATGTCCACAGTCAATCATTTGTGCTTCTGAGAACTTCCTTGAGTCTCATCCCGTCTTTTTCAAGATGTGCTAACCCGAGGTTCACACAATTCCCAAATGCGGCTGAAATCCGGTTTTGTGCTAACACAGGATGACAGCTCCTTTTGACACAGTGGCTTTGTTGTCCGCTGCCTCGGTGGGACAGTGCGTGGGTGTCACCAAGAAGTGGTCACAGTCACATCTCTTCTTGTGGTTATAATGAATCAGTTGGGCATGTCTATCTTATAAAAATAGTATAGGTGACTTTTCTAAGTCATTTTAGGGAAAAGTGTCATCATAAAATGCTCCCAGAGAACTACAGCTGTAAGTTCTTGCCCTACGGCTCACTACTTCGGTGGACCTTCTTGGAGTTTACCGACTTGCCGTTTGATGACCTGGAAGAGTTGAGAGTCATCTGCTAGGCTGGGGATTCCTCCGTGAACTCCCTCATTTTAGACCACGTAGACATATTCATTTATCCTGAAAGTTGGTTTTGGCCCCCAGGTTTCCTGTCTAGACTCGCTAAATGTTGGCTCTTCTACTGACTGTATTTTGAAATCATCAGGTTAGATCTGGGGCAGGTCTGAAGTAGGACCAGAATCCAGGGAGGAGGATGACTCCCAGACCAAGCAGTTTATCAAAAGCTGGGATTTCCACTCAGGCAAGTTAAGAATGGGCACGATAAGCATAGAGAAGGTGATTTAAATCAGATTTACTCAACGTACTTAGAACGTACTGGGGGTGTCACCTGATGTTTCACAGGAACAAAGACAATGAAATGGGTATTTAAATATCATTAAGGAAATGTCTGGGAGTCATTCAGGAAGAGGTGGCACCTACTAAAATACCAAAGTTTCAAGTCGGGTCTGAGTTAATCTTTCCACATCAGTAAGTACATATCTACAAGGTACTATTTTTCAGTGGGGTAAATTAATTTTTAATAGTTTGAGATGTATGTATACTGTAAAATCGTGGCATACTACAGTCTTAAATAAACCAGACTTTCCTGTGGGGATAAAACATTTCAGAGTAAGCCCGAGTCCTGGGTTCCCATAGTCTGTCAAGATCATTTTTAATGGTGTGAAGGATACCCCTTTGTGTCACTCTACTGAAAACTATTTAACCAATCCCTATCGTAGGGTGTCAAGTTGTCTCTCATTTTTAATTATTATGAACAATGCCACGATAAACATTCTTGCCCCTTCCGACACCTATCTAATTGTTTCCTTATGGAAAATTCCCAGAAATGAAGCTGCTGAGCCCCCGGATGTGCATTTCAAGGGCTTTAAATAAAATACCTTCAGAAAGGTCCTACGTGTTTACATTTCCGCCAGCAGAGATGCAGGTGCCCGGTTCTCCCTACTCTTGACGTTGCTAAGAAGACACTCTTCTTCTAGGGAAATTCAAGGTCAACGAGCCACAAAGCCCAGGAAGTGGAATTCACTCAATAAGTGCTTTTCAACATGCACATCCTGAGCAGAGAAGTGGATAACATCCTTATTTCCTCCCAGTTTCTGGTGTTCGCTTTCTCACAGCAAACACAGATGGGCATAGATGGAATGTGTCCAGTGTTTGAAACCAGCTATCGAGCGGCTGTGGCTATGATGCCGTTTGGTGTTGCCAGGCCTCAGGGAACCCTCAGCCTCTGGGTTTAGAAGGATCCACTCGGCCGATGGGGACCTTGGGACAGGCTCCGAGGGAACGCTGCTCCGGGGGCCTGTGAACCTTACCTGCCCAGGGCAGTCAGGGTTTGGGAAGACAGATCACTCCTGAGTCAACTTTGTAGGTTCTCAGCAGCAAAGAGGCAGCAGAGCAATGCATTTGCACCTGAACAGGGATCTCCTTCAAATTCTGGAAGAACTTGAGGGCAGATTATTGATTTTAATTAAAATAGTAATGAATTAAAATGGTAATGTAAAATAGTAATTTATATTTAATATATTTAAAATATTAATTTCTTCTTGGTAGCAATTTCTATATGAAACATTGACCAAGAGTGGTTGACCAGAGCATGTCTGAGAAGGAGTGTTAGGGAAACTAAGGCTGAGATTTTATTTACTTTCCACAACACCTTTTGCTCTGGGATCTGTTCTCTCTGCCTCCTCCCGCTGCCTTAATTCATTTTATATTAAAAAAAATCTGGCAACAATTTTAGCCTCAAAAGTGTCCTTCACCTCCAGCCATCCCACTTCCTTCCTGGCTTTCTCCCAAATGCACCAGACCAGGGAGATGGTGGCATCCTGTGGTGGCTGTTGAAGTACCAGGCTAGCCTGGGTTCAAATCCCAGCTCAACCGTTACCTCTCTTTGCGACAGTGGTTCCTTAAAATTTCCGTAAACTGGCAGAATAATGCCTATTTCATAAGGTTACTTTGGAGATTAAATTAAATGAGGTACTCTGTGGCGAGTATCTCCAGAATAATGCTCCTTAGATGACGATTTCCAACTGTGTGTCTCTATGAGCCTAGGTTGTGGGAATTTTCAGATTACAATGATCTCTTGGTTTACTGGTTGATTTCCCAGACTTCTGGGGAATTATCATTTCTCTTGTCTCCCCCAATATCCTGCCTAGCCTGAAGCCCCCCTTCCAGGCATGGTACCCTCAGCAGATGTTGATGTGTGCTACCCAGACCCAAGCCCTGCTTCAATAACCTCAGTTACTCGTTGCAAACCAGTGGTGGGTTTATGTGATGAGCAGATCAGAGAGGGTGTAATGAGAGCAGGTCAGTGGTTAGAACTCGATGGCCTGGAGAATACAAATCTGTAAAACTACTATAAAAGATATTTTTAAAGTGCAGATGGACTTTGCCCACCTGTTTCTGAAGCAGGAGAAGCAGCACACCACCTTATGGCACGTGAAAGATTTTAAAAGGATGTATGTCCCCACAGAGCAGGGAGCAAGCTCATAGAATAGCTTGTCTCCACACATGGTACAAATGGAAGAGGGGAGTTTGCTAACGATCTAGAAGTCAGGGAGAGAGCATCACAGCAGCGTGTGCTTAGCAGTTATTGGGAACATCTTGAACCTTCGGGTTGCCCTCTGGGAGAACATTCAGCACGGTGTCTCACAGTTGTGTCCTGAAGCCGCCGCAGACGAGTCCGTTCCTGGGTATCTCACCTTGTCTCCGAGCATCTCCTTCCTTTTGGAACCTTGGTCCAGCTGGTAAGCCCCCGCAGTTCTTGGTCTTCCCTTCTCTTCTTTCCTATAGTCTGGCTGTAGGCAAGAAAACAGTGAGCTCATACTTTTATATAGTTTATACTGAGCTCAGTTCATCCTTGCCACAACCTGTGAGAATGGCAGGTGACCCTTAACTGCTCCCGTGTAACTGAGGTTTAAGTAGCTCAGGGGACTCAGATCCTCAACTCTGGCCATTTCTTCTCATTTTACTGTAAGTTCCATCTTGAGGTGTGCTGACGTTTTACTAGCTGATAAAGCTATGGATTGCCATTGGAGAGAGCATTTACCTTTAAGCAGGTGTCTTTAGTGATGGTGCTGGTAGAGTTTTAGACAACATGGCATGGGCATGAGAGAGAGATTTGGGAGAATTTCCCCGGGTCCTCAGATCACAAGACCGCTTACTCACTTCTGAGTAGGGTGATGAATTACAGGGGCAGATCAAGGGTCTGTATCGCTTCCAGGAGATCCAATAAATGCTACAGATCCTCCTGTGTGGGGGGATAGGTGGGACTGTTTAAATCCTTTTAAGTCAAGCCAAAAATTGGGCTTCAGGCCAACAGCTGAAGGAAGCTAGTAGCTTCTTTGATCAAGATGCATGAAGTCTTCTGGGATCTCCCATCAAATGGCATTGTTTTCAGAAGCTGTCCTCCTGCGGGCCATTGATACCAAACAGTGCTTTGAAGGCGACTGTTGAGCCGTGGCTGGCTTTCATTGTTCAAAACAGACTTGTGAAATGAAAATAATTGTGCTCTACCGAAGCCAAGAAGCTTAAATAGTCATTTCTTCCCTCAGTGGAAGTTAACAGGAGGTTATCTTTAACACTCATTTGAGGCAAACTGAAACAACAGGGGCGATTATGGGAAGGGCTGCTGGCGTGTTCGTGAAGGCAAAGCTTGGTTTTCCCAGGACTGGGCTTTCAAGAGCCCCAGCCTGACCGATCAGTGCAGGCTAGAGGGCCTGGTTGGAGGCTCAGGAAAGACGTAGGGCCATTGCCCTTGTGTGGTTGAGGCCACGGGAGTCTTCAGGGAGGCTCACACTGAGACTAGAAACTCCCTTTTGCTGGTGTCCAGAGATGTTCAGGCTCCCAGGGGTAGGCTCCTTCTAACCAAATTCAAGAGGCTGATGAATTCCAGAACATCCATTTGTTAATTAGAGTAGGCGTGTCCCTTCCCAGTGACTTATGGAGGTGACTGGGGGGTTGAATTTGGGATCCTGAAGGCGGCTTGGGGAACATGAAACCAATTCCCGTGGGAATTGGAGGCCTGATGGAATGTTGAGGCAGAGAAGTAGCCAATGAAGAGCACGGTCCCTGCCCCAGACTTCCTGGGACTGGGTCCCAGACCATGTTACGCCGGTGACATTGACATACAGTTGCTTGTAATTGTCTCTTATGGTCCTTTTCATTTCTCTGGTGTCAGTTGTAACTTCTTTTTCATTTCTAATTTTATTGATTTGGGGCCTCTCCCTTTTTTTTTCTTGATGAGTCTGGCTAAAGGTTTATCAATTTTGTTTATCTTTTCCAAGAACAAGCTTTTAGTTTCATTGATCTTTTCTATTGTTTTCTTCGTCTCTATTTTATTTATTTCTGCTCTTATGATTCCTTTTCTTCTGCTAACTTTGGGTTCTGTTTGTTCTTCTTTCTCTAGTTGCTTTAGGTGTAAGGTTAGGGTGCTTATTTGAGATTTTTCTTGTTTCCTGAGGTAAGCTTGTATCACTACAAATTTCCTTCTTAGAACTGCTTTTGCTGCATCCCATAGGGTTTGGGACACAGCAAAAGCTGTTCTAAGAGGGAACCTTAGAACTTTCTTTCTCTGTCTCTCTTCCTTATCTATGGAATTGATATAATTTCATCAGGTTTGGTGTGAGGGTTAAATGAGAGACTCCACGTTAAGCATGAACAACGTCAGGTGCATGGTACCCACTACGATGATCTGCCATCATCGCCTTCCAGAGCAGAGGGCGGCAAGCTTTTTCTGTAAAGAATCAGATAGTGATAATTTCAGCCTTTGCTGCGTACACCGTCTGTATCGCAACTACTCGATTCTGCTGTTACAGCACAAAAGCAACCGTAGATAATATTTAAACAAGTGGACAGGGTTGTGTTCCAGGAAAAATTTATTTGTAAAAACAGGTGCTGGGCGGGACTCTATCCTTGAACTGTGGTTTATTGACCCTTCATCTACAGGATCGCTGTGGTAGTGGAACGCCAGGTGGTATTACTGAATAGGACCGAGGGGCTAAGAAGAGGAAGGTTTAATATTTCTCCTTAATACAAGGACCACCCTACCCTTTGGGAGGAGGGTGTGGGCAGATAGGCTGAAGCACTCATTCCCGTATTGCGAAGGTGACAAAATTTGATTCCCTTGGCCCTCATGTTGGTGCATTTTCCCCAACCCTGGGCAGCCCAGTGTTCACATGGGTGGAAAGAATCCACTCTGCTCGTTTGCCTAGGAGGGAGGGACAGAATTCCAAACCAAGGCCTGGCTGCCAGGGAGGGATATTAAAGGATCGTGGAGGGTGGAATCTCATTAGAGGGCATATTAGTGGTCAACTGTCAGAGACTTCTCTTCCCTCAACTGCATCATATCCAAGAAAGGTGGTGAATTCATAGCCAGCCTTGACCAAGAGCATCTTCCAGGGATGCTGGAATCAGAGCTGTCCTTAGACCAGAGGAATAAGCAAAACCCAAAGACTTCTTTCTAAATGTCTTTTCAGTCTCATAATGTTTTTTGCAAGTTTGGCCAAAAATTGAGCCAAAAGGAATCGGAGAAAGTTGCTTGAACCAAACTGGACCCCTCCGAGCCAGAGGATGCTGGGCGGAGAGCCCTGAGTTTGCGTGGGGAGAGGAGACATCACAGGCCTGCTCTCAGCATTCAAAGTTGCTGCCTTTCGTTCAAAGTTGACTGCTCCAAGTCGCCCAGAGCGGGGGTCTGGGCAGAGCCAGGCTCCCTGAACAATTATACTTCCTCCTGCCCCCTCTCTGGGAAGCTGTGGTTTGGGAACTGTCTAGAAATCTGAGTCAGAAAAGTGAGGTGTGGGATTGCAGGGGAATCTTTAGTTTTAGGGTCAGGGAATCCCCTGGTTGCTGGCTGCAGGCCCCGGACACACATAAGTGGAAATTCGGACCTCACATTCCTGGGTGTATATTAAATAACTCAGAAATATCTGGACACGTGGTATGAGGGCCCGTTTGCAGCCTCGTTTTCAGCTTCAGAAACGCCAGGAGTGAGGCTGGCTGAGCTCGTGGTTGACTTGTGTTCCTGGACCACTTGCTTTCATCTTCTGAGCACGTCCCTTCTAGGTGCGTAATTAACATCCCTTTGACTTTAGTCAGAGCTGTCTCGGCCAGGGTACAGTCCTTTCCCTTAAAAGTGACCTTTCATGCCTCAAATTTTACCCATTTTCCATAGGGCCAAGTGGATCCCAAATTCCCAAAGTTCGTTAATGTTATAGTGTCTGGGTGTGTGTGTGTGTGTGTGTGTGTGTGTGTTGTGTATATGTATATATGTGCATGCATGTACACGGGTGCACACACACATAGGTATTGTTTAGGTGTTTGGGTTTTTTTGCCAGAATTGTCTCCTGTATTTTCTACATAGGAGGAGAGTTAGGGTAGTGGGTGCACGGCCCTTCATTTGCTTCTCTCAGCTATTCAGTGGGCCGCAGGTGTTGGTGAGCCCAAAGGCCATGGCGCAAGTTGCGGTGCCTTTTCTGACCTGGTCTTAGGAGTCCCCTACCATCATTCCTGCAGGCCTGTCCTGACTTAACAGTTGAGACAAAGGGGCGTGAATCTCTAGCAGAGGAGGGTCACTTTGGAAGCTGCCCGTTCTGGCTTTTGTCACATCCCTGCATGAGGTGCAGGACCGGCACAGCGGAATTGGCTCTGTTCAGCTCCCATCTCTGATGACACTGCTTTCTTGCACTGCCCTGTGTGTGCCCTGGGCTGACATGTTGCTGCCATCTGGTTCAGCCCCATCTCCTCATGAATACCTCAGGAAGGCCTTGGACTCGGGGCTTTACGAGCCTAAAAACCAAATGCAGAGGGTCAAAAGCCTGTGAAATGTGTGCGTCCAATTAGGAGTAAGGCACATGTGTGTACACACGTGTATGGAAACTGCCTGGAGAACCGGTGACATCTGCTGCCCTTGGGAGTGTGGCCGTGTGTCTGTCCTGCCCCGATCCTCTCCTTTGGTTGCCCTGGGTTGCTTCCGCACCCACACAATCCAGTCCATCTCCAGCAGACACAGTGGTCAAAAGGTTCTGCCTTTCTCTGTGTTGCTCAAAGGACATCATTAAAGGGCTGGCCTCTTCTGCAGAATCCCATCTGCTCCATTACCTGTATTTCTAGTGCTCTGGAGACTGTGTTCTCACTTGTTCCCTCCCTTCCCCCTCCCCCGTCCCCTCCCCCTTCTCCTCTTCCCTCCTTCCCTCTTTCATTCATTCAGCTGTGACCATGTATGACTGTGTCCGGGGCTGTGGGTGGAGCCCTTTGCTCTCCATTGGCTGTTGGACGCTGTGTCAAATGCCGCAGGGCTCAGGCTGGGATTTCCTTCATTAGATGCGGCTCTTTTTCTTTTTTTTTATTGAGATATAACATTGTGTAAGTTTAAGGTATACAATGTGTTGGTTTGATAATTTAGAGCCTGCAGTATGATTTCTGCAGTAGCGTTAGCTCACACATTTATTATTTCTGTTTTTTCTTTTTTTTTTTTGCGGTACGCGGGCCTCTCACTGTTGTGGCCTCTCCCGTTGCGGAGCACAGGCTCCAGACGCGCAGGCTCAGTGGCCATGGCTCACAGGCCCAGCTGCTCCGCGGCATGTGGGATCTTCCCGGACCGGGGCACGAACCCATGTCCCCTGCGTCGGCAGGCGGACTCTCAACCACTGCGCCACCAGGGAAGCTCTCAACTGGCTTTTTAAAAAATTATTCTTATACAATTTTTAAAGGTGACACTGCATTTACAGTTATTACAAAATATTGGCTATATTCCCCGTGCTGTACAATAAAAATAAATCCTTGGAGCCTGTCTTACACTCAATAGTTTGTACGTCCCAATCCCCTACCCCTCTATTGCCCCTTCCCTCCCACTGGTAACTAGTTACACATTTTCTTTTTTTAAACAATTTTTACATGTTTATAAATGTCTTATGTTTGGAAATATTCTTTTATTTTTTCCTCAAATCGTATTAGTATAGTTTTCTTTTAATTATTTTCCTTTTTTTCTCCTTTTTAAAAATTGAAGTATAGTTGATTTGCAATGTCGTGTTAGTTTCAGTTGTAGAGCAAAGTGATTCAGTTATACATGTATCTATCCTTTTTCAGATTCTTTTCCATTATAGGTTATTACGAGATATTGAATAGAGTTCCCTGTGCTCTCCAGTAGGGTCTGCTTTGATGTGGGTTCTAGGAAGTCACCAAGGAACTGACATGTCACTTGAGTAATCTTCCCCTGGCCGGGGATGCTTTGGTGAGGGTGGTTGTGTGTGTCAGGGTGGCAGTGACCTGGATGCCCAGAATAATTAGCTTTCTACCCAGTTTGAACCTTACGAAGATACAAGAACCTCTAAGCAGAACTTTCCTACCCTGCCAAGGGAGGGAGAGTTATCTAGGCTTTCCCCACCCAGAGCACAAGGCCACTTTTACGTCAAGCACCAGAACAATTTTTTAGAAGTTCTAATTACCCGAAGAGAGCTCTTTTAAGGGGAAAACAAATACACTCTTTAATTAACATATTTAATTCCATGTTTGCCATGGGCCCGAAGGGAAGTAATAACATTATGAGTACAAACCATGAGGTTTCACGGACAGCTGCAGGCTCCCATGTGCTAGTTTTTTAATTTTTTTTTAAGTTTTTATTTTATATTGGAGTATAGTTGATGAACAATGTTGTGACGGTTTCAGGTGTACAGCAAAGTGGTTCAGTTATACATATACATGTCTCTATTCTTTTTCAAATTCTTTTCCCATTGAGGTTGTTACAGAATATTGAGCAGAGTTCCCTGTGCTCTACAGTAGGTCCTTGCTGCTTATCCACATTAAATACAGCAGTGTGTACTTTTTGACAGCATGCTGCCTGGCTTTCAGATCAGAGACCGTTGTGTGAACCTAAAAGGCACTTGGTTACCAGGCACTCGTGTGGACTTGGTGACGCGGACAAGGAAACTTTGCATTTCTGTCTGGATTCCTCGATCCAGGCACCGTGCAAACCCCCTTCACTGGGACAAGTCCTCTGAGCTGCTGTCACAGTCGTGTCAATACTCCTGTTTTTACGGACAAGCAGCCAGCTTGACTCAGAGGCCCATGGGCATCTTCTGCTGCGCCTTGGAGAGATTCCTGTACCGTGAGCACGCGAAACTCACACACAGCCCTACAGCCCTTCAGGGTCCTTCCTTCCCCCTCATCCTACTTCACTGTATAGAAACAAGTCCCCTGACCCTCCAGAAAGCGAAGATCTTTGTTCATTCTGAGCCATTTTACAGGGCACTTTCCCCCTATTCTTATGGCAATGAATTCCTTCCCTTTTGCCAGTTGGCTCCTGCAATCCCAACCTCTCTAATTTTGCACCCAAACTGAGCCCTGCTTTCCCTTCTTATTTGCCCTCTCAATTGTTCTAAGCTTGTAGTCGTGTGAAAGAGTTCAGCTAATGGGCAGAAAACCCGAAAGGAATTCTATCTGCTTGGCTGGCTTGGGCTTACCAGCTGGGAGCAGCCCTGCTCCCTGCTCTGAAGGTGATTTTAGGGCGGCCACAAGGAGCAAAGGGCACGACTTCTTCATTGTGAGACACAGAGGGGGATGTGAGCAAAGCTTAAGAGGCTGGGGAGGGGAGAGGACCAGAGTTTAACTACTGTTTTATGGGATGTGATCTGCTGTGACTTTTCCTTTCCTTTCTATGTGTATTTATGTGTATGTATATGTATATATATGTATGTGTGTATGTTCCTGTCTATTATCTATCTATCATCTATCTATCTAGCTATTATCTATCTATCTATTTATACACACATACACAAATGAATCAAAACCACGTAATTCAAGCCCTGCTTTCAAAGTGATGTTTTTAGACTTATCAAAACATTAAAACCAACTTTTAAAACAAAAGGAAAATGAAAGAAATCCTATTTTACAAGTGCAAGGAGGGACTTCCCTGGAGGTCCAGTGGTTAGGACTCCGCACTTTCACTGCCAAGGACCCGGGTTCGATCCCTGGTTGGGGAACTAAGATCTCACAAGCTGCAAGGTGTGGCCAAAAACCCCCCAGAAAACAAAAAACAAGTGCAAGGAATGTCTCCAGAGTCTCAGGGAGTCAGGATCAGGCAAAGCCCCAGCCTGTCGGCTCGCATCCCGTCTGCCCACCTGTTGCCCTGCAGGGTAAGCGTGTGCAGCTGGTCCAGGTCCAAGCTGAAGACAAGCTTATGGGCGGATAGAGATGCTTATGAGGCAAACTGCTTCCACAGGTGAACACGATCTGGGCTCTGTCACCGGGCAGTGCCTGGGTAACCCTGGACACATCACTTCCCCTGCTGGGCCTCAGTTTTCCCTTCTGGAAAATAAGTGTCTCTGAGGGACCCTCGAGTTCCTCGCAGAGACAGTATTCCGTGACTTATAATCACGGGGCTAGAATCTGAGAACTGTGGTTACAGGACGAGTGTCATCCTGATGGCCCAAATCTCACGTCACCACGGAGGATGATCACATGGTCTTGACTCTATTCTGACGTGCAGAGGTGAGAATGGCAGGCATTTGGGGCTACTACACTTGCCTCCTGGATTTTCTTACCATTTCCAAATGAGACCCAGAGTAAACTGGGCTGGGAAATCACCACTGGGTCCCTAATTCCAGCTCCTCCATTGAAGAGCTCTGTGATCTTGGACACAGAGCTGTCTGTCACATTTACCCTCCTGGGGTTTCTCTATCAGAATAGGTGCCTTACAAGGTCATAGTTCAGGCTGTGTCTGTGGCAGCATCTGCTCAGACTGTCGTTCAGTAACCAGAAGCCTGTGATCATGATAATGTCTAACATACTGCATAGTGACCGGGGGATGCCTTGAGAATCCTGGTCCACAAGTAACAGCAGACTATAACTTAACAGCCATGATTTAACAACCTCTTATTAATAAAACATCTTGGTGAGTGCAAAGCAGCAATTAGATTTTCCAGAAAACATGTGACTTCAGTTTCTTGGAAGTGTTTTTATAGCTTCACAGCAATAAACATTTTCCTCATCTTGAATTAAAGGGCTGAGTGGGTCCACTGAGCATTCTCTCTTTTGGAAGTATTTCCTTTGGATAGCGTTCAAAACAACACAATCCTATTATAGATCAACATTTGGAAAGCCCCTGTTTTGACTGCATTTGACCAAGGACTAACTTCAAGTTTAGGTGGAACGAGCAAGCAATTTCTGTCCTCAACATACTTATAAAGGTAATATTTCATGATTTCTAGTTTATATACTTTTCATTTAGGCCACTTTTTTTACCCCCTGAATCATGATCAAAATATACAGATGAATAAAAATATAAAACTTTTTTTTTTTTTTTTTGCGGTACGCGGGCCTCTCACTGCCGCAGCCTCTCCCGCCGCGGAGCACAGGCTCCGGACGCGCAGGCCCAGCGGCCACGGCTCACGAGCCCAGCCGCTCCGCGGCATGTGGGATCCTCCCGGACCGGGGCTCGAACCCGTGTCCCCCGCATCGGCAGGCGGACTCTCAACCACTGCGCCACCAGGGAAGCCCTATAAAACTTTTTATACATAATCCCACTTCTTATAATTGAGAACTTGTATTAGTAAACTTTTTTTTTTATTTGCAAGTGACAGCCATTCTCAAAGTAGCATGTGAGAGAGAGAGAGAGAAGGAATCTATTGGCTCTTAATACAGTAAAGTTAAGCAAAATCCAGGAACATGACAGCTTCAGGTATGGCTGGATCCAGGGGGCCAATAAGGTGCCTTTTCTTTGTGTCTCTTGAGTAGGTTCTCTTCATGTGGTGGGCATATTAGCCTCTGGTAGGTCGAGAGGTACCTTATATTTGAATAGCAACCCACATGAGAAAAGATCATCTTCCCTATATCTCTGGCTGAAAGAGCTCAGAGAAGAGTCTGACCCGTCCAGCTTGTGTCTTGTGCCCCCCCCTGCACTAGTCACCGTGGCCATAAGGATGGTAATAATCTGATTGATCAGGCCTGGGTGGCATGTCCTCATCCATTGTACAGCTCGGATAGTGTGCGGCTGTATTACTGTTTCCTCATTTCTAAAAACAGAAGAATATTCTTCTGGCTTATTTCTTAAGGCTGTCATGCAGGTAAATTGTTTGATGATTGCTTTCCATAATGTGCTTGATTTTCTTGGACAACGGTGTTGCATTTCAATCAAATATGGGTGCAGGCGCCTGCAGGGTAAACAGGCTGCTGGCTGGTCAGAGACTCAGGCGGGTCATCCTTCCACGGGATTCCCGGAGGGAGGGGGATGTGGTCTCTCTTCCCTTCTTCTCAATTTATGAAGGACTTTCTGCTTCTGGGTTGGGTCCAGGGTTGCCTCCCTCAATAGGAAAGCCCCCGAAAACTGGGATGAGTCATCACTTTCTCGGGGCAACGCTGGGAGCTCAGTGCTTTGGTGTTAATCGAAATTCTCCTTTTCGTGAGATTTTCCCTGAAGATGTGGAAACAAGTGACTGGGGGGAGGGTGCGGAGAAATGAATAACACGATAACTCCTGAAAGGCTGGAAATGATCCCATATGTGTCTTCTCACTTGGAGAGGCAGACGGGCTCTGTCTGTAGTGGAGAAGCTGAGGTGTCACCTGAGCCACCAGGCCAATGTCGCACGTTAGTTGGGGCCCACCTGGAACCCTGACTCCTCCTCTGGCTGCTCATAGCCTCAGACACATTTGCACGCAGCTTCAGGGGTGAATTGGGGTAATTTATTTCCGCATTCTCCTTAGGAAACAGGCCTTCCATAATCAACAGAACTTCATACCACATATCCTAAAATTAAAAAAAAACTCCTCTAAGCCCAAAGACCTTCAGTTTTATTCCCTTGAATAGACTTCATGACCCCTGGACGGACCTTGTATGTCATACTCACCTCTGTACTTCTGAACAAATAGTCCTTCCCCCTGTAATCAAATGTCCTTTGACCTCTTTTCAAATGTACCTGATCAGTTTTCCCTTTCCAGCAGGCCTTTGAAGTTTGTTTACGTGAGTGCAAGGCCTTCCCTCCCCTGTGGCCACAGAGCAATTCCGGGAAGGTTGGTGGGCGGTGGTTCTCTGGGCATCTCTGTGCATACAAGGATGTGTACCTGTGAGCAGGTGGGCCAAGGCCTGCAGAGTGAGGCTCCCTGGCTTTTCGCTGGAGGGAGTTTCCTCATTGCTTCCCATATGAGGCTCCCCAGGAGACAATCACAGCCACACATCAAAATTCCGAGTCTAGGATGTTTTCCTACAAAAAATCGAGCCCCTTCTTTCTTGACTGCCTCCCTCCACCCCAGGGGTTTCTCTCTCCTTGGATTTTTTTCTTTTCATTTTTTTAAACAGCTTTATTGAGATATACGCCACATATCGTACAATTCACTCATTTAAAGTATATAATTTAGTGGTTCTCCTGTGCAGCCACTGCTGTGCACCGATCACTATAATCCATTTGAAAAAGCTTTTATCACCACAAAATAAAACAAACCTGTGCTCGTGAGCGGTCATTCCCTTTTCCCATCATCCCCAGCTCTAGGCAACCGCTAATCTACTGTCTATCTCTGTATGTTTGCCTGTTCTCTTCATTTCATATAAACGGAATCATGAAATGTGTGTTTTGCAAATGGCTTCTTCCACTTAGCATAGTGTTTCCAGGTTCATGCATGAGGAACATGTATCCGTGTGGAGATTCCATGATTTGTAATTCTTTCATCACTTGACAGCCGGGTTGTTCCCGCCTTTGGGTCCTTGTGAATAATGCTGCCATGAACATTCTGTACAAGGTTTGTATGGACCTGGGTGTTCAGTTCTTTGGGTATATACCTAGGAGTGGAACTGCTGGGACATACGGTAACTTTATGCTTAATCCTTTGAGGAACTTCCAGGGTGTTTTACAAATTGATGGTACCATTTTCCCACCCCGCTGGCAATGTACGAGAGTTCTAATTTCTCCACTGTTTTCACCAGCACTTGTTACTGTCTTTTTGATTATAACCGTGCTAGTGAGTGAGAAATAGGGTCTCACTGTGGTTTTGATGTGTATTCCCCTAGTGACTCACGATGTTGAGCACCTTATCACGTGCTTATTGGCCATTTGTATACCTTCTTTGGAGAAACGTCTATGCACATCTTCCGCCCATTTTTAAATTGGGTTATTTGTCTTTATTGTTGAAGAGTAAGTGTACTTTTAAAAAAAATTTTTTATTTCATATCGGAGTAATGCTGGTCAAGTGTTGGCTCCGGACACCCAGGGCACCTCACTGACCCGGGTGGGACAACGGGGACCTCTTCCAGGGCCTGTTGAGGTGGTGACAGAGTGTGCTGTTCTATCTGTAACGTTGGGATCTGGAGCCTGCCCTGCATTTAATGGACTTCATTAACCTTCCCATCCGTAAAATGGGAATAGTGTGTCGTTCTTACCAAAGGGTGAGAGGATCGAATGAGAGAAGCCCATAGAACTTTAGAGGACCGTCGTCCTCACCTCTAGCCCCTCCGTGAGGCAAGGCTGGATGGCGTGCTGCCTGCCGGCGTAAAACCAACTCACTGTCTTACGGGGACTTCTAAGATCCAGATACATCCCTTCGTTTGTTCCTCACGGTGACCCCGTGTGGACGTTACGGTGGTTATCCCATTTTTGCCAAGGAAGAATCAAAGGTCGAGAGGGATAAAGGGACTTATTTCCAAACCTGCCCTTTTCCCACTGTGGTGGCACCGTTAATAAGTAGGCTTTTTCATGAAATGTTCCAGTTCTGCAGGAAACTATTCAAAGTGTCAAAGAGTTTGTGAAGACATAAAGGGCTATTCGTACCTTTAAGCCAATTGGGGCAAAGAGGTAGGGACAGAATGATAGCCTCGTCTCCTTGGTTTCCTGATGGGGACACCAGACTTGTCAAGATTTGGGTGCATCTGAGACAAGATGCTGGGGAAGCAGACTAGAGGTGCTCCAGGAAGTGATGTTCTAGCTGGGATAGAACTTGGTTCTTCTTGTAGCAGGTGTCACTTGAAGTGGTGAAGATGACCTTCACCTTCTCCGCTGGCCTGGCCTTGTGTAACACCGAGTGGGGAATACTCTGGGCGTGTTTAGTTTGGCCCTGAGGCATCGTGAGAGAGTGGGGAGAGCAAAGATTTGGGAATCAGACAAACCAGTTAGAGGACCAGAGCTGTCACTCTTTGAGTTTCACCTTTCTCTTTTGTAAAATGGGTTTATTATATCTACTTTTGCATGGTTCTCGTGAGGATTCAGTGAGATTAAGTATGTCAAATCCTTTCACAGAAGACAGTCAACAGATGATAACTGACATTTCCCAGCCTCAACCCCCAAGCTCCTCCCTGTCTTCCCTTTCCCTCCCCCGGTCTTTCCGTCTCTCTCCCCCCCATCCCAATTCTACACCCCTTGGACAATCATTTGGCATCGCTGGGTCTCCTCAACTGTACACGAGAAATAGTAGAGTCGCTTTAGCAGTCAGGACGACTAAATCGATGCTCTCAGCCCCAAAGTGCGGTTTCCCTGAGTTCTCCGCATGGCTGAACTGCGTTAGGAGCAGAGGGTCTGAGTCACGGTCACCATCTCCATGGCTTCTCAAAGAGGCTTTGTCCTGCTGCCAGACTGACTGTAGGTGGCAGTCACCCCCCCCCCAGGATGTGTCATAGCAGTGGCGTTAATACCGTCCTGCCCCTTATCCAAGACTCCACTTTCCGTGGTTTCAGTTACCCTGGGTCCACCATGGTCTGAAAACATTAAATGGAAAATTCCAGAAATAAACAATTCATCCGTTTTAAATCATTCGCCGTTCTGAATAGTGTGATGAAATCTCGTGCCGCCCAGACGGGAATCATCCCTTTGTCCTGTGTGTCCAGTCCCTTGGTCACTTAGTAGCCACTGGGTTATCAGATTACCTGTCACGCTATCTCAGTGCCTGTGTTCAGTGACCCTTATTTCACTTAATAACGACCCCCAAGCGCGGAGGAGTGATGCGATTCGCGTGCGCCGAAGAAATGCCGTAAAGTGCTTCCTCTAAGTGAAAGCAGGAAAGCTCGCGACTCAGTAAGGACAGAAAAAAAAAAAATCGTACGCTGAGGGCGCTAAGATCGAATGCGAATGAGGCTTCTATCTGTGAAATTATGAAGTATGAAAAAAGAAATTCATGCGAGTTTTACTATTGCACCGCAAACTGCAGAAGTTATAGCCACGGTGCCTGATAAGTGCTTAGTTAAGAAGGAAAAAGCATTAAATTTGTGCAATGAGATACTTTGAGAAAGACCACATTCACACAGCTTTCATCACAAGATGTTGTTACAGCTGTTCTATTTTATTATTAGTTGTTGTTAACCTCTTACAGTGCCTGATTTATACATTAAACTTTATCACAGGTATTTCTGTATAGGAAAAAGCATAGGGTTCAGTAGTATCCCCAGTTTCAGGCATCCCCTGGGGGTCCTGGAATGTATCCCTTGCAGATAAGGGGGGATGGCCATCATGGTCACCTGGGGGATTAGCCCGAGAACCTCTTTCTCTCCAGTGAGGACTCAGAACAGTGAGAGGACTTAAGAACCAAAGTCCAGAGAAGGGAATTGACTTGTCGAAGACCCCAAAGCCAGTGGGTGCCTGACCTGTGATAAATAGTAGCGGGGGACAAACAGTGGCACCCCTCAATGAGTACTTGAAATGATGCGCGTCTTCTTGGCTTCACCTTGACCTTGAGCTCAGTGTTACAACATCGTCTGTTTGGGCTGTGATGTGGCCACTGGGAGTCGCCCCCAGAGAAGGTTGGGACTCTCCTTGGGCTGCATCCTGATGGGTAGAAAGACCACTGAACAGGGTGGGAGCTGAAGCCTGAAGGCCAGTCTTCCTTCTGCGCTGCTGCCTCTTCTCTGGCTACTGCAGGTTTCCCCAGCTATAAAATGTGTTGGACAGAATAGATGGCCCTCATGCCTTTCTGTTGTTTGCTATTTTAGAATTGGAGTCCTTTGGTCATCTCAAAATATAGAAAAGAAAATGCAAAGCTATTGTGGCTGAAGTCAGGGTGGGGGGAAGGCGAGAGCCTCTCCCCCCAGGCACCCCCTGGGCACGCCAAGGAACCCTAGGGTTCCTCAGAGCCCACCCAGTCTGAGAACCACTGGATTGGAGGCCCTATAAGATGTTCTGGTTGTGCAAGTGTGTGAAACATGGGGGTGAGGAGGTGTGCTAGCGAAGACCCGCCCCTCCCCAGGGTCCTCCAGGGAACATCCATTGGCCACAGGCCAGCGGATTCACTTTTCCCTCCATTTCCTACCGAAGATGGTAGGTTTCGGGGTAAACAGAGGGTTACGACTTGAGTCTTTTCCTCAAAGAACTTCTCCCTAAACCGTCACGGTAACTGCTCTGTGAGTACTTGATGGTTAGATGAGAACACTTCTTTTGAGGTTTGCAGAAGCCAAAAAGCATGCCTGGAGCCCAGTGCTCAGAGAGACCTTTGACATTGTACCCAGAGCACAGGTTCATACGCATATGGACACAGCTGCAAACCTGCATTTATTCCATTCTCTGTTTCATTTTTTTAAAAAAATGCTGGTAGTGAGCCACTGTGAACACTGTGGACCCAAACTGGGGTGTCCTCTCCACCCCTGCTCCCCACGCTGCTCCCAGCACCTGCTTGACCCTGCGCGTCGGGCTCCCAGACTGGGAGCTGGAGATGCCGTAACCTCACTTCCAGTCAGTTGCCCACGGGGAGCCAGCTGGCCTCTCCAGGAGGAGCAGGTCTGGGTGTCGTTGGCGAAGAGACATTGACAAACCCTGAAGCAGTCCCTGTCACCTCCCCGACCCTGCTGATCTGGCCCTCCAGGCCCCATCCCCCAGCAGGCTGCTTTTCTTGAGACGATCTCCAGCCAATGCAGCTGGGCCCAAGGTGTGCCCACCACACAGGGCAAATTTGTGTCTGCTTCTTGGCCCACGATGTCTAAAATATTTACTATCTGGTATGTTACAGGAAAAGTTTGCCCACCCTGGGGCTCTATGATAACAGGCAGTACATTACAGAATCCTGTAAATACTCAGCCACTTTGAATAACAATAAACAGTAGTATTAGCTACCATTTATTGAGGCTAAGAAAGGTTAAGTAATTTGCCTAAGGTCACACAGCTGCAAATGGCAGAGTGGGATTTTGCAGTGACCGTTTGGCAGGAGAAGGGAATGGAAAATGGACTTGGTACCCTGACAGGCTGATGGCGTGTGACTCTCACTTCAGCTTCTCTGGGGACCACGCTTGCTCCAGAGCTGCTGCAGGGACGGTGTCCCATCCCTCCTCATGCACCGGCCCTGGGGCGGCTGCCAGTGCTTATTTTTAATGACCGTGGTCCCGCGTCAGGACACTGTGGCTAGAAATTTCTATCTTTCCGGCCTTTTCGTTCCTGTGTGGCCTCCCTGATTTAGTGGTTCCTTTGTGACTGGCTAATTCCCCTCCGGAAACTTGGTTTCCTCTTAAACTTCACTTGTGATTCAGGGAGGAGACCACTGTTTTTAAGGCTGCCCGGCTCAATTTCTGGTGCGTCAGAGTCACCAAGCCCCCTGCCTCTTGCTCGCCCCTGACTCATCCTTATGGAGCAGACACATCTCACTGGGCCTCATTCAGAAATGTGCTGTTCAGTGGATTTTCCGGGAATCAGAGCTCACGGCTCTGAACACCCGGCTTTGGAAACGTGTAACTATTTTGCATGTGAATCTTTCTAAAATAAATTACACTGTGCCTCGTGTTCTTAAGCAGACCTCATTGCCCACACCTAACCCTGATAACTTAGTAAACCCATTAAAAACATTGGTTATCGTCTGTGCTGGGGCAGAAAGGCAGCCTGAGGTGCACCTTCTCTATATTTTTTCCTTCATTCTCCATAAGACCTGGAATCTGCGTCTGTTTCATGCCTCCCAGGAGGTGCTCACGGCTGCATGAGCGAACAGCCCCCACAGGAAACCCAAACCTCAGGTTCCATCATTCTTCACCTTCCTCTTTACAGATGAGGAAACTGAGGCACAGACGGGCTAAACCGTTTGCCCAAGGTCCCCAGGAAGCAGCTGCTCCAGCCTGGGTCTGAGAGCTGGTCACTTGCAGCCTCCTGACTCCATCACGCCCACTGCCTGGAGAATCTCTGGCTCCACATGGGCTGTTCGGTCCCGGAAACCACTAATCACTCTTTCAAAAAGATTTGTGGGATGAGTAAATAAGCCTCGAGCCCTTAAGAAATGTTATTTCCTCTCCTCTTCCTGACGGACTAAGCCCAGTGATTATTTTTCAACAGATAAAACTGCTGGCTCAGAAAGTTTGAAGCTTCCCCTCTTAATTCTCAGCCCCATTCCCAGTCCTGCCGCTGTCCTGACCCCCCGCAGTGGAGACGTCACTCCCTGGGGGTCTGAGCCCATCCTCGCTGTCTCCGGCTGCTTCTTATTTGGCCGCAGGGTAAGATGGAAGGAAACAGAAATACCCCAGGGGCAGAGTTAGGCCTCCAGAGAGGGGTGGCCACCCTCCCGCCCGGCGGGAATCTGGCCGGGCTGCGGCCCCAACAAGCTGTGGACAGGTTCCCGGTGGGTGGGGGGGGGGGCGGGTAGGGGCCTCCCTGCCAGCCGGGGAGGAGGGTGTCTGAAGACGGTGGCGGGCTGGGTGCACACGGGAGGGCTGCTCAGCAGTGGGGAATCCTGAGTCGGGAGGGAAAGATCTACATGTTTCCTGAGAAGCCAGGGTAGACTCTGAGTCACTGCCCACGCTGACCCCAGCTGACACACTGCACCAGGGCTGTGTCCGGGGCTCAGGGTGACAGCCCCACGAGCAGCTCCTTAACCCCAATCCCAGCCCTTCTTCGAGAATCATTTGCCACGTGCAGGGGTTGCTTGTCCATTCCCCAGATGAAAGCAATGTGCTCATCTCAGAGCTTAATTTTATTGTCCGTGTACCCTTAAAATCATACAGGATCCATGTCCCAGAATTTCGTATCAGTTCTTAACATCTCCAAGAGGAAGGCTGGGTGTAATGATGGAGAAACAGCTATACAACTGCTGGACTCTGACCTGGCTTCCAGGAAACTCTGCGCTGGGAGGATCTGGTTACAGAAATCCCCAGCCTGCCAGGTTTCATTTATACAAACCCTGAAGCGAGAGCCACACGGTTAAGTACCCTACAGAATTGCTTCCTTCTCTTAGGACCCGTTGCCTGTCACTGAGCGGGGACTTTTAATTGGATGTCTTAAGAGGCGTAGGCCGGGTCTATGCAGCAGGGTGTGTCGATCAAGTAATTTAGGGCCGACCGTGTCGTAGGTGATGCGACTGGAGGCTGGTGAGAGGCTGTCTTGCCCGGGGGCACCTCTGTCACCTGGTCTGATGCATCATTTCTGGTCTCGAGTAGGTAGTGGGGTGCCCTTGGGAAGAGGTTATGTGTCCAGGAAGGCTGGAATATCGCAGATGTGCCCTGCAGAGCCCCAAGGAAAGATTTGTTGTGATGCTGGCAGAGAAGAGACAAGATCGTGAACACGGGCTACTGTTGCTAGTGTCACCACATGCAAAAACACCGGCTCCCTGACCCCAGCCCCCCTCTTCTCTGTCTTGTCCAGAGTCATGTTCTGGCCACTCACCAAGTCCAGGTTTTGTGGTTTATCCAGCTTCCTGGTGCTCTCAGTCTTACAAAGTGCTGGCGCATCTGCTCCTAAAATGTACCTTCAACTTGTACTCTTCCCTGTGTCGCCCCTGCCTTAACCCAGGTCCCTCTCATTTTGGGGGGACCATTGCCCCACCTACTAACTGGTCTCCCTGCTTCTAGTTTAGCCCCATTCCAGCCAATCCTCCCCTGACTCCTTGTATAGCACACGTCTCTTTCCAACCGTCACCACCAGCAGTGGTCCTTGACCATCTGTTACTCTGCAGCCTGGGGAGGGTCCCAGTCAGGGGGAGCACCCTCCCGTGGGTGCTCCTTGGCCCTGGACCCCTCCTTCTCCTCTCTCTCCTCCCTCACTTCAGAAAACACAACAGCCTGCACATGAGGGACAGGGTCATGGCAGAGGTCACCTTGATCGAGTCCTAATTAGTAACATATTACTTGTGCCACGCTGCCTAGCTGTACCCACAGTAAGATGGAGCCCAGAGGTAGGGGTCAGCGTCCTTTGCAGGGAACAGGAGGCCGTTCCCGAACTCTCCAGACCTACCTTTCTTTTGTGTGTGTGTGTGTGTCTGCTTTCTTTCCTTCTTCTTCTTTTTTTAAATTAAAGTCTAGTTGATTTACAATGTTGTGTTAGTTTCAGGTATACAGCAAAGTGATTCAGTTCTACATATATGAATACATATAGTCATTCTTTCTCAGATTCTTTTCCATTATGGTTTATTACAAGACATTGAATATAGTTCCCTGTGCTCTACAGTAGGACCTTGTTGTTAATCTATTTTTTATATGGTAGTTTGCATCTGCTAATCCCAAACTACTAATTTATCCCTCCCTCACCCCCTTTCCCCTTGGTAACCATACGTTTGTTTTCAATGTCTGTGAGTCTGTTTCTGTTTCATAAATAAGTTCATTCTTCAGAACTAACTTTCAATTCTCACTTTTCTTAGGGTGGCCTCCACCCACCCCTCTTCTCGTGCCCTGGTTGCAGCCCACCCTCCGTCGCTTCCTGCGCATCTTGACACGGTGGTCTCCTTTCTTCCATCGGGTGCAGCTCCTTCTGACTTTTCAGCCCTAACCCAGCAGTAAGGGCTCCCTTATCCCCTCGGCCCTTTGTGTGCAAATTTGTTATGGTGCTTATATTTTCTTGTTCTGATTTTTAAAAATCAACTTCTTTGGGTGTAATTTTAAAAATGAAAAAATACACCCATTTTAAGTGTGCAGTTTGATGAGTTTTGACAAATACATCAAACCATGCAACAACCAAACAACCACCACAGGCAAGACACAGGATATTTCCTACATCTCCAAAAGGTCCCGTGTGCCCCTGCCTGGCCACCCCCTCACCCTGGCCTGTGAAACCCCTGATCTGATTTCTATCGTAATAGATCAGCTTTGTCTTTCCCGGTGTTGCATATAAACGGTGCACAGAATATGTGCTTTTGTGTCCAGCTTCTCTCACGCAGCATAAGGTTTCGGGGATTCATCCACGTGTGCGCACAAGGTCGTTCCTCTTTCCAGTGAGCGCTGTTCCCTTGTATACATACGCCATGATTTATTTACCAGTTTTCCTGCATCTGGGCTTTTCCCAATTTTTGGCTGTTATGACTAAGGCTGCTATGAAGTACAGGTCTTTAGTGGACATATGTTTTTATTTCTCTTGAGAAAATATTTAGAATTGGAATTGCTGGGTCAAAGGGTAGGTTTTTATTTAGTTTCATCAGCAAGTATCAGCATCTCCCCCAATGTGAGTGCACCATTTCACATTCCCCCCAGCTGTGTCTGAGAGTTTCAGTAGCTCCAATTGTCAACATTGTTATTTTCAATCTTTTAGATTTTAGCCATTCTGGTAGATGTGCATTGCTGTCCTGTTGCATTAATTTACCTTTCCCCATATCACACTGTATTTTTAAAAAATTTTATTGGAGTATAGTTGATTTACAATGTTGTGTTAGTTTCAGGTATACAGCAAAGTGATTCAATTATACATATATGAATACATATAGTCATTCTTTCTCAGATTCTTTTCCCATATAGTTTATTGCAGAATGTTGAGTTGAGTTCCCTGTGCTATACAGTAGGTCACTGTTGGTTATCTGTTTTATATATTGTAGTGTTTGTATGTTGATCCCAAGCTCCTAATTTATCACTTCCCCCAACGTTTCCCCTTTGGTAACCCTAAGTCTGTTTTTGAAATCTGTGTCTTTCTGTTTTGTAAATAAGTTCATTTATATCATTAAAAAAATCAGATTTCACATATGAGTGATATCATATGATATTTGTCTTTTTCTCTGTCTGACTTACTTCACTTAGTATTTTAATTATTCCTTTAAGAGTAGGTCTCCCCCATCAGACTTCAGTGCAAAGACAGCTCTATTCACCTTTGCTGGTTGAGTGAACACAGTCTGAATAGAATCAGAGTTCCTGCCCTCACTCACTTTAAGTCAAACTGGCACATCCTGGGAAGATGCTGCTTAGTACCAGGTAGGGCCACCAACTGTCCCAGTTTGCCCAGGACTGAGGAAGTTCTTGGGCCAAAGGACTTTAGGAGTTACACCTAGGACAGTCCTGGGCAAACGGGGATGGTTGGTCACCCAGGGGATGTGGGTAGCTGACAGATGGCAGGTGTGACATTTAGTCACAATTACACCCAAATGGAACTTTCTCTCTGTATAACTGATCTTTTTTTCTGCAAAGTGTTTGTTTTATCAGCAACATTTGCTAAGAACTAGAGCATAGGATATTAGAAACTAGGAGTTATTCTTACATTTAGCGGAGAGCTATGTTTGCTCTCCGTGTTTTCCCTTTTCCTGTAGCTCCATTGGGACACTGGGACCCAAGCCAGGAAGAGCAGCAACCTCCCTCTGCTGCCCAGTGCGCTTCTCGTTACCAGGACGCTCGGGTGACCAGGAAGGAAGGAGAAGGTTAGGCCCCCAAAGGCTGTATCTTGTCCTGGGTCACGCGGCTAATCACTGTCAAAACCAGGGTTAGAATCTACACGTACTGACTCTGGCGCTGTTCCCGTTTTATCATGCTGCCCTCCTTGGTACCAGGGCTCTTCAGACTCTGTGTAACTGATCTCAACTTCGTTCATGAATCCTTACTTCTGCCGATGGTGGGAAACATCGGTCCTTCCAGTTCAAGGTAACTCAGGTCCTTTCAGTATGACGTATGTCTACTCAAGGGTTTGAACTAGTTCAAGATTCTCCATCTGCCCCTCCTCCCCTCTTCTCTGCCCCTGCTGGGAGCTGCCCGGGGATGCCTGTTGACCTGGTCACTGGGCTGCTGATTTGCGAGTGGCCTGCCTTGCCCTTGGTCTCATGTTCTTGGCGGAGGTAGCCCAGGAACTTTCCAGGGCCATTCTGTAGCGCGCTGGGGCTACTGGACCTCTGAGGCTTCCCTCCCGTTCACCCCAGTTTCCTTGCTGCCCATTTACAGGTGCCACGTTGGAGGTGGGGCTTCGATATAAGGTTTGCCTGGAAATCGAGACACTGATGCCCCCTGGACATGGCTGCCTCCCACCTCCACCTCCACCTCAGTCCCGAACCCAGTCATGTTCCCTCAGTACTTCTTGTATTATGTGCTGGCTGGAATAGGTACTTTTCTTGAGCAGTTGCTCTCTGGTTTATGGCATAAACTCTGTGCCCCAGGTTCCTAAGCTTTGGGCTCTTGGTATATAAGGATGTATTTCTTGAATTCCACCAAAGGAAAGCAAACATAAAAACAAAACCTTCTTCCGGCTCAAGGGCCAGACTTAAAAATCAAGCCTTTTAAGAAGAGCCTTTTGAAAATCAGCTGGCTTCTTGATTCAATCCCTCACCTGCCCTCTCTGTTAGGGGACATCTGGTGGGAGTTGCCTGCTGCCTTAGAGGGAGGACGGTGGACTTGGTGGGGGGGGTGACAGGAGAAGAGAGGCAGCTCTGGAGGGTGGTTTGAAGGCTTCTTGGAGAGATGAGCCTAGAGCCTACCCGCTCTACAGAGGGGGTGACGGGTGGAGGGCCTGGACACTTGTTCCAGAGGGGTCTGGCGTCAACCCAAGTGCAGAGCTGGCTGAGCCTGGGGCGTGGAAACGCTGATAAGGCAGCCTGATCGAAGGGGAGGATGTGGGTTCCCGGGGAGATGCGAGCAGAGGGTGCTTGTGCAGTTCCCTGGAACGTTTGCCTCAGGTCACCCGTTGGTTTCTGAGAGGCCCAGATGGATGCCAAGGGAGGCACCGCCTCCATCCCAGCCGTGGAGTAGGGGTGATTATCTCCATTCGCAGAGAGGAAAGCCAGGCCCAACAAAGGCAAGCCACTAGTGTCAGGTCCCAAAGCAAAGCCTTCGACCATCCCACAAATACTTGTTGAGCACCCCCTGTGGGTCACATGGGAGGTCCTTGAATCCCTGTCTCTCTTGTACTTCATGACATTTTCAAATAACACCATAGGACATGGCCTCCTTCGGTGAAAATCTGCAAGGAACTTTGATATCCTTCCTAAGTCTCTGTTGCACACACAATACGCACAAGAATCTTTCTCAGATTACAGGTACGTACACAGATGCACATACACCTGGGCGGGGTAGCTTCAAAGCCCAGCCCTGTTCAACATTTTAGTTACAAGAATTGCTAGCCTGATAACTGACAACAATAATTGACAACAATTTAAAACTTTATTGAAGGCTCTTAAAAAACATCATAGTGTGTGGTGTGGTGTGTGTGTGTGTGTGTGTGTGTGTGTGTAATATTCCTCATTTCAGAGCTGTGGGCTGCGATGGCAGGAGGCCCCAAAGCAGGGCTCAGAGCTCTGAGCTGCAGGCATGGGGGGGACTGCAGCCCCGGCTGGCCCTGTTTCTCTCTCCCCTCCAAAGAAGGGAACTTAGCCCAGAGCCTCCTGGGGAATGTGGCCCAAGACCTCACTCGCTGGCAGCTCCTCACTTGCATTTTTTCATGTTGAAAATGGGGGGGTGACGTCCAGTTTAAGGAAAATTCCAAGAGATTTGTCTTCATTAATCATCTGAAAAATGAGTAGGGCAGCCAGCTTGTTTTTCCAAAGCTTCTTATCAGCTGGCTGGGTAATGAGGCCCTTACAGGGCCTTCCTGGTTTCCTTGGGGCGTTCACGGCCGTGTCATTTCCAGGATAGGAGGCCCAGCATGGCCCCTGAGCTGGACTCAGGGAACGGCTGTTGCTTCCAGGGCGTTTGAAGAAATGTAATGTCAGAAGAGGGTTCACTGACCTCTAAGCAAAAACAGATTTCAGGAAGGGCTCCCTTCCCTCCGAGAAAATTAAATAACAGTAAGAACTACCATTGATCGGTCATTTCGTGCCAGACCCTGTGAGATGGTTTTTATTTTTATCACTTTTAGCGATCAAGACACACATTCTATTTCAAGACAGACAAGAAACTGGAGGAAGTGATCAAAGGCTAAGTAAGCATCAGGTTATGCAAATTGATCTTACGTAGAAAACTGAGATATCTGGAGACTATGGCATTAAAATCTGCTTTTAAAATCTCTGTTTAAAGATCTGTTTTTAGTATTGTAATTGAAAAATGATGTTACCTAGAGCACTTCAGAGTTCCCAAACTGAAATATATATTTATGCATATATATATATATTAAAAGTAACACATACTTATTGCTAAACCCTTAAAAACTCAGAAGTGTACACAGGTAGAAAGAAAAGCTTCCTGTTCCTCTATGATTCTAATTTCTATCTCTATCTAGAGCTCAATTTACTTTTTTCACTGAACGGTTGATACCGCGTATATGAGTCCCCGCCATTTTCCTGATTAATAATACCTGATGGAGATCTGTGCCTGACAGTGCGTATGCAGCAACTTTGACTTTGTATCACGTGCACAGTATTTTACTATATGGCTGTGTCATAATTTATTGAACCAGTTCTCTACTGATGGCTATATCAGGAGACATTTGGCTGCAAGTATCCGAAAGTGACTCAGTTGGGCTTCGTAAAGAAAAGTATTGGCCTTTGTGGGACTTCCCTGGTGGTCCAGTGGTGAAGACTCTGTGCTTCCAATGCAGGGGACATGGGTTTGATCCCTGGTCTGGGAAATTGGATCCCACATGCTGCGTGGTGCAGACAAAAACTTAAAAAAAAAAGAAAAGAAAAGAAAGAGTAAAAAATAAAGTGTTGGCCTTTGTAACTGAAGTCATAGAAATGGCGGCTTCAGGGTGAGCTTAATCCAGTGGTTCTAGCTCCATTGGTTGCTATTTTATCGTTGGCTTTTCCCTCTGATGTGCCCTCCTCTGCATGTTGGCTTTTTTTGTAGAAGGTTCTTCCCTTGTTGGTGGCAAAATAGTTATTACAGCAACACCAGGCTTTACAGTTTCATATCAGGGTTACAGAGGAGGAGAGGAAAACGCTGCCCCTCACGTGGTGAGCAAGAATTGTGCAATTCACCCTGGTCGGACCCCTTGGTGCACGTGTCCTTTTTTTTTTTTTAGTTTTTATTTTTTTAAATATTTATTTATTTATTTGGTTGCACCGGGTCTTAGTTGTGGCAGGCAGGCGCTCCTTAGTTGCAGCTTGTGGGCTCCTTAGTTGCGGCAGGCAGGCTCCTTAGTTGCGGCTCGCCAGCTCCTTTGTTGTGGCATGTGGGCAAGTTGTGGCATGCGATATCTTAGTTGCAGCATGCATGTGGGATCTAGTTCCCTGACCAGGGATCACACCCGGGCCTCCTGCATTGGGAGCGTGGAGTCTTATCCACTGCACAACCAGAGAAGTCTCCCATGTCCCCTTCTTTTTTTTTTTTTTTTTGCGGTACGCGGGCCTCTCACTGTTGTGGCCTCTCCCGTTGCGGAGCAGAGGCTCCGGACGCGCAGGCTCAGCGGCCATGGCTCATGGCCCCGGCCGCTCCGTGGCATGTGGGATCCTCCCGGACCGGGGCACGAACCCGTGTCCCATGCATCGGCAGGCGGTCTCTCAACCACTGAGCCACCAGGGAAGCCCTCCCATGTCCCCTTCTTGACCAATGACCGGTCAAGTGTCATCTTCCATGGAAGAGTCTGGGCCATACATCCTCCACAATGGACCCCTAGACTCAGTCCAAATCCTTCAAAATTGCAGATGCTGTTTAAAAAACCAGCCTTGTACTGTACACACAGAGCTGTTTATTTGTGCAATGACCAGTTTAGGATAAACTCCGAGCTATAAAATTGCTGGGCAAATGGAGGGCAAGGTTTAAATTTTGCTTGCTGCTGACACTTTGTCCTCTAAAAAAGATGTCAGCAATTTACTCTTATAAGAGCTATGCCTGATTCCTTCTACCTCACTTACTTGGATATTAGGAATCTTTTAGTCTCTGCCAAAACACATTCTTTTTGTATTATGCTGAGTTATATTTCTTTGGTTATTAGTAATCTTGAACATATTTTTCATGTTCATTGGCCGTCTTTCTTCTTCTTCTGTGAACTGTTTATTCATATCCTTTGCCCAGTTTGGGCTTGGACTTGTGGATACTTGTTAATTTAGTATGAGCATTAACCCTCTGTTGGTAGTATATGTTGCAAACCTTTTCCCTAAGTTTTCATCTGTTTGTTAAACTTTATTTTTTTCCCTGCGTCCCCAGGTTTTCACTTTCATGTAGCTGACGTTTTAAGTTGTTTTCCTTTACAGCCTCTGAGTTTTATATCACGCCGAGAAGTTCTTCCTTTGAGGGTTATGAAAATGTCCTTCTAGATCTTCTCTTTTTTTTTTTTTTCTTTCATTTCAATCTCTGATTTATCTAAAATGCATTTGTTGGTAAGGGTGAGCTTAGAAGTTGGGTTTGCATCCTGGCCTGCATGACTCTCCAGCCACACTGTCCTCCCTGTCCTGGCTCCTCAGACATACGGTTCCCCTGTTTCCCGCCTTTGCAGACCTGGCCTTCACACAGGAGTATAACGCCAGGGACACGGACACACACACACACACACACTCCCTCTCCCTCTCCGTCTCCCTCTCCGTCTCCCTCTCCGTCTCCCTCTCCGTCTCCCTCTCCGTCTCCCTCTCCCTCTCCCTCTCCCTCTCCCTCTCCCTCTCCCTCTCCCTCTCCCTCTCCCTCTCCCTCTCCCTCTCCCTCTCCCTCTCCCTCTCCCTCTCCCTCTCCCTCTCCCTCTCCCTCTCCCTCTCCCTCTCTCCCCCTCTCACCCCAGGGCTTCACATGTCAGGACAAGACCAGGGCTTGTGTCAAAGAGCTGCTGGGAGGCTGTTTTCCCAGCCCAGGGACTGGGCAGCTCCCTTCCTGGCCAGACCTCAGCTTGAGCCAAAGGGGCTGATTGGTCTGTTTGGAAACAGCTCCTGGGACGGTGGGTCTAAAACTCCCTTTCTCCTTGGGTCTGGAATGTCATGATACCTTTTCCCTCTTGTTGTTTTTTCTAAATGTTCGTGTTTGATCCAGGCAAGCTCTGATGGGTCTCAATCTTAAGAGTGCATGAAAATCAAGCACTTGGAAAACTTAGTAAGACGCAGATTCCCAAGGCCCCATTCCTGGTGCAGTGGGTCTGCGGCCAAAGTGTAGAGACTCTGCATTTATTCAGTGCTGTGGTTCCCTGCACCCACCCGCCACCCCATCCCACCAATTCACATGCTGAAATCCTAACTCCCAGAGATGCTGGTACTAGTAGGTGGGGACGTAGGGAAACAATTAGGTCATGAGGTGCAGACTTCATGAATAGGATTAGTGCTCATATGAAAGAGGCCTCACAGAGCCCCCTATCCTCTTCCACAGAACCTTGGGGAAATGGCTTAAAATACTGTGCACATGAGAACAACCTTTGGGGCCCTTTCTTGGATGTCAGATGGATAAAATATTACCTCTTCAATAACCAAGGTCTGGCATCCTCTTGTCTTTCCAAGATAGGAGACAACAGTGTTCTCTTTTAAAAGCCACTGTTTGTGATCAGCAAATCTCTAAGCTCAAAGAAAAGAGGCAAAAAGCAACCCTACTTACCAGTAAAAAGCATCTTCCCGTACAGGGTTTCATCTACCCTTTCTCAGAAGCCCCGGAAATTGACATCAGCGATGCCCCTATTTTACGATGAGAGGATGGAGGAACAAATAGGTCGAGTGACTTATTCTTGAGGTTAAACAGCTCCTAAGTAGCTCAGTCAGTTCTTGTACCTGGTTGTACCACTTCAAACCCACATTCTTTTCGCTTCATCAGTGATGACCAGCATGTGGTCTGCAGCTTTGCGACTTAACTTCAGATTTCATTCTTGGATTTAGTTTTGACGCAAAGAAGTTCACATCTGAAGATTTTTGCTAGCTGTCTTAGTTATCTACTGCTTTGTCATCACACCTACCCACTCGCCCCTTGCCCTGAAATCCATAAAACAACAACCGTGTTCTCTTCTGTCGTGATTTTGTGGGTTGGCTGGGATCAGGTGGGCATTCCTTTTGCTCCACGTGACATCAGCTGGAGCCGTGGTCACGTGAGGGCTTCACTGGGCCGGCCGGGTTCAATACGGTCCCCTCCCATGGCTGGCATCTCGGCGAGGGAGGGCTCACGTGGCACGCTGTGATGACAGAGTCTCCCTCTGTCACCGTCATCTCAGAGTCTCTCCATGGGGTCGTTCTCGCACATTCTCTCCAGCAGGGTGGCCTGTTTCTTACACGGTAACGTAGAACTCTCCAAAGTACAGGCGTGGAAGCTGCTAGGTGTTTGTGAGGCACCGGCCCAGAGCTGGCACGGCATCACTTCCTGCCTCCTAGGAGTAAAGCACTCATCCAGATGCAAGGGGAAGGAAAACAGACCACCCTTCTCGAAGGGGACAGTGACAGAGAATTTGCAGCCTTGTTTAATCCATGGCAATATCTAACAAGGAGGGACCATTTTTTCCTAGCCATTCTGCCAAGTGAAAAGGTGGGACTGGTTTTCACCATGGCTCTCGATCAAGTAAAGCCACAAAGGAAGGGATTTATCATGGAAGACATGGCCTGCTCCAGATGGTGGAAGTTTTGATGTTTTTTATTTTCTTCTTTCTAAACATTTCTACATCTCATGAAGTTTTTCAATGCATCATTTTTATAATCAGAAAAAAATGCCATTTGCCACTGTATGTATGTATCTATGAATATATGTCACGATGTGCATATCCTTCTTACATTTCTTTTACTCCTTTTCTGATTTGGACCTTGGCAAAGTCGGTAGTCAACGTGGATTACCTTGCACTGTCCTTAACCATGTCACGTGACCTTGCCCAAGCCCCCAGCCTCCCCAGGACTTGCAAATAAAACATGGCGGTGACAGTGGGAGTTGGACTAGATGACCTCTAACGACCCTTCCAGCTGACATAGCTTCAACTCTTTGACCTCATCCAATCCAGGCAAAAACTTCTTTACTAAATCTTCTCTGTTAATCAGTTACACAAGCAAATATGTGTTCATTCAAGAAAGAGGTATGATGAGCATGTCATGACACTGGCTTTGTCCTAGACATGGTTGGCGCTGAGAGGGTCTTGGTACAGGGATCCTACACTTAGGAGCCTGTGAGTTGGTAAGGGAGATGCAGTGACGAACAAAATTGTAACAGATTTTGAAAAGCACACCAATAAAGGGAGATGCAGATTCAAATGCTGCAGAAAAACCAGAGGTGAGCACCGTCTGCTTGAAGAGAAAAGACACATTTTACCTCATTCCAAGGAGACTAGATTTCTTTGTTTTTGAATTTATTTTATTGAAACACAACATTGTAAATCAACTCTACTTGAATAAAATTTAGAAATTGTGTTTTATTGATGTAGAGTTGATTTACAATGTGTTAATTTCTGCTGCACAGCAAAGTGATTCATTTATACATATATATACATTCTTGTTCATATTCTTTTCCATGATGGTTTATCACAGGATATTGAATATTGTTCCCTGTGCTCTACAGTAGGACCTTGTTGTTTATCCATTCTATATATAATAGTTTGCATCTGCTAGTCCCAAATTCCCACTCCCTCCCTCTCCCACCTCCCCTCCCCCTTGACAACCACAAGTCTGTCAACGGGACTAGATTTCTACCTGTAGGGAGCTTGCCATCTAATATATTTATGTGTGTGTATGTGTGTGTGTGTATTATATACGTATGATTTCCGAGTCCTTGATTTCAGGACACCACTAAAGCACGAATAGAAACACTCAAATATTACATGCAACTGGTTTGCGGAAATCACAGAACTCTAGGGTCAGAGCTGTCTATAGAAAGAAAGATTTAATACGTACATTAGCAGAGGACTACTCAGTGTTGAACAGTTTAACTTGGATCCCTTTCCTTCTTAGCAACGTTCTCAGGGAACGCACTGACAGCGTATTCCCTGAAGAGGTCGCTAGGAAGGAGAAGGAAGTTTGTTGTCATTGTTTTTAAACTTGCTTCTGTCACCTCTCCCACTTTCATATCTCCTCTGTTTTTCCCCTTGCCTTGAGGCTGTGACGCCACTCGCTCTGTGAGGTCGGTAGCTCCGCGTGAGTTGAGCACCTGCTGCCCCACTGTGCCTCCGGACTCACAGGCACCCCGAACCTTGTAGTCCCCCGGCGCCTGCCTGGACGCTGCTGACGGCCAGTGTGACGGGAGGCTCTGGCGGTGCTTTGGCCGGTCACTGTCACCAACCTTGTACCCTCAGTGTGTTCCTTCCAGGCATTCGATTCCAGTCTCATCCTCAGCTTCCCTTTTTTGGCTGGACTTCTGTTCAGGTTGTGGGAAGCCTTAGGTCTTTCTTCTGCTTTGGCTACAGCCTGTAGGAACAGCCAGGGAACTGTCATTTCGCTATTTGGGTTTGTAGCTTCTTTTCCAAGCAGTGTGCCCAACTGCATTCTCTAGTGAAGCAATTCTTTCCCTGTTACAAACCTTTGTGTTTCTATACCAAGGCGGGCTCAGCTGTCATCCAGACATTTGGGCATAAACCCCCTTTACCTGCAGTTTTCCTCTGCCTTTCCCAAATGAACGTAGCCAGTAGGGCCCGGGGCTTTTGACTGAATCCCTCTTAGGACTCAGTACGTGTGGTTGTCATAACTATAGAAAAGATGCCAACAGACTCCGAGACCGTAACGTTCCTTTAATAGAAAAGGATACGCAAGTTAAAGGAGAAAATTCTATAAAGCAGGAACTAACACAGATGACTCCAAATACAGTTCCCAAGTCCTCAGCTAACCTGAGGAGATGTTCAACTGTACGTATTAATTCCAGGGTAATGTGAGGATTCTGCCAGACATGAGGAGCTCTTTGCCATTCACAAAAAGGTTTACGCCCTCCTGGATCTCCTCTCACATGATGGTTGGAGACTCACTACATGCCTACCCACTCACCAGCTGCACATTTCTGGTGCAAAACCACCCTGAACATCCCTGATTGTTTACTGCAGTCCCCAGAAGTGTCTTAAAGAGGTCCAGATGCCAGAGGTTCATGTTTTCACAAGGTATGTAGAGGGTATCTTGACAGATAAGAATGGAAAGGCAGGTTAAAGACTTCAGATTTTATTGGGGAAGGCTACAGGAGCCATCTACCTTTCAAGCAGCAAAGGGTGGTACCACTGGCTTTCAGAAGACCAATCTACGGGCACTATGGACAGTGTATGACAGAGGTTCCCAACCATGTCAGCCACGATCTGCGCCATGAAGGGATTTATCAAGCACGTCTGAAATTTAGTGTAATCTGCAGTCGTCTCTCATATCCATGGGGGATTGGTTCCAGGACCCGCCGTGGATACCAAAATTCGAGGACGCCCAGGTCCATTGGTCGGCCCTGCAGTTGCTCACCTGTGGATCCAGCCAGGCGCAGATTGTGTAGTACTGTATGTACAGTCGGCCCTCGAACAACATGAGTTTGCACTGCGCCAGTCCACTTAACACATGGATTTTTTCCAATAAATACAACACTACATGGTCTGCAGTTGGTTGAATCCATTCATGCTGAGCCCTGGATATGGAGGGCCGACTATGGGACTTGAGTATCTGTGGTCCATGTCTGGGTCCTGGAACCAATCCCCCACATATACTGAGGGACAACTATGCTTATTAAAAAAAAATCCATGTGTATGTGGACCCGACCAGTTCAAACCCATGCTATTCAAGGGCCAAATGTAATTTCAAGTGATGTTATACTACTTTATGTATAGTATAGGAACCTTATACCACTTTCATTTCTACCATTCTGACCTTTATACTATTAGCATCACACTTTTTTTTTTCTACATGTTATAGGCCTCACAATACATTGCTATTATTTTGGCTTCAAACAATTATCTTTTAAAGAGATTTAAATAATAAAAATATTTATGTACATGGAGTAGCCATTTCTGCTGCTTTTCATTCCTTTGAGTAGTTTCAAGATTTTATTTGGTATCATTTTCCTTTTGCCTGGAGCACTTCCTTGAACACTTCATGTTCTGTAGGTCAGCTGGTGATGAATTCTTTTAGCTTCCATGTGTCTGAAAACTTCATTTCCATTTCCTTTTGGAAAGATATTTTTGCTGAATAAAGAATTTTAGGTTGACAGTTATTTCTTTTAGTGCTTAAAACATACTGATCCAAGGTCTTCTACCCTGCATCATTTCTAATAAGAAATCTGCTGACATGCTTATCTTTGTTCCTCTGTTCTCTGAATAGCTTTTAAAGTTTCCTCTTTATCATGGATTTTAAATAATTTTATTATGATGTGCGTTGGTGTGGTCTTCTTCATGTTTCTTGTGCTAGGGGTTTGTTGCATTTCTTGGATCTGTGGGTCTACAGTTTCCATTATATTTGGGAAATTTGGGGCCATTATTTCTTCAAATATTTTTTCTATTACCCACACTTCCACCCCTGCCCTCCCGCTTCGGGGACTACAATTACATGTGTATCTGGATGCTTTAGGTTGTTCCACAATTCATCAATGCTCTGTTCATTTTAATCCATCTTTTTCTCCCTGTTTCATTTTGGATAGTTTCTATTGTTATGTCTTAAAGTTTACCAATCTTTTTTGTTTTTTTTTTGCCGTGTTGAATCTGCCATTAATGCCATCCATTAAAAAAAAATAAATCTCAGATATAGTAGTTTTTAATCTCATTAAATGTGATTTGGATCTTTAAAAAGATCTTTTTTTATGTCTCAAGATGTTTGATATTTATGCAATGTAGTCATAATAATTTTTAATGTCCTGTTTATTAATTCTATAATCTGTGTTATTTCTAGGTCAGTTTTGATTGATTGGGTTTTTTCTTATTATGGGTTATATTCTCCTGCTTCTTTACATGCTTGGTAGTTTTTGATTGGATGATAGATATTGTGAATTTTACATTGGTGGTTAGACCTAATAGACATATATGGAATACTCAACCAAACTACAGCAAAATATACATTCTTCTCAACAGCACATGGAACATTCTCCAGGATAGACCATATGTTAGGTCAATATATTTAAAAGGATTGAATACATACAAAGCATGTTAAAATTAAAAATCAATAAGAGAAAGAAATTTAGGAAATTCACAAATGTGTAGAATTAAACAACACACTCCTAAATAACAAATGGATCAAAGAAGAAATTAAAGGATAAATTAGAAAATACTTTAAGATAAAATGAAGACACAATATATCAAACTTAAGGGATGCAATGAAAGCAGTACATGGAAGGAAATTTAGAGATGTAAATGACTATATTTTAAAATATCCCAAATGAATAAGAGACTAGCAAAGAAGAGAAAACTAGACCTATGGCAAGCAGAAGGAAGTACATAATAAAGATTAGCATGGAAATAGATGAAATAGAAAATAGGAAAAAATCAACAAAACCAAAATTTAGTTTCCTGAAAAGATAAACAAAATAGGTAAAACTTTAGTTAGGTTGACCAAGAAAGAGAGAAGACTTACTTTGTTAAAATCAGGAATGAAAAAGGGAACTTTACTAGTGACCCCATAGACGTAAAAAGTATTACAAGATAATATTATGAACAATTCTATGCCAACAATGGTATACAATTGCCATTTGATGAAATGGGCAAATTCCTAGAAAGACATTACCAAAACTGACTCAAAAAGAAATAGACAATGAATAGGCCTACAACAAATATAGAAATTGAATTAGTAATAAAAGAACCTTCCTATGAAGCAAAGCCCAGGCCCAGATGGCATTCGACTTCCAGCAAATATTCACTTCTAGCAAACAGTTAAAAAGTAGTTAATATCAATATTTAAAAAAACTTTCCCAAAAAATAGAAAAGGAAGGAACACTTGACAATTCATTCTATGAAGCCACTATTACCCTGATACTAAAACTAGACAAAGGCATGATAAGAAAAGTAAAATAAAAATCAATATCCCTTATATGTATAGTTACAAAAATCCTCAGCAAAATACCAGAAAACCAATAGAGCACCATATAAAAGGATTATATGCCATGACCAAATGGGATTTATCCTAAGAACGCAAGGTTGTGTCAACATCCAAAAATCAGTCAATATAACATAACATATTAATGGAATAAAGGACAAAACCACATGGTCATCTCTATAGATGCAGACAAAGCATTTGACAAAATCCAACACCCTTTCGTGATAAAATGAAAATCAACAGACTAGGAATAGAAGGGAATATCTTTAACATGAACATGTGCATCCATGAAAAGAATCACAGCTAATGTTATACTTGATGGTAAACAATGAATAGTTTTCCCCTAAGATAAGGAACAAGAGAAGGATATCTGTTATTACCACTTCTGTTCAACATTGTATTGGAGGTGCTAGCCAGAGCAATAAGATCAGACAAAGAAATAAAAGCCATTCGTATTGGAAAGGAAAAGTAAAACTATCTATTAACAGATAACATGTTTTTGTATATAAAAATTTTTAGAGAATCCACAACAATATTAAAACTAATAAGCAAGTTCATCAAGGTTGTAAGAAACAGGATCATTATACACAATTAATTGTATTTTTATACATTAGCCATGAAAAATCTGAAGATGAAATTAAGAAACAATTCCATTTACAATAGTATCAAAAAAGAATACAATACTTAGTAACATTTAAAAGAAGTGCAAGATTGTACACTAAAATATAAAACATGACTAAAAGAAATGTATGAAAACCTCAATAAATTGAAAGACATTTCATATTCATGGATCAGAAGAGTTAATATTTTTAAGAAGGCAATACTTACCAAAGCGATCTACAGATTTATCACAGTCCCTATGAAAATCCGAGTTGCCTTTGGTGCAGAAATTGAGAAGTTGATCATAAAATCCACATGGAAATGCAAGGTATCCAGAGTATCCGAAACAATCTTGGAACAAAAATACAAAGTTTAATGACTTACACTTCCCAATTTCAAAAGCTAGTACAAAGCTACAGTAGTTGAGACAGTGTGGTGGTATCATAGGTCTAAACATAAAAATCAATGAAATAGAATTGAGTCCAGAAATAAGCACTTAAATTCATGGTCAATCAATTTCTACAAGAGTGCCAAGACAATCCAACAGGAAAAGGATAGTCTTCTCAACAAATGGTGCTGGGACATATGGATATCCACAAGCAAAGAAAAAATGTGCACATCTACCTCACACCGTATCCAAAAATCAACTCAAAAGGGATCGTAGACCTAAATGTATGGGCTAGGACTATCAAACTCCTGGAGCAAAGCATAGGTGTAAATATTTGTGGTCTTGGATTGGGCAATAGTTTCTTAGATATGACACCTAAAGCACAAGCAAAAAGAGGAAAATTGCACTTCATCAGTTGTTCTGAGGCACACTCTTTTTTTTTTTTCCAGTGCCTGTGGACTTCTAAAAAAATTTTAATTTATTTTTTATATAGTAGGTTCTTATTAGTTATCTATTTTGTACATATTAGTGTATCTATGTCAATCCCAATCTCCCAATTCATCCCACCACCACCACACCACTCCCCGATGCACACTCTTAATAAAGTGAAAATAGAACGCATGGAATGGGATAAAATATTTGCAAATTATATGTCTGATAAGAAACTTGTAGCATAATATATTTTTAACTTCTTATAAGTTAGCATTATAACCCAGTTAAACAATGGGCACAGGATTTGAACCGCCATTTCTCCAAAGAAAGATATACGAATGGCCAATAAGCACAGGAAAAGGTGCTCAACATTATTAGTCATTAGGGAATGTAAACCAAAATATAATAAGATACCACCTCACATCCTCTGGGATAAATAAAATAAAAAAGACAGGTAAAATAACAAATGTTAATGAGGAGATGGAGAAATTGGAACATGCGTTCATTGTTGGCAGAAATATAAAACGGTGCGGCCACTTTGCAAAATAGTTTGGCAGCTCTCCAAAATGTTCCACATACGGTTACCATATGACTCAGCAGCTCTACTCCCAGGTACATACTGAACAAAATTAACAACACAAAAGCCTGTACACCAGTATTCATAGCAATGTCATTCATGGTAGCTAAGAAGTGGAAACAACCCAAATGTCCGTGAACTGATGAATGGACAAACAAAATATGGTATATCCACACAGTGGAATACTACTGGGCCACTAAAAGAAATGAAGTACTATCAACACATATTACAGCATGGATGACCTTTGAAATCATTATGCTAAGTAAAAGAAGTTGGCCACAAAAGGCTGTGTATTGCATGGAGTTTATATGGAATGTCTACAAAAAAAAATCCACAGAAACAAAGTAGTTTAGTGGTTGCCAAGGGCTGGGGAAAAGGGGGATGGAGCGTGACGGTTAATGCACATGAGGTTTCTTTTTGGGGTGATGAAAATGATCTGAAACTGGACAGCAGTGATGGACGCCCACCTCTATGCATATACTAAAACTCACTGAATTGTACACTTTTAAAAGGAAGAATTTCATGGTGCATGAATTATCTCTCACTAAAGTTTTCTTAAAAATAGGACTGTATGAGAGTACCTGTTTCTGAATGCAGAGGCTTAAAAAACTCCTATAGAAATATGCTGAATTAGCTGAAACTGGTTGAGGTTGGGGGAGTTGGAACCACACCCAGTGGCCTACCTGGCAATCTCCCAAGAACCAAAGATGAAGTCTTCAACCCTGCAACACACCAGAGCATCTATCCATCTGGCTCCACAATGGTTTCAGCCATTTCCCTAGAGATGATCAAGTGTTCATAATAGAATAAGGATGAGGATTGAGTTAGACTAATTGTACCCAAGGACAGGAAATAACAACTCCTGCCCATTCTCGGGTCAGGGGTTTGGGAAGCACCTCAGCTCCCAGTGTGTAACCCAGCTTCCTGCCAAGGAAGAAGCCAGAGATCCTGCCACCCCTGATTAGAAGCTCAGGGCTAATTAGACATGGGTGGCAACTTGGTGCTTGTGGGAAAATCACGGTGAACATGCAGGGGACTGCTACCCCGATGTTGCAATGGCCTCAGGTGGTCGTGGAATTGGGCTCACTGGCCGGGTGGCCCAGGGGTTCCTCTCTTGGTTATCTCAGTGGCTGTAACACAACTTCCCTGCCAGTCACTCATCATTATTAATGGCCCATTTGCCTGCGACATTGGGAGTCTTCAATACAGAGAAAGTGTAGTACCGTCTTTTTTCTTTCTTTCTTTTCTTTTTTTTTTTTGGCCATGCTTTGCAGCATGCGGGATCTTATTTCCCTGACCAGGGATGGAACCTAAGCCCCCTGCATGGAGCGCACAGAGTCTTAACCACTGGATCACCATCTTTAAGGAAGCTGAGATGTGGGTCACAGATTGCTCCAATCAGTGATTCTCACACTCGAGCCTGCCTCAGAGTCTCTGGCAGGCACAGAATGCTAGGGCCCACCTCCGGGGTTTCTGAATTAGTAGATGTGGGACAGACACCTTACCACTTTGCCAGCCACGCACACACCTTTTTCTTTCCCTTCCTCCTTTTTCTTCTTTAAATTTCCTTCCATTTCTTTTTGGCTTTATAACTGATCTTTGTCTCCGTTTCCCCATCATGCACGTTGCCTTCGCGACCTTTTATATCTAATCCTTTCATTTAAATGTTACTTCTGGAAAATGTCTTTTTATGTGGCCCATTTTGCGCACAAGAGAGGAAAATATTAATCGTATCTTCTCAAAAATGATCGTCTTTTTTGTCCTGAAGCCAAGGACACATAGTGCATCTCGGGGTGCTCGGGACCAAAGGATGTTCTTTTCCCAGACATCGTTTATTTACCTGATATAAAAACTTTGGAATCAGAGTAAAGTAAAAGCAGTTTCTTGGAAATGATGCCACGATTATTCCGCACACTCAGCTAAAGTTAAGTGATAACAAGGGTGTTGGTTTTCCTGCTTTTTCCTGTTCAGACTGCTAGGACAAAAAGAACCTCTGGGAGTTTGGGGGAGAATGGATACACGCGTATACACGGCTGAGTCGCTTTGCTGTGCACCTGAAACTATCACAACATTGTTAGTCGGCTATACTCCAGTATAAAATAAAAAGTTTTTTTTTAAAAAGATGTATATTACGATAGGAAACATGAGGGCTAAGGGCCCTATTGCAGTAACCCTTTGGCCTGAATGAAATAGAGCTTGCTAATAATACCTGTACTATGCGAATCCTGAGAAAAATCTTTTGATAAATTCAATCATCACCCCCGATATATCTTTTTTTAAACAAACTTTTCATACACTAAATTAGTAAACGTACATATATGTTAAGATCCACTTAAAAAACATTCAAAAGTAATTTGGCTTTTCCCACCCAACTTAGAAATTTTTATCTCAAGAACTTTTAAAACTTCAGCTTTTTACGAAATCAACACTTTAGATTCTACATGTGTATCTCTAGTACACTATAGAGATGTTTAGGAGAAAAATAATTATCTGACAATATTAATTGTTGAAATCTATAAACACTTGTGCTTTGTTATAATACAGATAATGGAGTCAAGTAGCATCTAAAGAGATTAAATATTGCTGTTTCTCTAAAAAAAAAAAAAATAGAGCCTCTGGGGACAGAGTCCTAGACTTCCTTGTAAAGTTGTGGCATGGTTTTTCTCTTTCTTTCTCTTTAAATGCTTCAAGTGAGCATACCATCAATGGGGCCTACTTCAGAGAAAGATTTAGTGCTGGGAGATGTTGCTTATAGCTGCCTGGTCAGTGCAAGTGAGAGCTAAGAGTCCGGGCTGTACGATCGACTGGGTACCTTCAGAGATGGTTAGAGTTTGTCAGTGTTTTCTAACAACTCACCACGTGTTGAAAGTGGGGCTCTGCTCGTGAAGAGCCACTTCCTCCCAGGAACTGCAGTTGAGGTTGGGGTTTGGACCTGTGCCAGTTTTGTGAGAGCACAGGAATGATGTCAGGGTGCAGGAGCCCTGGGGGGCTCCTCCCCTGGGACCATGAGCTTCTGCAAGGGCCAGCACATGTCGGCTCAGGGTAGCAATTGCTGACTGTGTCTGAGGACATCTCGTCCTGCTCTGGACTCCACGATTTCTGGCTACTGCATCAGGAGAGTAAGCTTCATACACTGACTCATTTCCACACTTTTGAGAACACTTTCTTTGAGTGGGTGTTTGGAAAGAAAATGCAAATAGATGTAAGTTTCCTAGCCGTCAGCTGCTGACTTGGACTGACAGTACCTAGAATAGAATCTGTTCTTTTCTTTTGGGGAGTCACCTTCTCCTCAAATGGATGCTTTGTTCCCCAAAGTACTGGGTGTATGCATACCTGGATGGAGTGACATCACCTTGTGTATAATCCTACTAGTTCCTTTTTTATAAAACAGCTAGAAGGTCTGAGTGGTCAAGGGTAACCCCTGAGTGAATCTTGACACCAGTAGGTATGGACTCTTCCATCCCAGGCTGCTCTGGTTCAGTGTCTGATGCAAGTATCAGAACAGTTCAAAAGATCTGAGCACGGTTGATGATTCATTTAAGGCCTTTCCTCAAGCACCTAAAACTATAGTTACCAGTTATCTAAAAAATCTGCAATATAGGCTAGTGCTTTGTAGAAATGGAAATATGAATATGTACTTTAGCCAAATATGAATATATTAAATTAATATAATGTTAATTACATATAATTATATATATAATGTTATATATAATTGTATAAATTATATATATATATGTATATATATATGAATATTTTGTTTTGACCTTACTACTTAGCTCTGTGGCCTTGGCCCAGGTCTCCTTGAGACCCTAAATCCCAGTTTCCTTGTTGGCAAAACTAAGATTTAGTAGCTGTAACGTGAGGCTCAAATGAGAAACCTGAGCTGAAAAGCCCATTTAAATGAAGCCCAATTAAATTAAACACAGTCTATTGATGTTACAGAAAAGGGACAGTTACAGAAAAGTGAACTTATTGCAGACAACTCAGTGAGTTTTCACAAAATCAGGTTTGGGGAGTATGCTGAGATTTATTCGTCCAGCGTACTGCTGATGGACACAGGTAATTTCTGGTTTGGGGCTACTATGTGTAGAGCTGCTATGCATGTCTTGTCTTGTAGTGAACATTACTACACTCTTCCATCGGTCATAAGCCCGGGAGTGAAATTCCTGGGTCGGAGGATGTGCATATGTTTCTGGGTGGTAGCTAGTAGTAGATACTGCCTCACTGTTTCTCAAAGTGGTTTTACTCCTCTGTACTCCCAGCAGGAATGTTGGAGAGCTCCATTTGCTCGAGATCTTTATAATATTTGGTATTTTCTCTCTTTTCCACTATTCCGGTAGGTGTGTCCTTGTATCTCATTCTGGCTTAAACTGCATTTCCCTGATGGCTAATGAAGTCGAACATTTAAAAAACGTATTTATTGCCATTTAAATATTCTCTTTTGTGGAGTACCTGTTCAATCGTTTGTTTGTATTTCTATTGTCATTTGTATTTTTCTTATTGACTTGCAGAGGTTTTTGATACGTTCCAGATAAGAATGCTTTGTCAGATATGTCGATTGCAAATCCGTTCTCCAGCTCTGTGGACTGGCTTTTCACTCTCCTAATGGAATGGATGAACTGATCTTGACTTATGAATATCATTTATCAATATTGTTTCTTTCTTGGTTCAAGTATTTTCTGTCTTGTTTAATGAATCTTTGTCTACTCCCAAGTCATGAAGATTTTCTTCTATGTTTTCCTTAAAAGGCTTTCTTGTTTTACCTTTCACATTTAGATCAGCAGTCTGTCTATAAACGATCTTTGCTACGGTGTTAGGTGGTGGTTTGAGGTCTGATTTTAATTTTTCCATTTGATTTGTTGAAACGATTCATTTGTAGAAAAGAACGCCTTTTTCCCACTTGACTTCAGTGTCCTGTTTGGCATAATCTAGTAACTGTGTGTGAAGGAGTCTCTTTCTGGACTGCTCGTTCTGTTGCATTGGTCAGCTTATCTATCCTTGCACTGATACAATACCGTCCTAATTGCTCTAGCGTTAAAATAAGATGATACCTGGTAGGGTAAATCCTCCAGATTTATTCTTCTTTAAGATTGTCATGGCTACCCTTTGTACTTTATATTTTCATATGAATTTTAGAATAACCTGTCAATTCTTACAAAAACCCTACAGACAGTTTGACTAGGATTGCATTGACTTTATAAATACATTTGGGAAGAACTGACATATTTTACATTACTGGCATATCTCATTTTATTGTACTTTGCTTTATCATGCTTCACAGATTCTGTGGGTTTTTTTTGTTTGTTTGTTTGTTTTTTACAAATTGATGGTTTGTGGCAATTCTGCAATGAGCTAGTCTATTGGCACCATTTTTCTAACAGCGTTTGCTCACTTTGCGTCTCTGGGTCACATTTTGGTAATTATCACATTTCCAAATTTTTCCTTATTATTATATTTGTCCTGCTGACTTGTGATCAGCGATCTTTGATGTTACTATTGTAATTGTTTTCGGGTGCCAGTAACCGTGACCAGTTAAGCCAGTGAGCTTAATTGATAAATGTGTGTGTTCTGATTGCTTCACCGATTGGTTATTCCCCCATCTCTCTCCCTCTACTCAGGCCTCCCTGTTCCCTGAGACACAGCAGTATTGAAATTAGACCAATTAATAACCCTGTACTGGCCTCTAAGTGTTCAAATGAAAGGAAGACTCGCACATTTCTCACTTTAAACCATAAGCTAAACATGATTAAGCTTAACAAGGAAGGCATGTCTGAAATCTCGGCTTCTTGCGCCAGACAGCCAAGCTGTGAACGCAAAGGAAAAGTTCTTGAAGGAAAATAAAAGTGCTACTTCAGTGAACACACAAATGATAAGAAAGTGACACAGCCTTATTGCTGATACGGAGAAAGTTTTAGTGGTCCGGATAGAAGCCAGCCACAACGTTGCCTTTTGCCAAAGCCTAATCCAGAGCAAAGTCCTACCTCTCTTTGATTCTGTGAAGGCTGAGAGAGACGAGAAAGCTGCAGAAGAAAAGTCTGAAGCTAGCAGGTATGAATTTGTGAGATTTAAGGAAAGAAGCTGTAGTCACAACATCAAAGTGCGAAGTGAAACAGCAAGTTATCGAGAAGATCCAGTAAGATAATTAGTGAAGGCGGCTGCATTAAACAGCAGATTTTCAGTGTAGATACAACAGCTCTATTTTGGAAGAAGATGCCATCTAGAACTTTCTTAGCTAGAGAGAAAGCTGACTTCAAAGCTTCAGAGGACAGGCTGTCTCTCTTGTTAGGGGCTAATAGAGCTGGTAAATGTAAATTGAGGCCAGTGGTCATTTGCCATTCTGAAAATCCTAGGACCCTTAAGAATTATGTTAAATTTATTCTGCCTGTGCTCTGTATATGAAACGACTAAACCTGGATGACAGCGCATCTGTTTACAACAAGGCTTACTGAATATTTTAAGCCCACTGTTGAAGCCTACGGCTCAGGAGAAAAGATTTCTTTCAAAATATTACTGCTCGTTGATAATGTACCTGGTCCCCTAAGAGCTCTGATGGAGATGTACAAAGAGATGAATGTTATTTTCATGCCTGTTAATGCAAAATCCATTCTCTAGCCCATGGATCAAGAAGTAATTTTGACTTTAAATCTTACTATTGAAGAAATACATTTCATAAGGCTATAGCTGCCACAGATAGCGATTTCCCTGATGGATGTGGGCAAAGTCAAATGAAAACTTTCTGGAAAGGATTCACCATTCTAGATGCCACTCAAAACATTCCTGATTCATGGGAAGAGGTCAAAATATCAACATTCACAGGAGTTTGGAAGAAGTTGATTCCAACCCTCATAGATGACTTTGAGGGGTTCAAGACTTCATGCCGGAAGTAACTGCAGATGTGGTGGGAATAGCAAGAGAGCTAGAATTAGTAGCTGAGCCTGAAGATGGGACTGAATTGCTGCCATCTCAGGATAAAACTTGAATTGGATGAAGAGTGGCTTTTTACGGATGAACAAAGGAGGTGGCTTCTTGAGATGGAATTTACTCCTGGTGAAGATGTGGTGAAGATTGTTGGCATGACAAAAAAGGATGAGAATAAACTTAGTTAATAAGTAGGCAGGGTTTGAGAGGATTAACTTTAATTTTAAAAGAAGTTCTACAGTGGGTAAAATGCTATCACACAGCACTGTAGGCTACGGAGAAATCATTTGTGAAAGGAAGTCAAGCTTCAGTGTCGTCTTATTTTGAGAGATTGCCGTGGCCACCTCAACCTTCAGCAACAACCCCCCTGAGCAGTCAGTAGCCACCGACATCCAGGCCAGACCCTCCACCAGCAAAAAGATTACCGCTCGTTGAAGGCTCAGATGGCGGTTAGCATTTTTTAGCAATAAAGTTAAGGTATATATATTGATTTTTAGACATAATGCTATTGCATAATCACACTTAATAGACTAAAGTATAGTGTAAACATAACTTTAATACACACTGGGAAACAAAAAAATTCGTGTGACTTGCTTTCTTGTAATATTTGTTTTACTGCAATGGTCTGGAACCAAACCAGCGATATCTCTGAGGTATGCCTATCCTGAGTTTATCAAGTTTTGAAGATGAAGAATATATTCTTTAATTTCTCTTGGCAATTTTGGTGATATTTTTCACTGTAGAGAACTTACATATTTATTAGATTTGCTTTTAGGTGATTCCTATTTTTAATGAGATTATCCATGATGTCATTAAAAAATTTCATTTACTACTTATCTGTTGATCGATTATGTGTAGATTTATTTATTTATTTTTGCGGTACGCGGGCCTCTCACTGCTGTGGCCTCTCCCGTTGCGGAGCACAGGCTCCGGACGCGCAGGCTCAGCGGCCATGGCTCATGGGCCCAGCCGCTCCGCGGCATGTGGGATCTTCCCGGACCAGGACACGAACCTGTGTCCCCTGCATCGGCAGGCGGGCTCCCAACCACTGCGCCACCAGGGAAGCCCTCGTGTACATTTTTGAGTATGTCTCACAGGTTTCATATGCTCTTTTTTTAATTTATGCATTAGTTTAGATATTTCCCGTTAAAATTGTCTGCCATTTCACTAACCCTCTGCTCTGCTGTGTTTAATCAGTTGTTAACTCATCAATTAAATTTTTTATTTCAACTATTATAGTTTTTCGTTTTAGACTGTCTTTTGGATTGCCTTTTATAGATTCCCGTTCTTTGTTGCTATACTTTATCCTTTTACCTACTTAGCCCATATTTTTCTCCATCTTTTGATATTAATCATAGTTGTTTTATAGTCCTCATCTGCTAACCATAACTTCTTGACCATCCGTGAGTTGATTCTACTGTCTGTTTTTTTTCTTGACTCTTGGTCCTCTTGCCTCTTTAGTAAGTTTTTATTTTTGCCAGACAGTTGTGCATAAGAGGCTCAGATAATGTTATTATTTATCAAGAGTGTTCCCTCTTTTTTTCTGTTAGGCAGGTGAAATGTGTAAGCTCAATCCAGTCAGATTCGCAGCTTCAGAGACAGGTTGGACCCTGGTCTAACCCTGTGTCACGGTTGAGGCTTTTCTGGGCTTTTTGTAGAGAGCCTTAGGAGTCTCTGTTTCCCTAGTCCTGAAAAATTGTGAGACATCCACATATGTTCCCCAGAGACTCACAGCCCTACTTGCCAGTGTTCAGTCCCCAGAGATGAAAACTCTGACAGATGTCTTGAGGGGAAAATGGGTTATGAGCATGAGACAGGCCTTGTCTGTCTGGGAGGTTTTGCCTTGTAATTACTTCAAGACTTCAGGGGATTTCTCTCTGCATTTGAAAAGTTTTCAGCCTTCTTTCCCAGCTACCTACCCTACCCAGGCCTCAGGAGATGTTTTATTTGGCAAACTGTCATGTGTGTGAGAGTCCTCAAATTTCTAACCTGGCAGTTGTCATATGTAACAATGAAAAGCTTTGCTGGTTTCTCTTTCCCCAGCAGCATCCTCTGTCTGAGCCCAGCTCAGTTCTCAGCTTGCATTCAGAATTGGTAGATGTCAGAGAAAAAATGGCTGGCAATTATGAGTTTATATTGTAATTGTTCTCTGTTCTCCGAAAGTCTTTTTCCTACTCCTTATTGCTTTCACAGCTCTCTGATCCTTTTAAAAATACAGCTTCTTAAATTTATTCATATTTATCCAGTGATTACAGCAAGATCTAGTGTACCTTTTATCTAGTATATCTTCCCCAGAAGTAGAAGTTCTTGACAATCTAATCTTGATATTCATTTCCCAACTGGTTATATGAACCCATGTTTCTCAGGGTTCCTTAAACCAAGTTTTTTTTTTTTTTTTTGGTCTTCCTTATTCATTTCTTCATTAATGAGATAAATAACAATCTGGCCTGTGCTAAAAATAACACTGAAAATTCTACGTTGCACACCACATACGAAGTCAGATAACAGAGCATGAGGAAGCATGTTTGCATTACTAGTTCCTCTAGAAGTGGAGCTCTTGTTCATTAGATGTGGAGCTTAACTGCACATCAGGGTGGTTGAGAGGGAAGAATGGGAGGCTAAAGTCCAAGTGAAGGCCTGCGGGAGTATAGGGTGGAGAGAGTTGGGGTCCAAGGCAAGATGGTTTTCCACTCAATCATCCCCAGTTCCAGGACTATGATTTTTTTGCCGGCAAAGAGTATCTTGTCAATAGGCTCGTATTTATTCACGATCAAGTGAAATTTTGCTAAGATGCACTTAGAAAAGGAAACTGAGCCCAGAAAGGGAGATAACCTTATACTTAAAGCAAAGCTCCATAGAGATGTTGCCTAGAATGAGCGCATTTTGGAATGAGAGCAGTTTTGAAACGAGAGACTGAGTATTAATTGGTTTCCACCTTTTGTTTACTAAGAGATTGATGAGAAAATAATATTTGGTGTGATGGACTTATTTGTGATTCAAGTAACTTGAGGTAGAAACTTTGTCTGGATGTAGGGTCCTGTGGTTCAAACTGCCCAGCGTGGGTGGTGGTTAAAGGTGGTGGTGGCGGGCAGTGAGCGGAAGGTCAAGTGAAAAAGAAAAAAGAGCCATCATTTTACAAGACAGAAAAGAAAACAGCACCAGTCTAACTTATCTTATTGATGAAGTGAGCACACCCTGTAAAACCCTCGTGCAACACAACAAAATGAACAAACAACACACATAAAGCCTTGCGCAAGGTAATGCACGCTCTACGTAGGGCAGTTGATCAACTCCAGTTTTGCCACCCGGTTACCTAGAAAAAGGTATTAAGTGATCACTTCCAAAATTTTAGAAAGTTCTGATGACCAACAAGGATCTACCGTATGGCACAGAAAACTGTTCTCAATATTTTGTAATAACCTATAATAGAAAAGAATCTGAAAAAAATATATATATTATATATATATAAGTGAGTAACTTTGCTGTACACTTGAAACCAACACAACATTGTAAATCAACTATCCTTTAGTTGATTTCAAAAAGACGTTTTTCAATATTTCAAAAAAATAATTTTTGTAAAAGTAAAAGAAAGAAAGTTCTGTGTTGCTGGATATTGAATTTAGGAAATGACAGTATGCATAACTACATCAGAGATAAGAATATATGAGTTGGCCCCATAAATGTGGATCACTGTGTCTGTGTGTGAGGAGACGCTACATTTATACTAAAATGATTAAGGTGACACAATTTTTACACTTGATTGATTTCCAAAGAAATCAATCTACAAGCCCAGCAGTGGAGCTATATAGAAGCATATTTCCTAGGATAAATACTTTATTTCGCGAAGTGATAGCAGACAGTTCTCTGATACGCACACACTAACACAGAGATACAAATAGATCAATGGAATAGAATAGAGAGTCAAAAACAGAGGTACACACATATGGAAAACTGATATCTGACAAAGTTTAAAAAGGCAATGGAGACAGGATAGTTTTTTCAACAAATCATGCTGAAACAATTCCACATCCATATGCAAAATAAAAGCACACCCCCCAAAAATCTTTTGATCCATATTTCACTCCATCCACAAAAAATGTCTCAAAATGGATAATAGAACTAAATGTAAAACCTAAAATGATAAAACTGTTAGAAGAAAATGTAAGAGAAAACGTTGATGATCTTGGGTTAGGCAAAGATATATGTGCAAAAACTTTGGAGTTTCACTGGGTCCCATTTGTTTATTTTTGTTTTTATTTCCATTTCTCTAGGAGGTGGGTCAAAAAGGACCTTGCTGTGATTTATGTCATAGAGCGTTCTGCCTATGTTTTCCTCTAAGAGTTTGATAATGTCTGGCCTTACATTTAGGTCTTTAATCCATTTTGAGTTTATTTTGTGTATGGTGTTAGGGAGTGTTCTAATTTCATACTTTTACATGTACCTGTCCAGTTTTCCCAGCACCACTTACTGAAGAGGCTGTCTTTTCTCCACTGTATATTTTTGCCTCCTTTATCAAAGATAAGGTGACCATATGTGTGTGGGTTTATCTCTGGACTTTGTATCCTGTTCCATTGATCTATATTTCTGTTTTTGTGCCAGTACCATACTGTCTTGATTACTGTAGCTTTGTAGCATAGTCTGAGGTCAGGGAGCCTGATTCCTCCAGCTCCATTTTTCGTTCTCAAGATTGATTTGGCTATTTGGGGTCTTTTGTGTTTCCATACAAATTGTGAAAGTTTTTGTTCTAGTTCTGTGAAAAATGCCATTGGTAGTTTGATAAGGATTGCATTGAATCTGTAGATTACTTTGGGTAGTAGAGTCATTTTCACAATGTTGATTCTTCCAATCTAAGAACATGGTATATCTCTCCAACTATTTGTATCGTCTTTAATTTCTTTCATCAGTGTCTTATAGTTTTCTGCATACAGGTCCTTTGTCTCCTTAGGTAGGTTTATTCCTAGATATTTTATTCTTTTTGTTGCAATGGTAAATGGGAGTGTTTTCTTGATTTCACTTTCAGATTTTTCATCATTAGTGTATAAGAATGCCAGAGATTTCTGTGCATTGATTTTGTATCCTGCTACTTTACCAAATTCATTGATTAGCTCTAGTAGTTTTCTGGTAGCAACTTAAAAGCTTTTGCACAGCAAAGGAAACCGTAAACAAGACCAAAAGACAACCCTCAGAATGGGAGAAAATATTTGCAAATGAAGCAACCGACAAAGGATTAATCTCCAAAATTTACAAGCAGCTCATGCAGCTCAATAACAAAAAAACAAACAAGCCAATCCAAAAATGGGCAGAAGACCTAAAAAGACATTTCTCCAAAGAAGATATACAGATTGCCAACAAACACATGAAAGAATGCTCAACATCATTAATTATTAGAGAAATGCAAATCAAAAATACAATGAGATATCAGCTAACACTGGTCAGAATGGCCATCATCAAAAAATCTAGAAACAATAAATGCTGGAGAGGGTGTGGAGAAAAGGGAACACTCTTGAACTATTGGTGGGAATGTAAATTGAGACAGCCACTATGGAGAACAGTATGGAGGTTCCTTAAAAAACCACAAATAGAACTGCCATACGACCCAGCAATCCCACTACTGGGCATATACCCTGAGAAAACCATAATTCAAAAAGAGTCATGTACCACAGTGTTCACTGCAGCTCTATTTACAATAGCCAGGACATGGAAGCAACCTAAGTGCCCATCAACAGATGAATGGATAAAGAAGATGTGGCACATATATACAATGGAATATTACTCAGCCATAAAAAGAAAGGAAATTGAGTTATTTGTAGTGAGGTGGATGGACCTAGAGTCTGTCATACAGAGTGAAGTAAGTCAGAAAGAGAAAAACAAATACCGTATGCTAACACATATATATGGAATCTAAGAAAAAAAAAGGTCATGAAGTACCTAGGGGTAAGACGGGAATAAAGACACAGACCTACTAGAGCATGGACTTGAGGATATGGGGAGGGGGAAGGGTAAGCTGTGACAAAGTGAGAGAGTGGCATGGACATATATACACTACCAAACGTAAAATAGATAGCTAGTGGGAAGCAGCCGCATAGCACAGGGAGATCAGCTCAGTGCTTTGTGACCACCTAGAGGGGTGAGATAGGGCAGGTGGGAGGGAGGGAGATGCAAGAGGGAAGACTTCTGGAGATATATGTATATGTATAGCTGATTCACTTTGTTATAAAGCAGAAACTAACACACCATTGTAAAGCAATTATACTCCAATAAAGATGTTAAAAGAAAAGATATATGTGACTAAAGCACAATCCATAAAAAAAACGTTGATAAAAAATTAAATTAAAAAAAATCTCCTGCTCTTCTGAAGACACTCAAGAGAATGAAAAGACAAGCCACAGGAAACATTTACCAATCTTATACCTGGTAAAGGACTGGAATATACAGAGAACCCTCAGGATATACAGTAAGAAAACAAACTATCTAATTTAAAAATGGGCAAATGATTTAAACAGATGCTTCATCCAGGAAGATGTATGAACGGAAAATAAGCACATGACAAGATGCTTAACATCATTAGTGCTCAGGGAAAAATCTGTTATAATGGCCAAAATGAAAAAGACTAACCATACCAAGTGTTGGTGAGAATGTGGCGGACAAGGAACTCTCAAATAGTGCTGGTGGGCATGTGAAATGGTACAAACACTTCGGGAAACAATTTGGTAGTTTCCCCCAAAGTTCAAAATATTATCTGATACAGACATTTTACTCCAAAGTGTTTACCCAAGAGAAATGGAAGCCCACAAAGATTGTATACAAATGTCCAGAACAGTTTTACTTGTAATAGACCTAAAATGGAAACTCTCCAAATGTCCAGCAACAAGTGAATGTGTGAACAGTGAGTGGTACATCCATACAATGAAATACCACTCAGCACTAAAAAGGAACCAAGTATCCATACATACTACAGTATAGATGAATCTTAAAATAATTATGCAGAGTGAAAAAAGACAGACAAAATGAGCATACATTGTATGAGTCCATTCATATACAATTCTAGAAAATGCAGACTAATCAATGCTAACAGAAAGGCAGATCAGTGGTGGTCCGGGAGGGGCAGAAGGGATGAGTTGCAAAATGGTGTGAGAAAATTTTAGTGGTGATGGGTATATTCATTCTTTTGATTGTGGTGATGATCTCACACGCTTACACATATGTCAAAACTTATCGAGTTTTCCACTTCACAGCTGTTTCCCAAGAGTTTAACCTTTGAACTTTATCCTCTCCCTCCACCACAGCGTCCTTTCTTATTGCTACCTCATGAACCAGGTATTTCCTCTGAAAGTCACATATGTACAGTTCTTGCACAGTAGTAGTGATGATGCCATTTTTTATAGTAATAATGGGGGAAAAACGCCCAACCCGACTTCTGTTGCGGTAGAAAGAGTTTGCAGTGATGACAAAGAATGCAGGAAAGGAAGCTGACTTCTCCACTAGGGAGAAAAATTCCACTTGTTTGTATTGCTAACCCTAACCCAATAAATTCTGTTTTATCTGATGACATTTCACTACAACAGAGTTTTCTTTTTTCTTTAAAATCAAGAAGACAAGAGAGAAGCAATGATTATGTTTTCATTTTTAAATTAGGAAATATTTGAAATTTTTAATGGAATAGAAGTAACATATAAAGGAGTTAAGCTAAAAAATCTGCACCCTTAACAGGTCAATTCTGCTCACAGCCACTTGTCCAGAACTAGTTGGCCCCAAGCATACCACAAGGGAAGTGGTGAAATTTGGGGGGCATGTACACATTTAATAAGCGTGCATTGCCTCTGCCTTGTCATCTCAGTGTGGGCCTCTTTCTGGGCCCTTTATTCTGTTCCTGGTCTGCTTGTATATCCTCACACCAATTCTTTAATTGCTATAGCTTTATAATAAGTTTTGATAGTTGCTTTATGCAAGTGCCCTGATCTGATTTCCTTTCCCAGTATTTAAGAAAAGCTAGTTTTGGTCCTATCTCTTCAATTTATTTAAAATGAGCCTATAAATTTCCATTAAAACTCCTGTAGGATTAAATCATTAATTCTATTAATCAGTTTGGAGAAGATTGAAATCTTTGCGATTACTGTTTCTCTATCAGTTTACTTCAGTTTTCTTTAAGGTTTTCCATTAAAGTTATATGATATTTTTCTACAAAGGTATTGCTTGTATTTTTGCCAGATTTATTCCTAGGTCCTTATAATTTTTGTTGCTAATAAAGATTTTACATGTACAGAAATATAACTCATTTTTGGATAGTAGTCTTATAACCAAGAGAGTAATCTTATTTATTGCTTGAAAAATTGGAGAAGTCACCCAGAATATCATTTAGGCAAAGTGTTTTCTTTGTAGAAACAGTTTATTACGTGGATTAATATTGCATGGAACTATTCAGATTTTCTATTTTTTTCTCTAGTCGGTTTTGATAAATCATATTTTTCTTGGAATTTATTCCTTTCATCTAAATTTTCAGGTTTATTGGCTTGAAGTGGTTCTTGGTATTCTCTTATTTTTAGTTCTTGCCACATATATGTATCCCTGTTCATTCCTTCATTCCTAATAGATTATGAAGTTTCTTTTCTTTCATCAGGATTGCTACAGGCCTGTCAATTTTATTAGTCTTTTTTTTTTTTTGGCCTGTGTGAGAGCCTTGCTGATCTGCTGTACTTTATTCTGCTTTCCATGTCATTAATGTCTGTTCTCATATTTAATATTTTCTTCTTTTCATTTCTTTAAATTTTTCTGTGTTCTTTTCCTAATTTCTTAAGTAGGGTGCTGAGCTCATTAATTTTAACCCTTTTTCTAATATATGATCTTAAAGCTAAAAGTGCTCCCTTATATACTGTTAGTTTTTTTGTATACTGTTAGTTTTGATATGTGGTTTTTAAAAAGTATAATTTAATTTTAAAGTATAATATAATTTAATTATATAAATATAATTTAATTTAGAAGTGTATGTTTACCTTTCCGAATATGTGAGTGTCTTTGTTATTCTCTCTAATTTAATTGCACTGTAGTAAGAGAATAGGGTCTGTGTCTGATACCAATAATTTGAAATTTGTTCTAAACTTGTGGTCTAATTTCAGAGTCAATTTTAATAAATAGTGCATGTGTCTTTCTTTTAGTCAGCCTGAATATTTTTAACATTCTTTTACCCCTTACTATGTTTTGATTTCCTTTCAATTGTTTAAAACATGTATATATTTGCTTTATAGTCTATATTTGATCATTCAGTATTTGAAGGTTTTCTTTTGTCAGCCTGGTTCTCTTGTTTTTTTGGGTTTTTTTTCTGTGAATGCTTAATAGCTTATATACTTGTATGTTTTAAAATTTTTGATTGTGAAATCATGTTTGTTTGACATCAATCAGTGGAAATTTTTTGAGGTCCATTTCTAGTGTCTTCCTCCAGGGAGTATTTACATTTCCCTCAGCCAGGAGACTTAGGACTACTTTAAATTGCCTTATGGCTTTTCAGAACATATAAAAGTGTGTACAGTCAGGCTCTAACCCCTCACAAAGGTGTGGCAGGAGGCATGTATTTTCATGGGAGATGATAATTCTTTGTCAACCTTCACTTAGAGACAAGACTGAGACAACCAGTTTTCTCTGCTCTTTGTCTCTGGGGTTGTCTTTTATGAGTTCATACTTCTAGAATGTTTTTATCCTTTCTGTGTTCTGTCTTTAAGTGTGAGATGCTTTTAATCTTACTCTTCATTCCATGTGGTTTAAATTTTTTTCCTCAGTCTATTAGCAGAGAGGTTCCTGAGTCCATTTGGTGGAAATCCCTGGTCACTAGCTTTTGATATAAGCCACTAAATACATCAGTATTTGCATATAGGCATATAATTTATATTATATATGATTATATATATAATTTCAACCTTCTAGCATATAAAATGTTAATGATGACTGAACAAATAGTTTCTTTTCTTTCCACCTCTTTAGAAGAAAGATTTTTAAGGCAAAATCAAGCCAATATTCATTGGCTATTTAAAGAACCAAATGTGAAGAAACAATGAAAGTAAAAGAGTTATGATGCCTGTATGGACAGGGTGAGGGGAAGTTAATAATTGTGCCGGGTGATGAGACTTAGGGGGACATGTGAGTGTGGAGTGAGTCTGTGGGGGGAGCTGGAAGGGGTGCTCAGGTAGCCGAGTTGATTTTGTGCTGGTCCCCCGTACCCTGCTAACATTGGACATACATCGCCCACGTCCTCAGGACAGGATTCTGGCCCACATCCTGCTGTCTTTGACTGCAGGGTTCCAGAAAGCAGGGTTTTCAGAGCTGTATCCTCAGGCCAGTGCAGTACTTGACAACAGTTTGCAATAGAGGAATGTTGAACAACCAGAGGGTGGAGTGCCCGGGGGACAGGTAAACTTGTCCTGAGCTGGGACAGGAGCCCGGGCTGGAGATGCAATAGCACCCATCTTCCCGGAGGGGGAGGGTTGAGGCAAAGAGGTGGGAGAAGAGCCTCAGTTGACTTGGCAGGTGTGATTCCTGAGGAGTCGTGGTAGCTAGAAGTTAGGAGGAAGATGAGGATTCAGAACACGGAAGAAATGTTCAGAGAGGGAGACATAAAACCAGGGTAGAAGGAGATTGTTCACTGAGTCAAATGTTCCCAAAAGCAAATTTTGTTTTAGTTGTATTTATGCAGCACATTGGTTTTTTTTGTTTTATAAATTTATTTATTTTGGGCAGTGTTGGGTCTTCGTTTCTGTGCAAGGGCTTTCTCCAGTTGCGGCGAGCGGGGGTCCCTCTTCATCGCGGTGCACGAACCTCTCACTGCCATGGCCTCTCCCATTGCGGAGCACAGGCTCCAGACGCGCAGGCTCAGTAGTTGTGGCGCACGGGCTTAGCCGCTCCGCGGCACGTGGGATCTTCCCTTTGTTAACCCATAACTATGTTTAGAGCTTTTTATTTTTATGATTTCTATAATTGAAACAATATTTGCAGTAAGCTGGAAAGTTAATGTTTTTTGCTCATGAAATCTTCATCTAGGAGGATATAGGTCTAATAAACATGGGAAATGATGCTTTCTGGCTACACACACACACACACACACACGCACACGCACACCTCCCAACGCATTTGATGGTAAAGGCTGTTAAATTTAAGTGAATCGGCATGCTCTGTTGATTTCCTTGCACTGGATGCAGCGGTGTTTGTGGGCCATTTGAGCGTCAGCTACAGAAGGGGCAAGCGCATCTGCGTGTTCCATTAGTAGTTACTGAGTCTGTAATGTATCCTATAGATTTTTAGAGTTTCTATTAGAAAGAATGCATACCTTTGGTAAAATATCTATAGCATGCAGAAAAATATAACAAAGAAATCAACCCTGTATTATCAACAGCTCCTTCCTTTCCAAACAACCGCTGTGGGTGCCATGGATGTGTTGTCCATCCAGACTTTTATTTTTAAATTTTTTCTTTATTTTTTCTTTAAGTATAGTTAATTTACAATGTGTTAGTTTCAAATGTACAGCCAAGTGATTCAGTTATACATGTGTGTGTGTATATATATGTGTGTGTATATATATATATATATATATACACACACACATATATATTATTTTTCAGATTCTTTTCCATTATAGTTTATTATAAAACATTGAGTAGAGTTCCCTGTGCTATACAGTAGGTCCTTTTTGGTTATCTATTTTATATATAGTAGCGTGTATATGTTAATCCCAAACTCATAATTTATCCCTCCCCCCATTTCCTCTCATCCAGACTTTTCAAATGTAGTGTGTGGATACAGTCTTTTTTCTTTTTAAATGTAAAATGAAAGCAATAGAGTCAAGACTGTGAAAAAGGGGTAATGTGTCAGAATAGGAGGTGATATGCAGTACCTGGCTCTAAAAACGATAGTGATAAAAGCCATGTAATAGCATAAAAAACCACTTGTGATGTAATGTTAAATCAGAAGAGATTACAAAGACATACGTGCCAAAAAAGAAGAGAGTAGATGGAAATATTCCAAAATGCCAACAGTGATGGGAATTTGGCTGCAAGATCATGAAGAATGTTTGTCTTTTCTTTTTTCCTTCTTATCTTCTGTATCATGGTTATATTTTTCATGACAAAATATTTTAAAAATCTGTACTAATTGGAATGTTTCGAACCTTCCTACAAACTTAGTGACACTAGTTAACTTGTGTCAAAGAACAACCAAAGACAGTGTTTTCATGTAAAATTTAATGGCACAGTAAGTTGGGCACATTTATTGGACTGTTATTCATATTTAGAACTTGACACATAGTAAATATATCATCTTACCTTATTAAAAAACAATGACTTCCTCATTCACTGAAAGAGCTGAAAACCTCACCCAAAGTTCACAGATATATACAGTGAGGCACTGTGAACAGAGTAACCAAGAAAGGTGTTGAAGTTTGCAGACCTGAATTCTAGTTTTGGATTTGTCCCTACTGGCCCTGGTTTCCTGTTTCAACATCTCTGCGGTAGGGTCTATGGTAGGGTCCCTTGGCCTGATGGCTTCCAGGTGTACAGATATCAATCCCCTCGACCTATGGGCAGGGTGGAGGGCTTGGTTGGTCTTCTCTGGCCAAGAGCAGCCCTTGTTCTCATTTTCTCTGAGTGCCATGGTGAGAGAACATTTGGAAAACATTTCTCTGGAGGACAATCTCGAGAGTGACCGCCCTCCTTGTATGAGAAGTTATGCTTCTACCAGGGCAGCTGAATTCGCAGTCTCCCATCACACTTAGGGTTCACAGAGGACATCTTAGTCAATTGAGACCCTAACATTTGTTTGGTTGTGTCCTCCACCCATGCTTTTGCTTTTTGTGTGCCTTGTCCTGTACTTACAAAATGAGGTTTGGGAAGTAAGAACAGGACTTTAGATTTGCCTCTGTTACATTTCCTATTGTTAGATTTGGCCATGGCTCCATCCTCATGGAATCTTTTGGGATCCTGATTTGCTCACTCCGTGAATTCAAAGTCCATTTTAAGTGCTGGTCTCCCATCATGTGGTGAGCTGTGCCCGCATGTTGTAGAACTCACTCTGCAGCTCCCAATTCCCTTCCCAATCTCTGGCTTGGGTTCGTGGCCCTCTGTTGTCCTGCACTCATGACCCCTGGAAATATTACCACTTCCACACTCTCTGGGGATTTTTTGCCCATGCTCACTTGGTAATTTTTTTTGGCTTCAGATTTCTGTTTTGCTTTTTAATCCTGAATTTGCTTTTTTTGGCGGGGGGTGAATATATCCCTTCCAACCACCCTTACCTCCTCTACTCTTGACTTGCTGTAGCTGGAGGGTGACCGTGAACTTGTCCACATCCATCCTAGCTGCCACTTTCCTGGGAGGGAACAAGTATGGCGCCCGAGGTTGTCCACTGGTGACCACTCTTCACATTAACCCATTTGTCATGGAGTATGGGCGTTTAGGAAGGTGTCCAACTCTACTAAGTGTATTCGTCATCTTGCTCACAAGAAAGAGGTTTGAAATGCTTTCGTGAAATCCTGATTCATTAAATTCGCAGTATTCTGCCTAATCTCCACCTCTCTAACCCCATCAAATACAAGATGAAATGAGCTTCACCAGACTTGGTTCATTCTTAGTCACTTCACGCTTTCTCTTAGTGATCATGGCTTCATTAAGTGCTAAAGACAATCACTGTAATAATTCATCTAGAATCTTTCCTGTTCACTAATCTGTGCTTGCACAACCCCTCAGACCCAGTGATGGATGTGGGAGCTGTCTGGAGGTAGGCAGTATTAAGGGTTAAGTATTAAGTATTCTCCTAAGAGGCTTGGAAGGAAGCTGGAAGACAGAGTGTGACTTAGTGGTCTGGGAGAGTCATGGAGATGATCTGGTCTGTTTATGTGTCATTGCCTGGAACAGGGGTGGAATCAGCCAGATCCCCCCGGGGCATAACCACAAAGGTCACAGGCAGCCATTGTGTATAGCATGTTAACTCTTCAGCTGAAAGGGATAAGGGTTAAACTAACAAAATGTGCCCCTGCAAGGCACTTCAGAGAACATTTAGATCAGTGCTCCTCAAGCTTTACCGCTCACACGGGTCACGTGGGGAATCTTATTAAAATGCTGATTCTGGGGCTTCCCTGCTGGCGCAGTGGTTGAGAGTCCGCCTGCCGGTGCAGGGGACACGGGTTCGTGCCCCGGTCCGGGAGGATCCCACATGCCGTGGAGCGGCTGGGCCCGTGAGCCATGGCCGCTGAGCCTGCGCGTCCGGAGCCTGTGCTCCGCGGCGGGGGAGGCCACAGCAGTGAGAGGCCCGCGTACCGCAAAAAAAAAAAAAAAATGCTGATTCTGATTCAGTCGTTCTGGGGTGGGGCCTGAGAGTCTGCATTTCTAGTGCATTCCTTGATGATGTCTCTGGACTGTGGCCACACTTTGCGTAGCAAGGATTTAGATTATACTGTATGTTTTTCCAGATGTAGAAACTGAAGTGCAGAGAGGCGAAGTGGTTTCCCCAAAGCCACATCCATGAAGTTAGAGCAGCCTGTTTCATCCAGGTCTCCTGGGGCCCAGGTCAGTGTCTAATTACAAAATTAATTACCAAATTGCTGGACCTAGTAAAGCAGGGTTTACCAGCCTTTCTTAAGGACCCGTAGTATGTGACAGGACAGGCAAGGTCAGATTCCAGGCATGGACATGCTTGCCTGAAGGCACACACGCACGCACACATATGCACATGCATGCACACACACACACACACATTGTATGTGCTTTGCATTCTCCTTTCTCGTTGATTATGATGTGTAGGAAACACATGGATTAAGGAAACACATGGAGAAATGGGTTACAGTCACATTAAAGATATTCTTAAATGCAGATCCATTCTGAATGTGTAAACTTTTCCATAAAAATCTTACGGGAAAATATGTGAGCTATTTCTGACCTATTAAATATAAATACAGATGTTTCGGAGTTCTGCAAAGACCATGTCGCTGATAAAATCGCGTCATAATGACGTCTTCTGAGAGTTTCCATGGTAGAAGCTGTGGGCTTGGCTCAGTGAGTGCTGTGCTCCAGACTTTGTAAAGGACCTTGGAGTTTGGAGATTTTCCATGAACTTCTGGTACTGAATTTTTATTGCCAACTCTGACAATTTGTTTTCCCTGAACTCTGTCGGGGGGGGGGGACTAAGCAACTGACAAAACCCAGGCAGGAGTGTGTGTGTGCATGTGTGTGCATGTGTGTCTCCTTGTTGAGAAGTGGGAAAGAGGAAGGGAGACATCTGGAGTGGAAAAGAGGGTCAGAAAAATCCTGGAAACAAAATCTTTCCTCTCCACTAAATGTTCAGTAAGGATAAACTGATTAGGGAAAACTTGGGAAAACAAACTCCTGTTTTGGGGCAAATACCTAGGGTGGGTTAAGCCTGCTGGTGTCTTGTCCATGGCCTCCCTATCAAGTGGGTAGGAAGTTTCTTGGGGACAAAAGCTGGGTCTTCCTGATCTTTTGTTGTTGTTCTTCCAAAGAGCATTGAGAGGGTCTTGCCTTCAGTGGAAGCCAGAAACATCTCTTCAGTGAAATATCATTCACCTTCCAGCGTGAGTAGCACCTGGCCAGCAACGTGGGCGGTGCTAGTGTGTTTCTAAGGATCGAACAGCTCAGATCAGCAAGGCTGCCCCTGGAGCTGGGTGTGGGTTAGGCTCCAGCGGCCTCTGCTACAGATTTGAACGTTGTCTTCTGGAGAGAGTGGTGGCCCATCCAGGTTGGCGCGGGGGGTTCTTTTAAAGGGCAGTGGGACAAGGTGGAAAGGCATGCAGAGGTAGCTGCAGGAGGGCCTTGGGTGCCAGGAGAGGAGCTTTGGCCATTTTGGTCCTTGCGCTGCAGACTTTGAGTACAGCTCTGATAGGCGGTGCCCGTGCTCTGTTGAGAACATGAATCTGGATGCTGGGCGCGGGAGGGGCCATGAGAGAGAAACAGAAGAGGGATGCGGCAGCACAGTCCCTCGGGGATGGATCAGGCCGCCGCGAGTGGAAGCCAGAAGCTCTGGCTACATTTCCCCGAATCCTCCCTGCCCGGATGGATTTTGAGCCCAGGGGTGACTCTTGGGTCTCCTCGCCTCCAGGATGCTGAGAAGAGATCCCTGCAGTGTCCCCAGGGCACATGGCAGGGGCGGTGGGCACAGTAGGAAGAGACCCTGCGTCTGAAACATGCAAAGACCTGAATGAAAGGTCCTGCAGCATCGCCGGGAGCTCCCATCCGTGGGTGTCATTACAAGAGGCTTGGGAGGTTGGCAGAAGAGCGAGGGCATAGGAGACCCCAGGCCTGGCCTGGACTGGTCCAGATTCTGATAACAGGAACTGTGACAGACGAGCTGTCTGTGGGCCAGCCTTGCCCAGGTTTATGGCTCAGTCATTTGAGAAGAGAGACACAGCCTGTGAACTGTTAGGAGTGAATGCTCAGTGGAGAGCGTGGTATTTCGAAAGGGCTTGGCACGTTTTCTGAATGTTTCTGGCTGCCTGCCGGGCTCAGAGTTTCCTGTTTCTAGTTCCCCACATGTGTCACAGCTGAGGATTAAAGCCCTAAGAGGCATCACCGGAGCCCACTTTCTCCTTTCTCTCAGCCTCTGCACAGCTGGGTCTCCTCACAAGCTGTGAGGCGTCCCTCTCCTACGTACAGACCAGACCCAAAGCTCTTTGGGAAAGAAAAGTGCAATTAGCAACTCCATCCAGGACTGACTTCTAAATGCACTTTTGTTTTTAATAACCACCGTCAAGTCAGCGGGCTCCAACCAGGGACAGAAACCCTGCGGGCTGACCCTGACTTACCACCTCCCTTGGGGCCAGCCGTTCCCAAAGCCTCCAACCATAAGGAAAGGGGACGACGGTAAGATGATTGATTTGCACTTTGGTTTTCGTTTCTGTATTTTTTTCCCCTCCTTTTCCCTTTGTTTACTTATACACTGATGAATTATTTAAGACGGGCCAATGGAATCTGATAAAACTGACAATGTCATGCTGTTTGTTTAGACAAGATGTGAAGGATTTCTTGGAGTTATGTGGCCCTGTGGCCATATTTAACCCTAAGTGTGTCTGTGAGCCCTATTAAAAGATCACCTATGATTACATATGTTTTATTCCATGGAAGATTAACTATGAAATATGTGGGAGATATATTTTATGACTATATACTACCTATAAGGCATCAATAGTTATGTGTCTTTTGGTAAATCACGAGGTTTAACCAAAGGATGTTGTAAAGTTCTTTTAAAATGCTGTAGTAGATGTTAGAATTAAGACATTTTATGACTTTCCTTCATGCTTCTACAGTTCTAGAGGGGCATAACCTGGGCCTGTGTTTGGCTGACGGCATTGCATTGCTATAAACAGATATCACCGATTGCATTTAAAATTATAATATATTGTTTTAGCAAGATTTGTGCATGCTTCCTCCCATAAGAGCTTACAATGGAATCTTTTTTTTTAACGTCTTTATTGGAGTATAATTGCTTTACAGTGATGTGTTAGTTTCTGCTTTATAACAAAGTAAATTAGCTATACATATAACATATACCCCCATATCCCCTCCCTCCCTCCCTCCTAATCCCACCCCTCTAGTTGGTCACAAAGCACCGAGCTGATCTCCCTGTGCTATGAGGCTGCTTCCCACTAGCTATCTGTTTTACATTTGGTAGTGTATATATGTCCATGCCACTCTCACTTCATCCCAGCTTACCCTTCCCTCTCCCCGTGTCCTCAAGTCCGTTCCCTATGTCTGTATCTTTATTCCTGTCTTGGCCCTAGGTTCTTCAGAACATTTTTTTTTTTTTAGATTCCATATATATGTGTTAGCATACGGTATTTGTTTTTCTCTTTCTGACTTACTTCACTCTGTATGACAGACTCTAGGTCCATCCACCTCACTACAAATAACTCAATTTCCTTTCTTTTTATGGCTGAGTAATATTCCATTGTATATATGTGCCACATCTTCTTTATCCATTCATCTGTTGATGGGCACTTAGGTTGCTTCCATGTCCTGGCTATTGTAAATAGAGCTGCAGTGAACATTGTGGTACATGACTCTTTCTGAATTATGGTTTTCTCAGGGTATATGTCCAGTAGTGGGATTGCTAGGTCATATGGTAGTTCTATTTGTAGTTTTCTAAGGAACCTCCATACTGTTCTCCATAGTGGCTGTATCAATTTACATTCCCACCAACAGTGCAAGAGGGTTCCCTTTTCTCCACACCCTCTCCAGCATTTATTGTTTCTAGATTTTTTGATGATGGCCATTCTTACTGGTGTGAGGTGTTACCTCATTGTATTTTTGATTTGCATTTCTCTAACGATTAATGATGTTGAGCATTCTTTCATGTGTTTGTTGGCAATCTGTATATCTTCTTTGGAGAAATGTCTATTTAGGTCTTCTGCCCATTTTTGGATTGGGTTGTTTGTTTTTTTGATATTGAAGCCGCATTAGCTGCTTGTATATTTTGGAGATTAATCCTTTGTCAATTGCTTCATTTGCAAATATTTTCTCCCATTCTGAGGGTTGTCTTTTTGTCTTGCTTGTGTTTTCCTTTGCTGTGCAAAAGCTTTTAAGTTTCTTTAGGTCCCATTTATTTTTGTTTTTATTTCCATTTCTCTAGGAGGTGGGTCAAAAAGGATCTTGCTGTGATTTATGTCATAGAGTGTTCTGCCTATGTTTTCCTCTAAGAGTTTTATAGTACCTGGCCTTACATTTAGGTCTTTAATCCATTTTGAGTTTATTTTTGTGTATGGTGTTAGGGAGTGTTCTAATTTCATTCTTTTACATGTAGCGGTCCAGTTTTCCCAGCACCACTTACTGAAGAGGCTGTCTTTTCTCCATTGTATATTCTTGCCTTCTTTATAGAAAATAAGGTGACTATATGTACATGAGTTTATCTCTGGGTTTTGTATCCTGTTCCATTGATCTATATTTCTGTTTTTGTGCCAGTACCATACTGTCTTGATTACTGTAGCTTTGTAGTATAGTCTGAAGTCAGGGAGCCTGATTCTTCCAGCTCCATTTTTCTTCCTCAAGATTGCTTTGGCTATTCGGGGTCTTTTGTATTTCCATACAAATTGTAAATTTTTTGTTCCAGCTCTGTGAAAAATGCCATTGGTAGTTTGATGGGGATTGCATTGAATCTGTAGATTGCTTTGGGTAGTATATTCATTTTGACAATGTTGATTCTTCCAATCCAAGAACATGTTATATCTCTCCATCTGTTTGTATCATCTTTAATTTCTTTCATCAGTGTCTTATAGTTTTCTGCATACAGGTCTTTTGTCTCTTTGGGTAGGTTTATTCCCAGGTATTTTATTCTTTTTGTTGCAATGATAAATGGGAGTGTTTCCTAATTTCTCTTTCAGATTTTTCATCATTAGTGCATAGGAATGCCAGAGATTTCTGTGCATTAATTTTGTATCCTGCTACTTTGCCAAGTTTATTGATTAGCTCTAGTAGTTTTCTGGTAGCATCTTTAGGATTCTCTATGTATAGTACCATGTCATCTGCAAACAGTGACAGCTTTAATTCTTCTTTTCCGATTTGGATTCCTTTTATTTCTTTTTCCTCTCTGATTGCTGTGGCTAAAACTTCCAAAATTATGTTGAATAATTGTGGTGAGAGTGGACAACCTTGTCTTGTTCCTGATCTTAGAGGGAATGGTTTCAGTTTTTCACCACTGAGAACGATGTTGGCTGTGGGTTTGTCATATATGGCCTTTATTATGTTGAGGTAAGTTCCCTGTACACTTACTTTCTGGAGGGTTTTTATCATAAATGGGTGTTGAATTTTTTCGAAAGCTTAAACCATTAGCCAGACTCATCAAGAAAAAAAGGGAGTAGACTCAAATCAATAGAATTAGAAATGAAAAAGGGGAAGTAACAACTGACACTGCAGAAATACAAAGGATCATGAGAGATTACTACAAGCAACTCTATGCCAGTAAAATGGACAACCTGGAAGAAATGAACAAATTCTTAGAAAAGCACAACCTTTTGAGACTGAACCAGGAAGAAATAGAAAATATAAACAGACCAATCACAAGCACTGAAATTGAGACTGTGATTAAAAATCTTCCAACAAACAAAAGCCCACGACCAGATAGCTTCAGAGGTGAATTCTATCAAACATTTGGAGAAGAGCTAACACCTATCCTTCTCAAACTCTTCCAAAATATAGCAGAGGGAGGAACACTCCCAAACTCATTCTACGAGGCCACCATCACCCTGATACCAAAACCAGACAAAGATGTCACAAAGAAAGAAAACTACAGGCCAATATCACTGATGAACATAGATGTAAAAATCCTCAACAGAATACTAGCAAACAGAATCCAACAGCACAATAAAAGGATCATACACCATGATCAAGTGAGGTTTATCCCAGGAATGCAAGGATTCTTCAATATAAGCAAATCAGTCAATGTCATACACCATATTAACAAACTGAAGGAGAAAAACCATATGATCATCTCAGTAGATGCAATGGACTCTTAAATGCTTGAGCATGGTTGCTGTTGTTGCTGTTTGTTTTTATTTTTATTAGGCTCTGGAAACTTATTCCCTTTGCTGGGCCTAGGGAATCACTCAGACACTAGGACTGGCCATCACCCCCAGAGCAGAGGACTGTATAGCTCAGGGAGCCCTGGTTAGCCTTCACTGTTTTGAGCATGCTTCTTCAGAGGTTTTGAAAATGTTACATCTGGAATTGCAAGGAAGATTCTAGGTTCTCAGGGTTTGGTCAACATTGCCTTGTATTTCTTATTGGACACCCTTGACCTCTCTGTGTCCTATAATAATGTTGTTGTGTGAAAGAATAAGAAAATGGGACAGAATCTGAGATATTAAAGAAAGGAAGGAAGAGAACAAAAATGAGGTTAAGCATTCAATTCAATTCAACTTAAAACTTCCTCTTCTTCTTATGCCAAATGTGACTTTACACTGTGCGTGTGAGGGTGTGAAGGGCTGGATGGTGGGAAGGACATTTCAAAAGGTGCAGTGAGTGACTAGCTGGTTTGGTGAATCACCATGTCCACCCACAGGCAACTGGAGGCCACCATGTGTGTGCTGGGGGCCGGGGGGAACTCTGTGCTCACTGAAAACGTGTGGATAGTTGGGGAAAGGGAGGAGACATACCATCTGGAAGGAGTAGGGACACTTCTCAAGATGAATTTGATCTTCTTAATAGTGATGAATTTTATTTTATTTTTATTTAAAAATGTATTTTTTAGAGTTTCTTCAACATTTATTCCAATTTGCTTTATATTATTATACTTCTAATAGTTTTTCACAGTTATTTAAATTTAAAAGTTAACTTATAAATTAGTGCATTTTATTTTTTAAAAAATTTTTATTGGAGTATAGTTGATTTCATGTTGTGTTAGTTTCAGGTGTACAGCAGAGTGAATCAGTTATACATATATCCACTCTTTTTTAGATTCTTTTCCTATATAGGTCATTACAGAGTGTTGAGTAGAGTTCCCTGTGCTATACAGTAGGTTCTTATTATCTGTTTTATATATAGTAGTGTGTATATGTCAGTCCCAATCTCCCAGCTTATCCCTCACCCCTCCTTCCCCCCAGTAACCATAAGTTTGTTTTCTACATCTGTGGCTCTATTTCTGCTTTGTAAATAAGTTCATTTGTTACCTTTTTTTAGATTACACATATAAGTGATATCATATGATAAAAATGTATTTTTTATTGAAGTGTTGATTTAGAATGTTTCAGGTGTACAGCAGAGTGGTTCAGTTATACACATATATCTATTCTTTTTAAGTTTCTTTTCCATTATTGGTTATTACAAGATATCCAGTATAGTTCTCTGTGCTGTACAGTAGGGCCTTGTTGATTATCTATTTTATATATAGTAGTGTGTATCTGTTAATCCCAAATTCCCAGTTTATCTCTCCTCCCCCACCACCTTTCCCCTTTGGTAACCATAAGGTTTTTTTTCTATGTAAGTCTGTTTCTGTTTTGTAAATAAGTTCATTTGTATCATTTTTTTTGAGATTCCACATATAAGTGATACCATATAATATTTGTCTTTCTCTGTCTGACTTTACACAGTATGATAATCTCTAGGTCCATCCATGTTGCTGCAAATGGCATTATTTCATTCTTTTCTTATGGCTACATAATGTTCCATTGTATAAATATACCACATCTTCTTTATCCTTTCATCTGTCGATGAGTAGTGATGAATTCTGAAAGATGCTTACGGCCTGTCTCTACTCAACATTCAGTTGTGTTTTTTTTAATTTATTTAATTTATTTATTATTTTTGGCTGCATTGGGTCTTCGTTGCTGTGCACGGGCTTTCTCTAGTTGCAGCGAGTGGGGGCTACTCCTTGGTGTGCTGAGCGGGTTTCTCATTGCGGTGGCTTCTCTTGTTGTGGAGCATGGGCTCTAGGCATGTGGACTTCAGTAGTTGTGGCGCGTGGGCTTCAGTAGTTGTGGTTCAAGGGCTCTAGAGAGCAGGCGCAGTAGTTGTGGCACGTGGGCTTAGTTGCTCCGCGGCCTGTGGGATCCTCCCGGACCAGGGCTCGAACCCGTGTCCCCTGCATTGTCAGGCAGACTCCCAACCACTGCACCACGAGGGAAGTCCCCTCATTCAGTTTTTAATCTTTAACCTACAAACCCTTTGGGGCTCTGTTAACTTGCTGAGGAGAGAAACTCCGCAGGCGAGGTCACGGAGTGGCTAGGATCCACTTCTGAAATATAGCCTTTAAAAACATACACAGACAGAACATGCTCATGGTCAAAAATAAAATTAAAAAAGAATACATAGAGGGCCTCCCTGGTGGCGCAGTGGTTGAGAGTCCGCCTGCCGATGCAGGGGACACGGGTTCGTGCCCCGGTCCGGGAAGATCCCACATGCCGCGGAGTGGCTGGGGCCGTGAGCCATGGCCGCTGAGCCTGCGCGTCCGGAGCCTGTGCTCCGCAACGGGGGAGGCCACAACAGTGAGAGGCCCGCGTACCGCAAAAAAAAAAAAGAATACATAGAGATAAATGAAAAAGGTGAAACATAAAAACCTAACATTGTGAGATAAATACTGTTAGTGTTTTGGTGGGTATGGTTTTCTCTGAACACGTTTACATTTTTGACAAAACATGCTTGCACTGTACATGATGTTTTATCACCTGCTTTTCCCTTTCAGCAATATGCTGTGAGCGTTTTACCATGCTAATGTATTTCTTCCTACAAAAGCTTTTTAATCACATTACACAGATGATGTGTTAAATCATGTTGGTATATTTGATGTTTTTCTTTTCTATTTTTAACATTCCCCAAACTAACATTCCTATAGGGAAACCTATGCCTCTCTTCCTGATTATTTCCTTGGAATAAATTCCCAGAGGTCAAAGGGCACGAGCATATTTGAAGGTCTTGCTTCTCTTACTAAATTTTTCTAGGAAAGCACTAGTCGTGTATACTCCCTCCAGCACTGTATGGACACCCTTTTCTCACACTTTCACCAGCATTGGGTTTTTCACCTTTTTTTTTTCTAAAGTGTACTAATCTGGTAACTGGCCAAGAGTATTTTGTTGTCTTAATTTGCTTCAAGGCCACTTTTTGTGAAACCTTCTGGCTTCCCATTCTGCCCCTTTAGGTTCAGCTTCTTGTCTTTTTTTGGTTACATTATCAAACCAATCCTCTCTCACAGTAACTTTTGCCAACCTAATTTCTGAGGCCTTTGACCTCATTTGATGTCTCTCAGCAAGTCCGCCCAGAGTGTGTGGGAGTCAAATGCTTTTGCTCTGACTTTTTATTTACCGTTTGAACAACTGAGCGCAAACCTCGGTCTTTATGATTTGATCTCCTTTTATCTCTACAATTTAGAGGTAAAAGGACTGACTTTCCACTCCACCACATGATCCTACTGGGAAGATAAAGAGAAAAGCTAGAGGAATGTTCTTTAAATAGAAACAAAGTAAAAATACCAAATGGTACTATTACTAGTGTTAATATGAAGTTTGCTTATATTATAGCCTTACCTTATAGAGCATCTAGTTTTGGGAGAGCTGCGTGCTGACATTTTGACAATGTCTTCTAATTCTAAACTTGGAAGGTTGTGCGTGTTACAACATGTTTCTTGGTTCCTAGATTCAGTAGCACGTGGACATACTTTAGATTAAAAGCAGGTTTTATTTTGTTGCTTCTTTATCTCACCTGCACATGGGATAATATGCCATTCTTCTCATATTGCATTTTCACCATCCACTTGCTTCACTCTGATCCCCAGTGAGAGCCTCTGAAAGGTAGGGGCTGGTTTGATGTGTTTCTCTCTCTCCTGGGCCTGGTTTGGGGTCTGACACCCTGTGAGGGCTTGACGAACGTTTCTCGCATGAGTCAGTGGAAGGGAGCTAGGAACGTTTTTACCCAACTCTGCAGGGAAATGAACATCCCCAAAAGGAATTACAGAGGATTTAAAAATGGAGCTTTATCTGGGACATATTGATTGTTTTCTTGGTTTAGTTTAGTGTGGGTTGGTTTCTCTTTCTACTGAGTAAGACTTTAAAGCTCTTAATGGATGTTAAGCAAATGAATACAAACCCAGGGTAGACTCAGGAAAACGGAGATCGCAGCTTTTGTTAGTGCGAGTCCCATGGACTTGGCATGTATGGGAAGCTTTGCAGGAGGTACAGAGTTTCACTCTGACCCTCAGCTCAGTGGTCGGTTGTTAATATTGGGATCAAATGAACATTTCGCAATCGTTTGAACCTGGTATTGAATAAGTAATGATGATGGCAAATAACCAACAGAGCACTTTCTACATGTGAGACCTGGTTCTAAGTGCCCTGTGTACGAGGTAGTCTTTATTATTATCTTACTTTGCGACTAAGAAATGTAAGTGCAGGGACATGATTTGCCTAAAGTCACATCAGTACTTAGTGCACGACTGGGCTTCATGACACGGTCTCTAGCGAGAATAAGAACACATAGCTTGCGTGCTTTTGAATAGATGACACACAGTTTAAAAGGCTTTAAAAAGGTTATTCAGCGAAGTCTTTCCCTCTTTCTCACCAATAGGTTGATAGTTAATAGTTTCTTCCACCTCTTCGACACTGTGTTAGTCAGGGTTCTCTCTCTGGAGAACCAATAGGAGATTGATATATATGTAGATATGTAGGTATCGATATAGCTATATCAATCTCCTCTTGGTTATATGTGTGTCTATCTGTCTATATGTATCTGTCTAGGAATAGACTTATTATAAGGTGTGGATTGGCTTATGCCATCATGGAGGCTTGAGAAGTCCCAGGATCTGCCATCTACAAGCTGTAGACCAAGGAAAGCAGATGGTGTAGTTAGAAGGTTGAGAGTTAGAGAGCAGTGGTGTAGACACCTGTCTCGTCTGAAGGCCTAAGAACCAGGAGTGCCAAGGGCAGGAGAAGACCGACATCCTCACTCAAGTTGTCAGGCAGAGTTCATTCAACCTTCCTCTGCCTTTTTGCTCTATTTAGGCCCCCAAAGGATTGGATGGAGCCCATCCACACTGGGGAGGGCCATTTGCTTTACTCAGTTCACCAATTCACGTGCTAATCTCTTCCAGACACACCCTCACAGACACACCAGCTATCTGGGCATCCCATGGTCCAGTTCGGTTGACACATAAAATTAATCATCACACATGCCAGTGATGTACACTCATCTGTACCTGGTTCCAAATCTGCATCTAACGAGCTGCTTTTTAACCTTTTGCTGACTAATAAGTTGTTTGCAGACTTCTGCCATTACAACCAATGTTGCAATGAATAACAAACAGCCATGCCTGTGTCGTTTTGCAGAAGTGCTAGCCAGCGTATTTGTTGGCTAAATTCCTAGAAGTGGCACTGCTGGCTCAGAGGCTTGTGTGCGTTTGTGATTTGCCCACCCACCTCCCATCAGGTTATAACAGTTAACAACTCTGCCAGGAATGTTTGAGAAAATGTTTCTCTACACGTATGTCGACACAGTGTGCTACCAAACTGTGTTTTGTTTTTTGTTGTTGTTGTTTTTTGTTTTTATTTTTTAGCTTTGGTGATCTTATAGGGGGAAGAGGTTAACTCTGTGTGTTTTCGAATTTTTCATATCTCATATCATTGCTGAGGGGTTTTTTTAGACTATTTTTTTATTTTTTAAAATTTTTATTGGAATGTAGTTGATTTACAATGTTGTATTAGTTTCAGGCATACAGCAAAGTGAATCAGTTATACACATACATGTATCCACTCTTTTTTAGATTCTTTGCCCATATAGGTCATTGCAGAGTATTGAGAAGAGTTCCCTGTGCTATAGAGTAGGTCCTTATTAGTTATCTATTTTATGTATAGTAATATGTATATGTCAAGCCCAATCTCCTAATTTATCCACTCCCCCTTATCTCCTGGTAACCATAAGTTTGTTTTCTACATCCATGACACTACTTCTGTCCTGTAAATAAGTTCATTTTTACCCTTTCTTTAAGATTCCACATATAAACGATATCATATGTTTGTCTTTCTGTGTCTGACTTACTTCACTCAGTATGACAATCTCTAGGTCCATCCATGTTGCTGCAAATGGCAATATTCCATTCTTTTTTATGGCTGAGTAATATTCCATTGTATACATGTACCACATCTTCTTTATCCATTCCTCTGTTGATGGACATTTAGGTTGCTTCCATGTCCTGGCTATTGTAAATAGAGTTGCAATGAACACTGAGGTGCGTGTATCTTTTTGAATTATGGTTTTCTCCTGGTATATGCCCAGGAGTGGGATTGCTGGGTCATATGGTAGTTCTATTTAGACTTTATCTTTTAAGAGCAGTTTTAAGTTTACAGAAAAATTGAGAGGAAGGTACGGATATTTCCCATATACCCCCTGCTCCACACGTGTATAACCTGCTCCATTAGCAGTATGCCCCACTCCCCAGAGGGATACATTCGGTACAACTGTTGAACCTACACGGACACGTCATTATCACCCAAAGTCCGTAGCTTACCTTAGAGTTCACTCTTGGTGTGGTACATTCTATGTGTTTAGACAAATATAGAATGACGTGTATGCATCATTATGGTATCATACAGAGTATTTTCACTGCCCTAAAGGTCCTCTGTGCTCTGCCTGTTCATCCCTTCTCCCCCCCGCCCCCTGGCAACTGCCGATCTTTTTATTGTCTCTATAATTTCACCTGTTCAGAATGTCATATAATTGGAATCATACATTATGCAGCCTTTTCAGATTGGCTTCTTTCCCTTAGTATTATTCATTGAAGGTTTCATCATGTCTCGTCATGGCTTGATAGCTCATTTCTCTTTAGCACTGAATAATATTCCATTGTCTGGATGGACCACTGGTGATTCATCCATTCCCCTGCTGAATGGTATCTCGGTTGCTTCCAAGTTTGGACAGTTATTAATAAAGCTTCTATAAACATCCATGTGCAGGTTTTTGTGTGGATATAAGTTTTCGACTCCTTTGGGTAAATACCAAGGAGAGTGATTGCAGGATCGTACTGCAAGAGTATGTTTAGTTTGGTGAGAAACTGTCAGACTGTCTTCCAAAGCGGCTGCACTGTTTTGCAGCCCCTCCAGCAGTGAATGAGGGTCCCTGGTGCTACACATCTTTGACAGCATCTGCCGTCAGTGTTGTGGGTTTTGGCCATTCTAATAGGTGTGTAGTGGCATGCAGATTGTTTTAAAACCGGCTGTGATCATGACGATTGCTTTCTGAGTCTCGTGGGTGTCCAGCCATGGGATGCTGCAGTAGGGCAGGGCACACAGAGGGGCCGGGCAGTAGCCCAAGTCGAGTGTGTGATGAGCGTCGTGAAAGACACAGATGGCTGCTGAGACAGTGGCTAAGGGGCTGGGTCTACGTTACCTGGTGATGGGGGGTCCTTGTGAGGAGGCGTGAGGTCTGAGGCAGAGGGAACAGCGGCACTTGAGCCCGGGGTGGGGGGGCAGGAGAATGGGGCCAGATCACGGTGGCGTAGACAGAGATGGGGCCAGATCACAGTGGCGTAGACAGAGATGGGGCCAGATCACGGTGGTGTAGACAGAGATGGGGCCATGGTAAGGAGCTTGGGTTTCATTCTGAACTTCCCAGTCACAGGCTGGGGAGATGGTGCCAGAGTGTGTACAGTCTTACCTCCCAGACCACAAGTGCTCACCTGTGTGATATTAGGGAAGCCCAATCCCTGTGCCCGAGCACTGGGGGCCGTCGTTGTATTTACCATGAGAGATGGTGGCAGGGCGGACATGTCCTGGCACGCAGGACACTGTGCTGTCTCGCCCAGCCCTGGATTCCTGGGTGTGTGACAAGCGACAGGTGCTTTGCCTGAACGTGGCCGTGGAGACATTCCACAGGCACGCACTCTGCCTCTCCCAGGAATGAAACGAGGTGTACAAAGGGCATTCTTGCTCATCCCCTCACGCTTTGCTAAATTAACTGAGGGTTCTGAGAAATGATTCATGAGCGTCCAGTCCGGACCGAGCCCCGTGCTCGGTGCTTCCGGTGCCGAGAGGAGTCGGAGGATGGGAAAACACAGAGGAAGAAAGTGAGCAGCGGCTTCTTACTTTCTTACTTACAGTTTCGAGACAGAATTAACATTAATGATCAAAAGGCAGGCGGAGGGGGCAGCGGAGAGGCCCAGGCGCCTCTGGTTCCAGATGAGAACCCCAGCCTTGCAGACCACTGCGGGGGCCTGTTTGGTGCTGGGGAGTCCATGGGGCTGGAGCTTCTCATGTCCTTCTCTGTAGGTGCAGGTAGGGTGTTCCTTCTATGTTTAGAGGTGAAGAATCAAGAGCTTTCCTCAAGGCCACGGGGTGGGCCAAGGGTGGAGCTGGGACTAGCCCCTGATTCTGAGCTCCCTGAGGATGCTCTCCAGGCATCCCCAAATGGAGCAAAATTCCTCAGCCTCATCGCTGGGGAACGCCTGGAGGAGAGGCGCTCTCTCTGCCCCGCATCCTCTTTCACTTTGGCCCCTCTGGTTCCAGTATCATGGGGCAGCTTGGCTTCCGAGCCTGTAGCACTGGCAGAGCCCTGCAGAAGGGCTGGGCCACACCCTCACGTGCCTGATGGTTCAGGCTGTAAGCCCAGAGTTGTTTCTATCTTGGGAAGGAACATAGGGGACCGAGGTCAAGTATTGTTGGTCGGGCTCTCAGGCCCCTATCTAGGGCACAACTGGTGATTAGAGTGGGGATTAGCGCGTGTGCGTGCGTGTGTGTGCGTAGGTGGTGTGTCTGAATGAAGGCTTCAGGACCTGCTGGCCCAGAAGATGTGTTCAGGGTTGTAGGTTTCCATGGAGATAGGACCACCTGGGCAGGAAGTGGGACAGCTGTGAGATCAGTTAACACCTCAGCTAGCTTTGCTTCCTGGTCCAGGGAGAAGAGGGCAGGCAGGGTTTGCTCTGGAGGAGAAGGGATTCCACAGATGAGTTCCAGATGCTCAACTCAGACAGAGTGGCCCAATCCAACACAACATGGGGTGGGGTTGGGACTTGTCTAGTGGTAATGATAAGGAGGTAAAAGAGGCACAGCCAAAGGGATACTTACAAAGGAAAAGCCCAGAAAACATATTTAGAAAACTTGAACGGGGCTTCCCTGGTGGCGCAGTGGTTGAGAGTCCGCCTGCCGATGCGGGGGACACGGGTTCGTGCCCCGGTCCGGGAAGTTCCCACATGCCACGGAGCGGCTGGGCCCGTGAGCCATGGCCACTGAGCCTGCACGTCCTGAGCCCGTGCTCCGCAGCGGGAGAGGCCACAGCAGTGAGAGGCCCGCGTACCGCAAAACAAAACAAAGACAAAACTTGAACGGCATCTGTGCTAATTGTAATTAAAATAAACATTTCAGGATTCATAGATTTTTAGGCTCTTGGTTTTCCGATATCTGTGTTCAATCTGTTCATGACAATGACTAAAATTTCAGTGAGAATATTAGCAAGTTTGACGTCTGAAGGCTTCAGACATTCTCCGAATCAATGAACAAATGAATGATGATGTTGCTATAGAACTAGGCGATAGCGTGATTGTGTCTTTTGTGGAGGTTTGCCTTTTTTGTCACTTGAGGGGAAATTATTGGAAGTGGACACACTTATACATTATCCTCTTTTTTCTGAAGATGCTGAACTTCCTGGCTGAGGTAAGCAGTGTTGGTTTGTTTGACTGTATCCACTCAGCCACTTACGCCAACGATATATTCCAACATGGCTGCAAACCCAACACATTCCACAGCCATGAGTATGACCCCAGAGGTTGATGTGGTTTCCCTCATTCAATTCCTGGACTCAGTGAGAGGGCAGAACTTGACTGGAAATCATGGGACAACTTTTCTCAGATCATTTATTACCTGGATTTCAATTGCTGGTTCTTTGACCACATCGCTCTGGGCAGATCTGCCGCTGTCCTGAATGAACCAGGGTCAGCTGTCATCTGGCTCCTCCTGGCGGCGTCTAGGTGCTTTACAGACATTACCTGTGCTCTGTACAGAGGTTTTGCTGTTTTCAATTTGTCCCAAAGGAAGATGGGGGGCAGAGCTAGCAGATTTAGGCAGGTACCATCTCCAGATGGTGGCAGATGAATGACAGAGTCAGGATTTGAACCTGGGTCAGTTGGGCTCCCAAACCTCTTCGCGTTTCACTGTGCTGATATGATAACGGGACCCAAAGAAGGGAAGTGCTAGTCGATGAATAATTCTTTTTGAGATGTATTTGAACTCATATTTCTATGAGTGTCGAAGCTTTCAGAGTTCGTTCACGGGAGGAACATGATTAAGGCTCCCTTCTACCATTTCTTATGGGAATTTATCATCCAAGCTGGCACCTGGTACCTGTAAGCTAGTTTTTAAAGAAGGCGTTCTGTACAAGGGTTATTTTCCAGCCTCTGAAATGGTCTGTAGATAATATTTAAGCTACAACCAATACAATACATATTATAAAGTAAAAATTCAACTATAATAGGAACTCAACAGATATTTCTCTGGAAGGATTAAACATACCCTGCCTGAAATAGGTGGGAGAAACCTGGTTTCACAGATTGTATCATCTATCTGTTAATGAATGATCTGTACATCAATAAAAGAACAGATAACACATGTTAATGAGTATGTGGAGAAAAGGGAACCTTTTTGCACTGTTGGTGGGAAAGTAAATTGGTGTAGCCACTTTGGAAAACAGTGTGGAGGTTCCTCAAAAAATTAAAAAATAGAGCTACCATATGATCCAGCAATGCCACTTCTGGGTATATATCCGAAGGAAATGAAATCAGTATCTTAAAGAGATACCTACACTTCCATGTTCATTGCAGCATTATTCATAATAGCCAAGATATGGAAATAATCTAAGTGTTTGTCAACAGATGAATGGATAAAGATGTGGTACATACTGGACATACAATAGAATACTATTCAGCCATGAGAAAGGAAACCCTGCCTTTTACAAGAACATGGAAGAAACTTCAGGGTATTAAGCTAAGGGAGATAAGCCAGACAGAGGAAGACAAATACTGTACGATATCACTTATATGTGGAATCAAAAAAAGCTGAACTCAGAGAAACAGAGAGTAGAGTGGCGTTTGCAGGGGCTGGGGAGTGAGGGAAATGGGGAGATGTTGGTCAAGGTACAAACTTCCGGTTATAAGAATAACAAGTTTGGGGATCTAATGTTCCGAATGATGACTGTAGCTAATATATTGTATTACATACTTGAAAGTCACTAAGAGAGTAGATCTTAAATGTTCTCACCACAAAAAAAAGAAGTGGTAATTATGTGATGGGATGGAGGTGTTAGCTAACACTATGGTGGTCATATCTGACAGTATAAAAATATATCAAATCAACACGTTGTACACCTTAAACTTACACAATGTTATATGTCAATTATATTTCAATTAGGCTGGGAAACAAACAAACAAAATAATAACCTGTTAAACAATATGCAAAAAGTCACAGCATTTCTTTCCTGGGGAGAAAATATATGATTCTAGCCAGGGGTGATAGAATGGGTTCTTTGACTTGTTGATTTAAAAAATCTCATGTGATACTTGCCATGACAACCTCTTTTGAACAAATTTCCCTCAAGGTTTAAGCACTTCTCTAGAATATCGCAGTGGTTTGCTGAGCTGACTCATAGGGAGAAGGAGAGGTTACATTTTTGCAATTGTAATCATGTGGGAAATTACACCCCACATCACTCAGCACACTTGAATATTTCTCATCAACCTCGAATTCTGAGATTTATTTAACTGCAAGATCAGAGTTCTAGATTTTCTTTCCCAGTTGAAATGTTTAAGAAATTTAGGTAACGTGACATAATATATAAAAACTAGGTTCATAGGAAAGTGAAAAATGCTGGGAGGGTGGCGGAGGAGGGGTGGTGGAGACAGACACTTCCTTTAGTCTGGAACTGATGTCCGGATCATGAATTATTGTTCCAGGGAAACCTGCTGTGTGTGAGTAAACCCCTGAAGTTGGACTCTCTTCCTCTGCCTGGCCCCTGTCGGCCCAGTCGGTGTAGAAAATGGTGTTGCTGCGTTAGGGGACCCACTCAGCTACGTACAGGTACCTACTATGGTCAGCCTCTGTGATCTAGGCCAGCCCTTGTCAATCTTGACCGCACGTTGGAATCACCTGGGGAGCCTTAAGAACTACCAGGTACCCGGGCCCCAGCCCCCAGACGTTCTGATGGCATAGGTCTGAGATGCAGCAGACCTGGGCAGAGGGATTTTTTAAAAGCTCTCCGGGGGCAGGTGTTATAATGTGGCCTGAGAATCACCGACCCGGGAAATAGACAGCCGTAATTTCCATAATTTACCCAAGTCAACGAGAAGCTGGCTAGAACAAGGCTGTCCTGAGTGATTGCCACATCCCTCTGCTGGGGGAATTTAGGTCCATTTCCCAGAATACTTTGTTCCTGAACATGGTCACAGGTTCTCTGTCCCGTCCGTGTGGTTTGAATTTTCTAAGGGACAGTGGGTGTGAGTAGTGTAAACGGAGCCGCTGTCATTTATTCGGCTAAGATTTAAACATCTGCTCTGCTCAAGCTACGGCCAGTAAGGGAAAGAGCTTACCTTTCAGCATGTGACGAGTATCAGGGAGAGAAGGACTCAGCCCTACGGAGTCCGGGGTGCTGGTCCCACCAGGGACGGGGAGGTGAAGCCAAGGGCTCAGAGGAGGTGGAGATAGTCACCCGTTTCCCCTGGTTGGAGGGGTGGGAAAACCCTAGGACGCCCTCTGAAAGGAGCATACAGTATTGAGGCTGGGCCTGGAGGACGAAGGAGGAAGAAGGATAACAGTCTGGGCAGAGGGAATGAGGGAACAATGGAGAAACTGGCAAGGAGGCTGCTTTGCGATTTGACCTCGGCCAAGAAGCATCGAGGCAAGGAGGGGAACTTGTCAGAAAGATGGAGTCAGGGAGGCCAGGAGGGTCTGGAATGAGAGCCAGTGGTCTGGGCTTCATCCAGGGGAGTGGGAGCCCGGCGGGGCTGGGTTCTGACTGCCAGAGCCCAAGCAAAGGGCAAGTAGGGGCTGGCCTAGCACTATTTATCCAGCTAATGTGGGTGCTTTGGAAGAAAAGTCTGTGTTGGTCTAACCATCTCATTTGACAAAGTGGGAAAAACACCCACGTAGGCTCCACACGTCAGTTTTGTGTCCACAGGGTGGTGGGTTATTGCATTAGGGTAGTTCAGACTTTTCCTGATTGCTGCCTTATTCATCTCTCCTTTTCTCTAGCTTTGAGCACTACTTCCTTTCTTCTTCCCCAGTCCTCCTTCTGAGGGGGAAATTGAAGAGCCTCCCACACATATAATCTTGTTGCCTCTAGTAGTGACAGTGAAACTCTGAGTATAAAAAGATTCTCTGGTCATTAAGAGGCCTGATGGTTCGCACGGTATTTACTTCATTCTTGGCCACGTTGACTCTTAAGTAAATATGGTAACTGCTTGTTTAAAAATTCTTTTCACAATACAATAATAACATTGAAAGGTCAGCCAGGTTTTGGCTCAGATGGCCAACATGCTTCTGCCAGAGATGTTTCTGGATTAATTTTATTGCTTCTAAATGTTCTTCAATGCATTTTGAGAATTTTATTTATGAGAAAGTGCTGTTAGTGGTTCTGTCTAAAAGGGGAGAGGAGGGGGAGCGATTTCCCTATAATTGAGATCACTTTGTCTAAGTCTGATTTTGAATTATCTCAGAGGTAGAACAGATTGGTGGTTACCAGAGGCAGGGGGCGGGGAGGGGTGAAATGGGTGAAGGGGTCAAAATGTGCAAAGTTCCAGTTATAAAATAAATAAGTCCTAGGATGTAATATACAGCACGATAACCATAGTAACTGTGGGTGGTGATGGTGGTTCACTAAACTTATTGTGATCATTTCAAAGTATATACAAATATCCAATCATTATGTTGTACACCCGAAACTAACACGTCAATCATAGTTCAGTTTAAGAAGCATTTATTTGCATTGTGTTGGACACATTAGAGGATTCCTCCCCTCCCCTCCAGCACACACACACACACACAGAAGGAGGATGTTTATGGTCCTGAAAACTCTCGGGTTCACTTTTTCTCCCATTGGCAGAAAAGGGTGAAATCACGTTAGCAGACTTTCTGTGCTGGGTCCTAGTGTTTTCTGTATGACAGGGCTAACATTTTTCTAGATAAACTTTGCATGTCTGTAGTTTCTCGGTTCTACTTCTTACTGTTCTCACATTAATTCATAACCCCATTGCAATAAGTGTTTGACCTAGTTTGAAAGAATCTGGTCATAAAGGAGGAAGGAAAAAGTCACTTCTTAAAGGTAAGGCTTGTTTATGTGCGAATCTTAGATGTGTGACACAGTCGGGAGGTAAAATACTGAAAGGTCTTAGTTTTCAACGTTGGGCAGTGTTGTCTCATAGCTGCACCTTTTCTCATCAAACCGCAGGTCCAGTTTTGGACTGGGAAGGCATCCTTACTCCAGGCTTGAAACTGTAACATGTCCCCTACCTATCTTGGGGGACCAAAATTAGCAGCAGAAAGCACCTACTATGTGCCAGCTACAGCAATAAGCACTTTACCTGTATGTTCACCGTCCTGGTCAGGCGGGCTCTGGTTTCCCCATGTGACGGATGGGGAACTGAGGCTGACGAAGCACCATTGGGATGGGTAGAGCTGGAGGCACCCTGAGCCTCTCCTGTCTATGGGTTACTGTTGCTCGCGGCATCCCCGGCACACACATTTGTGGCTTAGCTCTCCTGTTGACATAGCAAAGTAAAGTACCTGCATATGTTACTGTTAGTTACCTCCGACTCTCAGATCTCTGAACAGCTGTCAACGTTTCACTTGTCACTTCTGCACTCACAGAGCCACCTTTGATTCTCCATCCTAACTTTCACCTGGCATGTTCCCTGCTTCTTTCTTTGTTTAGGTGAATCTCACCTTGTTCCAAAAAGGACTTGAGGCAGCTTGTTTAAATGTTTGTCCAAGTCTGTATGGCCCCTTGGGGATGTGTGAAATAACGCTTGTGTGCGGGGGACACTGCTGGGCAGAAAACATTTACTCTGAGCACTTGAGCTTCAAGAGTTAATCTCATTTATTCGACCTTGAGAAAGTGCTAACACTGCTACCTCCTGGAAGTTTTTCATTACAATCGTGGTAAAAAATATGTTTGGAAAGTATCAAGAAAAAGAACATATATATATATATATATATTCCTTTAAAGCTATACAATATATACTGTATATATGTGTATACACACACACACACACACACACACACACACACACACACACACACACATTCTTTTAAAATTGCTCAGAATAAGTATACAGCTCAGCTGCGACCAAAGAAACGTTTATCAGAGGGTAATGGTAAAAGCTGTAACTTCGTGCCACAGTGAGATTGGAACTTTCTTTCAATCATTCAAGAATATCTAGTTAAAACATAAGCTCCTTACTGCACTTCAAAGATACGCCTTTGACCACAGAGGGTTTTTCCTCTCAAAACACTTTGTGCTGTCACGCAAAACGGGGATATTCACTATGGAAGCCAAATTGCACTTCCTTTGATCCGCTGAAAGTTAGAAAATAAATTTCATGCTGTCGGCAGGTTATTGTTTTAAACTTCACTGCATAAGACTAAGTTCTGGACAGAAACCCGGATGACACAGTTGCACAATGTGACTGTAACCTTTACTGAAGCACCAGGTGTTGAGAGACACGCAGGTACACCTGGTGCCAGGTGGCCCTCTCGGCCCTGCAGGAACAGAGTCTAGAGCATCTTAAAGAAATTACATCATGAGAGCAGACCCCGAGCTCTTGATTGTAAACAGCTCTCATGGTCATAAATCCCTCCTCAGAGCCTGCGGGGGGCGCCTGCGGGAACTTGGGACCCCCAAGTGTTGTCCTGAAGTGTCTTACCCGGGACCCCCCACCCCCACCCCACCCAGGTCTTGAGGCTTTCGTTCCGTTCACCACCTCCATGTGGGCGTATTTTGCCTGGTTGCTTGGCCCCATCAGCCTGCATCTCTGTCCTGGGGCTTTAATGTGAAACGTGAAAACATTTCAGCACGGAGACTTGGATGCGTGTGTTGGGTCAGCACGTGTGTTGTGCGTGGCAGGTACTGTGTTTGCCGTGTGTATGTTGTGTGAGTGCGTGGTTTTGCGTATGTGGTATGTTGTGTGACTTTTCTGTGTGTGTTGTGTGAGGGTGTATTGTCTGCTGTATGTGTGTATTTTCTGTGTGTGCTGTGTAGGCCGTGTGTGCTTTGTGAATGTCTTGTGTGTTGTGTGAGTGCCCAGCGCCAGGCATGCATTTCACTGGGTGCTCGGTAAACATTTATTAAATGAAGGAAAGGACACAGTTCCTGCCCCGCGAAGCCCATGGTGCAAACTCACAGGCTGGGCTGTCAGGTCCTCGAGGACACGGCCTACCTCGTGTTCCTCCTTCTGTCCTCAGGGTCCTTCAGAGGGAGGCGACGCTGGCATACACAAGTGTAGGGGCGCCGGTGGGGATGGATATTGTGTACCTGGACATGGTTTTGCTCGCAGGCCCAGACTCCTTGAGGCAGACACTTATTTTCCAGGTTCGCGTCTCACATCCCGTGGAAGTCCCTTCTTTATTACGGTCACAGTGTACTATTGGTTTACCCCCTGCGGAATGTAGGCTCCACGGTAGGGCTTCTGTGTGATTCGTTCTCGTATCCGTCCCAAGTAGCTAGAACATTGCCCGGCAGGTAGTGTGTGCTCCGTAAATATTTACTGAATGAATACATGCCAGGATTAATGAGTTCCAGCATACTCGGTCCAGGTCAAGGTTTTTAGCCCAGGGCAGGCATGACTATGTCCGTCACTGAGTTTATTTTAAATCTCAGTAACTCTTAGGACCTGGCCTTTCAGGGCAACCCCTCCGGCTGCCACTGGCCCTCTCCCTTATGTTGGTGTGGCATCTGCAGGGGTTGTGGAGAGGTCCCAGCCTGCCCCCCTCAAGGGGAGTTGCCTCATCCTGCCGGGTCAGGTGGTAGCCCCCGTCCTTGGGTCCCTGTGGCCTCCTGTGTCAGCTGTGGTGTGACAGGTCTCACTGGGTGTGGGCCATGAAGCTGCTCGGTGCCAACAGCCGTGGGCCTTGCCATTGCACCAGATGTGAGGCTCCTGGACTCCAGCTTCCTGGTCCCAGGAGCTCTTGGTCACTTCTCCCACTCTGCTGGTGCCCCCGGGCTCTGGGATCCTTCTGTGCCTGGCTGGAAGCCGGGTCTCACTCTGTGCCCACCTTTCTGGGGCAGTTGCCACCTCCCGGGCTCCCCCGGGGGAGGAAGCCACGAGCCCAGTGACCGTAGGTTTCTACCCCCGCTTCCAGTCTTGACCGTCAGAGCCCAGCTCTTGCTTCGTCCGTTTTCTCTTTCTGCGGCTCTTCCCATCGGCCACAGGCCGTGCCCTCCTGGGCTGGGTGGAAGCCCTCCCTGTTCTAGTCCAGCCAAGCTCACTCTCTGGTGTATGGGTCCACTCTTCCCCTCTGACTCTTGAGAAGTAAAGCCCAGTTTGAGGAGCTCCAATTAAATCCCTCTTGTCTCTCGGCAAAGCCTGGCACATTTTCCACCACATTTTAAGATACATCTTGCAATAGATGATAGGTCATAGTTACTTGTCAGCATTTTCTTTCTTCCTTTCCTACTGCACCTATGACAATTAAGGACACTTGGCATAGGCAATTGTCTGGCCATGGCCTTAAACTCTACTCTGGAGTTTTAAGACAAGCAGTACCTTCTTCGTTCTAGCCTCCGTCTTCTTCTCCCCAAGGTAATGGATACCTCTCCTGCAAAGGTAGGAAGCTATCAGGCAACCAGAAACAATTAAAGGGTGACCCAGAAGAATATACATTGTTTAATACTTTCAAGAAATATAATTCCCAGTACGAAAGATCACCCTTTTAATCGGTATAAATGGCATTAGACCACCTTCATGCGATAGGCTGGCTTCCATGCTGTATCCTGGAATACAGCTAAAGAGAAAAAAGAGCCTGGGGCTGCCGTGGAGTAAGACGCACGGACCCCTGGATAAATGCGACAGTGCTGTGCACCAGTCACAGCCGCTGAGAAGTGCTGATGCAGAGTGGGGATGAAGGTCCCCAAGACGGACGCCATTAAACACTGGACCCAGCCTACTGTCTGATTCCTTGGTCATTAAGAACACTTCTGATGCGATTGTGGTTTCCCAATGTGTCCTTCCTGGAAGAAGAAAACGTGCTGTCAGTAAATAATAATAGCTTGTCCCTTTGGAAGTTATAGGTTTTATTTTAAGCTAAATAGTCAGAGTTCCTTTCTGGACTGACACATCTGCCTCACAAGAACAGTATGCGTGTGAAACACCACAAAACCTGAATTCCTGAGTCTGTACAATGAGAGCCAGGCCCGAGGGCCCAGTGGATCCAGAGGTGAAGGCCGTCTTTCAGGACACTTTGGGGTTAGCTGGACGTCCTCTTTAGGAACAGGTTAACCTCAAACAGTGCCTTTCTTGGCAAACTTCTATACTTAGGTCAGAGCTTTCTATGTCAGTTCTCTCTCTGTCTCTGTCTCACACACGCAGACACACACATACACACAATAATGAACGAGTGGACATGAAGTAGAGAGGGACCAAACTGTGTAATAACAACCAAATCTGAGAAAAAATTCACTGTGAAGAGTGAGATGCACTCAGGTAGATGTTGGTGATAACAAGCGATAGGACTTGGCAATGGCAAGAACCATGAGCTTGTTGAAATGAGCTGCCTTTGCTCAAGCAAAAAAAAAAGAGAAATTGTAGCCAACCTTCAGGGGTGCCACCTAGCTTCCGCAACAGCCTGGGAGGTTGCCCGGCAGAGCCTGAGGGGTCTTTCTCTCTTCTTATCTCCACTTCTTGCTTCTCTCTTTCTATGAAAACTGCCTTTCTTTGCATCTCTGGTTCATATAGAGGAAAACATAGCTGCCCCGCGTGTCCCAGATGAATTTCTAAGCAGAATAGCACCTTCTTTGTGTTGACTCCAACCGAGACTCATAGGATGTGTGTTTCAGGTTGGATGCAAAGTTCTGGGGAGAGAGAAAGTGAATGCTCTAGCTTTGGGCCTAGCAAATGCTCTTGGCCCAGCCAGCCATGGCCCAGGGTATCATCCCTTCATCCCTAGGGCCACATCTATAGACGGGAAGTGGCGGAACAGGGAAGTTGGTTCCCTTTCCTGAGAAATAGGTGTACACTGACTAGACACCAACCCAAAGACATTATATAAATGGAGCAAGGCTGAATGCGGCCTTGAGTTAAGTATTCGAGTACATTCAGTCTGTTTCCTTAAGGTGACACTGCATTCCAATCCAAGGTGTGTTGATTCAGAAGATAACCTAGTAAAACGCCAAATTTCATCAGTCAAAGATATTTAACCTCAGACATTCCAATGCCGTGCTATTCTTATTATATGTAAAATTGTATTTATATCTTATTGGGAAAAGCATCATCAGCCCCACTTTGAGAAGCAAGCTGAGTTTTCTCATAAATGCATTTAGCTTTTTCATAATGACGTATTCCCAGAATGCTAGGCTTAAAACAAATTTGAGTAAATCAGAGCAGAAGATACCATAAATGTTAATGGCAAATGAAAAGGCTGGGGGGAATTCTTATGAAGTATATCAATACTTTACGTATACACAATGATAAAACGTTACAGTTTAAAATAAGGTACGTTGATACAATTCCAAGAAAATATAAAAATACAGGTAGTATCTCATATGGGTCTTTCTTGGTGCATGGAGAGCAAGGAATGAGACTTGGAAGAGATTGTAGAGGGAGATGAAGAATAAGAAGGAGAGGAAGAGGGGGCAAAGGATGGAAAGAGGAAGGGGGAGAGGAAAGTCCATCTAAGTAAAGCACTCAGATGGCAACGCCCACGGCTGAGGCAGGAGAAGTTTAGCTGAGGATGGAGAGGAGGATGGCGGAATGGCCACCCTTATAGCTTTGGAGGATGATGACTGGGAGGGTATCCTGGAGGCTCCTCCTCGGCTACTCCCCAGCCATCTAGAACCCACCGATCGTTTAGCAGGTGCCATCTTTCCTCTGCAGAACAACTTGGTAGGAAAACCACACTAGAGGATTTTCTCTTGCAACTTCCCTCATTACCTCTGCATGAAGAATAATTCTCAGCTGGGATCTAGTCTGGTACAAACAATATCTCCTTTCCCCCTTGGTCACAGGTCCTGGTAACCTTCTTATTGTTTCTTGGACCGAGGGCTTCCCCAGGCATTGAAGGGAAGAGTTTCTGGGGTGCATGGACAGCGGTCACATTTAGCAGCCAGAGTGTACACTGTGGCACACAGGTGAGGGGTAGGAGGAAGGGAGATGCTTAGAAAGGAGACGCGCTAAACGCTAAGAGCTTCTAGCCCCACTGTGGCACTTATTGCCCAGCAGGGTCAGCCGGTGTGGTTATGTCAAGCCCTCCTTGTGGTCTTGACTGTAAACTGTCAAAGCAGAGTTGCCATGAATAAAACCAAGTTCTAAAAAGAAAGCTCGCACTATCTGTGCTTCAGAAGGAAAGCTGAGCGAAGCTGAGAGGGTCTCCTTGGGGACCCGTCCATGAAAATAGACCTCTTTTGTGATGCTTGAGACACTACAAGCACCTGGTTTGTACTGGAAGACTGGTTGGAATTTGAACTGGTTCTACTGGGAGACATTACTGGATAGGTCACACACCTGGATGACGAAGGGGATCAAGTCAATGGTAAAGAGGCCAACAACAAGGACGAGCCAAAGAAAATAGTGTTTCTCCTCCAACTAGTAGCTTTGTTCCGAGGGATGAGTTAAGAGGTTTATAACCATTTTTTAAAATTGAAGTATCATTAATTTACAGTGTTGTGTTAGTTTCAGGTATACAGCAAAGTGATTCATTTATACATATATTATCTCTTCTTTGCCAGATTATTTTCCATTATGTGTTATTAGAAGGTACTGAATATAGTTCCCTGGACTTTACAGTAGGACCTTGTTGTTTATTTATTTTGTATATAGAAGTGTGTATGTGTGAATCCCAACCTCCTAATTTATCCCCCCACCCCTTCCCACTATCCCCTTTGGAAACCATGAGTTTGTTTTCTATGTCTGAGTCTATTTCTGTTTGGTAAATAAGTTTATTTGTATCAAGTTTTTTAGATTCCACATATAAATGATATCACGTGATTTTTGTCTTTGGCCTACTTAGTACGGTAATCTCTAGGTCCGTCCGTATTGCTGAACATGGCATTATTTCATTCGTTTTTTATGGCTGACTGGTGGTTTGTTTTGAGGGATGAGTTAAGAGGTTTGGATCAGTGGTTCTTGGCTTCAACAGACTTAATGCTCCTTTCCTTAATGCGTATTTTATAACATTCTCTTTACAAACTTATAATGAAATTCACTGATAACGTATTCTATCTATACATGACATTAAACACGTAACTATATTACACTAAGCATAATGTGAAGGAGAAATGAAAGCTATTCCATGTTCAGTTCAACATGGACATTTGTGGGCACCACTGAACAGGGAGACAGAAGCCGTCAGGTGTGCAGATACGCACAGACAAGTCTGTAAGGTGGTAGCCGCAAAGCCAGATGGAGATAGTCTGTCCCTCTCTGGAGCTTCAGATCTCATGCGTGGCGGGGCCATCAGTGACTTTTCCCATGATGAAAAATATTTTTTTTAATTTCAGGAAGAAAAGTTCTACTTCCCCTCAATTTTCATGGCAACTGCATTTCTGCAAAATTCAATAGGTAGTAAAACTGCACAAAAATACTTCCTGTTTCTATGAAAAACAGAGTTAGGTTCCAGGCTCGGATTCTACCTACATTCAGGTTGTGTGGGATGTTTGAAAAGTTGGTAGGATGGGGGGCAGTTTGTTGTGCAGTGATGTCCTGGGTGTTGCAGAACCTCTAGAAGCCCCAGCTTCTGTCCACTAAACAAGGCACCCTCCCCAGCACAGGCCAACCGAAGTACCTCCACCTCCACTTAAAACTCCCCTGGGCCATGTCCTACCTCTCTGGAGGTCTCAGAGTCTCGTAGTCATGGCTTGGAAGGGTCCTTAGTGGTCTTCTCGGCTTGTTGGTTACCAAGGGTTGGTCTGGGGAGCAGTTGGTAGCTCTTAAGACATACAGATATCCAGGCACCACCTGTAGAGATTCCACTCAGGAGGCAGGACTCTAGAATGTCCAGGAGACTCTGGTGCACAGCCAGGTTTGGCACCTCCTGACCCAGGTATCCCTCGCTCTTATTCACGGGGTCCCCTTCCCATATCTGGGGTCAGTGGCTGCCCAACCTGGGCTTGAAGGTGCCATGCTTCAGTAAATAGCATCAAGAGAGCCACTTCTCTTCCCAGCCCACTTGTCAGCCCAGGAGGCAAGCCAGGATTGGAGCAGCTGGTCTGATGCACACATTCCTCCTCTGGGCCTTTGCCTGCAGCAGCCCTGGAGATGGTGATTCAGACTTCAGCTTTCTCTGCTCTGCTCATTCCCCCACTGAATCAAGGGTGAGAAACACTTTGCTCCAGGTCTCCATCCTTTGAAGTCCCATTGGCTGAGTCAGCTCCCCGGCTACCTTTAGAAGGATCCAATACAGAAAAGTTGTCCTAAAACTCAAGACCTGTACATTCATGGACAGTGCCTGGTGAGACAAAACAAAGACAGCTGAAGAGTCCTATCAGGGCTGTGGAAAAGAGCTGGACAAGGAAGACAAAGTGTTGTTAAGCGGAAGGGATGAAAAATACTGAAATCAAGCACAAGAGTTTTCAAAGTGCAGAGTTAAATGATTGGTTCATTTATTCATCTTACATAATGCAAAATGCATCTACTACATATCAGGCTTTCTTCTAGATAATGATAGTATGACAGTGAATAAAACAGACCACATACTAGTAGAAGTACAAGTAGAAGTACAAGTAGATGGTTAATAAACAAGATCATGACGGAATATGTACAGTAAGTTAGATGGTGACATGCTGTGGAGCACCAGTAGGGACTTCAGTAGGGTAGGAACGTGCGTGCATGTGTGTGCCTGTGTGTGTGTGTGTGCGCACATGTGTGCACGTGACATCTTATGGCTTGGGATATCTATTTGGCAATGAGGAGGGGAATTTCTTTGACAGTGGTGATTGGGAGTTTAGTTGTGTAGGAAGAACGGGAAAGAGAGATTGCAGTTGTTAAGACAGGAAATGATTCAAGTTTGGGTAAAGTTTTTTAACAATGAGAAATGAAGAGAAACAGAACCACTTTAGCATGGCAATAATTACATTTCTGGGTTTGCGTAAGGGATGTTGAGAAACTTCTGGTTGCAAACCAACGTTTTGTTTCCCTGAAGCCCTTCGCAGTCTTGGAGTACTGTTTAGATTTCAGTTCCTTAGAGTTCTTCGTGATATGGACTAAATTCACTGTCCTATCCCACGGAGACCAAGCTGTTTGTACATCTCACACCTGATTACTTTAGACTGGAGTATTTGTGCAGAAAAACCCTGCTTCTTAGATGTGGTTTTGATTGGTGTCTTTGGAATGAGGGCCTTATCAGCTGTGGTGTATATACTAGTGTATATAGTCTTTTTGCCAGAAATATTGACCCACCCTTTACCAGAAATATCCCTATCCCAAAATATCACATTAGGAGTTTATGGATAATAATGCTTCAGTAATATTTGCTTATTTGTATAATATTCGGTTAAAAACACTCTCAGGCATATTCATTACCTGTAAGTCTCTCAGTAACTCTGTGGTTATCAGGGCAGGAATGTTATACCCTTTCCACAGATTCAAGGAGGCTGAGCGAGTTACCCAAGTGTGTATGACAAATAATGATCCTCTGTACTGTTGACTATGTATGTGTCAGACAGTGTTTAAATGCTTTTTACATATTAACTCATTCAGTCCTCACACACAGCTCAGTAAAGTGGAGACTGTTTATAACATCATTTTACCATCAAGGAAACAGACACAGAGAAGCTATGACTGGCTCAGCCACACACAGCTTGGATATGGTGGAGCTCAGAACCACCAATGTCTACACTCCGAACCACCAGGCTATACTCCTTTTGTTCTGGAAAGCAGATCTCCCAGCTGCTACCTATTTTAGGGAGTTTTTAACTTCACACACAACATCACCACAACGGTGACAAATGTTGGAGCAGTAAAGGGCAGCAGTGTGGATGGGAAAGACCAACAGTTTTGGAGAGTGACCTGAGCTCCAGTTCATTTGGTTATTTTGCAGTTGGGTGAGTTCCTTAAGCTCCCTAGAATGTCTGATTCTGTCTATGAAATAAGGGGATAGTGATGCCGCTCACAGCATGGTGAGCATTCGATGGGTGTCCTATTAAAGCATCTAACTTACTGTCGGACGTGTAATAGGTGCTTACTGCTTGTACATTTCCTTCCTACATGAAGGATCGTCACTAGGCTTGGGTCAGAGGAACAGTTAGGGACACGGTAGTGAAGTAAACTGTAAATGGCGCTGGCTGTTTTGCATAGCCTTTGAGAAACTCAGGGTGGGACTTGTGTAACCTAAGAGAGCAACTCAGGTCGCGGTGGTGAGCGAGGGCACGGTTCCTCATGGGTGAGGCTTAGAGGGGCTGCTCTTCAGTGAAATATCATTTCAAAGTCTGGGTAACAGGTGAAGCAGCTGGTGCGGGGGTGATTCTCCCTTCTGACCTCTTGATCTGCCCTTGGTCCTTGCTCCTGGGAAGATGCTTCCCTGAACTACATGGTGGTCTCCATAGGGCTGCCCAAGCTTTAGGTAGAACAGAAGTTCTCAACTTTTGATTTAAGGACCCCTTTCACTCTTCAAAATTATTGAGAACTCTACAGAGATTTATTTACGTGGGTTAACTATTGATATTGACAGTGTTAGAAGTGAACACAAATTTTAAAATGAATTTTTATTGATCATTCAAAAATAATAACTTATTACCTGTTAACATAAGTAACATCTCTTTTATAAAATAATTAGATTTTTGGGCTTCCCTGGTGGCGCAGTGGTTGGGAGTCCGCCTGCCGACGCAGGGGACATGGGTTCGTGCCCTGGTCCGGGAAGATCCCACATGCCGCTGAGCGGCTGGGCCCGTGAGCCATGGCCACTGAGCCTGCGCGTCTGGAGCCTGTGCTCCGCAACGGGAGAGGCCACAGCAGTGAGAGGCCCGCGTACCGCAAAAAAAAAAAAAAAAAAAAGATTAGATTTTTAAAACAAATAGAAAAAATAGACTTTTTTCTGGTATTATTTTACATTGTTTACATTGTTCTGGAAATCTCTTTATATCTGGCTCAACAGGAGACAGATGAATTCTCATGTCTGCATCTGCATTCAGTCTTTGAGGTATTATACATCATGTAGCTTTTTGCGAGAGAATTTGTGTGGAAAAGGCACAGATCATCTTTGAATTAGTATCAAAGTAGTTTTGACCTTATGGACCCCTTGGAAGGGTCTCAGGGACCTTTGAGGACCACTAATGTAGAATATCTTTTTCTCTTTAAACATCTTTTTTCAACATTCTTACAATTTCTTCTCAACGCCTCCCTCCTGATGCCTGTATTCAAGTGATCATGATGGATAATAATTCTTCCTTCAGCATTCTTGGCTTTGGCAAGACTGGAGATAGTGGATTCAGAGGTCTCCCTCCTTCTCTCCCTCCTTCCCTCTCTCCTTTCCTCTTCTCTTCCCTTCCTATCCTCCTTCCTTGCTTCACAACCTGGGGAGTTTTTCTGGTGCCTCCCGACTGGTCTCTGTGCGTCTAGAACCTGGCAGTTGCCAGGTTGTGTTTTGCTTGACATCATTCACAGTCTACTTCCTTCCTCAAAATTCTTGGTCTTGTCTGACATTTATTAATTCTGGCTTTTGTTTTATAAATATTTCAAAAATGTTTCCAACCCCAAATTTTTTTGAGATGTGTAAAGAATTTGTGGCATGTTCATGGCAGAGGGTAATATCTGCGAACTTCAGAAACTATGCGGCAGAATTCTGCTGCCAGCCAAGACTGAGTCACTGGGCCTGGATTTTCTTTCTCACCAGAGACAACAAGGAAAAGCACTCCATAAAATACATGAAACCAGAGGTTTTAAAATACTGGACATCAGCCAGTGAAGGACAGTGGTCCCTGAGAGGAAAACAAATGAGGTGGACCTTATGAATGCTCTTGGTCACCAACTGAGAGAATTTTCAGGCCATGGGAGGGTGTCCAGCCAGTTCCCTGGGGAAGGGGGATCCAGGGAGAGTTCGCCAACTTCCTGAATGGGTGTGATGGAGCTGAGAGCCAAGGGAGACCAAGGTGGCTACAGTTCACAGAAAGGATGCCAGAGGAGAGGGAGCTGGAGCAAGAGAGAACGTCAGATCTGCGGAAGGCCCCCTTTAAGAATCAGCAGAGGGCTGCGTGCCGTCGCCCAAGTGAGGTCCTTTGGTACTGAAGACCGTCCCACAGATAGGCCTGCACCCCCCTAGAGAGGAAGTTTATGAGTACATCATCTTCTGGGGAAGTGACATCAAAGACATTACTGTGGGGCTTCCCTGGTGGCGCAGTGGTTGAGAGTCCGCCTGCCGATGCAGGGGACGTGGGTTCGTGCCCCGGTCCGGGAAGATCCCACATGCTGCGGAGCGGCTGGGCCCATGAGCCATGGCCGCTGAGCCTGTGCTCCTCAACGGGAGAGGCCACAACAGTGAGAGGCCCGCGTACCAAAAAAAAAAAAGACATTACTGTGTGCGAACCTCCGAAAGCTCAGCACGCGCTCCCTGCTATTGTTCAGTCTTCCCTGGGCCCGGCCTCCTCCTTCCAGCCACATGTGCCTTCCAGCCCCTTCCGAGGGATGCCGCCCTACAGCCAGCTGGCCGCCAGCTCCCTGCTCAGCCAGCAGCCTACCGCTTCCTTGGGTTTAGGAGCTGGCTTTCCGGCTGTCTCAGTCAGCAAGAGCCCCATGGTGGAGCAGAGGCTGTCCAGACTGGTTCTCTTGATAACCTGAACACCGAAAAGCTGTTACCTGGCAAGGGCACCGCGGGGATGCAGCTCAACGGGTGCCCAGCCCCCCCAAGCAGCAAGGCTGCCAGCGATGTAGCTCAGCCGGCAGCTGGGCAGACTCAAGGGCAGGTGAATGATGAGAACAGAAGACCTCAGAGGAGGCGGTCGGGGGACAGACGAACAAGGAATGGGTCCAGAGGGCAAAGCCGTCCAACTACCGTCAAGGAAAACACAATCAAGTTTGAAGGCGACTTTGACTTTGAGAGTGCAAATGCCCAGTTCAACCGAGAGGAGCTGGACAAAGAATTTAAGAAGAAACTGAATTTTAAAGACGACAAAGCTGAGAAAGGGGAGGAGAAGGACCTGGCGGTGGTGACCCAGAGTGACGAGGCGCCTGCCTGAGGAGGACCACCTGGGGCCCAACTGCTACGATGACAAATCCAAGTCCTTCTTTGACAACATTTCCTCCGAGTTCAAGACCAGTTCCAGGCGGACGACGTGGGCTGAAGAGAGGAGGCTCAACAATGAGACCTTCAGGGTGTCGGGAAGGTTTCTTTGTGGCCGTAGTTTCCGGGGTGAATTTCGAGGGGGCAGGGGCAACGGTGCAACCCGTCGTAACCCGACTTCCAAAGAGCTGGGACTGGCCGGGTGTAAGGAGGCAGCTGAAGGCTCTTGCTGAAGCGGCACAGACGCCAGACTGTGTCTACGAGGATGCTGGAAAACGCTGCACTTACTGCGGGAGTCGTGGGTCACTTTGTTTACTGAGTTTGGAAAATTCCCATGCTACTGCTTATGTTTTGGACTGAACTGAACTTGGACGTGGTCTGAGTTACAACCACTTTTTTGGGGGGACGCGTATATGGGAAACCTCTTTGAGGTGTCTTGGCCTATTTTTCCTTTTTATTTGTGCACAGCCCGACTCTCAGGTTTTGGTACTTTGCAGAAAGGTTTCTAGAGCGAAAGCGTGATCCTCACTTTGTGACCTTTTTTGGACAGCTTTGGTTTTTTAACGTGGAACCAAGTCCCATTTGGCAAATGTGGCAGCCAATCGCATCTCTGTAATCCAAGCGGCCTCTGGTGCTGCTGGCCTGGTACCCACTGCCACAGGCGGGGCCTAGGAGCCAGGCATGGCCGGCATGGGGGCATGGAAAGTGGGGTGTCCCACGATCATGTTGTAGAAGCAAACCAGACGACCCTGACCTCAAGGTAGAGGGCGGGGTCGGGGGTGCTGGAGGTGTAGGATGGGGCCCTGAACGGGAGGGAGCTGGGAGCTGTCACTTGGAGTGTGGCTTCCGTAGGAATCCAGGCTGGGGGTGAGCGCCCAGGACGAGCTCCTCTGCGGCGTCCCTCTCCCTCCTGCCCTCTCCCTGCCAGTCCCTGACCCAGGCCAGTCAGCGTTGGACTCTGGCCGAACACTGTTCGGTGTCTCATCCACTTGGAAATGAGCCAGTCGTTTTTGTTTTTTTTTGCAAGGTCGGTTGACCGAGAACATATTTCCTCTCCATTGTAAATAGTTCTGTGTTTTTGTTTTACTGGTGGGTGGGGAATATAAATTTGTGGCATGAGCAAAGGGATCAGACCTTCAGTAGAAGCGTGCGTCCCTCTGACAGGGCATTGTGGTGAGCATAAGTGCCTTGGTAACTAAATCCCTTTAAGTAGGCGGAACGGTTTTAGTTCTGTGTCGATTAAGTTACTGTAAAAGCTTAGGTTTATTTTTGTAGGAATTAATGGCTAAGAGTTAGAACATAGCAACGCGGCTGCTCTGTTGGAGCAATGTAAACTTGTAATTATAAACAAACATGCAAACCTTTAAAACTCTCTTCTTCTCTGCTCTGAAAATAAATAATCTTGTTGACTCTGTTAAAAAAAAAAAAAAAGAATCAGCAGAGTACCAATCTGCACATGTATGCGAGGAAATTACCTGAGGCCAGAAAAAGTACCGCTCTGAAAGGATTAGATGGTGCAGAAGGCCAGGAATAATTTCTATTCCTACCACCCAGGCTGGAAAACCTAATTTGCAGGCATTTGGTAGAGGACTAAGAAGGATCATGCTTCAGCAGTGGGGCAAAATGAACCCTAGACCCAATGCTGCTGTGCCCCTGCCTAACAAGGCACAAAGCAGCACCCCAAAATCATCAAACATTTCCAAGAACTCAAATGCATCCCAGAACACAAAAATACCCAGCGTCCAGCAAGTCAAAATCCAGAATGTTTGGCATCCAATAAAAAAAATTCACCAGGTATACAAAGAAGTAGGAAAATAATGAGGAGAGAGATCAGTCAATCAAAACCAGCTAAGAACTAACACAGGTGTTAGAATTAGCAGACGAGGACCTTAAAGCCGCTTTTTATAACTGTATTCCATATGTTTGAAGAAGTAAGTAGTGGATTGGAAGATATGAGAAAGAAAGACCCACCTCTAACTTCTAGAGATGAAAGCTACCATGTCTGAGACGAAAATATACTGGATGAGATTAACTGCAGGTTAGACACTGAAGAGAATAGATGAATACATTTAAAGACACAGCAATAGAAACTATCAAAGTGAAACAGAGGGGAAACAAACAAACAAAAGAACAGAGCATCAGTGAACTTGGAACAGTTTCAAGGAGCCAAATACACATGTAACTGAAGTCCCCCAAAGGAAGGGAGTAACAGACGAAATATTTGAAATTAGTGACCAGAATGTTTCCAAATTAGATGAAAATGATAAACCCATAGATCCAAGAACCCCAACAAACACAAAGAAAAATAGCGTTTCATGGTAACCAAATTGCTTAAAGCCAGTGATAAAGAATAAAATCTTAATAAAAGATTAAAGATTAAATTAAAATTAATTAAATTTTATTAAAATCTTAATAAAAGCCAGAGAATAAACACACTTGCAGAGGAATGAGGACGACAAAATGGCAGATTTCTTACAGAAACCATGCAGACTAGCAGACTTTGGAGCCTTATTTATAAAGTACTGAAAGGAAAAAAAAAACAAAAACCCTGTCAACGTAGAATTCTATACACACTGAAACTATCTTTCAAAAACAAAGTTAAACTGTTTCGAACATAAAAGGCTGAATTCATCACCAGAAGATCTGAACTACAGAAACATTAAAGGAAATCCTTTAGGCAGAAAGAAAATGATGATAGATAGAGATATGGATCTATTCAGAGGAATAAAGACCATGGGAAATGGCAATGGAATTATTACTTAAACTTCTTTAGAAGAAAATGGACTGTTTAAACAAAATAATAATAGTACAGTGCAAGGTTTATAACATATGTAAAAGCAAAATGAGTGACAAAAATAGCACAAAGGCCAGGCAGGGAGAAATGGAAATGTAGTATCGTAGAGAGAAATTTTCATCACAAAATGTCTATTTAAAAAAGAAGAGGGGGCTTCCTTGGTGACGCAGTGGTTGGGAGTCCGCCTGCCGACGCAGGGGACGCAGGTTTGTGCCCCGGTCCGGGAAGATCCCACATGCCGCGGAGTGGCTGGGCCCATGAGCCGTGGCCGCTCAGCCTGCATGTCCGGAGCCTGTGCTCCATAACGGGAGAGGCCACAGCAGTGAGGCCGTGTACAGCAAAAAAAAAAAAAAAAAAAAAAAAAAAAAACAGAGAAGTGTCAAATCATAACTTCAGCTTCCACTTTCAGGAACTAGAAGAAGAAACATTACACCCAAAGCGAGCAGAAGATAAGAAATAATAAAGAACAAAGCAGAAAGCAATTAAGTAGAAAACAGAAATACAGTAGAGAAAATCAATGATACTAAAGCTAATACTTTGAGATCAGTAAAACTGATAAAGCTCTAGCCAGAATGATTAAGAATAAAAGATAGAAGACAGAAATATCAATAGCAGAAATTAGGTGATATCACTGCACTACAGTAAAAATATTAAAATGATAATAAAATATTAGGAACAAAATTATGCAAAAAATATTGACACTTAGATGAAATGGACAAATTCTTTGAATGACACAAACTACCAACCTCACTCAAGAAGCAGGAGATAACTTGAATAGCCCTCTATCTATTAAAGAAATTGAATTTGCAGTTAGAAATCTTTCCACGTAGAAAACTTGAGGTTTAAATAATTTCCCTGGTAAATTCTACCAAACACGTTAGGAAGAAATAATATCAGTTCTGCATAAACTCTTCCAAAAAATTGAAGGGGAGTAAATATTTCCCAACTCACAAGTTCGTCCCAACTCTAAGAAGCTAGTATTACTTTGGAATCAAAACCGAAGTGAGAGAGTGACTTGGACATATATACACTACCAAATGTAAAATAGATAGCTAGTGGGAAGCAGCCGCATCGCACAGGGAGATCAGCTCGGTGCTTTGTGCCCACCTAGAGGGGTGGGAGGGAGACGCAAGAGGGAGGGGATATGCAGATATATGTATATGTATATCTGATTCACTTTGTTATACAGCAGAAACTAACACAACATTGTAAAGCAATTATACTCCAATAAAGATGTTAAAAAATAAAAACACCTTAAAAAATATACCAGCACAAGAAAAGAGAGCTATAGATCAATATTCCTCATGAACACAGATATAAAAGTTTTAAACAAAATAAAATCTAATCCAACAATGTATAAAAAGGCTAATACACCATGGCCAAGCAGGCTTTATCCCAGGAATGCAAGGTTGGCTTAGTATTGGAAGATCAAGAAATGTAATTCACCATATTAATAAAACTAAAATAGAAAAACCATATATCATCTCAACAGATGCATAGAAATCATTTAACAAAACCCAATGTCTATTCCTGATAAAAATTATCCAAAAATGAGGAATACAAGTATACTTCCTCAGCCTGATGAAGGGCATCTATGGAAGATCTGTAGTTAACATCATACCTGATGGTAGAATACTGAAAGCTTTCCCCTAAGATCAGGAACAAAGCAAGAATATCCACTTCCCTCATTTCTATTCAACATTGTACTAAAGGATGTAAAAGGTCAAGTAAAAGAAACAAAAGGCATCCAGACTGGAAAAGAAGAAGTAAAACTATATTTGCAGATACCATGGTGGTCTATATAGAAAAGCCTATGGAATCTATTTTAAAATCTACTAGAACTAATAAGCGAGTTCTGTGGGCCACAAGATCGATGTACAAATATCAGTTGTATTTCCATACACTAGCGTTGAAGATCCAGGATTGGCATTTAAAAGCAATACCCTCTACAGTAGGATCAACAGTATGAAAACTTTGAGATAAAATAGAAGACTTACAAGACCAGCATGTGAGGTGGTAGCCGTGGGAGGCTGTCCTTCCCTTGAGCCCATGGTGGGCGAGGCACTGCTCTTGTCTTCTGTCCCTGCTCCCTGCCCTCCCTGGCTTATGCCGCTCTCTCTGCAGAGACTTTTTCAAGATCTTTCCCAAATCACTGGCTTTTCCCGGGTCTTTCAGGTACGTAGCTCACTTCTTCTATACATGGAGCAGGGAAAGCAGAAAAAGCACTTGATCCTTTTCCAGCCATCACCAGTTCATTCCCGAGATGCTTTCCTTTTCATGAAACAGCATGGGGAAAGAAAACTCTCATCCCAGGAAACTTAGGGCTTTCCTCTGCATTCAAAACAGGATGCCCTGGGACCCCTTCTTCCTGCTCTTAGGAAAGCCTGGGTTCTAGGTGGGCACCTTCTCTCAGACTGTTTCTCTGTGTCATTATTCCCATGGCCAGGTTGAGTTGGGCAACACCAAGTTACTTGATAAACACATGGTTAATATGTCAAAGCAACAGGAAAGCACTGTAAGTGATTATTATTTCTTAGAGAATAACAGAAAGGAATGACAAAAATATAGAGTGTGGTAAGACTTTTCAATTTCGTTTACTAGCATACTTGCATTTAAAATCTTTGGCCTTTTTATTTTAAATTGAAAGGTAATAAATGTTCTGCTGATTTTATGATCCTGTGAGTAGGGACTACAGTGTTGCCTCTGCTAGAATTCATTGCGGGGCAGTAGAAGTATGGAGTGATACTTGCTATAAAAACTCTCCACCCTCCTCCTTAGCTGGTCTGTTGACTACTTCTGACATTCAGGGTATTGCTATGGTTGATGTGAGTGTTTTGGGACAGGGGGTGGAGGGATTCCCTTCCTCCCCCACAAAATACATGGTTTTGTATTTTTTATTTCTCTAGTAAATATAAAATCTTATATTTACTAGAGAAATTAAAAAATACTTATATTTACTAGAGAAATAAAAAAATATAGATTGGAAATGATTATGGGCAAAGCATTATATTGGTGAATGTCATGTAGTTATAACAGTATACAAACTGAGAACATGAAATATAGAGGGAAGGTGTGAAGAGGTAGGGTTGAGCTGAGCCATGAAAGGCAGTCTAAATGATGACCTGGCTGATTGAGAGGAAAGACGGACGTATGAAGAGGTTTCTTGCTCAGGTATAGATTTAAAATGAGCAGATTGTCTATTTTGGATGAAAACCAGCGGGCCAGAGAAGGAGCCCCTATTCCAGAGGCCTTGAATTGTCTAGGCTTTAGAGCAGCAATGTCCAATGGAATATTTTGCAGAGATGGGAACGTTCTATGACTGTGCTGTTCAATATGGCAGCCACTAATGATGTGAGGCTACTGAGCTCCTGAAATGTGGCTAGTACATCTGGGCAACTGGATTTTTAATGTTATTCAATTTTTAACTATTAAAACAGCTTCATGTTTCTAGAGGCTACACGTATTGGATAGCACAGATCTAGAGGAATACGAGAGGGAATCTTTAGTCCTGAGAGCCCATGCAGAAGTCACACTCAAGGGATCTTCTGTGTCTCCTGCCCAGGACTGGTACCAAGTCTGGATCCTGCATCTTTTATGCCGTTATTGGGAGATTGGGATCGTAGGCTTCTACCACTGTCACTCTCAGAAAGACTCAAGGCTCAGTGACATTGGCCTCCTCCGAGGACAGTACCAGCTATGTTCTTGACCATAGGCTGAGCTCATCAGCGGGTCTAACCATCCCAGAGTTGGGATAGCTCAGCATCCACCATCAAGGCTCTCAATTCAGTGACTTACTAGTAAGGATGCAAGAGGCAAAGAAGGAATCAGTGGTACCAGGGCCTCTTCTCCCACCCCTTGGACACAGCTCTCCTCCTGCCTCAGGGGAACAGTGATTATTGGAGTAGCCCACCAGCTGCCGGGTTATTGCCAAATTGTTTGTTCTGAGGAAAGACAAGAGCAATGAATAGGTGAGTGTTAATACAATCTTTGGACATTAGAGAAATGGTTCAACAGCTCTGGCGCTCCTGAGTCTGCCCAGATTTTCTTTCTGCTTCTACTGTCAGAAGTCGTGGCCTGCTCTCACTCTTGCAAGTACCTTTGCTGGCAGAGGCTTACTTCCCACGGGTCACACTATTTCTTGGAAAACCATTAAAGGACAACACTAGAAACTAAATCATTCTTGTAGTTAGCATTTGCAAAGTACATGGTTACCTCTTTTACCCAAGATGGTGTATATAAAGCTAAACCTATTTGACTATCTCGTAACTCTCATTTTTCCTTTATTTGCTGGTGAGACAGTCATCATCTTAAGGAACCCTGTAACTGGGTAGTGTTCAGAGGTGATGCTGGAGAAGGGAGATAGGCATCATTTTAATTCATGGAGACTTTGCATGCTGGGCTGACTCTACATGGTGCAGGATGGGCCATGGAGACTCATAACACATTCCTGAGTGTGGTCATTGCTTTGCCTGTCTGTTATTGTGCTACAAACTCAGTGACTTAAACAACAGCTTGTTATTATCTCTCACGGTTCTGTGGGTTGATGGGACTCAGCTGGGTGGTTCTCCTTTGGGGCCTTTCCTGTGGATGCAGTCAGAGAGCAGCTGACTAGGGTTACTGGCTTAACATCCAAGATGGCGCTCCCATGGCTGGGGTGGGTTCTGGCTGTCAGCCGGGGCTGTGGACTGGGGTGCGTCCATGTGGCCTTTATGAGGCTTGGTGTTTCTAATAGTGTGGCCGTCTCAGGAGAGTCATACTTCTTACCAGGTAGCTTTGGGCACCAGGAGTGAGTGCTCCAAGAGTCCCAGAGAGAAGCTGAAAGGTGTTTGATGATCTTGCCTCAGAAATTTCAATTCCACCTTATCCTATTGGTTGGCATTGGTTAAGTCACTGGTTCGGGGGGGCCAGAGTCAAGGGGAGGGACTCTGACTTCACCCCTTAATTAGAGGAGTGAAGAATTTGCAGCCATCTTTAATGTACGATAGCGATCCTATTAAAAGGAAACCACTTAGAGAAATGAAATTGGCAGTTATATTCAGGAAGTATCAAAGAGTTGAGAGGCTGCAACATGAAAATCTGGATTTTGGAAGGTGCTTGGGGAAGAGGGAAAGTGACAAAATTTAGGGATGAATTATAGAAATTTGCAGAGCACCAATGGTGGTGGGACCACGTAGAATTACCAGGAAAGACTGTTAGATTTAAAACTGTGTTTAAGGAAAGCAGTACTTTTGTTACATAGCTTGCACCTGACTAAGCACAAAGGTTTCAATTGGCCCTGCTTGGATGACGTGGGAAGCTGGTAATGGCTGCCTTTTGGATGGGGATGGATGATTTGGTCATTGGTGCCTTCAGTGTTCTGTTTTGAAGCAATCATCAAATCAAAGACAGCTGGTAGAAAAGAAAAGGCCTGCCAGTCTGGTTCTGTTAGGTTACTAACAGTTCTTGGAAGTTACTAAGTCTACCGGCCTCTGGAACTTGCTGTGCACTTTCTGTGTTAACATAGGAAAAACCGGGTACAAGGAGCCTCTGTGGTCATTTGCCTTCATTGAACAAGATGAAAGCTGTAGTTGGAACTAAGGCTTGGCAGGGCAATGTCTATCTTTTCTTCTTCATAAAAGAGGTTAAGAAATAGTTTATTGTCCGTGGAAGTCTTATGATAGTTTATACTTTCTCCCCAGCTCTCCTCTCTAGTTCACACGTGGCTGTCTGATTGGTAGAGGTCTTACAAAATCAGAGGAACTTGGGCAGAAAGATGATCACAGAAGCCCACACAAGACTGCATAGAGAACGATTAAAACTGCGAAGTATTACATGGAAAGAGACATAGGTTTAAAAAGTGATTATTTGGAGCTCAGTGGATGGAAAATGTGTGAAAGAGCAAAAAACTAGGCCATAGAAGGAAGTCCATCTAGGACAGTGGTTTTTAAATCTATCTCAGGGAACGCTGTGGTTCTGTGAGCAGTTACTGGCAGTTCCATAAATAACAAAAAGATAGGCGTAGCCAGAGTCACAGGGGCGCAAATGTAATTGAAAAAAAAATTTCCCACAACTGAAGTCAACTTAGCTCATGAATCCTCATTTGCATCTGAGGCCAGAAGAAAATCTTGCCAATGCAGAGTTGTTTAGTCTCTGCTGGGTCAAGGCTCCGTCTCTTTGGGGAAACAGCACAATCTATTCAGAATTTTCCCTCTTCAAGTGGCTTTTTTTTCTCTGGACAGTAACTGGGGCTCTTCAGGGGTGGTGGAGATGGAGGTATGGACTGCTTGAGGCTTGTCCTGGCATCTGGATACGGCTTCTGCCTGCTGGCCAGTCCTCTGGACTTACAGCCCTCAGCTGAGATCCTGCTTGCCCTACTGGTCCCCAACTGCAACGGCTCATCTCAGTCCGTCTGAAGCCCCCTTGGAGGGTCTGGGACTCTGAACATTCGAGGATACACTGGACTTAGTGAGGCAGCCTGGCCCCAGGTTCGGGCAGTTCCGCTGTCGGGCTGCCCCTCGGAACAGGCCATGCTGGACCCCGGACTTTGCCATGACATGGGCGGTGTCCAGGGCTACGCCAAGGGGAGCCCAGGGATGCCTCTCTCTTCCAGGGTCCCCTCAGTCTCTTCTCTTGGGAGGAGGCTAGGGTGTCTCTTGTTTGGCGGTGGTGGAGAATGGGGGTGCTGGACCCCCTCTCAGCGACCTTCCAGGGTCAGTAAACACCAGGGGTCTCCCCTCTGCTTTCCTTCTCACCTGCTGGTTAACTCTGCTTCTTTGGGTGGGAAAAATACCTTTCATTCTTGACATGAGCGTACATCCTTCTGAACTCGATGGTTTATGATATAAACTCAAGGCTCAGAGTTCTCCAGCACTTTGGCTTTGGGGATTCAAGGAAACAATCACACAAATGCTCCCTCTTTAAAGCTGCCAAAGCTAGTGGGAATGTTTATAATGGACAGTCCTTCAAAGCGTCATGCCTCATAGGCCGTGGGGAATGCCTTGTGTTTCAGATCACCAGAGCATGCTGTACTGGTCAGTGGGGTGCTATTTCGTGTGCATATTAGCTATTCCTCCAAGGAGGGTCATGTGATCTGAGCAGCTTGACAGGTCGGGGAGAGGCTGAAAATCCTCAGGGATATGGTCTCTCTTAAGGAAGGTGGCCCGGGGTGGCAGACGGTCAGGTCTCCCAAAGGATAAGTTTCAGAGGTGGGAGGGTAGTGAGGGACACACACTCCAGGAGGGGTCCCGAGGCTCTGGGTGTTATTTCTGTTCCTCGTACGGTTTTGTCGAACACACCTGTCCTCATGTTCATGAAGTGGTCTCTGAACTGAAGCACACGCCCGCACCCAGAGCACTTGTGCGGTGCTGAGACCAGAGCAGAGAGTGATGTAGGGTGACAGTCTCCACCCCGTGAAGACCCTCCAACCCAGGGTGGAGTGAGGCAGGTGGACACACCTGTTACCTAGGAGAGGAAACAGAGGGAGGAGAATCCAGGGAAGGTGGTCATCATCGCTTTGTGAGGGAGGAGATGAATTCATGGTCCCAGTAGAGCAGTGGCTATAGGTGGGAAGGTCAGGTCTTCAGATCCCATCCCTATAACGGGGGGGTGTTTGAGGGTCCCACCTGGGTTTAGGGGCCCCAGTGTCTAGTGGAACAGCTGGGGTAGGGGTAGGTGGGAAGCATCGAGAACATAAAAGAAAAATAAAAGGAAAGTATAATTTTTTACTTCTACATTATTGCACAAATCAATTTTTCTTTCTACTTGTGAACTATTCAGAAATCTTCATTATGTAAAGAGTAAGACAGTTTATCGCTTGTGAGATAGTTCTGCGGTGTCGAACTGTGTTAGTTTCATTCATTGCCACTCGGACACACTCACTGAAGTATTTTCAGGTGGAGGATACAGAGGGAGGGCATCACTGTAGGAGCTTGGACGCACACTTGTTCACAATCCTGCGTGCGCGTTGGAATCATCTGGGAGGTTTAAAAACCCTGAGGTTTGGGCCTCGGCTGCAGAGTTTCTGAAGGGACTGATCTGAGCGTTGGGAGGTCCAGATGCCCTCGGTGATTCTAACATGTGGGCCAGGTTTAGAGAACGGCCACCTAAACAGGAATAAACTAAGAGATGGGACATGTGATGAGTTCTCATAATACTATGTCACCAGCCCCAGATGTGAACCAGTTCCTCTGAGAAAAAGGAACCATACATGTTCTAGGACCAGCTAAAATAAAAAGTGAGAAAATGTCATCATTCGAGAGGTCGCAAGGCAGCATTAGGGCAGAGGCGCTGTTGCTGCTGTATCGTTTATGCTTTTTTCCATCGCAGAATTATCTGGGGCAGCTGAGGCCCAGGTTATCTCAATTCTTGAGTTTCTTGGATATCAAGGGATGGGTTAGGGAAAGGAGTGCCTGCCCAGCCTGGAAGGGATACAGGAAGGGGTGGTGTGTTCTATTAGAAAGGAAACAATCATCATTTACTCAGTGTCTCCTGGAAGGATGGCCTAGGTGGTTCTCAAAACAAGCTGGGGTCCAGTCACTTGCTGGAGGTACGGACTGGAAGGGGAAGGGCCGCTTGGAGCCAAGCGCGCGCTGCCAGGACCCCAGCATCCTCCACCCCCCCCCCCCCCCGAGGTCTAGGTGTGACCCATTCACTGCATTCCTCTGAGTTCAAAACGAACCGGTGGGGTAAGTAGGTTTTAAGCTTAAAAGCACACGAGGTCTGGCCAATAAGTCTGGTATCAAGACTGTACCACTTGCACTGCTGCTTGCCCATTCAGGCGCTTAACTGTAACAATAAAAGTAGCAGGTGATTCGTGTAGTATCAACTCCGCGCCTGGCCCAGGTTTACAGCATTAAATCCTTTAATAGCCCCAACCGCTGCACGAGGTGCGTGCTGTTAAAATCCCTTTCGCAGAAGAGGAAACGGAGGTTCGCAGAAGTTCCGACTCGACCAAGTTCACAAAGCTCCGGAGGCTGGCCGCCGGTCAGGCTCGGGGACAGAAGTGTGAGTGTCGCTGGAGCCTGGGAGCCCGGCGGGTCGGCAGCTCCGTTAGAAGTCGTGCCCAGGGACCCCGCCGTGGAGGGGGGCAACCGACTGGCGAGGTCTCGGTGAGTCGCTCCATCTCAGTCCGGGGGGAGCGCGCAACAGCCGTCCGGGGCCCCTCGCGGGGACGCCAGGGGCACCGGAAGGGGCTGGCGGTCTTCCCGTCTCCCGAGTGGGGCGGGGTGGGAGCCGTCCGCCCCCGCGGAGCCCGAGCCGGAGCCAGAGCCGCGCCCGCGCTTCCCGGGCGCGAGGGCGGAGCCGGTTGGGGCGCACAGCCCGGCCCGGAGCGCGGGGATGTGATTCTCGCCCGGCTCCCAGGGTGCCCCCGCCCGGCCGGCCTCCCCGCTCGCCGCCCGCGGGGCGCCCAGGTAGGAGGACGCTGGGGCGCGGGGCCGGAATTCAGGCGGGTAGGGTTTGCGGGGGGGCGGGGGGAGCGACTGTGGCCGTGGCACCTTCGCGGAGTCCCCTTTCCCTGTGCAGCGCGCAGAAAGCGTCCTTTTTGTTACTCTTGGTTGTCAGTTTGTTGTGTAAGAAGGTGATGGTAGTTTGATTTGTGGGTTTATTTTTATTTTTGGGGGGGGGTTTGTTTTTATTCCTGTGTGAAGCGGGAGTAAAAGTTGTTCAAATCTGTCTTTGGGGAACTTGGCAATCTTTCTGGAGGGTTGTTCTAGGGTGTGTCTGTAAATTGCATCCAGGCGTTTTAATCCGGCCAAATTCAACTGATTTGGGAGTGGCCCTCTTTGGGGTTTAGGGTCAAAAGTGTTGTCTTCTCAAGAAGATAAGGTATGAATTCCCTAAACACAGTGGGGAAGGGTACCTTGTGGCCCCTTCAGATGAAGGATGATGCTGGGTGGTGTAGCTACGGACACCAGGAAGACACTCCTTCACAACAGGCACGTCCGGCCCTTTACAGTTTATAAGGCTCTTTACACTTTTTTTTGACTTCAGATCTTTTTATTTGAAAGTATTTTGTATTTGATTTGTGTTACCAACACCCTAAGTAAGTTTCTAATGTAAAGACAAGTTTGAAAAGGTACATTATTACATAGGAAGGGAGCTTTAAAAAGATATGGACCAATCCTGAAAGTAGCATGGCATGGAGTAGTTATTTGACACTTCCTAGTTTAGCACGTTGTCCATTTTATCCATATATATTATTTATAAGGTGCCCCAAATAGAAGGTTTAAAATTAGGTTAGTAATTATTTGTTTTAATAGTTCACATTTATTTAATGAAAAAGTAGTTACACTAGATGTCTTTGTATGTGTTTAGGTACATTTGCACATCTGCATGTGTCTGGAACTATTATATGTATATACACGTGTATAAAGTTCCTGACACAAACCTGAATTCTAGGTGTCAACGCTCCACTTTTTAAATAGGAAGAACCCGGGGCTTGGAGCGAATATAGCGCCACAGAATGACGATTCCAGTCGAGACCTGCGGGACTCCAGAAGCTTCTAAACCGCACCGCTTTCTTCTTGCACGCCTGGGGGGTCACATCCGCTCAGTGTGGTCACGCACTGTACGGTTCTTTTAGATTTACTTAAAAGACAGATGTGGAAATAGATAGAACTGGGGTCTAACTGGTGAATAGGGAGATCCCATTTCTGAGCTCACATCTAGCCAGTGGCTGGGAATCCAGTGTGGCCTCGCCTGACCCGGAGGATAGAACTGGGGGGACGCCCGGCTGCAGCCCCCAGGGGGCTTGGCTGCTCTGCCTGAAGCAGAAACCAGCACATCTGCGGCCTGCAGTTCCGCTCTCTGCTAGGAGCCTCCGGGTTTGGGAGCCTCCTCGAAGCCCCTTTACACTTTCTGCTCTTCTGTCCTCCCAGCAGTCTTGTGAGAGACATGCAGTTATCACCCTCATGCTCCGGCGGAGGAAGCAGAAGCTTAAACAGGGTGGTTAACTTGTTGGAGGGCTGGCATCCGGAAGGAGACAGAGGCCTCTGGACTCCACACCCTATGGCTTCTACTTTATGGCATGATCGTTCCCAGTGGTCCTACCTTCCAGGGCGTCTGGAAGGTGGATGTGCAAAATGGGACTCTGGGACCGTTAAGAAAACGAGGAGCACTACGGGTGGTGCTGGGGAAGGCGGCTGCCATTTCCCCACCCAGTCTGCTCTGCAGCTACAGGCATCTTTTTCTCTCTGGACTCCTTTCAGTTTCTTATCTAGTATATCCTAGTTAGTATTTCATTTAATGTTCTGTATTCGTATCCTACCTTAAGTTTTGTGCTAGACAGAAACGTGGGGCCTTTGGGATGGGATTTGATGGAGAAGGGGTGTGGCCGTTGTGTGGGAGCCCTGATTTATTGTGTCTTGTTTGGCTGGGTGCCATTGTGCTGTGTGTGGAGCATCTCGCGCACCTGAATGTCCTCAGGGGGCCTCCCTGCGGTTCCAGGAAGGATTGACCTGAATTCTCACGTGAACTTGGCAGAGGCCGGAAAAACCCTCCCTAATAGGCTCTGAGGGGCCCTTTGTGGGCTTTCTTTTATGGCTCTGAAACACGCAGCATCTTGAGTAATTCCTTCACTGTTGGTGAAACACTATTCAATTTTAGATTCACTTAACAAATGTTTATCGGAGGTCTACTGTGTGCCGGGGACCGTTCCATGTACTGAGGATAGAGCAGTGAACCAGATAGATGCAAATTCCTGTCCTCTAATGGATGGGAGTCCTCTGGGTGAAGTCACAGGACCTTGGAGGTCTCTCTGCATAATGAGGTTCTTGGAACTTTGCCCCCTTGGACAAAGTGTGGGGAAACGGACTGCCCTCAGGCAGGACGTCGGTTGATATACTCTGGCTCAGCCATGGCCTTGGACCAGGACAGATGGAGAGCCTGTGACTGGGATGCATCGGTGGGAGGTGTGTCCACCTGGACGTAGGTAGAGAGGTTGTGGAGAGAACATGTCATTGATCCAAGTGGCGAAGCTGGACAATTGCAGTGAAGCTACCATAGCATAGCGGGTAGGGGAAAGCAGAGGTTATTATTACTGTGGTACGTGATGGACTCAGTGTGCACTTGCCGCTTTGAAGGACAGAAGTCATCAGGGGCTCTGCCCCATGATGCTCCCCATTTGCTGCTGTCAAACTTGCTTGCGTCTTCCTCCCTTGGAGGTTAGGTGGGCCGACAGGATCTGCACTGTCAGCAGCTTTGCTCCCTCTCTGCACCCACCCGCCCCATTGCCTGCCGGGGCCCCAGGCAGCGCTGCTGCAGCCTCCTGGCCGTGGCGCGCGGGAGCTTGCAGAGTGATCTCCCTAAGTGTGGGAAGGGGCTGGGTTCCTCGAGGCTGCGGGTCGCCGGTGTACCTTTGGATTCGGCGCTGGCCTCTCTTTTATGCATGCGGCAGAGTAACAGAGACAAGTTTTTCATTCCTACCTGTTCTGGAAAGGATTTGTAAGATGCTATGAGTTAACAGTGGGAAGAAAGTAAAACAAGAATGGAGACAAAGAGGAGTCTAGAAATGTATAAAAGGTAAAGCTGGATGACCTATGTGCTTGTTTTTATTGAAGTAGAGTTGACTTACAATAATTCAGGTGTATAGCAAAGTGATTCCGTTATTCATATATATAGATATTCTTTTTCATATTATTTCCCATTATGGGTTATTACAAGATATTGAATATTGTTCCCTCTCCTTGTTGTTTAACTGTTTTATACGTAGTAGTTGTATATCTTGTAAGGTGACCCAAGCGGGGCTGCAGGGGCAGAGGAAAGCACAGTGCCTGTCCCTGCTGGCTCCTCTGCACCCCCCAGGGCCCTCCCACTGCTGCCGGACCGACGGCAGAGCAAACTAACGAGCATCTCGGGGTGCGCCCGGGCCCTGGTGTTTCTAAAGCCCCCAGGGTGATTCTAGCGAGTAGCCAAGGCCAACAGCAACAACACACTTTCCTGCAGGCAGTGGGAGTGGGGACACCTGGCAGAGAACAGCTGCACGTGTCTTCGAGATGAAAAGGAAGTCCTCAGGGGATGCAAAAGCATTCCTGGTAGAAGAGGGAACTCTCTCCTGAAGGTCCCCATTTAAGAGGTACAAAGAGCGAGTTTCAGGGCATCTCTTGAGCGACCCCCGCTGAAAGTGCAGTTTGGTGCATTTCAGCGGGACTCAGGGTGCCGTCTATGGGGGTGGAGGAGCATCTTGGCACGCCGGGCTCTGCGCCTCTGGCTTCCCGAACCAGAGAACGCATGGATCCCTGAAAATGCAGCCGATGGCTCCTGACCAAGAGTCAAATTCAGAGTTAGCTGCTGTCGCTTTATTTTTTTATATATATATTTTTAACATCGTTATTGGAGTAAGTTGCTTTACAATGGTGTGTTAGTTTCTGCTTTATAACAAAGTGAATCAGTTATACATATGTCCCCATACCTCTTCCCTCTTGCATCTCCCTCCCTCCCACCCCTCCAGGTGGTCACAAACCACCAAGCTGATCTCCCTGTGCTATGCGGCTGCTTCCCACTAGCTAGCTATTTTATGTTTGGTAGTGTATATATGTCCATGCCACTCTCTCACTTCATCTCAGCTTCCCCTTCTCCCTCCCCATATCTTCAAGTCCATTCCCTATGTCTGCGTCTTTATTCCCGTCTTACCCCTAGGTTCTTCATGACCTTTTTTTTTTCTTAGATTCCATATATATGTGCTAGCATACCTAAGTGTCCATCGACAGACGAATGGATAAAGGAGATGTGGCACATATATACGATGGAATATTACTCAGCCATAAAAAGGAACGAAACTGAGTTATTTGTAGGGGATGGACCTAGAGTCTGTTGTACAGAGTGAAGTAAGTCAGAAAGAGAAACAAATACTGGATGCTGTCACTTTAGACCAGTGCTTGTCACCTCATTCGAAACCCAGCACCCCCTCTGAATGCGAACATGGTAAACACCCTTTTTACAATTCCAAAATGATACAGTCAAACTTACCTACAACATACTTTCCAAATAATCAATATAACAGTAGATGTAAAGAATAAGTAAAGTAATTTGGGTTAAAATGGTGTGTTCTGGTGTGCGAATGCTTGGGCAGAGCCCCACCAGGACTTGTGGGGTCAGTGGTGCTTTATGCAGACCGAGCGTGAGGACATGCGGCGCTGCCCATGACGAGGTCTGACTCCTGATCAAGGTCTCAGTGGAGGTCAAAGGCCAGTCCTTCCTCTGTTATCACAGCGGTTGCATCCCCCGGAAAATTCAGGGGGATGCGACTGTGCCAACAAAATATATATTATCTAAGTGGAGCGTGGAGTGGGGTGCTAGGCTCCCAAAGCGGTAAACGTTGCTCCTGTCGCCATGAATGTCTGCAGGACCCTGGAAGCCAAGGAGGATGAGGGACAGGTCTTCGCTGGGTAGGGCCGTTCCCGATGTGTAGCGTCCATTGTCTCCGCCACTAAATGGCTACCCAAAGGGTCCCCTTCCCCACATTTGCAAAATGTGCTCCCTCAGGGGAAATGCTGGCCCCATGGAGAACCACTGCTTTCACTGCATCACTAGGTGGTAAGCGACGAAAACGCCAATGCAGGTGTGCACCCTGAGATAGCAGGGCACTCGCAGTAGCAGGTGTGAGCTGGCCAGTGGGGGCATGCGCGTGAACCGTCAGAGGGTCGCGGAGGAGGTGACAGAAATCAGACCGGTGAGGGCCGCATGCAGCAGGGTGGGGGGGTGGGGTGAGTGCTCAGAGGTACCCGGGAACTTTAGGAGGGATGGAAACAGTCTATATCCCAGTGGAGGTGCTCCTGGTATATACAGTTGGCACAGGTTCTGGAACTGTACACTTAAGATTTGTGTGTTTCATCATATGCATGCTTTACTTCAATTAAGAAAACCCCACAAGAGTGAAAACACTGGGAGATTCTTGTAGAGACTGTCTGGTCCTCTGAGACTCACCTGTAGTCGCCACTCTGAGAAGTGGGACTTCTCAGCCGACGAGAAGGCAGTGCTCGGGGCATTCTGTCGCTCACAGTTGACTTTTTGCAAGTCCTGTGTGGCCGGACTCAGTTCAGAGCCTTTGGCAAGTGTCTGCACTGGGGCCGTGCTTCAGGATGAGATTCTGGAAGGGGCAAGGCAGTGCGCTTAAAAGGTCACCAGGGATGGAGACCAGAGTCACTCCCATCACCGGGTCTGGTTTCTCTTGTCCAGGAGCCCAAGGAAGGCAAAGTGGAGACCTTGTCAAACTCCAGCCTAGGGGTCAAGCCCACTCCTGTCTGTAGCCCTCTTGTGATGGTAATCACTCCCTCTCTGCCTCATTTTCCCCTTTGCCCTTAAAACCCACGTGACACCACCAATCTGGTGGCTTTGAGCCGTGTAAGAGCTGAATAACTTAGATTTCCTAGCAACACCAGAAACCTCTGTGGCTATTTTTACTTTATCTTCATGTCCTGTACGTGATACCCTTATGATGAAAAAAAAAAAAAAAGCAACTTTCCTTGCCCCGTTTGGGTAAATAAGTCAAATAGTTCTGTGAGCTAGGCTTTTGGATCTGTCCCCCGAGAGGAAAATCACCAACATTTCAGGGTTTTTTGGATTTTCTGAGAGGATAAGTGTTCCTTTTCCCTCTGTGGTGGGAGTGGTTTTGTATGCTCAGAGTCGTGGAAAGCTTTTTCTCGGGGGAAGATCCGTGACAGCCATGCCGACCACATAGTCAGGGTTTAGGATGTCTGTGTGTTTTTCATCTCTGCAGAATGGGAACAGTCATCATGTCATGTCGGGGGGCACACCGTGGCGACCACCAGGTGGTCACGTCACGTTCTCCTTCCCCGTATGGAGCCGTCCTGGGGCCCCGTCCATCCTCGGGGCTGGGCTGCTCTGTGTGTCTGGGCTGGTGGGTGTGAGTCTGTGGGACCCCAGTGCTTCTGTTTCTCGTGGTTGGGACGGAATGGAGATGACCGTGGTGCTTCCGTAAGATAGTGCCTCGCCGAGTTTACCTCCAAAATGCTCCTCTTGGGAAGCGAAGAGTAGACGCTCAACCCAGCACTCCACAGTATCACCTTAAGAGAGAGTTCTTTGCCTCATGTTTTATCTCTTGGAGACCTTTCTTTCCTCTTCATGACATAGCCCTGCATCCTCTAATATAAAAATGATAGCTCCCCCTAGAAAAGCTTCAGGGAGAATCCTTACCCCTGGAAGACGGGCTCTGGGATCCCTGGCCGTCTGCAGCTTCTCTGGGCAGGTATTCATGGCTCTAGTTTAAAAACACAAGGACTTGTGTAAGCACAGAATTCTAAAGTATTTCCCACCATCGTGTAGTTCCCTGGCTTTATGAGTTCCGAAAACTGACATTTTTGGTCTGAATAATATCGACTGTTTTATAGCTGGTTGAATGCTGTAACAGGTGAACATCATAATCATGAACTTCATTTTAATACCGTCATCCATTCCCTGTGCACGTCTCCACTGATTTTCAATAGAACACGTGGGTGGTGCCATTTCACGAGCTGAAGAACCTGCCTTACAGCCCTTGCTTTCCCCATGGGCTCATCCACTGTGCCTTCTTAGTTATAGGTGAATCAGTTGGAACGTCATTCTCTGAATATTTTCCCATGATGTCCGATATACATGGAGGCCACGTTGATTAATGTTTGGGATGAGAAGTTGTAGGAAATAATGCCGTCCGTGTCTTTACGCGGCGCTCAGTGTGGAGAGTGAGTAGGCGTGAGGTGGAAACGTGGAAAGTACCGTTAGGATTTCCTTTTGTATTTAGGAGGCGGGGCTCTGCTACTTAAGGTCCCTGGAAGAGGATGGGGCCCCTAGTGTTGTCATGTCTCTCCTTGGGTTTCTCCAGAAACTTCCCTTAGACCTGGCAGGAGAGGTCCCACCCAGGCCCTGTACTTTGGAGGGTTCTGTTCTGTTTCTCAGAGCCGGCTGCTGGCCTCGGCATGGCTAGGAGTCTGTAGGGCCAAGAGGATGGTCCAGGGGCCCAAGAGCCCTGGAATTCCCTGCCCAGATAACCTGGACTTGGATTCCAGGGCGTGTGCAACCCTCTTTCCTGGGTTGTCCACTGGGGACTCCACCGCCTGAGGGCCTCCCTGGTCTGCAGAGTGGCCAGGGCCAGCCGGGAGGATGTCTGCCTGTATGCACACTCAGGGCCCTCACAGTACGGGATGGAGCTGGGGGCAGGCCGGGGAGTCAGGCTTGGAGGTTACTGTAGATAGAACTGCTCAAGCCCCACTGGGCACTGCCCCCTGTAGACCCTGTGTGGGACGGTGCAGCCCGGACCCTGGGCCCACGCAGCAGTGTGTCTTCATGCATGTGGGGTGCATCTGCTGTGCGCCACCTCAGTCCTCTGCGTGGCTTCTGTCCTGGAAGGCAAGAGTCACAGAGGGGGAATTCCTCAGAAACACGAAGGAAATTCCTTAGAAACAAGAAGGAAATTCCTCAAGAATAGGAAGGCCTTACTAGATGCTCTGTGGCCACGAACTAGGAGCAAATGCCCTGCCCCGCCCTTCACGGGGGCTCTGGGACTTGTGGAAATCCCTCGGGTTCTTAGGACAGCACCGCACCCCCATGTCTCTTTTCCTTTGTCTGCACTGGGTGTGGAACTTCTTGCAGTGACAGGAAGGCGCTATGGATAAAGTCAGTCCTTCCCGGAAGGGGGGCTTTGGTTGGGGCCAATACACTCACTGTAAATTCTGATGCTTAATCTCTGTTCTTATAAATGAGCTCACGTTGAAGTTTCTCATTCTGGGTCTAGGAGGAAATGGCTCTGTGCCTCACATTTGTACTTTCGCTTTGTCTTTAATAAGCCACTAGCTTTCTATGTATGTTCCATGTACCACATAGGCATGCTGTGATGTACTAGTTTCCAAACGGTATCACCAAAAGGCAATGGGAGCTGGGCTTGGGGCGCTCACAAGGGCTCACTTTTGCAGCGAGCGTCGTAGAAAGTCGCGCCTCGTGTTTCCACTCCACGGTGCACTGTCGTGAGCGGGCCAGGCTGCTGGAGGTGGGGTGAGTAGCCGAGGCCTGTTGACCTAGGCCCCCCACGACGGCCCTGGGTCGGGCAGCGGGGTACCTCAGTGCACTGCTGCACCCCTGCGCATCAGCTGGAAGCTGCTGTGGAGAGGATGTTAGCAAGTCTGGGAAACTTCATACGTGGCATAGGCATCGCTGCATCGAGGCAGGAAAGTGGTTAGAGGGCTGTGGGGTGTCCTTCCCTGCAGAAGGTTTCCTGGACCTTCCAAACAAATCTGGTCCGCTTGCCCATCCACCCCTCCCCCAGTCTGTTAATTTCTCCCAGACGTCGTCCACGGGACTGCCATCAGCTGCGGTCATTCTGGGCCACACGGCTGGAGGTGGGGAGGGCCCTTTGCTGGGCCTGCAGACGGGAATATCTGGGAGGCTTGTCTTTGATCTTGTGTCCTGTTATGATTCATGATGGCGAGCTCTGACACCCTGATGGGACGCCCTGTACTTTCTCTTAAGTCCAAAGTGAATAACAAGGGTGGCAATTAGCACATTTAGTCTAAGAAGAATGTTTGGCGTTGAATTAGGCTGTTTTATCCACTGGGCATTAAAAGGCCTTATAAGCTTCTCAGAGGCCTAAGGAAATGATTCAGACCTGAGAAAAAAATATGACACTCCAAAACACTAAAAGGAAGCTGCAAAACCAGGGAATGAATGGTGAAACTTCTAGAGGATGTCACAGTAGGGCATTCCCAGCTCAGCTTTTTAGAAGTTATCTTAAGTTACGTAATTTGGAATGCCAGTGTGTTAATATGCTTGGTGCAAAGGAAGAGTGAAGATTCTGAGGGGATGACTGTTACTAAACAGGGCCTGGAAGGTTTTCCTGGCATCTGGTGTGTTTCCCTGAGCATTATTCTCCAGGTGCGTTAAGTGGCCAGGTGCGTTAAGAGGTGGTTTGACTCATCCCTGTGTGCAGCAAAGTGCCAGGTGTGTGCGTTTAATCAAAACGAACTAGAGGTTGTCATATAGATGCTATAGATACTACGTATAAAATAGATAACTAATGAGAGCCTACTGGATAGCACAGGGAGCTCTACTCAGTGCTCTATGCTGACCTACATGGAAAGGAAATGCAAAAGAGGCGATATATGTTTACGTAGAGCTGATGTACTTTGCTGTACAGCAGAAACTAACACAACATTGTAAAGCAACTTTACGCCAATAAAAATTTAAAACAAAACAAAACTAGGGGTTGTCAGCCTCCGTATTCTTCACCCCTGACTTGATTTTCTCAAAGGACTGTGGAACACGTGCTCTTTAAACAGGTGACTCACCTTTGTAAGCCTGTTTTGTTTCGTTGGACCCCGTGAGATCCGTGTGGTGGTCGGGGACTTGACGTTCCTTGTTCCAGCTCATGCCTGTGTGTGCATTTCCTTCCCCAGGTAGATGCGCCCCCTGAAGATGGTGACTCCTTCCTAGGGAGCAGGTCACTTCCTACGAGACAAGGCCTCCTCCACAGTTACTGGGCTGATTCACCCCAGGGGCCCGCCGGCCTTTTCTCGTCAACAGCTGAAGTCCTCCACTCTGTTTCAGGTAGTTCTGGACTATTTCCCATTGTATACAAAATATTTTGGTTTTGGCGGTACATTTTTCTTTGGGACATCTCTGACTTCTGAAGGGGTCTGTGAAGCCATTAAGAAGCACTGCTGGGCTTCTCTGGTGGCGCAGTGGTTGAGAGTCCGCCTGCCGATGCAGGGGACGCGGGTTCGTGCCCTAGTCTGGGAAGATCCCACATGCCGCGGAGCGGCTGGGCCCGTGAGCCAGGGCCGCTGCGCCTGCGCGTCCGGAGCCGGTGCTTCGCAATGGGAGAGGCCGTAACAGTGAGAGGCCCGCGTACCAAAAAAAAAAAAAAAAAAAAAGCACTGCTCACCCGGTTTCTCAGGGTTGCCTCCCCCTCAGCTTCAGCTGTGACCATGTGACGGTGGCTCCCAGTGCAGGTCTGAGCTGCCTCAATTCCAGATCGTCCCGGGTTCCATGCCCACGTCACTGAATTTCCACCTCACAATCGAATTCTTGATTTCTGTTACATGGTCTCAGGAGACCCAGGCCGGTGGTGCCGTAAGCGACACCCCCAGGCATCTCCTCGGCTGTGTGGGTGCCGGAACCTTCCCTCCTCACCTTCCCTGCCCTTGCTGGTCCCACCTGAGGGAATCAGGGCCGGTGGGTCCCAGACCCCTTCTCTGGCTTGCCTCTGAGTGGGACTCAGATATGCCCCCTTCCGTCTGTCTGTCACTGCTGGCCACTCATGCCTGCATCCCTGCTCGTCTACAGCCCTTCCCCAGACACCTCTCCCGTTTATATTCCACGAGTGCCAACATTTCCTTAAAAGATGAAAATCTGATCGCGTACCACTCTGTGGCTTAAAACCATTACGCGATTGTCTTGCCACCTACAAACGGCAGTCCCAGCTGCTCAGCAAGGCTCTTCGTGTCCTGGGCACTTTCCATCTCTCCAGCTTTGCCTCTTGGCACCTCACTTTTTTTTTTGGCCGCACCCAGCACGTGAGATCTTGGTTCCCCGACCAGGGATCGAACCTGCGCTCCCTGCAGTGGAAGCGCAGAGTCTCAACCACTGGACCGCCAGGGAATTCCCGGCGCCTCACCTTTGACTTATGCTTCGGAACATGATGAATCTCCCCCATGCTCTCCCCACCGTGAGGCTCACCCGGTCCAGAAGCCCTCCTGCAGGGCGCATTAGGCCCTGTCTTCCCTCCTACCCGGGGCGTCTCTCTCCCCATGGACAGTCAGTCCCGCATTGTGGTGTAACTCTGCAGACATGTCCACTCTCCCTGCTGGCTGGGGAGCTCCTCGAGCCCCTGGGTCATTATTCCTAGTTTTGTTCCCAGGACCGAGTGTACACACAGGCATGTAGTAGATCTTCAACATACAGTTGTGGTTTGGCAGCAAATGAATAAAGAAATGAATGGATACCTGAGAACATTTTACCAAAACTTACATCTCTCATCAGAGCACAGGGTGACTTAACGATAACTAATTCAGAGTGTGACCATTTGCCAATGTTCTAAACCCTTCACGTGTGACAACTCACTTAATCACAGCCTTCAAGGACAAATACTGTTATCATCATCCCCGTTTTGTCCAAAGGGGGAACTGCGACACAGAGGCTGAACTTTTATCCAGTGTGCCACTGATGGCTATGTGGGATGTATTGCGTGATCACATGTGGCTGACGGCTGAATTGTGACCATCTTGAAGAGCGGGCTCTTGTTTTATATTTCACTTTATTTATTTTGAATTTTAAAAATTATTTTTGTCCCTGGCACTAGCATATACAGCCTGGTATACAGCAGAACACAAATGTCGCTGAGGGATTTTCTGATTTGCCCAGCCTTTCAAGGACTAGCAGGGTGAAGGCTAGTCAGGTTTGGCTTCACCCTTGGAATTTTGTATCATTTTGGGACCTACAGGGGGTTTTGTTCATTTTTTTGTTTAGTTTGGCCTTGGATGGTACGTCTTTACCTGCTTCCTCTACACTGTCCGCACTCATGGGACTCTTAACCCCCATCCCATGGCCTGGAGCCAAACCCCTTGCCCTAGGATCCTGGAGACTGACAGGGATTCAGAAGGTCCCCTGCTGAGGGGAAGGGGCTTCTCTCACCCCCCTGCTTTTTTCCCAGAGCAGTTCCAGGGCAGGCGAAGTAAAACCTGGACCCCTGGGGCCGGGCTCCTGCATTCTATGGACTATTAGATAGGAAGGGGTCTATAGTCACCCAGCTCATTGCCAACTGTGCAGACGAGGAAACCGAAGCTCAGGAGGAATTGTGTCCAAGGTCGCACCGTCCTTGGACTTGCAATTCTTAAACGTTGTTTGCCCACAATTAATTTGGAATTACATCTCCAGACACACTCTGTATGAATTCAGCCTGGCACCTTCCTTGTCTTCTCCCCCGCCCACTCATCGAACAAGCCAGAGCTTGTGACTAAATGAACAAACACCTGGCAGAGTTCAGTTGATTTTGTGGTGTCTTTAATAAACTAATGTGAGTAATGGATTGGCCTGGAACAGGTAATTGGGAAATGTTTTAACCCTTTATTTACTTCCTTCTATCATAGAAATTTAAAATACACCTCCTCAGGGTTACAGAAATAGTTAATAAGCCAGACTGCAAGACGTCAAAGCCTCCCATCTTATTTAATAATCTGAATACAGGTTCAAGGTAAATATGATAATAATACTCTTAATCTAGACTAATTTGGGAGAAGGCTAATTTATGTGAGTAAAACGTCAGAATTACAGGATACTTAAGGAATGTGGTCTCATGGCTCTGAGGTAGGTTTCAAGGCTTGAATCAGGTATAGGGATCACTGCACTCATGCTGGGGGTAAACTGAGGAGAATGCGGATGGGGGTGTCTCTCACGCTTAGATTGTCTTCTTTTTCCCTGCATTTGCAGGCAGACCTCAGAGATACTGTGGGTTTGGTTCTAGACCACCACAGTAAAGCTTATATTGCAATAAAGTGAGTCACACGTAATTTTTGTTTCCCAGTGCATATAAAAGTTATGTTTACACTATACTGCGGTGTGTTAAATGAGCAATAACATTATGTCCAAGAAAGCAATGTACATACCTTCACTAAAAAATACTTCATTGCTAAAAAATGCTCACGGTCACCTGAGCCTTCAGCGGGTCATCATCTTTGTGCTGGTGGAGGGTCTGGCCTGGATGTCGGTGGCTGCTGACTGCTCAGGGTGGTGGTTGTTGAAGGTTGAGGTGGCCACGGCAATCTCAAAGTAAGACGACACTGAAATTTGCCACACTGATTGACTCTTCCTTTTGCCTGGACACTTAGAGACCATTGTAGGGTTGTTAGTTGGCCTGATTTCAATAGTGTTGTGTCTCAGGGACTAGGGAGGCCCAAGGAGAGAGCTGGGGGTACAGCCAGATGGTGGAGCAGTCAGAACACACACACTATTTATCAGTTAAGTTTGCTGTCTCATATGGATGTGGTTCGTGGTGCCCCCAAAACACATTACAGCCGTAACATCAAAGATCCCTCATCACAGAATAACGTAAACATGAGAGTAACGAAAAAGTTTGAAATATTTTGAGAATTACCAAAATGTGACACAGAGACATGAAGCGAGTGGGCGCTGTTGGAAAAATGGTGCTGATGGACCTGCTCAATGCAGGGGTGCCACAAGTCTTCCATTTGTTAAAAAACACAGTATTTGCAAAGTGCAGTGAAGCGAAGCGCAATAAAACGAGGTATGCCTGTATTTAAAAAACACACTGTCCCTTTTTTTTTATACCTTTTAATACCACTTCTTAAGTAGAACATTTTCCAGCTAATATTCAAATGATTGCATGTTACTAATATCTGGGTTTGTGATGTCTTAGTTAAAATATTTTGTTTGCAATTAACTTACGGCTACAGAAAAGAATATAGGCAAATTTCATCTTCTGTAAAATGAAAAGGACAGCGTTTTTTTGAAGCATGAAATTATGCGGTCTGCCCTGGACATTGCCCCTGAGGTCGGGTCGAGGGGATAGCTGTTTCTTTAGTTCATTTTTTCACTCATTCTGTGAGCACTTATCAAGGGCTTCTGAGTTCCCAGCACAGTTCTGGAAGCTGTGAGTGCAGTGATAGGCGGGTCATGGTTCCTGCCCACATGAGGCTCCCTGTCCTAGGGTAACTGCAGTGAAAAGTGCGAAGGCATTAACACAGGTTGCTGCAGGGGCCCAGAGAGAGACGGTCTGGCCAGGCAAGGGTTCTGGGGGCTCCCTGGAGCTGGTGGGAGGAGGGTGACCCTGGCTGAGACCTGCTGGGTGGGGAGGTACCTTCACCACCAGGTGAAGGGTGGAGGGAATAGCAAAGGCAAGGGCTCTGAGGTTGGAGAACTGGGCAAGGTGAAGGCTGACGTATGAACTGGGCATGGGGAGAGGAAGGTGGAGGGTTGAGCAGTCAGAGCCTCAGCACAGAGGACCCGTGTGCTTTGCTGAGGGGTGCGGACTGTTTGGGGTGCACTGGGGAGCCGGTGAAGGCGCTTTGAACCGATCACTTGGTAACTATGAGTTTGTAAGATCCCTGGATTGAATAGAAGCAGTAAGTCCATAGGCAGAGAGACTGATAAGGAGCTAGTTGGCATAATTAATCCAGGAAGGAGCCGGTGATTGTTGAGCTAAAGAGGCATCAGCAGTGGGTATGAGTGAACCGGGCTGGTCTGGTGATCTCCGGAGCCGGACTGTTCAGGGCTGGTGAGAACAGCTCTGGGGATGGCGGGTGTCAGGGTCACTGAGCCTGGGTCGCTCGTTGGGTGGGTGGGAGTGTGGCAGTGCTGTCCCCGTCACTAAGGTGGGGAGCATGGCTGGTGCAGAGAATGAGTTTGGTTTGAGGCCTGTGGAATACTAGGAATTCATAGGTTGTTGAATAGACTTGTGCATAAGTTCACTGGAAGCACGAGAGTGGAATTTATTGCACGTAGTTGTAAGGTCCCCCTTCAGGAGCACTGAACAGGAACGTTCAAAAAGGTAAAGGGGGCCTTACTGAACATTAACTTAATTTGGGCCTGAGAAGTTTAGAAAGGTAGGCAAAATGGAGTGCTTTTTTCCTTTTTCAATTGATATGATCTTAGGGATATTTTATGGATAAAGCCACAGGCGTGCTTTCCTTCCAGCACCAGCCAAATGCCTCATCTGATTACGCCCCCTGCCAAGTACATGGACAGAGTGTTAGGGAATTGAAATGCTAGGTTACCAGGACCTCAGTTTACTATGTAGCCCTATGGCTGATCAATACCTGTTGTAGCTGCTCCTATGTTAGTGTGGCTTCTAAACCACTCGGAGGAGCTGTGGAGGTTTTGTTTATATTTTTGGTTTTCTTTGTGATAAGATGAATACATGCTTATTATAGAAATTTTAGATAAAAAGCCCCAGAGAAGGGGCAAACCAACCAACCACGAGAAGCAACCCAATTTTGATATACTGTTATTATTTCTTTTAGTCTTTCTGGTGCATTTCCATGCAGCTCTACCATTTCGTACAAACGGTTTAGTGTCTTACCTTATAAAGCGAAGGTGTGAGCTTTCGCAGGATCTAGAAGTATGGGGAGACTTTGCAAGTGGGTCCTGGCAGTGGGTACATTCCAGGTGGGGAACACATCCATGTAAGTAGAGGCAAGATGGTTTAGGGTCTAGTGGGTAGTCTATTTTGGGTGTAGCATAGATTAGATTTGGGGGAAATTTAAATGGAAATGAACGTTGGGACAGTTGATGGAAGTTTTGTTAATCTTAAGTTGTGTGAGTTCGTCCCCAGTTCTGTTAAAAATCTTCATTCCCCTTTCCCCCAGTTTGCGTCCAGAAGCATGATCACATTAAGTGATGTAGGGAGACTAACCCATCAGTGTGACTTGCGGGTAAGGGTGGGACCAGGGGGGGAGTCCGTGTGTGTAGTTTTAGAGATGTTTGGGGGAATAGTAACATTTAAAATTTTTCTTTCATTCCTCTGTTTCTCCAGGAGAATATGAAAGTATTATTCAGGCTTGTTTGTTTCATAGCTCTACTGACTTCTTCTCTGGAGGCTGGTGAGTTAAGCATTTCCTTGTGTTCCTGTCTGCTAAGAAAATCTGTTATTTAGAATACATGAAGTACCTTGCTGAACAGAGTCATTTTTCTTACGTGTGTCTGTGGATGCCCAAGTCACAGAACTGTATTGCTGGATGTCCTTTCAAGATCTTTACTTTTCATTCTCTCATTTATACATCGGGAAACTGAAGCCCAGTGAGGTTAAGAGCCCAAGGTCATGCAGCTAGTTTCAGAGCAAAAGCTATAGTCCACGTCACCAGTGTCTAGTCCAGGCCTCTTCCCACTTGGTTGCTGCTTGAAGAGTGTAATATGGGAGATCCTGGCTTTCATTCAGAAGAGGTGTTAAAAGCAGTCTTTATGAACCACAGCTGGCAGTTCTGTGTTTTCTCCATTCATTCATTCTTTCTCTTCCCCTCTCCCTCTCCCGCTGCGAACGTATTTAGCTCCTGCCGTGCGCCAGGCACTAGCTGCTGGGGCTACAGTGGTGAATAATCCAGACAGAAATATCTGCCTGGGGTTTACATTCCAGTGGGGGAGAGAGACAGTACATTACATAAGTAAAGATATATTGTGTCATATGGCGATAAGTGTGGAGAGGAAAAGAAGCAGAAAAGTAAAGTATTCACTTTGGGGATTTTTTGATAGTGTGGCCAGAAAAGGCCTCACTGAGAAGTTGACTTTTGAGTTGAACCTGATGGAGCGGGAGGAGGGAGCTATATAGAGATCAGGTTGGGGGTGGGGAAACATTCTAGGCAGCACGTGCCAAGGCCCTGAGGCCGGGAGTACTGGCATGTTCCAGGGGCTGAAATCTGCTGTGGCTGGAGCAGAGGGAGTGGTGAGGGATGTGATACAGGGTGAGGTCATTCAGGTAATGGGGGGCGGTGGAGGTTTGACTGTGTAGAGAGAACCTTGTAGACCTCTCTAAGGATCTTGGCTTGTACTCTGAGGTGGGAAGACTGTGTAGGTTCCCTGTTTAAAACCAGAGAGGTGATCTAACTTTCCTTTCTGTTTTTTTTGGCCATGCCGTGCGGCTTGTGGGATCTTAGTTCCCCGACCAAGGATCGAACCCGGGCCCTCGGCAGTGAAAGTGTGCAGTCCTAACCACTGGACCGCCAGGGAGTTTCCATATTTTAAAGGCTCATTCTGGTTCTTATTACTGTGAACAGATCCTAGGGAGGCAAAGGGAGAAACAGAGAGGCCAGTTAGGAGGCCATTACGGTGATCCAGGCAAGCTATGATGGTAACTTATTCAAGGGTGACAAGGAGAAGTGAGTCGTCAGAGTCTGGATATACTTTGAGGACAGAGCCAGCAGGATTTGCAGAGATTGGATGTGGGTGTGAGAAACAGAGAAGAATCAAGGATGACTAAGGGTTTCAGCCCAAGCGCATGTAAAGTGGAGTTGCCGTTGATGGGAGGGGGGAAGGTCACGTGTTCAGACTGAACATGTTAAAGTTAGCTGTCCATTAGATGTCTAAGTAGAGATGTTGACTAAGCAGTCTGGAGCCAGGGGTTGGAAGTATAAAATTGGAGACCTTGGCAAGCAGCTGCTATTAGAACCCTGAGACTAGATGGGTCTACCTGGGGAGTGAGTGTGGTTAGAAAAGAACTTCAAGGAGTGAACCCTGCAGCCCTCCAGGGATGGGCGGTCAGGCTTCCATTCATCCAAGAACCAGTGAAAGACTGGCCTGAAAGGTAGGAGGAGAACCAGACAAATGTCCTGAAAGCCAAGTGAAGAACGTGTTTCAGGGATGAGAATAACACGTGTCCAGTGCAGATGTGCTAAGTAAGCTGACGCCCGAGAGTTGTCGATTTGATTTAGCAACTTAAAAGTCATAGGTGACTTTGATCAGAGCAGTTTTGATGGAGTGGTGGAGCAAACCCCAGATAAATAGGAGAGTGTGTTGAGCTGAGACCTTAAGGTTTACTCTTTTATCACTGTTATTATTGCTACTGTTACTCCTCGGAGCTAAATACTTACCAGTCCTCCATCAGTGCAGGTACCTTGCTGAGTGCCTAGCCACTTTTATTTCCATTTCTGTTTTTAAATAGCTTTATTGAGGTTATAATAGACATACAATAAACCACACGTTTAAGGTATACAATTTGATGTGTTGACATACATATCCACCCCTGAAACCATCATCACAAGATAATATTGAATTGAGTATTAATTGGTTTGGAGAGAACGGGGCAGCTCAACAATATCAAGTCTTCTGATCCATGAACAAAGTATAGACGTCTTCATTTTTTTAGATCTCTTAAAATTTATTTAAATAAACTTATTTTGTAATTTTCATTGGATCAGTCTGATGCATCCTTTGTCACATTTATCCTAATTTATTCATATCTTGATGCTATTGTAAAAGGCATTTAAAAAAATCCAGTTTCTAATTGTTCTTAGGTAATATAGACACACACATTCAAATTTGCATATTCATATTGTATCCTACAACTTACAAACCCTGTAGGTCTTCGGTAGATTTCCTAGCATATTCTGTATAGAGAATCATGTTGTCTGCAAATAGAGACATTTTACTTTTCTCTTCAATCCGTATGCCATTTCTTTTTCTTGCCTAATGCACTAATTAGATCTGCCAATACAATGTTGAATAGAAGTGGTTAGAGTGGACATTCTTACCTTGTTTCTAATCTTGTATATGATAGCTGTAAGGTTTTTATAGCTGTCCTTTATTAGTTTTAGGAAGTTCCCTTCTATTCCTAGTTTTGTTTTATTGTGGTTTTTTGGGGGGGGGATGTTGTGTACATCAATGCACTGTCCTTTTTTGATATATTGTAGCATTCAATTTGCTAAGATATTTTAAAGAAATTTTGCATCTATGTTCACGATGAAGACTGTTTTGTGGTTTTCTTTTCTTGGAATGTCTTTGTTTGGTTTTGGAATTAGAATAATACTGACCTCTAGAGTGAACTGGGAAGTGTTACTGACTCTTCAGTTTTCTAGAAGAGTGTGTGTAAAACTGGTGTTGGTCCTTCTATGAATATGCCAGTGAAGCCATCTAGGCCTGAAATTTTTTTTGTTGTTGGGAGGTTTTTAACTACACTTTCCGTTTCTTTAATACCTGTAGGGCTATTCAGGTTATCTGTTTCTTCTTCAGGCAGATTTTATAGTCTGTACTTTAAAGGAATTTGCCCCTTTCATTTAAGTTGTTGAATTTATTGGCATTAGGCTGTTCATAATATTTCCTCATTACTCTTTTAAAATCATTTGAATGAGAGATGTCACCTCTTTTTTTTTCCTGATCAGTATGGCAGGAGATTTATCCATTTTATTGATTTTTCTGAAAGAACTAGCTTTTGGTATCTTTGATTTTTTTCTCTATTGTTTTTGTTCTCCATTTCATTGGTTTTTCTCCTGGATCTATTACTATCCTCTGCTTACTTAGGGTGTAATTTTTTTAAAAATTTCTTAAATGGAATCCGAAGTCATAATTTGAGATCTTTTTTTTTCTTATACAGACATTTAGTGCTATCAATTTTCCTCTAAGTATTGTTTCCTTTTCATGCCGTATGTTTTGATATGTTGTGTTTTCTTTATCATTCAGGTCAAAAGACTCATCTCCTAATCTCCTCCTTTATTTCTTCTTTTTTTTAAAGTTGATTTATTTATTTTTGGCTGCGTTGGGTCTTTGTTGCTGTGCTTGGGCTTTCTCTAGTTGTGGCGAGCAGGGACTACTCGTCACTGTGGTGCACGGGCTTCTCATTGCGGCGGCTTCTCTTGGTGCGGAGCACAGGATTTAGGCATGCGGGCTTCAGTAGTTGTGGCACGTGGGCTCCATAGTTGTGGCTCACAGGCTCTAGAGCACAGGTTCAGTAGTTGTGGTGCATGGGCTTAGCTGTCTCGAGGCATGTGGTATCTTCCCGGACCAGGGCTCGAACCCGTGTCCCCTGCATTGGCAGGTGGATTCTTAACCACTGTGCCACCAGGGAAGTCCCCTTTATTTCTTCTTTGATGCATGGGTGATTTTTTTGTTTGTTGGTTGGGTTTTTTTCAGCTTTTAAATACATGGGTGAATTACTAGATATTTTTCTGTTACTGATTTCTAATTTAATTTCATTGTCAAGAGAGAACATACTTTGAATTCTTTTAAATTTGTTGACTGTTGGGTTATAAGCAGGAATATAGTACATCTTGGTAAGTTCTTTTGTGTGCAGTTAAAAAGAATGTGTATTCTGCTGTTGTTGGGTAGGAGTTTTTGTAAATATTGATTATGCCAAATTGGTTGATAGTGTTGTTCAAATCTTCTATATCATTACTGATTTTCTGTCTAATTGTTGTACTTGTTCTACCAATTATTACGAGGAGACTGTTGAAATCTCAGACTATAATTGTGGGTTTCTCTATTTCTTTTTGCAATTCTATCAGTTTTTGCTTCATGTATTTTGAAGCACTGTCAGTAGGTGAGTAAATGTCTAGGATTACTGTGTACCTCCTGACAAATTACTCCTTTATCATAATTTCATGACTCTTTTTAATCCCTGTTAATATTTTTCACTGTAAAATCTACTTTGACTGATAATAATAAACATTCAAACTTTCTTTTGATTAGTGTTAACATGATATTTCTCTCCCCTCCCCGTTTTTACTTTTAACATATTTGTGTCTTTACACTTAAAGTGTGTTTATGAGTGAGTTCGTGTGTATGTTAGCATATAGTTGGATCCTTCTTTCTTTATCCAGTCTGACTATCTCTGCCTTTCAACTGGGTTGTTTAGACCATGAAAAAAATATGATAATATGTTCGGGTTTTATTTTAGGATCTTGTTTTATTTTCACCTTGTACCATTAATTCTTTGTTATGTGTTTTCTCTTTTTTGCTGCCTTTTGGATTGAGAATTTTCATGATTTATTTTGTCTTCTGGGTTGGCTTATATTAACTTAAAAAATAACTACTCTAGTGCCTATGGTATCCATCTATGACTTATCACTGTTTACCTTCAGGTGATACTATACCAATTCACAAATAGTATAAAAAACTTAAAACAGTATATATCTGCTTCTCCCTTCCTGAACTTTGCCTTATTGTTTCCATACATTTTACTTCTTTATATGTTATAAATCTCAAAAGACATTATGTTTGCTTTAAATATTCCGTTGTTTTTAAAGAGATTTAAATAATAAGAAAAATTATTTTATGATCACCCAGGTAGTAAACATTTCTGGTGCTATTTATTCGTTTATGTAGATTCATTTTTCATCCGATGCTATTTTCTTTCTTTCTATAGGAGTTCCTTACATGTTTTGGCAGTACAGGTGTATGGGTGATAATTTTTGTAGCTTTTATAAATATGAAAAAGTCTTTATTTTGCCTCTATTTCTGAAAGGTACTTTCTCTGGATATAGAATTCTAGGTAGATGATGTTTTTCCTTTTAGTACTTATCTTTATTCTGCCCTCTTCTGGCTTGTATTGTTTCTGGTGAGAAGACTGCATCATTTTTGTCTTTGTTTGGTGTGCTTTTCTTCATGCTTCTTATGCTTGGGTTTTATTGTGATTTGGGGGTCTGTGGCTACATCATTTTCATAAAATCGTGAAAAATTTCAACTTGTATTTCTTCAACTATTTTTCCTGTTCAACCCACCTCTCCTGTTCTTCAGGGATTCTTACTACATGTATTGAAGTTGTCCTGCAGCTAACTAGAATCCTGTTTATTTCATTCTGTTATTTTTCTCTCTCTGTTTAGTTTTGAAGAGTTTCTAATGCTATATCTTGTAATTCACTAAGCTTTTCTTCCTGCAGTGTCAAACCTGCCATTAATCACATCCTTTTTTTTTTTAAAGCCAGCATTGTAGTTTTCATCTCTAGGGGTTTGATTTAGGATTTTTAAAATAATCTCTTTCATTTCTCTACTCAACATGCTTGATCTGGCCCCTTGAACAAGGGGAAAACAGTGATAATAACTATTTTAATTTTTTCCATCTATTCTCTGTGTCATTTATGGGTCAGTTTTGATATGACTGATTTTTTTTCTCTTTATTATGCTGCCTCTTTGCATGCCTAGTAATCTTTGATTGGATGCTAGATATTGTAGATTTTACCATGCTGGGCATTGGATATTTTTTTTATTACTAAAAACGTTCTTGAGCTATGTTCTTTTACAGGGTTGTTACTTGGAAATAGTTGATCCTTTTAGGTCTTGCTTTTAAGCTTTGTAAGTCAGGAGCAGAACAAGGTTTATTCTAGGCCTAACTTGCTCCATCTACTGAGACAAAACCCTTCTGGGTTCTCTACCTGGTGCCCCATGACTGATAAGATTGTCCATTCTGGCTGTTGAGAACAGCCACCATTCCCGGCACGTGTGCGCTCCGGGCATCATCCACTCTAATTCTTGTGGCAATTTTCACTCTGGCCTTGGGGAGCTTTCTTTCATGCTTCTGCTAATTGATACTCAGCTGAAAACTTGAGGGAGATCCTGTAGACCTCCAAAGCTTGCTTACTCTCTGTGTGCAGCTGTAATCTCGCTGGTACTCTGCCCTCCACTCTCTTGGTTGACCTGGATTCCCTGCTCCATCTCCTCAACTCAAGAGAGAACACTGGGTTTTGCCTGCATTTCCTCCCAGCAATGTCAGGGCCTAGAATTGCTCTCTACACAGTAATTTGGGAAAACCCTAGGGCTCGCCTCCTTTGTGTCCTTCATTCCCTGACGTTCGATGTCTTGAACATTGTTATTTCATACACTTTGTGCATTTTTTAGTTGTTCAGGTGGGAGGGTAAATAACGGTTATTCCATCTTTTTACTGAAGCAGCCAGCAGCCAGTGTCCTGCTACCTTATCCCCAAGTTTTAGCTGAGTAAAGAGGGGAGGAGAGAGGTTAAATAACTTGCTCAAGGACACAAGTAGTAAGTGACATCCTGGATTTGACTAGAAATCTTTTAGACTTCCAAGATGATTCTCTCAATCATAAGGCTACTGACACTCTCACGTATAACACAAATTAATGTATTTAATAGTTGGTGTGTTTATATTTAGATATTACATTAAGAAACTGACTAATTTCTTACAGAAATGACTTTCCCTTTCTCCCTTTTAAAGATAAATGTGTGGAACGTGAAGAGGAAGTTATTTTAGTTTCGTCTGCACATGAAATTGATGCTCGTTCATGTCCTCTTATCCTAAGTGAACACAAAGGCCCTATAATTTGGTATAAAAATGACAGCAAGACACCTGTATCTACCGAAAGAGACTCCAGGATTCATCAGCACAAAGATAAACTTTGGTTTGTTCCTGCGGAAGTAGAGGATTCAGGATATTACTACTGTGCAGTGAGGTAAGAAAGGAATTAATATGTTACAAACGTGCGTTGTATGTACCTGCAATAGTTAAGGACAAAAATCTTCTAATAAACCTATTTTGATTTATTTTAGCAATTCAACTTACTGCCTCAAAACTAAAATAGCTGCAGAGTTTGTACAGCATGAGCCTAACTTGTGTTACAATTCACAAGCCGTCTTTACACAGAGACTACTGATTCCAGGAGATGGACAACTTGTATGTCCTTATTTGGATTTTTTCAGAGATGAAAACAATGAGTTACCCCAAATACAGTGGTATAAGGTAATTTTATATTACATATGGCATTCTACTCATCTAGCAAATAAAATAGTTTTCTATCACAGACAATAGGATGAATCTGCAAAGCGCTTTTTCCTTTGGCATGTTATTTTGCCTGAGTGGTGAAATTTAATAGGATGTTTTTAAAAGGTTTCACATTTAATTTGCAGCTTAACTAAAAAGACGTCATTTTTGTTTAATAAGGTAGAGCTGAGAAAAGTATAGTAAAAGATGTTTAAAGATAAGGATGATTATAAATTTAGGGTTTTTAAGAAATAACTATTTGTTACAAAGATACTATTTTGTGTTTTATTACAAACATTAAGTGGTCCTTGGATAACCTAGTGGTTCCTCTAACTGTCTGAAAGGCAACTGGCCAGCACTCCATGGAATACATCATATTCTGGTATCTTTGATCTACCTGGCTTGTTGGAGCTTACATGGAGAGTCATCTTGTAGAGGTTAAAAAATACAAAATAATATCAGTGAAGAATGGAAGTATAGCATTACTAAGCAGCTATGGTGTTAGCATTCTTTCCTCAAGTTTGTCTTCACTTGTCTTCAAAGTGCAAGCCTCATAGGCATAAAAATGTAAATCCTGGGAATGTAATTATGACTTTGCAAAAAAATGCAGTATTAAAACTTGTATGCAAGGAACCTTTCTATTCGTATACGTACGAATATAAATATGAATTAGTGGTTTTCAATACTTCCTTCCTCTCCCTCTGTTTAGGACTGCAAACCTCTACTTCTTGACAACATAAACTTTGTTGGAATAACAAATAAACTCATCATCACGAACGTGACTACGGCGCATAATGGGCACTATACGTGTCATGCATCCTACGCACACTTGGGAAAGCAGTATCATGTCACCCGGGCGATAAAACTCATTACTCTAGGTGGGTCAGAGCTCCAATCCTAGGATTTTAAATCCAGGAAGGCCCAGAGACCATAACTCTAATATCACCTTCACTGTCTATGGAGGGACTAAATCCAAGAGAAGCTTGATGACTTGCCAGAGGTCACCTGGCTTTAGTTTAGTTTTTGTTGTTACGTGCTATGTATGTGTTTCTCATTTCTACTTCAGAGGCAGTGCTGATCAAACAGACAAGGATGAGCTATGTGTTCCAGCTGAACTCGGAGCACGTTCTTTGGCCTGGCTAGAGCTGCTTCTCCAGAGGGTTCTCTGGAGAGGCACTGGAGGAACGACAGTTCTGAGATCCCTCACTTGGGCAGTCTGAGTGTCTAGCCATCACTGGCGTGATGGATGGATGCTAATGAACTTTGGCACAAGTTACACTCTTGTTAGATCTCTGTTAGTCCAGTCGCTTAACTTCTCTGAGGCTGTTTGCTCCTCTGTAAGAAAATTCAAGCTTCCAAGCTTGCTGCAAAAGCGAGAGATCAAGTGTGCTCAGCTTGCGGTCCTGTGCCTGGGGCCAAACAGATGAGAAATGAGTAGGTGCATGACGATTATTCTTGTTAGTTTTCCTGAGGCTTCTATTAACCATATTTCATATTAAAAACTACAACAAAATAAAACCAAGGCACTCCTACAAGTTACCCAGGGATGGGCAGAATGCTCAACCTTTCTGTAAATACCAGGGTTTTCTAAGCTTTCAGTAAGATAAGAACAGAGTTCGTTTAACCAGGACTTTGAAAGTCAAAGCAGTCTCTATCAGTAATTACTCTGGGGCAACAGGGATAAACAGGGCCTATCCCAGGTAAACCCAGATTATGATCACTTTTCAGAGAGCTATGTTTTCTCAATTCTACAATAATTCATTTTTTCTTCAAAGGTTAACTTTATTGTCTCAGAATCAATTCCTTCCCTACATCCTACAAGCATCAATGACTCGTAAATTTCAGGAGTCCTTGAATCACAACCATCCTGAGTTCCTGAGCAGCCCCTCTCTGGTCATTGTGGAGCTCTGATTTGTTTTCCTTGGGGTACTGCAACCAGACCAGCAGACCAAATTTTAGGGAAAACAGGCACTACAGAGTTTTAAAAATAGGCCAAATGGGTTTTAAATACTTTCTGCCATCCTTTCTGATCCCTTAGAATCCCATAGAAATAATATACTTAATCAGATGTGAGGTTGTATTTTGTTTTCTTCTAAAGGTGGATTTAGAAATATTTATTGGGCATCTACTATGTTTCAGGCACTGTTCTAGGTATACATTAGGGAACAAAGGAGACAGTATCCTGCCCTGATGGAGCTAACATTTTTTTTTCTTTTGACTGTGGCAGAATAAATACTGGGCATTCAAATTCATAGTTTCTCAGGCTTGGCCCCAGATAGGTCAGATTAATTTCTGGAGCTCCTTAGTATTTTTATGCTTATTTTAATAAATTATGCCAAAATGTTTGGCATTCTTCAATAATGGTGGCTTTCACTCTTGGGTCATTGTGAAAATTACTAAGTACAAGCACGTCTACCAATAGATGGCCTTCTGGTTAATAAGTCCCTTTCCACAACGACTCGTTTTTCCTGATTTGCATGAAGAGGGGCACTTGTCTGGAGCCCCAGGGCCTGGTGACGTGCGGGGTGTTTTTTGCAGCACCAAACTCTGGGTTCAGAAGGGCCAACTCTGTGGGTTCTGCTGTGGTCTCTGTGTCAGCCTCCTACCTTCACCTCTGGCCTTCTGTTTCCTGCTATATATGCTTTGGCCAGTAGAGGGAATATCGGGCAGATGCCTTGTAGTATATTTTTGGTAGATTTTGCCAAGTGTGGTCATCACTTGAGATTCTGGTCTATGAGAGACCTTATGGATGTTTTTCTTTCAGTGAAATCCAGGAACAAGAGACCTGAGATTGTGAGTCCAGCTAATGAGACGATAGAAGTGGTCTTGGGTAAGTGGGCTACAATCAGGATATGCTGAAATCAGTAGTTGTTGCACTCGAGATTAAGATAAACTACCTTTACTGCACACAACCTAAGCACACAACCTAAGCTGTTTAGTGGATATATATCTAAAGTTAGAGGGAAAGTGGCACAGATTATGTCTTAAATGTTTCTTTGGATTTCTTGCCTCTTACGGCAAACATCTAGCCATGTCTGATTGGCCCACCCTTACTTTCCTATGGACGCTTATTACTGGTGAAGCCATCAGCCAAAGACCAAGTTCAGGGACTTCCCTGGCCGTCCAGTGGTTAAGACTTCGCCTTCTAATGTAGGGGGTGCGGGTTCGATCCCGGGTTGGGGAACTAAGATCCTACATGCCTCGCGGCCAGGAGACCAAAACATAAAACAGAAGCAACTTCAATAAAGACTTTAAAAGCAGTCCACATCAAAAAAATCTTAAAAAAAAAAAAAAAGACCAAGTTCAGTACGCCTAGGAATAGGAAATGTAACTTACTTGGCGCAGGATGGAGTTCTTATGATCAGAGTTAAGCTTTTAGGTAGAAGAAGAGGACTACAGGCCAAAAAGACAGTTATTCTAGAAAATTATTTTTCCAAGTTAGTGATAATGTTCATTTTAAGAATGAAGATGTAACACGATAAGCATTCAGATCTAAGCTATGCAATATGATAGCCACTAGGCATGTGTGGCTACATACGTGTAAATTTAAGGAAATTTATTTAGTTTAATTAAAAATTAGTCCCTCAGTCAAGGGCTGAAGAGTGACATGTGATTAGTGACTACGTATGGGACAGCACAACTACAGAACATTTTTGCCAACGCTGAAAGTTCTGTTGGAAACCACCGGTCCAAACATAAAAACAGATTTTTGTATCAGAGGATCAAAAATGAGGCTGGCATATAGAAGTCTGTAATAGTAACTGCATGAAGACAAAGAGCAATTGTACAGAGATTAGAAGGTAAAATGTGTGACCTCTGAATTCTGTACTTGGCCAAGTTGTTCTTCGTGGTGGAAAGTAATATAAAGACATTCGTAGATGTAAACAAAGATGTGAAAATTTTAAATATTGTCCCGTAGAATCCAGAGCAGTGTTTCAACCCTTTTTTCCCCATCATTGCTCCCCTGTAGCGCCTAACAAGCCATTTTTTCCCTCATACTCGTTAGTTGCTCAGGTATTTAATACCCAGATGTGCACTGTGGCACTTTGAAAGGCCACACACCACTGCAATAGCTAAGCTTCTCTTGCTCTCCTCGCCAAGACACACATTTCGCCCTGTTGAGAAAGCATGCTCGAGGAATGTACACGTAGAGCTCTAAAGCCTAGATTGGATCTACAAGTCTAAGAAGTTCACATTAGGAAATAATAATTTTCATATATCACATTGATCAGAGGCCTGATCACCGTGGCATATGAGTATCCTATAATCAGACATTTATTTGATAAGATTTCATATTAATTACCAATAAAATGACTTAGAAAAATAGGAATTGAGGGATACTTTCTGCACTTAATAACATCAATTCAAACCAATCGTCACCAACATTTTTAATGGTGAAACACTATATAGTGTTAAACCTTCTACAGGTCTAGGCCTTGACGTGTTCCAGAAGTGCCCACTAATGCAAAGATAAAAGAACCAAGGCATGCTGACTGTAGGGGAGAAAAGAACTGTATTATTTTCAGATCATATAATGATGTATCTACAAATATTATTGTATTGACCAGATATAAAATTAATATTCTAAAATATTAGACTTATTTAGCAAAAACCAAGAAAATGGGAAAAGAGATCCTATTTGCAACAGTAAATGCCATAGACATGTCTATAAGATAGCTTAGCAAAACCTTTAAAAATTATATTGGATTTATAAGGAAGAAAAAACCAACCAAACAAAACCCCCACAAATTCTGACCTATAAATCTCAAAAAACTGGGAGATTTAAAGCATACATTCTTAAAGGGATGGGGAGATGTTGTCGGCAATGGGGAGAAAATTGGTTCTTAGGAGGTGAAAAAAATCTAAATCAATAGATATAGTGTATATCTGTGGTATTAAAAATTCACGGAGAGTTAGGCAACTGGGATAAAAAAAATCCAAAAAAGCTCCAAAGGGAGCAATAAAAACAATCTCTCAAGAAACACAAATTTAAGAAAAACTGTAGTAAGGATGTGTGTTTTTCCTATATGAAAAACTGGAAATTGTAAAGATATGGACTCTCAACAGTAAGTTACAGTTTTAATGGAATTCCAATAAAAATATGAATGGGCTTAAAAATTGTCAAGTGATATTGAAATTCACCTGGGAGAATAAAATGCTGAGATTACTAAGATAATACTGGGAAGAAAAGCTAAATGATATGAATATTTACCCTAAAACTGCAATAATTAAGAGTGTGGTACCCCTGGCGCCAGTATACACATTCAGATCAACCTAGAAAGTCCCAAATAATTATTTTATAATTCTTACGTAACTGAGGAAGAGATTTATTATTCAGTAAGAGATTCTGGAATTATCAGTCAACTATTTGGATAAAAACATTAAGTTAAAGCTTTCTCTCATACCATACCCAAGTTATATTCTAGACAGATTAAAGAACTAAAACACTCAAACTACAGCAATGCAAACATCATATATACCTGAAAGAAAAAAGTACATGGAATATTTTCCTGATTTGATGGTAGAGAGCTTTTCAACAACAAAAAAAAATACTGAGGACGTAGTATAAAACAATTGTAAATTTGGCCAAATAATAAAAATATATACACTAAAGAATTTCCATAAACAGCAACAAAATGAAAACAAGCTCTGAAAGATATTTGCGGTAGTTTTCATGTATGATAAAGAGTTACTATCCTTGATAATTAAAGAGCTTCCATGCATCATAAGGTTAATAATATGAGAATGCAGCTTAGTAATGGCCATTAGGAATAATAAGCAATTCTTCTCTTAAAAATTTATTTGTTCTATTTATTTTTGGCTGCGTTGGGTCTTCGTTGCTTTGCGTGGGCTTTTCTCTAGTTGCAGAGAGCAGGGGCTACTCTTCCTTGCGGTGCACAGGCCTCTCACTGCGGTGGCTTCTCTTGTTGTGCAGCACCAGCTCTAGGCACACGGGCTTCAGTAGTTGTGGCACATGGGCTCTAGAGCACAGGCTCAGTAGTTGTGGCGCACAGGCTTAGTTACTCCGCGGCATGTGGGATCTTCCCGGATCCTGCATTGGCAGGTGGATTCTTAACTACTGTGCCACCAGGGAAGCCCATAACAAGCAATTCTTAAAAGAAGGGCAAATGAACACTAATTCACCATGAGCTCAAGAAATGCAGATGAAAATTTAAATGGAATTTTTTTCTTCTCTCAATTGGCAATGACTAACCAAAAACACTTGGTATCTGGGGCTTTCGGGGATAAATGACTCTTGCATACACTGCTGGACAGAGTGCAGACTGGTGTAGTCTCCCTTGGGACAGGGCGTTTGGCTTTTAAAAGTGTGTCTCTCTTTTAACTCAATTCTTCCAGATTTTTATTCAGAGTAATACTTCAGGATATGTACAATGTTGACGCACAGGAACATTCATTGGAATGTTAATCATAATAATGGAAAATAAGAAACATTATGTTTAGCAATAGGAAAGGAATTCATCGTAGTATGTCTGTATGATGGAATAGTAAACTGTCATGAAATAGCCTATTTTGGAAGGCTAATCACGTGAGCCGAAATTCTCAATGTACAATAATTACAAATAGTAGACAACGACACCCCATTTTAAAAACTGCATACGTACACAGAAAGGTAAGGAATGAGCTACGTAAAGTTACTAATAGTGCTTATCTCTCGGTGGTGGATATAAGGGCAATTTCTTCTTTTTGCTTTCCTGTAATTTAAAATTTTTGTTCAACAGTCATTTATTAATCTAGATAGATCAGGTGAAAGTCCATTAATGTTATGATTCAAAATCCATTCCTTTGCAGGATCCTGGCTCCAACTCATCTGCAATGTTACCGGCCAGTTAAGTAACTTTGTCTACTGGAGGTGGAATGGGTCAGGAATTAAGGAATATGAGCCTATGATGATGGAAGAGTTTACATAGTAAGTATGCCAAGAGCCAGACATTTTGGTATTAAATTCCATGTCATACGTTATATAACCGTTATGATTGAATCTAGTGGCCGTGATCGAGTTGGTCATTGATTGGTCCTTAACCCTTTGCTGCCCATATTGAGTTTTGCTAAGCTCAGCAGGATTCATAAGATCTTGTCCAATGAAGGTGACGATACATGTCATTACGGTACAAATTCCAGACCCCTTGGAAGGCTTTCTCTTAAATTCAGTTAAAAATGTTGCAGCATTCCCATGAAGCAATTGTCCTGAATTATCCTTCATGTCATTCCATTTTTAAAGTAGTTTAGAAAAGACCCATTAATTGTGGCCAAGAATCAGGCACTCCCCTGCTCAGGTCTCTGATGGCGTCCTATTACTTCTTAGCATCACCTGCAAACCCTTTCCCATCTGTCCCAATCTACCCTTGTTTCATATATTCTTCGTGCCCCATGGAGACCAGAATGCCTAGGTCCCCATTTTCCTTCTTGGAAGCTGGTAATTTTAATTTTATTTCTCTGTGCTACTGAGTCTTTTACTAACAGTGGTCTTAGGGCTATGAAACATCAGATCAGTCTTGCTAAAAGCCTGATTCTTATACCTGTGCTTAGGGCTGGTGATTATTTCTGCTGTAATGATAAACCAGGGATGCTTATCGTATCTATAATTGATGCCATTTATACAATTTTGTTACTCTTTTGAACAGCGTGCAGAATCCTTTAAACAAAAGAAAGAGTGCGGTCATCGCACGGCTTAATATTACAGCAGTGGAAAGTAAATTTTTTCTACATCCATTTATCTGTTTAGCCAAGAATACAGAAGGAAGGAGTACAGCATATATCCAATTAGTACATCCAGGTAAACAACACAGCTGTTTATTTGAAATGCAATTTTGTTTTCCTGCAGTAAGATTTCATGACCTTGAGGTTTACAATGCTATTTCCTCTGCCCAGAATGCTCTTAGATTCCTCTTAACCTGGGGACTGCCGTTCCTTTTTCACTTCCCAGCTGAACTATATCTTCTTCTAGGAGGTTGTGCTGTCCTGCTGCCTACTCTTAACCCCTCTCTCTGCCCCGTAGAGCCTCTGCTATGCATGTCCATATCTATCTTCGTTTTCTTTACTTGAATATAAATTCTGTGATGTTGCAGATAATTACTAATCGTTCTATTTCCAGAGCTAATAGAGCTAATAGCAACTTAAGTCTGGTCATCCTCGGTACCTAATCAATAGTTTTAGGTAAAGCACTACATGATGAATGCACAGGGGAAGCCTAAATATCCACTTTCCAGACAGGATGTCAGAAGTTACTGGTTTTCATGAATTCTGTAATCAAACACAATATTGGCAGTATTTGTGTTTCTGCTCACTGATTCATTTTTCTGCCTCACTTATTCTGCCATTGATCCCTTCTACTGTATTTTTCATTTAAAGTTATGGTATTCAACTCTGGTTGCCTCTATATTTTCTAACTTTGTGTTCAGAACGTCTTATAGCTTTTTGCTCTGTGCATCCATTCTTTCCCCAAGTTCTTGGATCATCTTTACGATCATTATATTGAACTCTTTCTTGGGTAGATTGCCTGTCTCCACTTCATTTAGTTGTTTTGCTGGGGTTTTATCTTGTTCCTTCGTCTGGAATGTATTCCTTTGCTGTCTCATTTTGTTAACTTTCTATTTGTATTTTTATGTATATGGAAGATTAGTTATGTTTCTTGGTCTTGGAGAAGTGGCCCTCTGTAGGGGATGTCCTGTGTGTCAGTACACTCCCCTCTTGCTACCCAGTGGCCTGGGACCAGCTGGTCCCAGGGTAGCTTCTGACCTGTTTGTGTACTCAGTTCCACAGGCTGTGGGATGATAGTTTTCTTGCTTCTGGGGGGTGAGGCTGGTTTAGGGGCTTATGCAGGCTTCCTGGTAGGAGGGGCCAGTGCCTGACCACTGGTGGGTGCCGCTGGGGCTTGGCCCTCTGGGGGGCAGGGCCGTGTCAAGGGGAACATCTAGAGCTGGCTGTGGGCTCAGGAAGTCTTTAGGCAGCCTGTCTGCTGATGGGTGGGGCTGTGCTCCTGCCCTGGGTGGTCGTTTGGCCTGATGCAGCCCAGCACTGGAGCCTACAGGCTGTTGCAGGAGGCCAGGTCTCGGTGCCAAAGACCCAAGCAAGATATCTGCCTCTATCAAGAGTTCACGCAGATGAACACTCCCAGATATGTCTGCCACCAGCTTTTATGATCCCAGAGAGAGCCACAGCTGCCGCCTGCCCAGCAGACCCTCCAAACCAGCAGGTAATGACTCCTATGGAGTCACTGCTTTTGCCCTGGGTTTTGGTGTGCACAAGACCTTGTGTGCCCTCCAAGAGTGGAATCTCTTTCCCCCAGTCCTGCGGAGCTCCTGCAGTGAAGCCCCATGGGCCTTCAAAGCCAAATGCTCTGGGGGCTCTTCCTCCTGATGCCAGACTCCTAGGTCAGGGAGCCTGATGTGGGGCTCAGAGTTCTCATGCCTGTGGGAGAACTTCTGCAATATAATTATTCTCCAGTTTGTGGGTTGCCCACCCGGGTGGTATGGGATTTGATTATATTGCGAGTGTGCCCCTCATACCATCTCATCATGATTTCTTCTTTAATTCCTTGGATGTAGAATGTCATTTTTGGTAGGTTCCACTCTTTTATAGATGGTGGTTCAGCAGTTAGTTGTGATTTTGGTGTGCTCGTGAGAGGAGGGGAACTCAAGGTCCTTCTACTCTGCCATCAAAGGCTTCAGTGATTCCTCATGGCCTACTGGATATTTCAAGCCTCTTACAGACTCCTTCAAGTGTTATTCAGCTTTCTCCCCCTCCTCATTTCACTGATACTCTGCAGCATTTGCCAACTCTCCTTAAAATTCTGCTCTTTGCTTCTTGTACTTTCTCTTACTTCATTGTACCCTTATTTCCTTTGCTGTCTCCTTTTCTTTTTCATTGCACTAAAATTATTTTCCTCACAATTTCACCATTAGAGTTCCTTATTTGCCCCATTAATAGTCTGTAAAATTGGTCTTGAGACCACTTATTTTCAGAATCATATAGGTTGCTTTTAAAAGTTCAGACTTATCAACCTACATGGGGCTGCAAAGTTAGATTAGGAAGACCCAGTGGTGGAAGCCACTGCTAAAGAACAGAAAAAAGAATGAGAAATATGAGGACAGTTTACAAGACCTTGGGGACAATGTCAAATGCACCAATTATAGGGGTCCCAGAAGAGAGAGAGAAAGGACCTGAGAAAATAATTGAAGAGATAATAGCTGAAATTTTCCCTAACATGGGAAAGTAAACAGTCACCCAATTCCAGGAAGCACAGAGAGTCCCATACAGGATTAAAATCAAGGAGGAACATGCTGAGACACATGGTAATCAAACTGACAAAAATTAATGATAAAATATTAAAAGCAACAAGGGAAAAGCAGAAAATAACATACAAGGGAAACCACATAAGCTTATCAGTTGGTTTTTCATCAGAAACTCTGTAGGCCAGAAGGGAGTGGCACTGTATTTTTACAATGATGTAATGGAAAAACCTACCACCAAGAATAATCTACACAGCAAGTTTATTCTTCAGATTTGATGGAGAAATCAAAAGCTTTACAGATAAGTAAAAGCTAAAAGAATTCAGTACCACCAAGCCAGCTTTACAAAACATGCTAAAGGAACTTCTATAAGCAGAAAAGGAAAGGCCACAACTAGAAACAAGAAAATTATGTAACGGGAAAGCTTACCAGTAAAGGAAAACATACAGTAAAGGCAGGAAATCATAGACACACAAAGATATGAAAACCAGTAATCATGAGGAGAGTACAAATGCAGGATATTTAAAATGCATTTGAAATTAAGAGATCAGCAACTTAATACAACAATGTATATATATAGCCTGCTATACCAAGACCTCATGTTAACCACAAACCAAAAATCTACAATAGATATACACATAAAAAAGGAAACTAACACTAGAGGTAGTCATGAACAAAAGAGGAAAAGAAAAAAAAAAGTCCTACCAAAACAAATCCAGAACAATGAACAAAATGGCAATAAGAACATACAGACTGGCTGAATGGATACAAAAACAAGACCCATCTATACATATATCATCTACCAGAGACCCACTTCAGATCTAGAGATATATACAGACTGAAACTGAGGGAATGGAAAAAGATATACCATGCAAGTGGAAATCAAAAGAAAGCTGGTGTAGCAATTCTCATATCAGACAAAATAGACTTTAAAGACTGTTACAAGAGACAAAGAAGGACACTACATAATGATCAAGGGATCAATCCAAGAAGAAGATTTAACAATTGTAACTATATATGCACCTAGCATAGAAGGAGCACCTCTATATCTAAGGAGAATGTTATCAGCTATAAAAGGAGAAATTGACAGTAAGGCAATAATAGTGGGGGACTTTAACACCCTACTTACATCAATGGACAGATCATCCAGACTGAGCATCAATCAGGAAACTCAGGCCTTACATGGCACAGTAGACCAGATGGACTTAATTATAAGAGCATTCCGTCTGAAAGCAGGGAATACACATTCTTTTCAAGTGCATATGGAACATTCTCCAGGATAGATCACATGTTGGGCCACAAAGCAAGCCTTGGTAAATTTAAGAAAATGGAAATCATATCAAGCATCATTTCCAACCACAACACTGAGATTAGAAATCAACTACAAGAAAAAAACTGCAAAAACCACAAATATGTGGAGGCTATGTAATATGCTACTAAAGAACCAATGGATCACCTGAAGAAATCAAAGAGGAAATAAGAAAAAAAAACCCTAGAGACAAATGAAAAAAACATGTCCATCCAAAACCTCTGGGATGCAGCAAAGGCAGTTCTAAAAGGGGAGTTTATAGTGATACAATCTTAGGAAACAAGAAAAATCTCAAATAACCTAATCTAATACCTAAAGTAACTACAGGAAGAAGAACAAACAAAACCCAAAGTTAGTAGAAGGAAAGAAATCATAAAGATCAGAACAGAAGTAAAGAAAATTGATAAACCTTTAGCCAGACTCATCAAGAAAAAAGGGAGATGGCCCAAAGTAATAAAATTAGAAACAAAAAAGAAGTTACAACTGACACTGCAGAAATACAGTGTCATAAGAGGATCATAAGAGACTACAACAACTAGCTATATGCCAATAAGATGGACAACCTAGAGGAAGGAACACTTCCAAATGCATTCTATGAGGCCCCCATCACACTGATACCAAAACCAGACAAAGATGCCACAAAAAAAGAACACTACAGGCCAATATCAGTAATGAATATAAATGCAAACATCCTCAAAAAATACTAGCAAACCAAATCCAACAATACATTAAAAGGATCATACACCATGATCAAATGGGATTTATCCCAGGGATGCAAGGGTTTTTCAGTATCCACAAATCAATCAGTGTGATACACCACATTAACAAATTGAAGAATAAAAACCATATGATCATCTCAATAGATGCAGAAGAAGCTTTTGACAAAATTCAACACCCATTTATGATAAAAACTCTCCAGAAAGTGGGCATAGAGGGAACATAATAAAAGTCATATATGACAAACCCACAGCTAACATTATAATCAACACTGAAAAGCTGAAAGCATTTCCTCTAAGATTTCCTCAGGAACAGTACAAGGATGCCCGCTCTTGCCACTTTTATTCAACTTAATTTTAGGATTCCTAGCCAGAGCAATCAGAGAAGAAAAAGAAATAAAAGGAAACCAAATTGGAAAAGAGGTAAAACTGTCACTGTTTGCAGATGACATGATACTGTACATAGAAAATGCTAAAGATGCTACCAGAAAACTACTAGAGCTCATCAGTGAATTTGGTAAAGTTGCAGGATAGAAAATACACAGAAATCTCTTGCATTTCTATACACTAACAATAGATCAGGAACAAATTAAGGAAACAATGCCATTTATCATCACATCAAAAAGAATAAAACACCTAGGAATAAACGTACCTAAGGAGGCAAAAGAACTGTACCCCGAAAACTATCAGACACTGATGAAAGAATTTGAAAATGACACAAACAGAGGGAAAGATATACCATGTTCTTAGATTGGAAGAATCAATATTTTCAAACTGACTGTACTACTCCAGGTAATCTACAGATTCAATGAAATCCCTATCAAACTACCAATGGCATTTTTCACAGAACTAGAACAAAAAATTTTTAAATCTCTATGGAAACAGAAAAGACCCTGAATAGCCAGAGCAATCTTGAGAAAGAAAAACAGCTGGAGGAATCAGGCTCTCTGGCTTCAGACTATACTGAAAAGCTACAATCATCAAAACAGTATGGTACTGTCACAAAAACAGAAATATAGATCAATGGAACAGGATAGAAAGCCCAGAAATAAACCCACACACCTGTGGTCAATTAAACAAAGGAAGCAATAATATACAGTGGAGAAAAGACAATCTCATCAATAAGTGGTGCTGGGAAAACTGGACAGCTACATGTAAAAGAACATTCTTTAACACCCTATACAAAAATAAACTCAAAATGGATTAAAAACCTAAATGTAAGGCCAGATACTATAAAACTCCTAGAGGAAAATATAGGCAGAACATTCTTTGACATAAATCACAGCAATATTTTTCCCGATCCATCTTCTAGATGCCAATAAAAGCAAAACCAAATGAGACCTAAGTAAACTTTAAAAGCTTTTGCACAGCAAATGAAACCATAAACAAAGTGAGAAGATGACCTATAGAACTGGAGAAGTTATTTGCAAATGATGCCTCTGACAAGGGATTAATCTCCAAAATACACAAATAGTCATACAACTCAATAATAACAAAAAAACCCAATCAAAAAATGTGCAGAAGACCTAAATAGACATTTTCCCAAAGAAGACGTACAGATAGCCAACAGGCACATGAAAAAATGCTCAACATCACTAATTATTAGAGAAATCAAAACTACAATGAGGTGTCACCTCATTCTTGTCAAAATGGCCATCATCAAAACATCTACAAATAATAAATGCTGGAGAGGGAATGGAGAAAAGGGAACCCTCATATGCTGTTGGTAAGATTGAAAATTGGTACAGCCACTATAGAGAACAGTATGGTGGTTCCTTAGAAAACTAAAAATAGAGTTACCATATGATCCTGCAATCCCACTTCTGGGCATATATCCAGAGAAAACTATGATTCAAAAAGATACATGCACCCCAATGTTCCTAACAGCACTATTTAACAATGGAAGCAACCTAAATGTCTATCAACAGATGAATGGATAAAGAAGATGTGGTATATATTTGCGATAAAATGTTACTCTGCCATAAATAGAATAATTCCATTTGTATCAACATGGATAGACCTAGAGATTATCATACTAAGTGAAGTAGACCAAACAGAGAAAGACAAATATATGTTATCGCTTATATGTGGAATCTAAAAAAAAAAAAAGATACAAATGAACTTGTTTACAAAACAGAAATAGACACACAGACATAGCAAACAAACTTATGGTTCCCAAAGTTGGAAGGGGAGGGGGGGATAAATTAGGAGTTGGGGATTAACATATATATACTAATATATATAAAATAGATAACCAACAAGAACATACTGTATAGCACAAGGAACTATAGTCAATATTTTGTAATAACCTATAAGGGGAAAAAATCTGAAAAAGAACATATATATATATATATATATATATATATATATATATACACATCTAACTGAATTATATATTTTATTTGTATATATAACTGAATCACTTTGCTGTACACCTGAAACTAACATGACATTATAAGTCAGCTATACTCCAATAAAAAAATCTTAAAGTGTTTGTGAAATATTTTAAGGTAATTTGTAGTTGAATTAAAATACGGTATTTATGAACGTGTACATGGAAGAAAATCTAAAAGAACCTATGGACAAACTATTAGAATTAATAGCTAAATGAATTTAGCACGATCACTAGTGTATATGTTTATATATAGTATTTCTATGTATTTCTGCAAATACCAACAACAAATAGAAATTAAGTTTAAAAAATAACATTTACAGTAGCATCTAAAATTATCAAATATTCAGTATATAGGAATAAATCCAGCAACAGCTGTTCAAAATCTGTGATACAAACTAAAAATACATTATCGAGATAAATTAAAGACCTAATAGATGGAGGGATATACGATATCCACGGATTGAAAGACTGAAATACTCAGTATTATAAATATGTTAGTTCCCTTCAAATTAATCTACAGATCCAAAACAGTTCCAATCAAAATCTCAGCAATATTTGTACAGGTGTGGGTGGGCATTTGTGTGGCATGTTGTTGTGGGCACGTTTATCCTAAAGGTCATATTGGAAATGTAAAGGGCCAAGACTAGTCAAGGTGGTCTTGAATAAAAACAACAAATCGCGAAGATTTACACTTCAGATATCATGATCTTGTACAAAGCTACAGTAATTAAGACTGTAAATGTGAACTATCAGTTGGGCCAATCGGATATTGATCTATCTTGAGTTCCACTTCATAGCCAGTTCAACTGCAGAAGGATCAATGACTGAAATTGGAAAAGCAAAATAACAGAGCTTTCTGGATGCCTCCTTGGCCCTTGACATTTTGAAGGCTCCTTCCTTCTCTCCTCTCCTCCCCCTTACCTCTCCGCATGAACTCCTCTGCAGTCATCAGATGAATAACTAGCCTGTGAAGCTGGGAGGATGTGGAAGTGTGAAACACTGTCTGGCATCCCTAAACCCTTTTCTCCTTTCCTCCTGTCTTCAGCTTGCTCCACCTGACTCTCCTACTTTTGTAGAACTTTTGTAGGTTCTTGAGTGACTCTGACTTTACTCATAGTCCTATGGAGTGCTCTATCCTATGGTCTTTGGTATTTTTTCTATGTTATTACATACGACTTATGTGAAGATTTAATACAACGCACCTTAGTTTTATACAGTATCCATTCTCAATGCCTTTGTACATTAGTATTCATTAATAAAAGATGATAATGAATGGGTTAATACTGTCTGGGATTTGGGATTACAGGCCAATCCCAAATATGGTTTCTCTGGGATGATAATGTTTAATTTGCTATGCTCAATTTTTAAATTCTTTGGGTTCTAATATTTTTTCCCCTCTTTTCTGCTGTAGTCCCTGACTTCCAGACGCCCACAATTGGTATATTTGTCATGTTAACATTGGTAATTACATGCTCTGTTTTCATCTATAAAGTCTTCAAGGTTGACATTGTGCTTTGGTACAGAGATTCTTTCTATGATTTTCTCCCCAAAAAAGGTACAATTTTGTATTCTATGCAGTATTTTCTTGTTGGGATAGTTAAGAGATGTAAAAGCTAACTAAGAGGGGTTTTATTTAAATTTTAAAATGAAATGTGGCATATACAAAATAACATAATTATACATAAATATAGTTTCTTAACCAAATAGACTGAATAGTATTATTTTCTAAGTTACTGCTCTGGTGTTCATCATGGTGGGATAAACAGGCATTTAGAGCATCTGCTGATAAATCCAGTTATTCAGAAGCTGTGGTTGAGGACTTGCTCTGTGCTGGGTAGAACACAGATCACCCCATGATTTGCCATCAAATGGAAGAAATGATGTAATTTTCAGGCATCAGGGAAGCACTCTCTCTTTTGTTTAAACCTCACAGAAAACTAATACTACACTAATATATAGAAGGAAGAATGGATAGCATTCAGGGCTTAGACGTTTGGGGAAGATGAGAACAGTGAGATAAGGGTAGAGGGTAGTTCCATACTGAGGGGTAAAGAATGTTTGCATATGAGGGGACCATCGAATAATATAAGAAGAACTTTGTAGTAAAGCAGAATAAATGTAAACTTGTAAGAAGATGAACACTTTAAAAAGGCATTATACTTTTGGTGTTGTTGCTTCATACCATTGCACACAAAATTAATAATTCACTATGAAATGCATGTTTGCGATACTGACTTTACCAAATCTCATTTTTTTTTCTTTTGGTTCTAAATATATTGCATTTTCTCTTTAGCTTCAGATGGAAAGACGTATGATGCGTACATACTATGTCCAAAGACCCCTGGGGAAGGGTCCACCTCTAACTCAGATATTTTTGTGTTTAAAGTCTTACCTGAGGTCTTGGAAAAACAGTGTGGATATAAGCTCTTCATCAGTGGCCGAGATGACTATGTTGGGGAAAGTATGTATGCAGTGGAAAAAGTAATAGTCTTGTAAAACTAATTTAATTACTAAACTTGGGTTCCCTCTTTCTGGGTGTACATATCTGACAATTTTAAGAGCCTCTTAAGTGGTGCATGATGACGACTTTCATATTAAATGCAAAGTGTTTACTTTTCTCATATTCTTTTGGGGCAACAATTAACTAAGTTTTATTTCATTTTGGAAAACGTAACTAGTTAGATCCAGTAGTTACTTTACAGCTGATGGTAAAATAGGAGTGATATAGATCCAGTGGTTTAACAAGAAAGTTTATAAATTTCTACTTAAAGTACTCTGACCCCTGCTCACCTTTTGTGGGTCAGTTTTTGATCTATTCTATAAAATGAGAAACTCCTTCAATCTTAGGTAAGGCAAGAAAAAAAGAGCATTAGGAGACATAGGCCATGGGGTGGGAAGAACCTTGAGGGGTTTTGGTTCTGGAGGGAATGATTGTAAGTTGAAAGTTTACTTGCTGTGCTCCGTGTTTTTCAGGCATTGTGGAGGTTGCTAATGAAACCATAAAGAAAAGCAGAAGACTGATTATCATTTTGGCCCGAGAAATATCAGGATTCTGCTGGCTGGGGAATTCATCTGAAGAGCAGATAGCCATGTACAACGCTCTCATTCAGGAAGGAATTAAAGTTGTCCTGCTGGAGCTAGAGAAAATCCCAGACTATGAGAAAATGCCAGAATCCATTAAATTCATTAAGCAGAAACAGGGGGCCATACGCTGGTCAGGGGACATTAGAGAAGGGTCGCAGACTACGAACTCGAGGTTCTGGAAGAAGGTCAGGTACCACATGCCGGTCCAGCGGCAGCCGCCTTCAGCCAAGCACAAGCTGCTGTCCCCGGCCACTCAGCGGGACTCTAAGGAGAAACGGCCACTGGAGGTCCACGTGCCCCTCGGGTAGCAGAGAAGCTTGGTCAAGAGTTCCTTGGTGATTCCTGTCTTCAGGCATTGCAGGCGGGGCTGGGCCTCACTGACTTGTACAGTCATACCACACACCTGTGTAGTCCCTTATCCCTGAGGTCACCTAGAATTGGATTGTTAAGGGAGCAGTAAGTGGTGACAGTTGCCCTGTGGCCAGGGCAACTCAGAGCAGAGGGCTTGGGAAGTCCTTTAACAAGGCAGCAGATGCCCTGTCTGAATGTTTGAACTGCTGAGAAAAGGCACTGAGGCGGCAAACAAGAGGAATGAACGTGCAGGAAATCCCTTCTATAGACAGCTTTAGGAAGTCACCCACAGTCTGAGGGCAGGGCTGTGGCCCAGTCTGGGGACAGCAGGGTCACTGGTCCTCGAGCGGTTCTCTTGGACATTGCTGCAGGCACAGTGAGACCCGTACTTCCCAGGGAAATTAGACGCATTCTTGGAGAACTTTCCATTTGCCTTGCACTTCCCATACCCCTTGACGGCTGGCAGTCACTTTCCAAAGATGGAATTTTACTTCACAGACCTTTAAAACTGTCATTTCAATGAACAAAGGAATTCTCCAGTATTAGAAGGGTTTGCAATAACCTTAGCTTTCTGCAGGAGAGAGAGAATTTCAAGAGCAAGAGTTGCAAAGAATTGATCCACCTCTTAATGCCTTCCCCCTGGAATGACCATTCGGTTCCACCTTATTCTTCTGCATTTTACTTGACTCGTACCTTCTTTGGAAGGACAACTTCCAAGTCACCTCCTCCTTATACTCTGTCATACACACACGGCCCCAGATGAACCATCTTTCCCACAATGCTGCTGTGATCTCATCCTGTCCTTACTAGAATACTTCCACCGGCTCCTCCTGGTTCAGGAGCTAAAGCCCATGTTCTCCCACTTAGCATCTCACCACCCCAACACAGCTGGACCCCTCTTGGTCCTGCTCTGCGAATCCAAGTTGTACACCTTCATACCTGCCCCCAGTGCCCCTCCATCTCTGCCTCTCCTTCCTGTCTCCTCACGTTTTCTCCAGCTGACCAGAATTTTACTGAAACTCAAAATTTACTCCAAGTCACTTCCTCCAAGAGATTTCCCCAAGAAACTGCCCTAAGGCACTTGCTCTCTTTTTCTCAGTCTGATTGTACTTATTGTTGGCTGTCACTTTATGGGAAGTTTGTTCTGTCTCCAGCTAAGGAGCCCTGCTCTCTGCAGGAGAGGTGTGGGTGTGTCTCTTTGTCAGAGGTGCCTTCAGAAGTAATTTGCACATATAACAGATTTGTGTAATGCTTTATTGTTTAAAAATGTCCGCAGATTATCTTATTTAATTTTTGAAAATCTCTTTTAAGGTTTCCTCTAACCTCTTTCCTTTCAGGCCTTCCCCATTAATTAGATTTTACTGCACTATCTGATGGTAAATTTTTTGTTTGTTCTGGTCAGCCTAACTGTTTAAGTTTGCAAATGCAATGAAGTGTTTCATTTCCAGTTGTTAAAACTGGCTTAGCAGAATTTTTATTTTCCCCCTTCTGCCTCTATTTTATTTGCAATGAAAGAAAGGGTATTGAGCCATTTTTTCAATGATATTTTTTGTAAATTATATTTGTACTGGTTAATGATGAAGCGTTTTTAAAAAACTTGTTTGTATAATTCTGTAGCAGATACCAAATATTTTTATATAGTAAGATGCCAGATTCATGGACAGCACATATCATTGATCAATGGACTGTATTTATTTTCCAATAAAATTGTCAAAACCTGGTATTGACCGTTCTCCTTCAAATCTGTTCCTTTGCCGGCCCTCTCCTGAGTTTACTTGCACACTCCCAGGTCCCATAGAGGGTGAGGACACTCTGCCTGGGGAGGTCAGAGACCATTAGCTAACCAATGAGGGCTGATTCCCCTTTGTAGCCCCAGCTGTACTCCATCTGTTTGCTTGCTCCTAAAATGGATTAAAATGTGAGTCTTATTAACCCTTTACCAGTCCAAAAACTGGTCAGGGCAACCATTGTATAGACTTTTACATTTTCACCAGAAGGCCAAGACCCAGCTCTGCCCACCAGTGGGCAGACACTGGCCCCTCCCACCCAGAAGCATGAACAAGCCTCTAGACGAGCCTCACCCACCAGGGGGCAGACACCAGATGCAAGAAAACTACAGTCCTGCAGCCTGTGGATATGAGTTCCCCAAGCACAGGTCAGAACCTACCCTGGGACCAGCTGATCCCTGGCCGTTGGGTGAAGAAAGGGAGTGCACTGATGGGACACATAGGACATTCCCTACAGAGGTCCACTTCTCCAAGTTTGAGAAACATAACTAACCTTCCACATACATAAAAATGCAAACAAATTTAGATGAAATGAGAAGGCAGAGAAATATATTCCAGATGAAGGAACAAGATAAAACCCCAGAAGAACAACTAAGTGAAGTGGAGATATGAGAAGTAGTTCAGAGTACTGATCATAAAGATGATCCAAGAACACGGGAGAAGAACAGATGCACAGAGTGAGAAGCTACATGAAGTTTTTAACAAAGAGTTAGAATGTATAGAGACAACCAGAGCTGAAGAATACAAAAACTGAAATGAAAAATGCAGTAGAAGAAATCTATAGCAGAATAAATGAGGCAGAAAAACAGTAAGTGAGCTGGAAGACAGAGGGGTGGAAATCACTGCCACAGAACAGAAAAATGAAAAGAAATGAGGACAGTCTAAGAGACTTCTGGAACAAGGTTAAATGCACCAACATTTGCATTATAGAGGTCCCAGAAGAGGAGAGAGAGAAAGGGCCTGAGAAAATATTTGAAGAGATAATAGCTAAAAACCTTCCGAACCTGGGAAAGGAAACAGTCACCCAAGTCCAGGAAGCACAGAGAGTCCCATACAGGTTTAACCAAAGGAGGAACATTCCAAGACACACAGTAATCAATTGAACAAAAATTGATAAAGGAAAAATATTAACAGCAACAAAGTAGGATATAAAGGAATCCCCATAGGGCTTCAGCTAATTTTTCAGCAGAAATTCTATGCCAGAAAGGAACAGCATGATATACTGAAAGTGATGGAAGGGAAAAACCTACAACAAAAATACTCTACCCAGCAAGGTTCTCATTCAGATTTGACAGAGAAATCAAAAGATTTACAAACAAGCAAAAGCTAAAAGAGTTTAGCATCACCAAAGCAGCTTTACAACAAAATGCTAAAGGAACTTTTGTAAGCAGAAAAGGCCACAACTAGAAATGAGACAATTAATGAAATGGGAAAGTTGCCTGGTAAAGGCAAACAAACAGTAAAGGTAGGGAGTCATCCACACACAAATATGATATGAAAAACAGTAATTGTGAGAGGAGAGTACAAATGCTGGATAGTTAAAATACATTTGATACACACTACTATGTATAAAATAGATAACAATTGAGGACCTACTGTATAGCACAGGGAATTCTACTCAGTACTCTGTAATGACCTATATGGGAAAAGAATCTAAAAGAGTGGATATATGTATATGTATAACTGATTCACTTTGCTGTATAGCAGAAACTAACACAACATTGTAAATCAACTATACTCCAATAAAAATTAAAGAAAATAAAATGCATTTAAAATTAAGAAGTGAGTAACTTAAAACAATCATGTATATACAGAGATTGCTATACCGAAATCTCATGGTAACCACAAACCCAAAATCTATAATAGATATACACACAAAAAAAGAAAAAGGAATCCAAACACAACACTAAAGATTATCAACAAATCACAAGAGAGCAAAAGAGGAAAGGAAAAATAAGACTTACAAAAACAAATCCAAAACAGTTAAAAAAATGGCAATAAAAAATACATATTGATAATGACCTTAAATGTAAACAGATTAAATGCTCCAACCAAAAGACAGACTGGCTGACTGGATACAAAAACAAGACCTGTATTTATACTGCCTACAAGAGACCCACTTAAGATCTAGAGATGTATACAGACTGAAGGTGAGGGGATAGAAAAAGATATTCCAAGCAAATGGGAATCAAAAGAAAGCTGGAGTAGCAATACTTATATCAGACAAAATAGACTTTAAAATAAAGACTGTTCCAAGAGACAAAGAAGGACACTACATAATGATCAAGGGATCAATCCAAGAAAAGGATTTAACAATTGTAAATATATATGCACCCAACATAGGAGCACCTTAATATATAAGGGAAATGTTACCAGACATAAAAGGAGAAATTGACCGTAGGGCACTAATAGTGGGGGACTTTAACATCCCACTTACATCAATGGATGGAACATCCAGACTCAATATCAATAAGGAAACTCAGGCCTTAAATGACACAGTAGACCAGATGGACTAAACTGATAATTATTGAGCATTCCATCTGAAAGCAGCAGAATAAACATTCTTTTCAAGTGCACATGGAACTTGTCCAGGATAGATCACACGTTGGGCCACAAAGCAAGCCTTGGTAAATTTAAGAAAACTGAAATCATATCAAGCATCATTTCTGACCACAACACTATGAGGTTAGAAATCAACTACAAGAAAAAAAAAACTGCAAAAATCACAAACATGTGGAGGCTAAATAATATTCTACTGAAGAACCAGTGGACCACTGAAGAAATCAAAGAGAAAACTCAGAAAAAGCTAGAAACAAATAAAAACAAAAACGTGTTGATCCAAAATCTTTGGGAGGCAGCAAAAGCGGTTCTAAGAGGGAAGTTTATAGCAATACAATCTTACCTCAGGAAACAAGAAAAGTCTCCAACAACCTAACCTTACACATAAAGTGACTATACAAAGAGGAACAGGCGGAGATCACCTTCCTCCCCACAGATACACCAGAAATACATCTACACGTGGAACAACTCCTACAGAACACCTACTGAATGCTGGCAGAAGACCTCAGACCTCCCAAAAGGCAAGAAAGCCCAGACGTACCAGGGTAGGGCAAAAGAAAAAAGAATAAACAGAGACAAAAGGATAGGGATGGGACCTGCACCAGTGGGAGGGAGCTGTGAAGGAGGAAAGGTTTCCACACACTAGGAAGCCCCTTCGTGGGCGGAGACTGTGGGTGGCGGAGGGGGAAGCTTTGGAGCCGCAGAGGAGAGCGCAGCCACAGGGGTGAGGAGGGCAAAGTGGAGAGATTCCCGCACAGAGGATCAGGGCCGACCAGCACTCACCAGCCGGAGAGGCCTGTCTGCTCACCCACCGGGGCGGGCACAGCTGGGAGTTGAGGGTTGGGCTTCGGTCGGAGCGCCGGGAGAGGACTGGGGTTGGCAGGATGAACAGAGCCTACAGGGGGTTAGTGCGCCACAGCTAGCCGGGAGGGAGTCCGGGAAAAGTCTGGACCTACCGAAGAGGCAAGAGACTTTCTCTTCCCTCTTTGTTTCCTGGTGCGCGAGGAGAGGGTGTTAAGAGCGCTGCTTAAAGGAGCTCCAGAGACGGGCGCGAGCCGCGGCTAACAGCGCGGACCCCAGAGACGGGCATGAGACGCTAAGGCTGCTGCTGCTGCCACCAAGAAGCCTGTGTGCGAGCACAGGTCACTATCCACACCCCACTTCCGGGGAGCCTGTGCAGCCCACCACTGCCAGGGTCCCGGGATCCAGGGACAACTACCCCAGGAGAACGCACGTCATGCCTCAGGCTGGTGCAATGTCACGCCAGCCTCTGCCACAGCAGGCTCGCCCCGCACTCCGTGCCCCTCCCTCCCCCCGGCCTGAGTGAGCCAGAGCCCCCGAATCAGCGGCTCTTTTAACCCCATCCTGTCTGAACGAAGAATAGATGCCCTCTGGCAACCTACATGCACAGGCGGGGCCAAATCAAAAGCTGAGCCCCTGGGAGCTGTGAGAACAAAGAAGAGAAAGGGAAATAACTCCCAGCAGCCTCAAAAGCAGCAGATTAAAGCTCCACAATCAACTTGATGTACCCTGCATCTGTGGAATACATGAACAGACAACGAATCATCCCAAATTAAGGAGGTGGACTTTGAGAGCAAGATTTATGATTTTTTTCCCCTTTTCCTCTTTTTGTGAGTGCGTATGTGTATGCTTCTGTGTGAGATTTTGTCTGTATAGCTTTGCTTCCACCATTTGTCCTAGGGTTCTACCCGTCCATATTTTTGTTTTGTTTTGCTTTGGTTTTTAATTATCTTTTCTTAATTGTTTTTTATTTTAATAACTTTCTTATATTTTATCTTACTTTATTTTATTTTACTTTATCTTTTTTCTTTCTTTTTTCCTTCCCTCCCTCCCCCTCCCTCTCTCCCTTCTTTCTTTCTTTCTTCTAATTCTTTCTTTCTACTTTTTCTCCCTTGTATTCTGAGCCGTGTGGATGAAAGGCTCTTGGTGCTGCAGCCAGGAGTCAGTGTTGTGCCTCTGAAGTGGGAGAGCCAACTTCAAGACACTGGTCCACAAGAGATCTCCCAGCTCCACATATCAAATGGCGAAAATCTCCCAGAGATCTCCATCTCAACACCAGCACCCAGCTTCACTCAACAACCAGCAAGCTATAGTGCTGGACATCCTATGCCAAACAACTAGCAAGACAGGAACACAAACCCACCCATTAGCAGAGAGGCTGCCTGAAATCATAATAAGTCCACAGACACCCCAAAACACACCACCAGACATGGACCTGCCCACTAGAAAGACAAGATCCAGCCTCATCCACCAGAACACAGGCACTAGCCACCTCCACCAGGAAGCCTACACAACTCACTGAACCAACCTTAGCCACTGGGGACAGACACCAAAAACAATGGGAACTACAAACCTGCAGCCTGCAAAAAGGAGACCCCAAACACAGTAAGATAAGCAAAATGAAAAGACAGAAAAACACACAGCAGATGAAGGAGCAAGATAAAAACCCACCAGACCTAACAAATGAAGAGGAAATAGGCAGTCTACCTGAAAAAAATTCAGAATAATGATAGTAAAGATGATCCAAAGTCTTGGAAATAGAATAGACAAAATGCAAGAAACATTTAACAAGGACCTACAAGAACTAAAGATGAAACAAACAATGATGAACAGCACAGTAAATGAAATTAAAAATACTCTAGATGGGATCAATAGCAAATAACTGAGGCAGAAGAACAGATAAGTGACCTGGAAGATAAAATAGTGGAAATAACTACTGCAGAGCAAACTAAAGAAAAAAGAATGAAAAGAACTGAGGACAGTCTCAGAGACCTCTGGGACAACATTAAATGCACTAACATTCAAATTATAGGGGTTACAGAAGAAGAAGAGAAAAAGAAAGGGAATGAGAAAATATTTGGAGAGATTATAGTGGAAGACTTCACTAATACGGGAAAGGAAATAGTTAATCAAATCCAGGAAGCACAGAGAGTCCCATACAGGATAAATCCAAGGAGAAATACACCAAGACACACATTAATCAAACTGTCAAAAATTAAATACAAAGAAAACATATTAAAAGCAGCAAGGAAAAAACAACAAATAACACACAAGGGAATCCCCATAAGGTTAACAGCTGATCTTTCAGCAGAAACTCTGCAAGCCAGAAGGGACTGGCAGGACATATTTAAAGTGATGAAGGAGAAACACCTGCAACCAAGATTACTCTACCCAGCAAGGATCTCATTTAGATTTGACGGAGAAATTAAATCCTTTACAGACAAGCAAAAGCTGAGAGAGTTCAGCACCACCAAACCAGCTTTACAACAAATGCTAAAGGAACTTCTCTAGACAAGAAACACAAGAGAAGGAAAAGACCTACAATAACGAACCCAAGACAATTAAGAAAATGGGAACAGGAACATACATATCGATAATTACCTTAAATGTAAATGGACTAAATGCTCGCACCAAAAGACACAGACTGGCTGAATGGATACAAAAACACGACCCATATATATGCTGTCTAAAAGAGACCCACTTCAGACCTAGAGACACATACAGACTGAAAGTGAGGGGATGGAAAAAGATATTTCATGCAAATGGAAACCAAAAGAAACCTGGAGTAGCAATTCTCATATCAGACAGAAGAGACAAAGAAGGACACTACATAATGATGAAGGGATCAATCCAAGAAGAAGATATAACAACTGTAAATATTTATGCACCCAACATAGGAGCACCTCAATACATAAGGCAAGTGCTAACAGCCATAAAAGGGGAAATCGACAGTAACATATTCATAGTAGGGGACTTTAACACCCCACTTTCACCAATGGACAGATCACCCAAAATGAAAATAAGGAAACACAAGCTTTTAATGAAACATTAAACAAGACAGACTTAATTGATATTTATAGGACCTTCCATCCAAAAACAACAGAATACACATTTTTCTCAAGTGCTCATGGAACATTCTCCAGGATAGATCATATCTTGGGTCAGAAATCAAGCCTCGGTAAATTTAAGAAAATTGAAATTGTATCCAGTATCTTTTCCGACAACAACACTGTGAGACTAGATATCAATTACAGGAAAAGATCCATAAAAAATACAAACACATGGAGGCTAAACAATACACTACTTAATAATGAAGTGATCACTGAAGAAATCAAAGACAAAATTAAAAACTGTCTAGAAACAAATGACAATGGAGACACGACGACCCAAAATCTATGGGATGCAGCAAAAGCAGTTCTAAGAGGGAAGTTTATAGCAATACAATCCATCTTAAGAAACAGGAAACATCTCGAATAAACAACCTAACCTTGCATCTGGAGCAATTAGAGAAAGAACAAAAAAAACGCCAAAGTTAGCAGAAGGAAAGAAATCATAAAAATCAGATCAGAAATAAATGAAATAATGATAGCAAAGATCAATAAAACTAAAACCTGGTTCTTTGAGAAGATAAACAAAATTGATAAACCATTAGCCAGACTCATCAAGAAAAAAAGGGAGAAGACTCAAATCAATAGAATTAGAAATGAAAAAGGAGAAGTAACAACTGACAATGCAGAAATACAAAAGATCATGACAGATTACTACAAGCAACTCTATGCCAATAAAATGGACAACCTGGAAGAAATGGACAAATTCTTAGAAAGGCACAACCTGGCAAGACTGAATCAGGAAGAAATAGAATATATGAACAGACCAATCACAAGCACTGAAACTGAAACTGTGATTAAAAATCTTCCAACAAACAAAAGCCCAGGGCCAGACGGCTTCACAGGTGGATTCTATCAAACATTTAGAGAAGAGCTAACACCTATCCTTCACAAACTCTTCCAAAATATAGCAGATGGAGGAACACTCCCAAGTTCATTCTATGAGGCCACCATCACCCTGATACCAAAACCAGACAAGGATGTCACAAAGAAAGAAAACTACAGGTCAATATCACTGATGAACATAGATGCAAAAATCCTCAACAAAATACTAGCAAACAGAATCCAACAGCACATTAAAAGGATCATACACCATGATCAAGTAGGGTTTATTCCAGGAATGCAAGGTTTCTTCAATATACACAAATCAATCAACGTGATACACATTAACAAAGTGAAGGAGAAAAACCGTATGATCGTCTCAATAGATGCAGAGAAAGCTTTTCACAAAATTCAATGCCCATTTATGATTAAAAACCCTGCAGAAAGTAGGCATAGAGGGAACTTTCCTTAACATAATAAAGGCCATATATGACAAACCCACAGCCAACATCGTCCTCAATGGTGAAAAACTGAAAGCATTTCCACTAAGATCAGGAACAAGACAAGGTTGCCCACTCTCACCACTCTTATTCAACATAGTTTTGGAAGTTTTAGCCACAGCAATCAGAGAAGAAAAGGAAATAAAAGGAATCCAAATCAGAAAAGAAGAAGTAAAGCTGTCACTGTTTGCAGATGACATGATACTATACATAGAGAATCCTAAAGATGCTACCAGAAAACTACTAGAGCTAATCAACGAATTTGGTAAAGTAGCAGGATACAAAATTAATGCACAGAAATCTCTGGCATTCCTATGCACTAATGATGAAAAATCTGAAAGTGAAATCAAGAAAACACTCCTATTTACCATTGAAACAAAAAGAATAAAACACCTAGGAATAAACCTACCTAAGGAGACAAAAGACCTGTATGCAGAAAATTATAAGACACTGATCAAACTATCCCTATCAAACTACCACTGGCATTTTTCACAGAACTAGAACAAAAAATTTCACAATTTGTATGGAAACACAAAAGACTCTGAATAGCCAAAGCAATCTTGAGAAAGAAAAACGGAGCTGGAGGAATCAGGCTCACTGACTTCAGACTATACTACAAAACTACAGTAATCAAGACAGTATGGTACTGGCACAAAAACAGAAATATAGATCAATGGAACAGGACAGAAAGCCCAGAGATAAACCCACACACATATGGTCACCTTATCTTTGATAAAGGAGGCAGGAATGTACAGGGGAGAAAGGACAGCCTCTTCAATAAGTGGTGCTGGGAAAACTGGACAGGTACATGTAAAAGTATGAGATTAGATCACTCCCTAACACCATACACAAAAATAAGCTCAAAATGGATTAAAGACCTAAACGTAAGGCCAGAAACTATCAAACTCTTAGAGGAAAACATAGGCAGAACACTCTATGACATAAATCACAGCAAGATCCTTTTTGACCCACCTCCTAGAGAAATGGAAATAAAACCAAAAATAAACAAATGGGACCTAATGAAATTTCAAAGCTTTTGCACAGCAAAGGAAACCATAAACAAGACCGAAAGACAACCCTCAGAATGGGAGAAAATATTTGCAAATGAAGCAATTGACAAAGGATTAATCTCCAAAATTTATAAGCAGCACATGCAGTTCAATAACAAAAAAACATTTTTGTTTTTAACATTTCTCCAAAGAAGATATACAGACTGCCAACAAATACATGAAAGGATGCTCAACATCATTAATCATTAGAGAAATCCATATAAAAACTACGATGAGATATCATCTCTCACTAGTCAGAATGGCCATCATCAAAAAATCTAGAAACAATAAATGCTAGAGAGGGTGTGGAGAAAAGGGAACCCTCTTGCACTGTAGGTGGGAATGTAAATTGATACAGCCACTGTGGAGAACAGTATGGAGGTTCCTTAAAAAACTATAAATAGAACTACCATATGACCCAGCAATCCCACTACTGGGCATATACCCTGAGAAAACCATAATTCAAAAATAGTCATGTACCACAATGTTCACTGCAGCTCTATTTACAATAGCCCAGAGATGGAAACAACCTAAGTGTCCATCATTGGATGAATGGATAAAGAAGATGTGGCACATATATACAATGGAATATTACTCAGCCATAAAAAGAAACGACATTGAGCTATTTGTAATGAGGTGGATAGACCTAGAGTCTGTCATACAGAGTGAAGTAGGTCAGAAAGAGAAAGACAAATACTGTATCCTAACACATATATATGGAATTTAAGGAAAAAAATGTCATGAAGCACCTAGGGGTAAGACAGGAATAAAGACACAGACCTACTAGAGAATGGACTTGAGGATATGGGGAGGGGGAAAGGTTAAGCTGTGACAAAGTGAGAGAGAGTCATGGACATATATACACTACCAAACGTAAGGTAGATAGCTAGTGGGAAGCAGCCGCATAGCACAGGGAGATCAGCTCGGTGCTTTGTGACTGCCTGGAGGGTGGGATAGGGAGGGTGGGAGGGAGGGAGACGCAAGAGGGAAGAGATATGGGAACATATGTATAACTGATTCACTTTGTTATAAAGCAGAAACTAACACACCATTGTAAAGCAATTATACTCCAATAAAGATGTAAATAAATAAATAAAACGAAGAGGAACAAACAAAACCCAAAGTTAGTAGGAGGAAATCATAAAGATCAAGCAGAAATAAATGAAATAGAAACAAAAAGAAAAGCAAAAATCAATGAAACGAAAAGCTGGTTCTTTGAAAAGAGAAACAAAATGGATTAATCTTTAGCCAGACTCATCAACAAGAAAAGGGAGAGGATTCAAATGAATAAAATTAGAAATGAAAAAGGAGAAATTACAACTGACAACACAGAAATACAAAGGATCATAAGAGACTACAACAACTAACTATATGCCAATAAAATGGACAACCTAGAAGAAATGGATACATTCTTAGAAAGGTACAGTCTCCCAAGACTGAAACAGGATGAAATAGATAATATGAACAGACCAATTACAAGTACTGAAATTGAATCTGTGATTTTAAAAGTCCCAACAAACAAAAGTTCAGGACCAGATGGCTTCACAGGCAAATTCTACCAAATATTTAGAGAAAAGGTTATGCCTATCCTTCTGAAACTATTCCAAAGAATTGCAGAGGAAGGAACACTTCCAAACTCATTCTACAAGGCCACCATCACCCTGATACTAAAACTGGACAAAGATACTACAAAAAAAGAAAACTACAGGCCAATATCCCTGATGAATATAAATGCAAACATCCTCAAACAATACTAGCAAAACAAATCCAGCAATACATTAAAAGAATCATACACCATGATTGAGAGGGATTTATCCCAGTGATGCAAGGATTTTTCAGTATCTGCAAATCAATCAGTGTAATATACCACATTAACAAATTGAATAATAAAAACCATTTAATCATCTCAGTAGATGCAGAAAAAGCTTTTGACAAAAGTTAACACATATTTATGATAAAAACTCTCCAGAAAGCGGGCATAGAGGGAAGCTTCCTTAACATAATAAAGGCCATATATGACAAACCCACAGTTAACATCATACTCAGTGGTGAAAAGCTGAAAGCATTTCGTCTAAGATCAGTAACAAGACAAGGATGCCAGCTGTTGCCACCTTTATTCAACAGTTTTGTAATGTCTAGCCACAGCAATCAGAGAAGAAAAATAAAAGGAACCCAAATTGGAAAGGAAGAAGTAAAACTGTCACTGTATGCAGATGACATGATACTATACATAGAAAATCCTAAAGATGCTACCAGAAAACTACCAAAGCTCATCAATGAATTTGGTAAAGTTTCAGGATAGAAAAATTAATACACAGAAATCTGTTGCATTTCTATACAGTAACAATGAAAGATCAGAAAGAGAAATTAAGGAAACGATCCCATTTACCGTCTCATCAAAACCAATAAAATACCTAGGAATAATCACACCTAAGGAGGCAAAAGACCTGTACTCCAAAAACTGTAAGATGCTGATAAAAAATTGAATACAACACAAACAGATGGAAATATAGCATGCTATTGAACTGGAGGAATCAATATTGTCAAAATGACTATACTACCCAAAGCAATCTACATATTCATTGCAATCCCTATCAAACTACCAATGGCATTTTACACAGAACTAGAAGAAAAAATTTGTATGGAGACACAAAAGACTCCAAATAGCCAAAGCAATCTTGAGAAAGAAAAAACGAGCTGGAGGAATCAGGTGCCCTGATTTCAGACTATACTACAAAGCTACAGTAATCAAAACAGTATGGTACTGGCACAAAAACAGACATATAGATCCATGGAAGAGGAAGGCCCAGAAATAAACCCATGCACCTATGGTCAATTAATATACAACAAAAAAGGGAAGCATATACAATGGAGAAAAGATATTCTCTTCAATAAGTGGTACTAGGAAAACAGAACTGCTAGATGTAAAAGAATGAAATTAGAACATCCTCTAACACCATATATAAAAATAGACTCAAAATGGATTAAAGACCTAAATATAAAACCAGTTAACCAGTTACTGTAAAACTCCTAGAGGAAAACAAAGGCAGAACACCCTTTGACAAAAATTGCTGGAGTATCTTCTTGGATCTTTCTCCTAGAGTAATGAAAGAAAACAAAAATAAAGAAATGGGGACTAATTAAACTTAAAAGCTTTTACACAGCAACAGAAACTGTAAACAAATGAAAAGACAACATACAGAATGGCAGAAAATATTTACAGTTGATGTGACTGACAAGGGATTCATCTCCAAAATATACAAACAGCTCATACAACTCAGTATCAAAAGGCAAACAGCCTCATCAAAAATGGGCAAAAGATCTATGAAGGTATCTCTCCAAAGAAAACATACAGATTCCAAAAGGCACATGAAAAGATTCTTAGCATGGCTGATTATTAGAGAAATGCAAATCAAAACTACAATGAGGTATCACCTCACACCAGTCAGAATTTCCATTATTAAAATGTCTGCAAATAACAAATGCTAGAGAGGGGGTGGAGAGAAAGGAACCCTCCTACACTGTTGGTGGGTGTGTAAATTGGTGCAGCCACTATGGAGAACAATATGGAGATTCTTTAAAACTATAAATAGAACTACTACGTGATCCTGCAGTCCTGGTCATCTATTTGGAGAAAACCATAATTGAAAAAGATACATGCACCCCAATGTTCATAGCAGCACTATTTACAATAGCCAAGACATGGAATCAACCTAAATGTCCATCAATAGATAAATGAACAAAGAAGATGTGGTGTATATACATACAATGAAATATTACTTGGTCAAAAAAAAAGAATGAAATAATGCCATTTTCAGCAACACGGATGGATCTAGTGCTTATCATACTAAGTGAAGTAAGCCAGACAGAGACAAATATCATATAATATCACTTATATTTTAAAAATCTTTAAAAAAAAGATACAAAACAAAAATAGACCCACAGACACAGAAAAATTTAGGGTTACTAAAGGGGATGTGGGGGGACAGGTATAAATTACGATTGGGGGATTAAGATATACACAGCACTATATATAAAGTAGATAACCAACAAGGACTACTGTATGGCGTATATATTTATCTGAATCAACTGACTGTATACCTGAAACTAATGCAAAGTTGTAGTTCAACTATATTTTAATTTAAAAGAAAGAGGGTATTGGGGATAATATTCATTTAGCTTTCTGAACCTTCTGGGCAGACCTGGTGCCTTGTCAACTCCAGCTGCCTTCTCGTCTGCTGCTTTGACGACATCCACAGTTACTGTTTATCTCATGTCATGAACAGCAAATGAACAAGAAGTATAGTCATAGAGGTTCACAACACACATGGGCTTGCCAAGAAGCATATCAACAATGGCAACATCACCAGATTTCAAGAATTTGGGGACATCTTCCAGCTTGTTTTTCCAGACTGATGATCAATCTTCTCTTTCAGCTCAGCAAACCTGTAAGCAATGTGAGCTGTGTGACAGTCCAGCACAGGTGAATATCCAATGCTGATTTGTCCTGGATGGTTCAAGATAATCGCTTGAGCTGTGAAGCCAGATGTTTCCACCAGTGGGTCATTTTTGCTGTCACAAGCCACATTGCCATGACAAACATAGTTGACAGACATGCTCTTGACATTGAAGCCCACATTGTCCCCCGGAAGGGCTTTACTCAAAACTTAATGGTGCATTTCAACAGACTTTACTTCAGTTCTAACAATGACTGGAGCAAAGGTGACCACCATGCCAGGTTTGAGAACGCAAGTCTCCACTCGACCCAAAGGGACAGTACCAGTAACACCAATTTTGTAGACATCCTGGAGGGGCAGATGCAAGGACTTGTCAGTTGGACAAGTTGGTGGCAAGATGCAATCCAGAGCTTCAAGCAGTGTGGTTCCACTGGTATTGACAACTTTACAGATGATTTTCCATCCCTTGAACCATGGGCACGCTAGCACTTGGCTCCAGCATGGTTCCACCATTCCAGCCAGAAATTGGCACAAATTCTACTGTGTCACAGTTGTAGCCAATTTTCTTAATGTAGGTGCTAAATTCCTTAATAATTTTCTTGTATCTCTTCTGGCTGTAAGGTGACCAGTGGAATCCATTTTGTTAACTCCGGCAATTAGTTCTTTCATGCCCAGAGTGTTAGCCAGAAGGGCATATTCTTGGAGATACCTGCTTCAGCAACAATCAGGACAGCGCAGTCGGCCTGGGATGTGCCTGTAATCATGTTTTTGATAAAGTCTCTGTGTCCTGGGGCATCAATGATGGTCACATAGTACTTGCTGTTCTCGAATTCCCACAGGGAGATGTCAATGGTGATAACATGCTCATGTTCAGCTTTCAGTCTGTCCAAGACCCAGGCATACCGTAAGCAGCTTTAGGCAGGAAAGAGCTCTCTGCAGGAGACACCTCTTGTCCTGTCCCTAACCTTAAACAAAGCACCTCCAGATTCTACGCATCTCCAGCCCTAGCACACCTTTCAAATCTTTGGATCACATAATACCTTCCTAATCTGTTAGCTCTTTCCATAGATCAAAGAAGTAGAAATGAAGAATAAGTAATTAACAGATGATGAAATCTCTTCCCTGGCTTTCCCTTCAGTAATCTTGTGAAAAAGCTGCATGAACAAGATAGCATCTAAAGAAAAATCACAAGAAGTCTATAAGCCTGCAGAAGAGCCTGCATACAGAGGGGCATGGTGACCATTCTGATCCCCTATCTCAGTGATTAACTGAGATTACACCCTTTTACCCTTTAAAAACTTTCATGGTCAAGCAGAATCTTTGGAGGTGGGTTTTGGGGGACACTGAGTCCACCATCTACCCAGATAGCTGGCATTCTGATGAAAAGCGGCTTTCCTTTCTACCAACATCTCTCTCTCGTGTATTGATTTTCGAGTGGCGAGCAGCTGGATCTGATTCGGTAACAGATGTTTTGGCACCCAATGTGGAGCTGAACTCTCATGATATTTGGGTCCTCTGGGCTTCCTGGAGTAAGGCCACCAGCCACAGCCATGCACCAGGACAGTAGTGATGAGTCAGCTGCTTGTGGCTAGCTGGCCTTCGTGGGGAAATTTCTGGGGAGGTCTCGGCCGCTGACTAAGCCAATTTTTTAAACTCTCCTGGTCTCTTTCCTGCCTGACACCAGCTGCCTTTTTACTTCAGGTTGATAGAAATGAAACTTGCAACTTTAAGAGCTGATGGGCTCTAGATCTGGGTAAATCTGCTGGGGCTAGCACCAGCCAATCTCTCTTACCTGTTCTGTGGCAGCTCGCTGCCCTTTGACCTTGATGAGTGTCAGTCTTCCCTGCCCTAGAGTGTCAATTCTTTAAGGGAGCAAAAAAGGTGAGATTCCAAATTGGTCTCTCCACAGTCTTGAGGAGGATTTGGGTTTGTGACCAGTCTGGTTTGTGAATTTGTGTTTCGTGTCTATCTTTTGTCTTTTGAAATGGGAAAGATTTTTGTTATGAAACGATGACTAAGAGAAAGATGGTATTTTATTGTAACATTGTGTGGCCACAATACTCTTTAGACGCTAGAGAAAAACTGGTTAAGATGAAACTCTTTTTTTTTTTTTTTTTTTGCGGTACGCGGGCCTCTCACTGCTGTGGCCTCTCCCGTTGCAGAGCACAGGCTCCGGACACACAGGCTAAGCAGCCATGGCTCACGGGCCCAGCTGCTCCATGGCATGTGGGATCTTCCCAGACCAGGGCACGAACCCGTGTCCCCTGCATCAGCAGGCGGACTCTCAACCACTGCGTCACCAGGGAAACCCAAGATGAAACTCTTTTGAAACTCCAAAACAGATTCCTTTCCTTATATATGCAATTAGAAAAATCTAGCTTGGAAAAATATCTCTTTAAATTCTGATCCTTAGAGAAGGGCCTTTCTGGGAGAAGTTGTTTTTACCCTTCCTGTGCCTTTGAGATGTAGATGATCTACCTGGGCTCTTAGGAGCTTATATAATCAACGTGTGATCCTTGGACTGAAGGCTTCATCAGCCAAAGTTTAGTTCATAAGCCTTCTAAGGGTTTATCAAGAACAAATAGTAAAGCCTTTATCATCTGAGCAAGCAACGTTTATTCCTTTGTAAACTAGTAAGTTTATATTGTAATACCTGATTCATAACTGAGTTTTTAAATTTATTTTTAAATTTTTATTTTTTAAATGTATTTATTTTTGGCTGTGTTGGGTCTTCATTGCTGCACGCTGGCTTTCTCTAGTTGCAACAAGTGGGGACTACTCTTCATTGCGGTGCGCGGGCTTCTCATTGTGGTGGCTTCTCTTGTTGCAGAGCACGGGTTCTAGGTGTGCGGGCTTCAGTAGTTGTGGCTCGTGGGCTCTAGAGCACAGGCTCAGTAGTTGTGGTGCATGGGCTTAGGTGCCCTGAAGCATGTGGGATCTTCCTGGACCAGGGCTCGAACCCATGTCCCCTGCATAGGCAGGTGGATTCTTAATCAGTGCACCACAAGGGAAGTCCCATAACTGAGTTTTTTCAAGTGAACCATGAGAGCTCTAGTGTTGTCTGTTTATATGTCTGAACACATTATACATATGAAATATATCTACCTCTGGAAAATATTATCAAAATTGAATCTATAAAGAGCTCTACTTAACTGACTTAAAAGTAAGCAAGCACTTACAAATTAAATATAAAAGTAGCTAGACAAAATGGCTTTCAGGTTCATGTGAACTGGGAATTATTCAATATTAAGTTGATATCTGGTATTAAGGTTAGTTTAAGTTTGCTGATCTAATGTAGAAATGTCTTTAGAGTCATGAACATTAAGTATAATACTTTTATTATACTTGGATTTAATAGAAATAACAAACAAGACCTTGTTATATCTGTTGCAAATTTGTCAGCAAGAAAATTAAATTATTGTGATAAAATTCTTATAAGTAAATTGAATGCAAATGAGGCAAGAGTTTTTGGGTGAATTGTTTAGAAATGATGTTTTAGACATGTGTACTTAAACATAATAACTCCAGATATTTGGTAAATTGAAATCTTAGAGTTATGCCAAATTGAGTTAAATGATGGAAGTTTAATAACTAGGTCATTCCCTCCCAAAAAAGAAATATTGAAATATTACCTGACATTGGCTTCCCTTTTTGGAAAAACTAAAAGTGTTCAGAACTATCGATGAATATGTTTGGTCCCACCCTTAGATATTCTCTATAAGAAAGCACCTATATTTAGAAATTATTATTGGTATTTATGTTTGCCAATCTATTGAATGCTAATGTAGAACACAGTTCATAATTGCTTATTTCTTAGTTTTCACTGGAAACTAAGATTTTAAGAGTTGAGGATTCTATCTTAATCATGTAGCTAAGGCTACTGGAAATAATAAAGAAATACATTTCAGTATACAGTAGGAAAGTAAGATGTGTGTTTTAAAAAAGGAGGTATAAAGGATGGAATTACATTTCATTAAGGAAAAAGTAATTTTGTCTTAGAGCTGGTTGTCTCTAGATGGGAAAAATAAGGGACAAACTATTTGGATACAGAAAGTGATGGAAGTTTTGTGGAAAAGGAATCCTAAGAAAAACGGTTTGTGCATGGATAGAATTGACCAAATTTAGATTTAATTCAATTTAGTAAGCAGATTTTGTTGTTAAAAGTAAGCTGGGGGCTTCCCTGGTGGCGCAGTGGTTGAGAGTCCACCTGCTAATGCAGGGGACACGGGTTCGTGCCCTGGTCTGGGAGGATCCCACATGCCGCGGAGCGGCTGGGCCTGTGAGCCATGGCCGCTGAGCCTGTGCGAACGGAGCATGTGCTCCGCAACGGGAGAGGCCACAACAGTGAGAGGGGCCTGCATACCGCAAAAAAAAAAAAAAAAAAAGTAAGCTGGTACAAGACTGGAGTTTAATTTTCTCTCTGTTAAGGGAAGAAGGTTTTCTTGGAGTGTTGCTCTTGATAACAGATTGTGTGAGTTTCTGTGCCTTTAAGTAATTTTTTTGAAAACTTTCTTAAAGCCTTTAGTTAAGTGAATAAGTAATATTTCAGAGTGACCTCATGTGTTTTAAAACCTTTCTGATATATTTAACAAACTTCCCAAATATCAAATTCTAACTAAACTTCTTTTAACCTCCAGCTAACTCTGAGATGTGCTTGCTTCAAAGGAACCCTGAGACATATCAGAGAGGAATGTAAAACTAATTAGGCTTATTTGGTATGTTAAAATTACTTGAGAAACATTCTCAACTGATTGGAGATGAACTTTAGGTTATATAAGTAAATGTCATTAATATAGATATTCCAAAATTTATATGAAATTCCTAAAATCTGCTATGCCCTGATATGTTGTCATAATTCTAGGTGTTATCTTAAAATGTTGCATGTCACAACATCTTGGTTAAGCTCCTTTGTAAAAAACTTTGTAATTATATCTCTAACCTTGCGTTTTTAAGCCAGTTGCCATTCATAGACAGTTATGTTTTGCAAAGCATCAGCTTCTTCATCTTCAGGAAGATTCATGGAAAATGACTTTGACAAGTACAGGTAACTGAAAACTTTAAAGCATACAGCTAAAATGGGTAAGAAATTTTAAAGAGTCTAAGGGAAACTGATTTCACAAAACTAAGCAAAAAAGATTACATAGAGAGGAACCATGATGGCGGAGTAGAAGGATGTGCTCTCATTTCCTCTTGCGAAAACACCAGAATCACAACTAGCTGCTGGACAATCATCGACAGGAAGACACTGGAACTCACCAAAAAAGATACCCCACATCCAAAGGCAAAGGAGAAGCCACGATGAGATGGTAGGAGGGGCGCAATCACAGTAAGATAAAATCCCGTAACTGGTGGGTGGGTGACTCACATACTGGTGAACATTTATACCACAGAAGTCCACCCACTGGAGTGAAGGTTCTGAGCCCCATGTCAGGCATCCCAACCTGGGGGTCTGGCAACAGGAAGAGGAATTCCTAGAGAATCAGACTTTGAAGCCTAGTGGGAATTGACTGCAGGACTTTGACAAGACTGGGGGAGACTCCACTCTTGGAGGGCACACACAAAGTAATGTGCGCATCGGGACCCAGGGGAAGGAGCAGTAACCCCGGCGGAGACTGAACCAGACCTACCTGCTAGTGTTGGAGGGTCTCCTGCAGAGGCGGGGGGTGGCTCTGTTTCACCGTGGGGACAAGGACACTGGCAGCAGAAGTTCTGGGAAGTACTGCTTGGCGTGAGCCCTCCCAGAGTCTGTCATTAGCCCCACCAAAGACACCAGGTATGCTGCAGTGTTGGGTTGCCTCACACCAAACAACCAACAGGGAGGGAACCCAGCCCCATCCATCAACAGTCAAGTGGATTAAAGTTTTACTGAGCTCTTCCCACAAGAGCAACAGTCAGCTCTACCCACCACCAGTCCCTCCCATCAAGCCTCTTAGATAGCCTCATCCACCAGAGGGTAGACAGCAGAAGCAAGAAGAACTACAATCCTGCAGCCTGTGGAACAAAAACCACATTCACAGAAAGACAGACAAGATGAAAAGGCACAGAGCTATGTCTCAGATGAAGGAACAAGATAAAACCCCAGAAAAACAACTAAATGAAGTGGAGATAGGCAAACTTCAAGAAAAAGAATTCAGAATAATGATAGTGAAGATGATCCAGGACCTCGGAAAAAGAATAGAGGCAAAGATCGAGAAGATGCAAGATATGTTTAACAAAACGTAGAAGAACTAAAGAACAAACAGATGAACAATACAATAACTGAAATGAAGACTACACTAGAAGGAATCAATAGCAGAATAACTGAGGCAGAAGAATGGATAAGTGATCTGGAAGACAGAATGGTGGAATTCACTGCTGCTGAACAGACTAACGAAAAAAGAATGAAAAGAAATGAAGACAGCTTAAGAGACCTCTGGGACAACATTAAATGACACAACATTCGCATTATAGGGGTCCCAGAAGGAAAAGAGAGAGAGAAAGGATGAGAGAAAATATTTGAAGAGATTATAGTTGAAAACTTCCCTAACATGGGAAAGGAAATAGCCACCCAAGTCCAGAAGCACAGCAAGTCCCATATAGGATAAACTCAAGGAGAAACACACCAAGACACATAGTAATCAAACTGGCAAAAATTAAAGACAAAGAAAAATTATTGAAAGCAGCAAGGGAAAAATGACAAATAACATACAAGGGAATGCCCATAAGGTTAACAGCTGATTTCTCAGCAGAAACTTCACAAGTCAGAAGGGAGTGGCATGATATATTTAAAGGTATGAAAGGGGAGAACCTACAACCAAGATTACTCTACCCGGCAAGGATCTCATTCAGATTCGATGGAGAAATCAAAAGCTTTACAGACAAGCAAAAGCTAAGAGAATTCAGCACCACCAAACCAGCTCTACAACAAATGCTAAAGGAACTTCTCTAAGTGGGAAACACAAGAGAAGAAAAGGACCTACAAAAACAAACCCAAAACAATTAAGAAAATGGTCATTGGAACATACATATCGATAATTACCATAAACGTGAATGGATTAAATGCTCCAACCAAAAAAAATAGGCTTGCTGAATGGATACAGAAACAAGACCCAAAAACAAGACAAGTCTCTACAAGAGACTCACTTCAGACCTAGGGACACATACAGACTGAAAGTGAGGGGATGGAAAAAGATATTCCATGCAAATGGAAATCAAAAGAAACCTGGAGTAGCTATACTCATATCAGATAAAAGAGACTTTAAAATAAAGACTGTTACAAGAGACAAAGAAGGACACTACATAATGATCAAGGGATCAACCCAAGAAGAAGATATAACAATTATAAATATTTATGCACCCAACATAGGAGCACCTCAATACATAAGGTAACTGCTAACAGCTATAAAATAGCAAATCGACAGTAACACAATAATAGTGGGGGATTTTAACACCTCACTTATACCAATGGGCAGATCATCCAAAATGAAAATAAATAAGGAAACAGAAGCTTTAAATGACATGATAGGCCAGATAGATTTAATTGATATTTATAGGACATTCCATCTAAAAACAGCAGATTACATGTTCTTCTCAAGTGCGCATGCAACATTCTCCAGGATAGATCACACCTTGGGTCACAAATCAAGCCTTGGTAAATTTAAGAAAACTGACATCATATCAAGCATCTTTTCTGACCACAGCACTATGAGGTTAGAAATGAATTACAGGGAAAAAAACGTACAAAACACAAACACATGGAGGCTAAACAATACGTTACTAAATAACCAAGACATCACTGAAGAAATCAAAGAGGAAATCAAAAAATACCTAGAGACAAATGACAATGAAAACATGATGATACAAAACCTATGGGATGCAGCAGAAGCAGTTCTAAGAGAGAAGATTATAGTTATACAAGCCTACCTCAAGAAACAAGAAAAATCTCAAAACATTCTAACCTTACACCTAAAAGAACTAGAAAAAGAACAAACAAAACCCAAAGTTAGCATAAGGAAAGAAATCATAAAGATCAGAGCAAATAAATGAAATAGAAACAAAGAAAACAATAGCAAAGATCAATAAAACTAAAAGCTGGTTCTTTGAGAAGATAAACAAAATTGATAAACCATTAGCCAGACTCATCAAGAAAAAGAGGGAGAGGACTCAAATCAATAAAATTAGAAGTGAAAAAGGAGAAGTTACAACAGACACTGCAGAACTACAAAGCATCCTAAGAGACTACTACAAGCAACTGTATGCCAATAAATGGACAACCTGGAAGAAATGGACAAATTCTTAGGAAGGTATAACCTTCCAAGACTGAACCAGGAAGAAACAGAAATTATGAACAAACCAATCACAAGTAATGAAATTGAAACTGTGATTAAAAATCTTCCAACAAACAAAAGTCCAGGACCAGATGGCTTCACAGGTGAATTCTATCAAACATTTAGAGAAGAGCTAACACCCATTCTTCTCAACCTCTTCCAAAAAATTTCAGAGGAAGCAACACTCCCAAACTCATTCTATGAGGCCACCATCACCCTGATACCAAAACCAGACAAAGATACTACAAAAAAGAAAATTACAGACCAATATCATTGATGAATATAGATGCAGAAATCCTCAACAAAATACTAGCAAACAGAATGCAAGAACAAATTAAAAGGATCATACACCATGATCAAGTGGGATTTATCCCAGGGATGCAAGGATTCTTCAATATATGCAAAATCAATGTGATACACCATATTAAAAAATTGAAGAATAAAAACCAGATGATCACCTCAATAGATGCAGAAAAAGCTTTTGACAAAATTCAACACCCATTTATGATAAAAACTCTCCAGAAGGTGGGCATAAAGGGAACCTACTTCAACATAATAAAGGCCATATATGACAAACCCACAGCAAACATCTTTATCAATGGTGAAAAATGGAAAGTATTTCATCTAAGATCAGGAATGAGACAAGGATGTCCACTCTCACCACTGTTATTCAACATAGTTTTGGAAGTCCTAGCCACAGCAATCAGGCAAGAAAAAAATAAAAGGAATACAAATCGGAAAAGAAGAAGTAAAACTGTCACTGTTTGCAGATGACATGATACTATACATAGAGAATCCTAAAAATGCCACCAGAAAACTACTAGAGCTAATCAATGAATTTGGTAAAGTTGCAGGATACAAAATTAATCCACAGAAATCTCTTGCATTCCTATACACTAATGATGAAAAATCTGAAAGAGAAATCATGGAAACACTCCCATTTACCATTGCAACAAAAAGAATAAAATACCTAGAAATAAACCTACCTAGGGAGACAAAAGACCTGTATGCAGAAAACTATAAGACACTGATGAAAGAAATTAGAGATAACAACAGATGGAGAGATATACCATGTTCTTGGATTGGAAGAATCAATACTGTAAAAAAGAGTATACAACCCAAAGCAATCTACAGATTCAATGCAATCCCTATCTAATTACCAATGGCATTTTTTACGGAAGTAGAACAAAATATCTAAAAATTTGTATGGAGACACAAAAGACCCTGAATAGCCAAAGCAGTCTTGAGGGAAAAAAATGGAGCTGGAGGAATCAGACTCCCCGACTTCAGACAATACTACAAAGCTACAGTAATCAAGACAATATGGTACTGGCACAGAAACAGAAACATAGATAAATGGAACAAGATAGAAAGCCCAGATATAAATCCATGCACCTATGGTCAACTAATCTATGACAAAGGAGGCAAAGATATATAATGGAGAAAAGACAGTCCCTTCAGGAAGTGGTGCTGGGAAAACTGGACAGCTACATGTAGAAGAATGAAATTAGAACATTCCCAGCACCATACACAAAAATAAACTCAAAATGGATTCGAGACCTAAATGTAAGACCGGACAGCATAAACCTCTTAGAGGAAAACATAGGAAGAACACTCTTTGACATAAATCACAGCAAGATCTTTTTTGATCCACTTCCTAGAGTAATGGAAATAAAAACAAAAATAAACAAATGGGACCTAATGAAACTTCAAACCTTTAAAGCTTTTGCATAGAAAAGGAAACCATAAACAAGATGAAAGACAACATTCAGAATGGGAGAAAATATTTGCAAACGAATCAACAGACAAAGGATTAATCTCCAAAATATATAAACAGCTCATGCATCTCAATATTAAAGAAACAAAAATTCCAATCCAAAAATGGGCAGAAGACCTAAATAGACAGTTCTCCAAGGAAGACATACAGATGGCCAAGAAGCACATGAAAAGCTGCTCAACATCACTAATTATTAGAGAAATGCAAATCAAAACTACAATGAGGTATCACCTCACACCAGTTAGAATGGGCATCATCAGATAATCTACAAACTACAAATGCTGGAGAGGGTGTGGAGAAAAGGGAACCCTCTTGCACTGTTGGTGGGAATGTAAATTGATACAGCCACTATGGAGAACAGTATGGAGGTTCCTTAAAAAACTAAAAATAAAATTACCATATGATCCAGCAATCCCACTACTGAGTATATACCCAGAGAAAACCATAATTCAAAAAGACACATGCATCCCAATGTTCATTGCAGTACTATTTACAATAGCCAGGTCATGGAAGCAACCTAAGTGCCCATCAACAGATGAATGGGTAAAGAAGATCTGGTACATATATACAATGGAATATTACTCAGCCATAAAAAGGAATGAAATTGAGTCACTTGTAGAACCATGGATGGATCTAGAGACTGTCATACAGAGTGAAGTAAGTCAGAAAGAGAAAAACAAATATCGGATTCTGAAGAAGATGGCGGAAGAGTAAGACACGGAGATCACCTTCCTCCCCACAGATACACCAGAAATACATCTACACGTGGAACTGCTCCTATAGAACACCCACTGAATGCTGGCAGAAGACCTCAGACCTCCCAAAAGGCAAGAAACTCCCCACGTACCTGGGTAGGGCAAAAGAAAAATGAAAAAACACAGATAAAAGAATAGGGACAGGACCTGCACCAGTGGGAGGGAGCTGTGAAGGAGGAAATGTTTCCACACACAAGGAAGCCCCTTCACGGGCGGAGACTGCGGGGCGGTGGAAGGGGGAGCTTCGGAGCCATGGAGGAGAGCACAACAACAGGGGTGAGGAGGGCAAAGCGGAGAGATTCCCGCACAGAGGATCGGTGCCGACCAGCACTCACCAGCCCGAGAGGCTTGTCTGCTCACCCACTGGGGCGGGCGGGGGCTGGGAGCTGAGGCTCGGGATTTGGAGGTCGGATCGCAGGGAGAAGACTGGGGTTGGCGGCATGAACACAGACTGAAGGGGCTAGTGCACCACGGATAGCCAGAAGGGAGTCCGGGAAAAAGTCTGGAGCTGCCAAAGAGGCAAGAGACTTTTTCTTCCCTACTTTTTTTTTTTTTTTGCGGTACGTGGGCCTCTCACTGTTGTGGCCTCTCCCGGACTCGCAGGCTCCGGACTCGCAGGTTCAGCAGTCATGGCTCACGGGCCCAGCCGCTCCGCGGCACGTGGGATCTTCCCGGACCGGGGCACGAACCCGTGTCCCCTGCATCGGCAGGCAGACTCTCAACCACTACACCACCAGGGAACCCCTTTCTTTCCTCTTTGTTTCCTGGTGCGCGAGGAGAGGGGATTAAGAGTGCCACTTAAAGGAGCTCCAGAGACGGGCGCGAGCCGCGGCTAACAGCGTGGACCCCAGAGACGGGTATGAGATGCTAAGGCTGCTGCTGCAGCCAACAAGAAGTCTGTGTGCGAGCACAGGTCACTATCCCCACCTCCCCTCCTGGGAGCCTGTGCAGCCCGCCACTGCCACGGTTCCGTGATCCAGGGTCAACTTCCCCGGGAGAATGCACGGTGCGCCTCAGGCTGGTGCAATGTCATGCCGGCCTCTGCTGTCGCAGGCTCGCCCCATAACTGTACCTCTCCCTCCCCCTGGCCTGAGTGAGCCAGAGACCCCGGCGCAACTGATCCTTTAACCCCATCCTGTCTGAGTGAAGAATAGACGTCCTCAGGTGACCTACACGCAGAGGCAGGGGGAAATCCAAAGCTGAACCCCAGGAGCTGTGCGAACAAAGAAGAGAAAAGGGAAATTTCTCCCAGCAGCCTCAGGAGCAGCGGATTAAAGCTCCACAATCAACTTGATGTACCCTCCATCTGTGGAATACCTGAATAGACAATGAATCATCCGAAATTGAGGAGGTGGACTTTGAGAGCAAGATTTATTATTTTTTCCCCTTTTCATCTTTTTGTGAGTGTGTATGTGCAGGCTTCTGTGTGAGATTTTGTCTGTATAGCTTCGTTTTCACCAATTGTCCTAAGGTTCTGACCGTCCGGTTTTTTTTCTTAAAAAATGTTTTTTTCTTAATAATTATTTTAATAACTCTATTTTATTTTATCCTACTTTATTTTATCCTCTTTCTTTCTATTTTTTCTCCCTTTTATTCTGAGTGTGTGGTTGAAAGGCTTTTGGTGCTCCAGCCAAGAGTCAGTGCTGTGCCTCTGAGGTGGAAGAGCCAACTTCAGGACACTGGACCACAAGAGACCTCCCAGCTCCACGTAATATCAAACGGTGAAAATCTCCCAGAGATCTCCATCTCAACACCAGCACCCAGCTTCACTCAACGACCAGCAAGCTACAGTGCTGGACACCCTATGCCAAACAACAAGCAAGACAGGAACACAGCCCCACCCATTAGCAGAGAGGCTGCCTAAAATCATAATAAGTCCACAGACACCCCAAAACACACCACCAGACGTGGACATGCCCACCAGAAAGACAAGATCCAGCCTCATCTGCCAGAACACAGGCACTAGTCCCCTCCACCAGGAAGCCTACACAACCCACTGAACCAACCTTAGCCACTGGGGACAGACACCAAAAACAAAGGAAACTACAAACCTGCAGCCTGCGAAAAGGAGACAGCAAAACAATAAGATATGCAAAATGAAAAGACAGAAAAACACATAGCAGATGAAGGAGCAAGATAAAAACCCACCAGAGCTAACAAATGAGGAGGAAATAGGCAGTCCACCTGAAAAATAATTCAGAATAATGATAGTAAAGATGATCCAAAATCTTGGAAACAGAATAGAGAAAATGCAAGAAACATTTAACAAGGACCTAGAAGAAATAAAGAGGGAACAAGCAATGATGAACAACACAATACATGAAATTAAAAATACTCTAGAAGGGATCAATAGCAGAATAACTGAGGCAGAAGAACGCATAAGTGACCTGGAAGATAAAATAGTGGAAATAACTACTGCAGAGCAGAATAAAGAAAAAAGAATGAAAAGAACTGAGGACAGTCTCAGAGACCTCTGGGACAACATTAAATGCACCACCATTCGAATTACAGGGGTCCCAGACTAAGAAGAGAAAAACTAAGGGACTGAGAAAATATTTGAAGAGATTATAGTTGAAAACTTCCCTAATATAGGAAAGGAAATAGTTAATCAAGTCCAGGAAGCACAGAGAGTCCCATGCAGGATAAATCCAAGGAGAAATACGCCAAGACACATATTAATCAAACTGTCAAAAATTAAATACAAAGAAAACATATTAAAAGCAGCAAGGGAAAAACAACAAATAACACACAAGGGAATCCCCATAAGGTTAACAGCTGATCTTTCAGCAGAAACTCTGCAAGCCAGAAGGGACTGGCAGGACATATTTAAAGTGATGAAGGAGAAACACCTGCAACCAAGATTACTCTACCCAGCAAGGATCTCATTCAGGTTTGATGGAGAAATTAAAACCTTTACAGACAAGCAAAAGCTGAGAGTTCAGCACCACCAAACCAGCTTTACAACAAATGCTAAAGGAACTTCTCTAGGCAAGAAACACAAGAGAAGGAAAGGGCCTACAATAACAAATCCAAAACAATTAAGAAAATGGGAACAGGAACATACATATTGATAATTACCTTAAATGTAAATGGACTAAATGCTCCCACCAAAAGACACAGAATGGCTGAATGGATACAAAAACAAGACCCATATATATGCTGTCTACAAGAGACCCACTTCAGACCTAGAGACACATACAGACTGAAAGCGAGGGGATGGAAAAAGATATTTTATTCAAATGGAAACCAAAAGAAAGCTGGAGTAGCAATTCTCATATCAGACAAAATAGACATTAAAATAAAGACTATTAGAAGAGACAAAGAAGGACACTACATAATGATCAAGGGATCAATCCAAGAAGAAGATATAAAAATTGTAAATATTTATGCACCCAACATAGGAGCACCTCAATACATAAAGCAAATACTAACAGCCATAAAAGGGGAAATCGACAATGACACAATCATAGTACGGGACATTAACACCCCACTTTCACCAACGGACAGATGATCCAAAATGAAAATAAATAAGGAAACACAAGCTTTAAATGATACATTAAACAAGATGGACTTAATTGATATTTATAGGACCTTCCATCCAAAAACAACAGAATACACATTTTTCTCAAGTGCTCATGGAACATTCTCCAGGATAGATCATATCTTGGGTCAGAAATCAAGCCTTGGTAAATTTAAGAAAATTAAAATTTAAGAAAACTGAAATCATATCAAGTATCTTTTCTGACCACAACGCTATGAGACTAGATATCAATTACAGGAAAAGATCTGTAAAAAATACAAACACATGGAGGCTAAACAATACACTACTAAATAACTAAGAGATCACTGAAGAAATCAAAGAGGAAATCAAAAAATACCTAGAAAAAAATGAGAATGAAAACACGATGACTGAAAACCTATGGGATGCAGCAAAAGCAGTCCAAAAGGGAAGTTTATAGCACTACAATCCTACCTCAAGAAACAGGAAACATTTCAAATAAACAACCTAACCTTGCACCTAAAGCAATTAGAGAAGAACAGAAAAACCGCAAATTTAGCAGAAGGAAAGAAATGATAAAGATCAGAGCAGAAATAAATGAATAAGAAATGAAGGAAATGATAGCAAAGATCAATAAAACTAAAAGCTGGTTCTTTGAGAAAATAAACAAAATTGATCAACCATTAGCCAGACTCATCAAGAAAAAAAGGGAGAAGACTCAAATCAATAGAATTAGAAATGAAAAAGGAGAAGTAACAACTGACAATGCAGAAATACAAAAGATCATGAGAGATTACTACAAGCAACTCTATGCCAATAAAATGGACAATCTGGAAGAAACAGACAAATTCTTAGAAAGGCACAACCTGCCAAGACTGAATCAGGAAGAAATAGAAAATATGAACAGACCGATCACAAGCACTGAAATTGAAACTGTGATTAACAATCTTCCAACAAACAAAAGCCCAGGGCCAGATGGCTTCACAGGGGAATTCTATCAAACATTCAGAGAAGAGCTAACAGCTATCCTTCTCAAACTCTTCCAAAATATAGCAGACGGAGGAACACTCCCAAGTTCATTCTATGAGGCCACCATCACCCTGATACCAAAACCAGACAAAGATGTCACAAAGAAAGAAAACTACAGGCCAATATCACTGATGAACACAGATGCAAAAATCCTCAACAAAATACTAGCAAACAGAATCCAACAGCACATTAAAAGGATCATACACCATGATCAAGTGGGGTTTATTCCAGGAATGCAAGGATTCTTCAATATATGCAAATCAATCAACATGATACACCATATTAACAAATTGAAGGAGAAAAACCGTATGATCATCTCAATAGATGCAGAGAAAGCTTTCGACAAAATTCAACACCCATTTATGATAAAAACCCTGCAGAAAGTAGGCATAGAGGGAACTTTCCTCAACATAATAAAGGCCATATATGACAAACCCACAGCCAACATCGTCCTCAATGGTGAAAAACTGAAAGCATTTCCAGTAAGATCAGGAACAAGACAAGGTTGCCCACTGTGACCACTCTTATTCAACATAGTTTTGGAAGTTTTAGCCACAGCAATCAGAGAAGAAAAGGAAATAAAAGGAATCCAAATCGGAAAAGAAGAAGTAAAGCTGTCACTGTTTGCAGATGACATGATACTATACATAGAGAACCCTAAAGATGCTACCAGAAAACTACTAGAGCTAATCAACGAATTTGGTAAAGTAGCAGGATACAAAATTAATGCACAGAAATCTCTAGCATTCTTATACACTAATGATAAAAAATCTGAAAGTGAAATCAAGAAAACACACCCATTTACCACTGCAACAAAAAGAATAAAATATCTAGGAATAAACCTACCTGAGAAGACAAAAGACCTGTATGCAGAAAATTATAAGACACTGATGAAAGAAATTAAAGATGATACAACTAGATGGAGAGATATACCATGTTCTTGGATTGGAAGCATCAACATTGTGAAAACGACTCTACTACCCAAAGCAATCTACAGATTCAATGCAATCCCTATCAAACTACCATTGGCATTTTTCACAGAACTAGAACAAAAATTTTCACAATTTGTATGGAAACACAAAAGACTTTGAATAGCCAAAGCAATCTTGAGAAAGAAAAACGGAGCTGGAGGAATCAGGCTCACTGACTTCAGACTATACTACAAAACTACAGTAATCAAGACAGTATGGTACTGGCACAAAAACAGAAATATAGATCAATGGAACAGGATAGAAAGCCCAGAGATAAACCTATGCACATATGGTCACCTTACCTTTGATAAAGGAGGCAAGAATATACAGAGGAGAAAAGACAGCCTCTTCAATAAGTTGTGCTGGGAAAACTGGACAGGTACAGGTAAAACTATGAAATTAGAACACTCCCTAACACCATACACAAAAATAAACTCAAAATGGATTAAAGACCTAAATGTAAGGCCAGACACTATCAAACTCTTAGAGGAAAACTTAGGCAGAATGCTCTATGACATAAATCACAGCAAGATCCTTTTTGACCCACCTCCTAGAGAAATGGAAATAAAAACAAAAATAAACAAATGGGACCTAATGAAACTCCAAAGCTTTTGCACAGCAAAGGAACCCATAAACAAGACCAAAAGACAACCCTCAGAATGGGAGAAAATATTTGCAAATGAAGCAATTGACAAAGGATTAATCTCCAAAATTTACAAGCAGCTCATGCAGCTCAATAAGAAAAAAACTAACAACCCAATCCAAAAATGGGCAGAAGACCTAAATAGACATTTGTCCAAAGAAGATATACAGATTGCCAACAAACACATGAAAGGATGCTCAACATCATTAATCATTAGAGAAATGCAAATCAAAACTACAATGAGATATCATCTCACACCAGTCAGAATGGTTATCATCAAAAAATCTAGAAACAATAAATGCTGGAGAGGGTGTGGAGAAAAGAGAACACTCTTGCAGTGCTGGTGGAATGTGAATTGGTACAGCCAGTATGGAGAAGAGTATGGAGGTTCCTTAAAAAACTACAAATAGAACTACCATATGACCCAGCAATCCCACTACTGGGCATATACCCTGAGAAAATCATAATTCAAAAATAGTCATGTACTACAATGTTCACTGCAGCTCTATTTACAATAGCCAGGACATGGAAGCAACCTAAGTGTCCATCAGCAGATAAATGGATAAAGAAAATGCGGCACATATATACAATGGAATATTACTCAGCCATAAAAAGAAATGGAGTTATTTGCAGTGAGGTGGATGGACCTGGAGTGTGTCATACAGAGTGAAGTAAGTCAGAAGTAGAAATATAAATACCGTATGCTAACACATACATATGGAATCTAAGGAAAAAGTAAATGTCATGAAGAGCCTAGGGGTAGGATGGGAATAAAGACACAGACCTACTAAAGCATGGACTTGAGGATATGGGGAGGGTGAAGGATAAGCTGTGACAAAGTGAGAGAGTGGGATGGACATATATACACTATCAAACGTAGGGTGGATAGCTACTGGGAAGCAGCCGCATGGCACAGGGAGATTAGGTAGGTGGTTTGTGACCACCTAGAGGGGTGGGATAGGGAGTGGGGGAGGGAGGGAGACGCAAGAGGGAAGAGATATGGGAACATATGTATATGTATAACTGATTCAATTTGTTGTAAAGCAGAAACTAACACACCATTGTAAAGCAATTATACTCCAATATAGATGTTAAAAGAAATCTCATATATTAACGCATGTATGTGGAACCTAGAATAATGGTACAGATGAACCAGTTTGCAGGGCAGAAGTTGACACAGATGTAGAGAACAAACGTAAGGACAGCAAAGTGGGGAAACCGCGGTGGGGTCGTGATGGTGGTGTGCTGAATTGGGCAAGTGGGATTGACACGTATACACTGATGTGTATAAAATTGATGACTAATAAGAACCTGCAGTATAAAAAACAAAGAAAACAACTGATACTAAACTTTCTGTGGGTTATTTGTATGGAAATATGTTAATATAAATGTTTCAGACATTACATGAAATTTCTAAAAATCTTATATGTTCTGGTATAATGTTATGTCATAATTCTAGTTATTACTTTAAAATGTATATCTCAAAAATAACTAAATTTCCTTGTCAATTGCATTATTATGACCTTTCATCAAATCTTTAACCGTGGTCATTTTTAAGTCTTTTGTCATTTACAGAGAGTTCTGGGTGTACTCTGATGCTGTTGCAAGTATGTTCCTATAAAAGGGTTTCATCTTCAAGGAATTCATGGAAAAGACTGACAAGTACAGGTTTCTGGTAACTGACTGTACTGCTGAACTGAATGGATAGGCATTTTCAGAACTCTAATGGAAAACTGATGACTTCATAAAAGTGCTAACAAAAGATCAAGATGAAAAAAAATTACATGGGACTGAGTGAACTGATGAGGATGATTATAATTTTTATGACTTTCTGTTTGGAAAAAAAAAAATCCCACAAGGACTCAGAGGCAAAAAATATACAAATCAATTTTCACTGCAAAGTAAAGGAGCTGTTACAGTGGAGGATTACTGGGCTGAATGTCAATATTATGACATAGTATGAGTGTGTTTCATGTTTGGTAACTGCAATCATTGTTGCTTTTGTTGTGATCATACATTTACAATGCTTGGTGTCAGTTTATTTATTTTTTGTAAAAATAAAATACAGTGTGTGTGTGAAAAAAAAAAAGAGATAAACAGGTCTGAGGGGCTTCCCTGATGGCGCAGTGGTTGAGAGTCCGCCTGCCAATGCAGGGGACACGGGTTCGTGCCCCGGTCCGGGAAGATCCCCCATGCCGCGGAGTGGCTGGGCCCGTGAGCCATGGCCGCTGAGCCTGCGCGTCCGGAGCCTGTGCTCCGGCAACGGGAGAGGCCACAACAGTGCGAGGCCCGCGAACCACAGAAAACAAAGAAAAAACAGTCTGAGGAAAGGGTAATGATTAAAATTTTATTATCAGAAAAACAAAGAACAAACAAACCAAAAAAAAAAAAGAGATTACATAGGAGTAAAGTGATGAATGTGGTTATATTTTTGGTTTTGTCTAAAATATTACTGGCTTTTAATCTGTGTTTTTCCAGGTAAAAAGAAAACTTTCTCCTTAAGGTAATTATGACTTACGGGAATTTGGTAAATTATACCTTTGTAAGGAAAACTGAAGCAGTTTTCTCTCTACCTGATCCCTCCAGAAATTGGAAACTCTTAGTTCCAGCAGCTTTATCAGATAAATTAGGAAGGCCACCTCCTAACAGGTTCAGAAATCTCAAGGTATTTGGGGGACCTCAAAAAGGAAGGAATTCACCCAAATTTGTAAGATAAAACCTGTGACTAGCCCTTGGTGTGGTTTTCCTAAAGGCCTTTTCGAAGGTTCAATCTGAAGACTCCTTATGGAAAGTTTCAGCACAATCAGTTTAAAAAGAGCCTATGTGATCAATTAATCACTCATTTTGCAAACAATTTTAGTTTGGCTGTATTTGGTAGAAATGAGGATAATTTTAGAGAGAAGATTATGTTTCAGTAGATATTAAAGTCTAGTTTTGTTAATTGTGGTCTGTATTTACTAAGATTCACATCCCAGATAGTTCCTTGCTGTTAGGTTATATTGTTGCAAAGTTTAATGGAATTAGTAAGAGGACACTCTAAGTTTGTTTCTGAAGCTTATCTCAGTAATCTGTCTTTGGATGGAGATGAGATGCCCCATGACCTGCAACCAGATGATTATGCATAATTTAAAGGACTATCTCCAACCTAGATGGAAGGACTTTTATCAGATACTCTTAACTAGCTCATGCACAGCAAAACTGAAAGGAATTGAGTCTTTGATTAATATTTCCACTCAGAAAGGGCCTCTGCACTGGACTGGCCTATAGAGAGGATTGTTGACGTTAATATCACCTTAAAACAATGCTCAGAGAGAGGAGAAACTATCAGACCAGGATAGGAAGAAGATGACCTCTGAAGTGGAGAGCTGACCCAAGATACTGGACCAGGCTTATATATCAATTACTTTGATAATTGCTCACACATTTGCTTATGAACCAACTGTATTTCACAATCTTATGCAGAGCTAAATTTGACCCGATTGGGAGGTTTATAGTCAATTAACTATACCCAGTACTTCTTGGTTACCTTGGTGGATTTTTCCACTCCATGGCTCTTACTGGCTAGCCCTTAGGGAATTTATTCTAGGAGAAAGAAATTATAGTTCTGTTCAGGCCACTGTTGACATTATTGGCCAATAAATAATACCTGCTTTGATCCTGGTCATAAATGTAAATTTTCTTCTAAAGTTACTCAAGCTCAATCACAGCAACAAGCAAAATTTCAGCCAAAGAATAGAACCTCCCACAATTATGGGATGGATTTATGTGGTTAACACCAGGCTATGGTCATTGAAGTTTAAAGGCTCCCTTATGTTGGGAACAATTAAACCACACTAAGGATATCCAGCCTAGTAACATTAGGAAATTGGGCTGGGTGCCCTATGGACAATGCCAAGATATAATTTCCCTTAAAGATAAGGTTTGGTACAGAATAGACTAAGTCAGATGACCTGGGGATATATTGGGCTGCACCTAATGGAAGTTCTTAACTTAAATTCTTACTTATGACCTTACTAATACTGCTAGCTATATTGTTTTCTATATTTCCTATTTTACAAAATTGTTGCTTCTTGTATTACCAAATGTATGACAGATTGATAAAAATAATGATGACTAGGCAACTTGAAACAGTTGATCAGATATATAGTTCTATGTAAGATCAATGATTGTAATAGTGTAACTCTAGATATGGGAAGAAGCAACAAGAGGGAATTCTTTCCCGGACCATAACAGACTAGCATGACAGGTGGTCCAGAGACTTTTGGCTACTGTTAGTAAGGCCTAGTCCAGTAATAGCACATTGAGCGGCCTATTAACAAAATCCTCGCCTGACCTAGGAATGAACATTCCTAGCACCATGGGACGAAATGGTCATGAAATGCCTTCCAAACCATGGTCGAACTTATGACCATGAGGGGGCCCTGCGACCAAAACTTGGCACTAGGTATCTGCCTCTGCAAGGATTGAGTCACAAGCCACTGCATTTGCTGCCCTTCAGCACACCCCGAAGGGAGTTCAGGGTGGAGATCAGCAACGAGGCACTCCGTGTTCTGAGAAGAACTGGCAGGACAGGCCTTCAGACAGTGAGATATTCTCAGGAGAAGCTTTCATGAGCCCAAATTCTTGCATCTCCTCATATCTAGAAAAGCACTAAAATCATTAATGGTGACACCTGCTTTGTCCATTAAGGAGAGAAATGTATTGTACAGTCAAAATGGAGTAGCTGTGGTTCAGACATCCAAGGTAAAACTGGGTGGCCATTGTGGATGTCATTTCATATACAATTCTGTATTGCCAAGAACTTGAATTCCCTGAGTTGTGTCGGACTCAGATACCACCAGCCATTCTGAAAGCAGTATCTGCTGGTGAAACTGAACAGGACCCTGTGGGTTCCTCGGTCAAGTTTATGATTAACCTCTCTATCCAAAACGTTACTCCTTTTTTTCGGTCTGCGCCTGTCCCTCCTCAGCATTGAGGAGTATCAGAGAAAAGGGGGGATTAGAACTGAATAGAACCCTGCGGGCCCCCCATCCAGTATGGAGACCTCACCTTGTCTCCTGACTCTTGTTTATAGAAAAGCCGAAGTCTCCCAGGCCTCACTGAGTCACAAAACAGCAGGTTGAAGCAGCTAATGATTAGGAAGATTGAGTCACAGCATCTGACGCACATTCCTGAGTTGTTTTACAGATACTGTAACTGCCAACAGAGGGAAAAAGCCAACTGCATGATGACCAGACTGCAGCCATGACATAAACTGCTCTATCTTGAGCAGTACTGAGTCTAGGGCTAGCACAATTCCAAGAACAGCCTTAAGAAAATGGGATTAACACTATTGCTCATAATAATCTATACCTTTGTGGGCATCAAAATAATCGTAGTTTGTTCTTCCAGTATATGTAAACGGGCAATTACAACTGTGAGCAAAGAGATGCCACAGACCCACGTCGACATCTTCCATGCTAAGAATACCGCGCCCTAAATCGGCAGGAAGAAGTTACAGAAGATGGACTTTCACCCACAATCCCATAGAAATGGAATAATGTTCTGACAAGGGGGATTTGTGAGCAGCTTTTGGCAGGAAAGCTCTCTTTGCAGGAGGTCCCTTCGTCTTGTCACTAACCTCAAACCAGGCGCCCCCATGCTCTACTCATCTCCAGTCCTAGCACACCTTTCAAATCTTTTGATCACACAATATCTTACCTAATCTGTTGGTTCTTTCTGTAGAGATCAAAGTAGAAATGAAGAATAAGTAATTAACAGATGACCAGATCTCTTCCCTAGCTTCACTTTTAGTAATCGTGTGAACACACTGTGTGAACAAGATAGTATATAAGAAAAATCACAAGAGGTCAACAAGCCTGCACACCGTGGGAGATGGCGACAACTCTGACACCCTATCTCCATGATTAACTGAGATCACTTCCCTTGTTCCTTTTAAAAACTTCCATGGCTGAGCAGAATTTTCAGAGGTGGTTTTGGGGGGACACTGAGTTCACCGTCTACCCAGATTGCTGGCGTTCTGATGAAAAGCAACTTTCCTATCAATCTCTCTCTCTCATTGATTGATTTTCGAATGGCAAGCAGTCAGATCAGATTCGGTAACAGCACTATTCAGACCTTTTCTGTCCAGGTGGGATATACCTCTACCTATCCTGAAGAAATGGTCACGAACACCAGCAGGAATCTGAAATTTCCTGCAGCTCAAGGCATTCGAGTCCAGTCCTTGGTGGTGCAGGTTCCTCTGAGGAAGCTTAAGAGCACTCTTTGGGTTCTTTTTAGCACAAATCATACAATTCTGAGTGACTGGCTGGCTGGCCTGTTGTAGGTTAGGCCCCATTATCTATTTTTGAATCCATTAAGGTGGCATCTCTCCCAAAATAGGTACAGCACAGTGTCCAAGAGTGCCTCAGGAATCAGAACAATCGTACACTACATTTTCAGCCAGGTGAGGTGGGAGCCAAGGGAAACCCCACTCTTTGTCCTTTTCTGACTCCACTGGCTGGTATTTTGACAAGTCAATCTGTGGGAGAAGTGATCCCCTTGCCTCAGAGCATATTGTTTTTGATTAGGTGTCCCAGTGTCCCTATTTATTTAATGGGTTTCGTACTGGCCATGTGTTTTTGGCCTTCCCTTGGGCGTTGTTAGCACACACATCTGTTCTTACCTTTTCACAGACCTCGGAGGAAAGTGTTCTCTCTCTTTTCCTGGGGTTTTCATGAGCACCATCTGTAGGCTTAAAGCGTGTTTGGGTGGGACTCTGATGTCAAGCTGCTCTGGTGAAAAACTTCAGGGTGAGGTCTATCAGAAAGCTAATCACCTCGTTCTCTACGGGCAGTTTTACCCTGGACTCCTACAGGGAATCAGGTGCCTCAAGTCCAAGGGAGCCCCTGGACCTCTGAATTCATCAGAGTGTTCCTCTCTTCCTACCCTATGAGAGGCTCTCATCTTTTATTGTTTTTCATCTTATGATTTAGCCTAGGGTAATCTGATTTCCAGCGTTCATGCAGTAAGGGAACAGGAAGTGCATTGCTCCTTCCCCAACAGTGGCTACCTCTCTTCGGGTTACTCACCCTCTGGGAATCCGGTGTTGCTGCCAAAAAAGTGCATTTTGTTTTGCATCTTCTTTCTTCCGTTGTTATTCCCTATTGAACACTTTAAAAGCAACGTCTACCAATTGAGAAGGGTTCACACCAAATGTACCATCTAATTTTTGCAACTTTTCTCCTGATATCTGAGGCACTTTACGTCCCCCCCCCCGCCAAAGAAGGTCAAATGTACCATTCTAATATTTCCAGGGGCTTCGGGATCTGAGTTAGTATAATGTCTGTAGTCTTGATAAAGCTCTTCCAAAAATTCAGAGGGGTCTCCTTTTTGGGCTGAGTTTCTTGAATTTTTCCAACGGCTTTTGCTTTGGTTCCCCTTTTTCAAAGCCCTGCACTAATAAGTAGTTCTCCAACAAAGGCATTCTTCCTTCATTGGCGTCTCAATTTGGTTCAGCTGTCAAGTTGGCTTCAGGTGTAGAGGATCCTCCCTATAAGGAGGGTTGCCATCTTTCCAACTAAACGAGTCTGAGAAACCCAGCCAGCTGGTCATTTGCATTTAGGTCCCTATGAGATGATGGCATAAGGGACATTATTCTGCCCCAGGAGTGTCTCCTGGCCAAAACTGGGCGCCCTGTTGGATCTTAGATGGTAATACCAGACACCATATCCCTGTGCTCCAGGAACTAACACAGGATTTTCTAACTGATCCCTAGAAGGAGGGATAGTCCTGATTGCCAGGGTCAGGAATTGGGGCTGGATAGACATGGAAGGTAGTGGAAGGGTTGGATATATTGGAATAACATCTGGAGTGGCAGGGACAGCTAGCTCAGCTGGAGGAGTTAAGGTTTGAAGCAATATACCCTCACTCTCACTACCTTCCCTTTCTTATTTTCCCTGATGTAATATGATAGCAGAAATGCTTGTACATAAGGAATTTCATCATTCTTTCCCACTTCATTACAGAATAGCAACCATAAAACCATAAACAGCAATTGATAATTTCTAACCATTAAAAGGATGCCTTTTTGCCTAGGCATCGACCAACTGGGTTGAATTCTGGGCTGGGACTTTTGGAGATTTTAGGAACCAAGTGGAACCTTTCTCTTCTCCTCAGGAATGTCCCACAGCCAGGTCTTTTTTCCTTTTCTATTCCTTTCCTCCATTTGACATCAGTAAAAGTTTTAAACATCACAAAATTGATTTGGCTATAAATGGAGAAACAGTACCAAACAAAATGAAATGAAGAAACAAAAAGACAAACAGAAAATACTAAATAAACCCTCAAGTTTGGTCTTGGGGTTTTCCAGATACCAATGACACAGGAGACCATAACAATGTAATGAACACAGCAAGGGTAGCAGTAAATGGTGCACAGGGTCCCAAGATAACCCCCTAAGCCTCCTGTGGAGATCCTAACTGTGGCCACACATTATTACAATAAAATATCATCTTCTAACTCATGGGTTCATGGTTATAATCAGATCACTTATCCAAAATGCACATCAGAGTACTTCCTTTAGAGATGGGGAATGTTTCACCTACCTTTAAAGACAGAAATTCAAGAGAAACACAAATGCTAGCATACAAAGAAGCAAACTAAAGGCTCCAATCAAGATGGCAGAACAGAAGGACATGGAGCTCACCCCCTCCCACAAATACATCAAAAATACATCTACACGTGGAACACTTCTTACAGGATACCTACTGAACACTGAAAGAAGATCTCAGGCACCCAGAAGTGTAGGAAAGATCTCCCCGTAACTGGGAAGGATGAAAGAAACAGCAACAACAAAAAAGGAGGAAGTGGGATAGGACCTGAGCCCCTGGGAGGGAGCTGCAAAAGAGGAAAGGTTTCCATATCTTGGGAAGCCCTTTCACTGGCAAGGAGATCAGCCGGGACAGGAATGGAGTTTCAGAACTAGGAAGAGGGTGCAGCAGCCAGTGTGTGGCAGGCAGAACAGAGACAGACTGGCCCAGAGGATACTTGCTAGCTCACTGCAGTCTCCGGGCCTAGATGCGCACCTTTCGGTATGTGCTAGGGCTAGGTGCTAAAACCTGGGTTTCAGAGAACAGACCTGGGGAGAGGACTAGGGTTGCCTGCTCAGAGCTAGCCTGAAGGGGCTGGAGTGTGGTGTGTGCCCTGACTGGGTGTGTGTGTGTGGAAGAAGCCGGGGCCTGCCATAGAAGTGAAGCGCCGTTGTTAAGGGGAGCATGAAGGGAGGGGTGGGGTTTGCTTTAGCAGCCTGTGTCTGGGTGCCACCTCTATGAGCTCTGGGAGTGCACACGTGCCAGTGGTTTGCCCAAGCACAGAGGTGGGCCTGAAATCAGAGTTGAGCCCCAGGGGCTGCATGACTTAGGAAGCAGGGCTGAAATCTGAGTCCTATTTCTCAGCTGTATGATCCGAGGACTTATGCCACTGCCACAGGCTTTGTAAACTCCGCTCCTGTGGGACATCTGAGTGGACAAAGTGTGCTCCCGGGCCTGGGATGGGTCCAGCCTTAGCATTCGTGGGCTTTTTGGGTGCATGTTCACGGTGGCAAGGCTGTAGTCTGGGCTGCTTCCATAGCTCCCTAGGTGGGTCCAGATGTGCGACTACTACGGTCCTGATACCTGACTTCAGTTGATTGGTGCCCACAGATCTATGCTGGTGGCTTCTGAACACAGCACCTGAGGGACACCAGGGCTGATTTCCTGAATTCCCACAGTGGAGGCAGGGCTGAGGGCAGTACCAACATCAAGGGACTTTGCGAGCCCACATAACAGGCTACAGGTGACACCACAGAGCACACTCCCCTGTGGACAGCTCCTGTGGAGGAATACTCAGTGGCTCCTCACCCAGTAGGAGTGCTACAATCCTGCCTACCTCACATTGCAGCTTAGAAACAGATCTGGGGGCTCCTACTCCAATATCTAGGGAGCACACCCTGAAACTGACAGGGCAGTGATAACTGCAGAGCCAAGAGGAGGTCCCACTCAATATCCAGTGAGAGCTCTGGTCACTACAACACCAGTCACACAACCTGATGTAATGGAGGTAATGGCTAGCACACAGGGAAGATGCAGCAGGTGTCCGTACTAAAAACAACCCTTGTGACAAAACAGTAAACCCACAAAGGCTATACAGGGATGCTCTCACATAAAAATAGCCCTCCAAGACCAGAGTAGATAATTGTTTCTTCTAAACTCGGAGTAAGAGAAATAAGTAAAATGAAGCAGATGAAACACTCCCAATGAAAAAATCAGGAGAATTCTCCTGAAATAACAATGAAACAGACCTCTTCAGTATAATAGATATCGAGTTCAAGAAGGAGATAATGAAAATACTGAAGGATTTAGGAAGAGCTTTTGACAGAAATACAAATTACTGTAAAAAAGAGCATAGAAACTATAAAGAGTAACCAAGAGAAATTAGAAAACTCTTTTGCTGAGACAAAAGCTGTGCTGCTAAAGGCAATAAATAGCAGATTGAATAATGCAGAAGAATAAGTGATCTAGAACATAGAATAATGGAAATCACCGAATCAGAACATCAGACAGAAAGCCAAATGAAAAAAAAATGAAAGCAATATAAGAGGCCTATGGGATAATATAAAGCATGCCAATCTATGCATAATAGGGATCTCAGAAGGAGAAGAAAGAAAAAAGGGGATCAAAATGTATTTGAAGAAATTATGGCTGAAAACTTCCCAAACATAAAGAAGGAAACAGATATTCAGGTACAGGAAGAACAGATGGACCCAAACAAGATGAATCCAAACAGACCTACACCAAGACATTACAATTAAAATTGCAAAAGTTAAGAATAAAGAGAGGATTCTAAAGGCAGCAAGAGAAAAACAGAGCTCATTACAAGGGAACCCACATAAGGGGGTTTCTCTACAGAAATCTGCTGATTTCTCTACAGAAACGTTGTACGACAGGAGTGGCAAGATATATTCAAAGTCCTGAAAGGGAAAAATCTGCACCCTAGGATACTGTACCAGCAAGATCATTTAAAATAGGAGAGATAAAGAATTTTTCAGACAAACAAAAACTAAAAGAATACAGCAATACTAAACATACCCTAAGAGAAATATTGAAAGGTCTTCTTTAAATAGAAAAGAGGCAAGAATCTATCGGAAAGAGAAAAATCACAATTGGAAAGTAAATCACTTAAATGAGCCAGTAAACAGATTTAAAAAAATGTTTTTTAAGTTCTGTGAAAGTGATGATAACCACAATAACAGCAAAAGGATAAACATGAAGATGTAAAAGAGGACATCAAAATTAAAAAATGTGGGGGAAGAGAGTAAGAAAATGTAGATTTTTTTTTTTCCGGAATATGTTTGAGCCTATATGACTATCAGTCAAAACAAGTAGACAGGGCTTCCCTGGTGGCACAGTGGTTGAGCATCTGCCTGCTAATGCAGGGGACACGGGCTCGAGCCCTGGTCTGGGAGGATCCCACATGCTGTGGAGCAACTGGGCCTGTGAGCCACAACTACTGAGCCTGTGCGTCTGGAGCCTGTGCTCCGCAGCAAGAGAGGCCGCGATAGTGAGAGGCCCGCACACCACAATGAAGAGTGGCCCCTGCTTGCCACAACCAGAGAAAGCCCTCGCACAGAAACGAAGACCCAACACAGCAAAAATTAATTAATTAATAAATTCCTACCCCCAACATCTTCTTTAAAAAAAAAATAGTAGACATAAGAAGGGGTTAACAAACTTGAAAAACAGGGTAACCACAAATCAAAACCATACAACAGATTTACAAAACCCAAAAAGAGAACACAAGCATAGTACGAAAGAAAATCATCAAACCACAAAAGGAAAAAGAAAGGTAGAAGAAACTCAAAATCAATGGGAAGACAAGGTTTAAAATGGCAACAAGTACATATCTATCAATAATTACCTTAAATGTTAATGGACTAAGTTCTCCAGTCAAAAGACAGAGTGGCAGATTGGATTAAAAAAACCCAAGAACCTAACATATGCTGCAGGAGACTCATTTTAGGGCAAAGGACACACATAGATGGAAGCTGAAGGGATGGAAAAAGATATTTCATGCAAACGGAAATGACAAGAAAGCAGGGGTCACAGTACTCATATCAGAAAACAGACTTTCATACAAAGGCTATAAAGAAAGACAAGAAGGACACTGTATAATGATAAAAGGATCAATACAAGAGGATATTATACCCATCAACATATATGCACCCAATGTAAGAGCACCTAAATACATAAAACAAATACTAACAGAAATAAAGGGAGAAATTGACAGGAATGCAAAAATTGTAGGAGATATTAACACCCCACTCACATCAATGGACAGATCTTCTAGACAGAAAATAAATAAGGCAACAGAGAGCCTAAATGATACAACAATAAGACTTAATTGAAATTTTTAGGACATTACATTTTTAAAAAACCCAGAATACATATTCTTTTCAAGTGCACATGGAACATTCTCTAGGACTGACCACATATGAGGGCACAAAAAAGCCTCAACAAATGTAAGAGAATGGAAGTTATTTCAAGCATCTTTTCTGACCACAACAGCATGAAACTAGAAATCAACCACAGAAAAAGAATCAAGAAAAATAAATGATTACATAGAGACTAAACAACATGTTACTAAAAAACCAATGGGTCAATGATGAAATCAAAGAGGAAATTTAAAAATATCTTGAGACAAATAACAATGAAACACAACCATATAAAGTCAATGGGATGCAAGAGTTCTTAGAGGGAAGTTCATCTTGATACAGGCCTTCCTCAGGAAACAAGAGAAATCTCAAATAAGACAACCTAACCTACCACCTAAAAGAATTAGAAAAAGAACAAACAAAACCTTAAGTCAGCAGAAGAAAGGCAATAATAAAATCAGAGAGGATATAAAATAGAGATTAAAAGAATAGAAAAAAAATCAATAAAACCAAGAGCTGGTTCTTTGAAAGGGTAAACAAAATTGAAAAACCTCTGGCCAGGCTCACCAAGAAGAAAAGAGAGAGGACCCAAATAAGCAAAATAAGAAATGAAAGAGGCAAAATTACAAATGATACCAACCACAGAAAATTAAAAAAAAAATAATACTATGATCAATTATATGCCAATAAACTGGACAGTCTAGAAGAAATGTATGGACAAGTTTTTAGAAACACACAGCCCACCAAAACTGAATCAGGAAGAAATAGACAATTTGAACATACTGATCACTAGAAGTGAAACATAATGTGTAATAAAAAAAAAACTCCCTGCAATCAAAAGTCCATGACCAGATGGCTTCACTGGGCAATTCTACCAAACATAAAAAGAAGAACTTTTACCAATCCTTCTTAAACTCTTCCCAAAGAAGAGGAAATGCTGTCAAAGATATTCTATGAAACCACTATCACCCTGATACCAAAACCAGACAAACACCTAAAAAAGAAAAATACAGGCCACTATCTTTGATGAATATAGATGCAAAAATTTTCAGCAAAATATTAGCAAGTCAAATCCAACAGCATGTAAAAAAGATCATACACCATGACGAAATTGGATCCCTTTTAAAATCACATTAAGAAGGATGTCCAAGGACAAATTGGCAGAGTAGAAGGACCTGAGTTCACCTCTCTTGAAAACACCAAAATCACGACTAACTGCTGAACAACCATCGACAAAAAGACTGGAACCTACCAAAAAATTATTCTACTTCCAAAGAAAAGGAAGCCACAATGAGACAGTTGGAGGACCGAATCTGTAATACAATCAAATCCCATACCTGCCAGGTTGGTGACCCACAAACTGGAAAATAATTATATCACAGAGGTTCTCCCATAGGAGTGAGAATTCTGAGCCCCACATCAAGCTCCCCATTCTAAGGGTCTAGCATCAAGAGGAGACACAGAGCATCTGTCTTTGAAGGCCCGCAGGGCTTCATCACAGGAGCTCCACAGGACTTGGGGAAACAGAGACTCCACTTCAGGGGGGCACACTCAAGGTACAGTGCATATCAGAACCCAGAGGAAAAAGTAGTGACTTCATAGAAGACTGGACCAGACCTACCTTCTGGACTTGGCGGGTCTCCTGGGGAGGCATAGGGCTCACTGTGTACACAAAGACAGTGGTGGCAGAGGTACAGGGGAGTACTCATTGGTGTGAGCTGTCCTGGAGGCTGCCATTTTGATGCCAAGACTTGACCCAACCCAAGAGCCCATAGGCTCCAGTGCCAGGACACCTGAGGCCAAACAACCAACAGAGCAAGAACACAGCCCCACCCATCAGCAAACAGGACGTTTAAAGTCTTCCTGAGTCCCCAGCCACCTCTAAACACACCTCTTAACATGGTCTTGCCAACCAGAAGGACAAGACCCAGCTCCACCCACCAGTGGGCAGCACCAGTCCCTCCCAACAGGAAGCCTGCACAAGCCTCTTAGACTGGCCTCACCCACCAGGGTGCAACATGAGAAGCAAGAGGAACTACAATCCTGCAGCCTGTGTGACCACAAACACAGGAAGTTAGACAAAATGAGATGGCAGAGGAATATACTCCAGATGAAGAAAAAAGATAAAACCCCAGAACAACTAAGTAAAGTGGAGATAGGCAATCTATCTGAAAAAGAATTCAGAGTAATGATAGTAAAGATAATCCAAGATCTCAGAAAAAGAATGAAGGCACAGACCAAGAAGATACAAGAAATATTTAATGAAAAGCTATAGCATATAAAGAACAGATGGAGAATACAATAACCGAAATGGAAAAATACACTAGAAGGAATCAGTAGCAGAATAAATGAGGCAGAAGAACAGGTAAGTCAGCGGGAAGACAGAATGGTGGAAATCACTGCCACAGAACAGAATAAAGTAAAAAGAATGAAAATAAATGACAACCATTTAAGAAACTTCTAGGACAACATTAAATGCACCAGCATTTGCATTACATAGGTCCCAAAAGGAGCAGAGATAGAAAGCCTTGAGAAAATATATGGAGAGGATAGCTGAAAACTTCCCTAACATGAGAAAGGAAACAGACACCCAAGTCCAAGAAGCACAAAGAGTTCATATAGGATGAACCTAAGGAGGAACACGCTGAGACACATAGTAATCAAATTGACAGAAATTAAAGACAAAGAGAAAATATTAAGAGCAACAATGGTAAAGCAACAAATAACACACAACGGAATCCACATAAGGTCATCAACTGATGTTTCAGCAGAAATTCTGCAGGCAAGAAGGGAGTGGCACGACATATATGAAGTGATAAAAGAGAAAAGCCTACAACCAAGAATACCCAACCCAGTGAGGCTCTCCTTCTGATTTGATGGAGAAATCAAAAGCTTTACAGACAAGCAAAAACTAAAAGAATTCAGAACCACCAAACCAGCTTTACAACAAATGATAAAGGAACTTCTCTAGGAGGAACAGAAAAGGCACAACTAGAAACATCAATTATGAAAGGGGAAAGCTCACAGGTAAAGACAAATATACAGTAAAGGTAGAAAATGATCCACATGCAAATATGATCTCAAAACTAGCAACCCTGAGGAGAGGAGAGTACAAATGCAGGATATTGGAAATGAATTTGAAATTAAGAGGACAGCAACTTTAAAAATCTTGTATATATATCAACTGCTATTTCCAAACCACATGTTAACCACAAACCAAGAATCTACAATAGATACATACACCAAAAAGAAAAAGGAGTCCAAACAACACAAAAGACAGTCATCAAATCACAAGAGAAGATAACTAAAGAGGAAGGGAAGAAAAAAGTCCTACAGAAAAATCCAAAACAACTAACAAAATAGCAATAAGAACGTATATACTGGTAATTACCTTAAATATAAATGGATTAAATGCTCCAACCAAAAGATACAGACTGGCTGAATAGATACAAAAACAAGACCCATATGTATGCTGTCTACAAGAGTCCCACTTCCGATCTAGGGACACATACAGAATGAAAGTTTGTGGATGGGAAAATCTGTTCCATGCAAATGGAAATCAAAGAAAGGTAGAGAAACAATACTCCTATCAGACAGAATAGACTTTAAAATAAAGACTGTTACAAGAGACAAAGAAGGACACTATATAATGATCAAGGGATCAATCCAAGAAGATTTAACCGTTGTAAATATATATGCACCCAACATAGGAATACCTCAATATATAAAACAAATGCTAACAGACACAAAAGAAAAAATTGACAGTAACACAATAACAGTGGGGGACTTTAACACCCCACTTACATCAAAGGACAGATCATCCAGACAGGACAGATCATCCAGACAGGACAGATCAATAAGGAAACAGGTCTTAAATGACACATTAGACCAGACGCACTTAATTGTTATTTATAGAGCATCCTATCTGAAAGCAGAATTCATATTCTTTTCAAATGCATGTGGACAATTCTCCAGAGTAGATCACATGCTGGGCCACAAAGCAAGCCTATGTAAATTTTTAAAAAACTGAAATCATCAAGCATCATTTCTGACCACAACACTATAGGTTAGAAATCAAATATAAGAAATAAACTGCAAAAAAACACAAACACACGGGGCCTAAACAATACGATACTAAACAACCAATGGATCACTGAAGAAATCAAAGAGGGAATAAAAATACCTAGAGACTAGTGAAAATGAAAACACATCAATCCAAAATCTATGGGACACAGCAAAAGCAGTTCTAAGAAGGAAGTTCATAGCAATACAAGCTTACCTCTGGAAACAAGTAAACTCTCAAAACTAACCTTACACCAAAAGCAACTAGACAAAGAAAACAAAACCCAAAATTAGTAGAAGGAAAGAAATCATAAAGATCAGATCAGAAATAAATGAAATAGAGACTAAGAAAACAACAGAAAAGATCAATGAAACTAAAAGCTGGTTCTTTGAAAATATAAACAAAATTGATAAACCTTTAGCCAGACTCATTAAGAACAAAAGCAAGAGGGCTCAAATCAGTAAAATTAGAAATGAAAAAGGAGAAGTTACAACTGACACCACAGAAATTTGAAGGATCATAAGACTACTACAAGCAACTATATGCCAATAAAATGGACAAACTAGAAGTAATGGACAAATTCATAGAAAGGTACAATCTCCCAAACTCAACTGGGAAGAAATAGAAAATATGAACCAACCAATCACAAGTACTGAAATTGAATCTGTGATTTAATACTCCCAACAAACAAAAGTTCAGGACCAGATGGCTTCACAGGTAAATTTTACCAAACATTTAGAGAAGAGTTAACACCTGTCCTTCTGAAACTATTCCAAAAATTGTAGAGAGAGGAATACTTCCAAACTCATTCTATGTGGCCACCAGCAGCCTGATACCAAAACCAGACAAAGATACAAGGAAGGGAGAAAGGGAGGGAGGGAGGAAGGGAGGAAGGGAGTGAGGAAGGAAGGGAGGGAGGGAGTGAGGAAGGAAGGGAGGGAGGGAGTGAGGAGAGGGAGGGAGGGGGAGAGAGAGAGAGAGGGAGAGAGAGGGAGAGCGAGAGAGCGCGAGAGCGTGAGCGAGAGAGAATGAGGGAGAGAGCGCGAGGGAGAGGGGGAGAGAGGGAGAGGGAGAGAGGGAGAGAGGGAGAGAGGGAGAGAGGGAGAGAGGGAGAGAGGGAGGGAGGGAGGGAGGGAGGGAGGGAGGGAGGGAGGGAGGGAGGGAGAGAGGGAGGGAGAGAGAGAGGGAGGGAGAGAGAGAGGGAGGGAGAGAGGGAGGGAGAGAGAGAGGGAGGGAGAGAGGGAGGGAGAGAGAGAGGGAGGGAGAGAGGGAGGGAGAGAGGGAAGGAGAGAGGGAGGGAGAGAGGGAGGGAGGGAGAGAGGGAGGGAGAGAGGGAGGGAGAGAGGGAGGGAGAGAGAAAGAGAAAGAGAAAGAGAGAGAGAAAGAGAGAGAAAGAGAGAGAAAGAGAGAGAAAGAGAGAAAGAAAGAAAAGACAGAAAATTACAGGCCAATATCACTGATGAACACAGATGCAAAAATCCTCAATGAAATACTAGCAAAATGAATCCAACGATACGTTAAAAGGATCATACATCATGATTAAGTGGCATTTATCACAGGGATGCAAGGATTTTTCAATATCTGCAAATCAACCAGTCTGATATACCACATTAACAAATTGAATAAAAACCATATGATCATCTCAATTGATGTAGAAAAAGCTTTTGACAAAATTTGATGCCCATTTATGATAAAAACTCCCCAGAAAGTGGGCATAGAGGGAACTTACCTCAACATAATAAAGGCCATATATGACACCCACAGCTAACATCATACTCAATGGTGAAAAGCTGAGAGCATTTCCTCTAAGATCAGGAAAAAGACAAGGATGTCCACTCTTGCCGTTTTTATTCAACATAATTTGGAAGCCCTAGCCATGGCAATCAGAAAAGTAAAAGAAATAAAAGGAATCCAAATTGGAAAAGAATAAAAACGTCACTGTTTGCATATGACATGATATATACATAGAAAATTGTAACGATGCTATCAGAAAACTACTAGAGCTCATTAATGAATTTGTTATAGTTGCAGGAGACAAAATTAATACACAGAAATCTGTTGCATTTCTATACACTAACAACAAAAGATCAGAAAGAGAAATTAAGGAGCCAATCTCATTTACCATCACATCAAAAAGAATAAAATATCTACGAATAAATGTACCTAAGGAGGCAAAACACAGGTACTCCAAATATCATAAGATGCAGATAAAAGAAATCAAAGATGACACAAATAGATGGAAAGGTATACAATGTTTCTGGATTGGAAGAATAAATATTGTCAAAACGTCTATACTAGCCAAAACAATCAAATGACTCAGTGCAGTCCCTACCAAATTTCCATGGCATTTTTTGCAGATCAAGGACAAAACACTTTAAGATTTGTATGGAGACCCCAAAAACCCCAAATAGCCAAAGGAATCTTAAGAAGAACAGAGCTGGAGGAATCAGGCTCCATGACTTCAGACTATACTACGAAGTCAAAGTAATCGAAAGAGTATGGTACTGGCACAAAAACAAAATTATAGATCACTGGAACAGGATAGGAAGCCCAGAAATTAACACACACATCTATGGTCAATACTCTATGCAAATGAGGCAAAAATATACAATGGAGAAAACACAGTCTCTTCCTTCAATAAGTAGTGCTGGGAACCTTGGACAGCTACATGCAGAAATATGAAATTAGAACATTCTCTAATGTTCTTAAAAAAAAACACCTCAAAATGTATTGAAAACCTATGTAAGACGAGATACTATAAAACTCCTAGAGGAAAACATAGGCAGAATATTCTCTAACATAAATCATACCATTGTTTTCTTAGTTCAGTCTCCCAGGCAATAGAAATAAAAGCGAAAATAAATAAGACCTAATGGAACTTATCAAATTTTGTACAGCAAAGGAAACCATAAACAAAATGAAAAGACAAGCTACAGATTGAGAGAAAATATTTGCAAATGATGAGCCTGAAAAGGGATTAATTTGAAAAATATACGAACAGATCATTCACTTCAATATCAAAACACTAACAATGCAATCAAAAAATGGGCAGAAGATCTAAAGACATTATACCAAAGAAGATATAATAATGGCCAAGGAGCACATGAAAAGATGCTCAACATTGACAGTTATTAGAGAAATGCAAATCACAACTACAATGCGGAATCACCTCACAATGATCAGAATTTCCATAATTAAAATGTCTGCAAATAAATGCTGGAGAGGGTGTGGGGAAAAAGGAACCCTTCAACACTGTCACTTGGAATGTACTTGGTACAGCTAATGTGGAGAAGAGTATGGATGTTCCTTAAAAATTACAAGAACTTTATTTATGAAAACCAAATAGAATCACAAACTCAAAAACTAAGAAAACAAACTTATGGTTAAAAAATGGAGAAAGGTGGTGGGTAGGGATAAATAAGGAGTTTAGGATTAACATACACACACTACTATATACAAGATGGAAAATCAACAAGGACCTACTGTATACAACAGGGATTCAACTTAATATACTGTACTAACCTATATGGATAAAGACCCAGAAAAAGAATAGACATATGCTTATGTATGAGTAAATCACTCTGCTGTACAACTGAAAACAAAACATTGTAAATCAACTCTACTCCAATATAAAATAAAAATAAAAATTAAAAAATGATTGGAAAATGTTATGTTATGCATATTTTACCACAATCCAGAAATTTGATAAAAACACATAAAAATAAATACTTCAAAATAAACATGAACACATAGGTGAAAGACTTATATACTGAGAACTATGAAACATTAATAAAGGAAATTGAAGATAATTCAAAGAAATGCAAAGATATTTCATGCTCTATGACTGGAAGCTTTAATACGGTTAAAATGGCCATACAACTAAAAGCAATCTAAAGATTTATTGCAGTCCATATCAAATTACCCATGACATTTTTCACAGAACTAGAACCATTAAGCCTAAAATTTATATGCAACCATGAATGACCTAGAATCGCCCAAGCAATCCTGAGGACAAAGAACAAAGCAGGAGGCATAACCCTCCCAGACTTCAGATAACACTATATAAAGCAACAGTATTCAAAACAGTGAGGTACTGGCACAAAAACAGACCTATGGATTAACGGAGCAGAATAGAGAGCCCAGTAACAAAAGCACACAGCTATAGTCAATTAATCTTCCAACAAAAAAGCACAAACATACAACGGGGAAAAGATAGCCTCTTCAGCAAGTGGTGTTGGGAAAGTTGGAGAGCTGCATGTAAATCACTGAAATTAGAAACCACCCACACACCATACAGAAAAAGGAACTCAAAATGGCTTAAGGACTTAAATAGGAGACATCACACAATAAAACTCCTAGAGAAAAATGTAGGCAAAACATTCTGACAGAAATGGTACCATTGTTTTCTGAGTTCAGTCTCCCAAGGCAATAGAAAGAGAATCAAAAATAAACAAATGGGACCTAATCAAACTTAGGACCTTTGGAACAGCAAAGGAAACCATTAACAAAATGAAAAGACAACCCACAGAATGGCAGAAAATATTTGCAAACGATATGATTGACAAGGCACTAATCTCCAAAATATACAAACAGCTCATTCACATCAATATCGAAAACACTAACAACCCAATTAAAAAATGGGCAGAAGATCCACATAATATGTTTCTCCAAATAAGACAGATGGCCAAAAAGCACATGAAAAGATGCTCAACATCAATAATTAACAAAACGCAAACTAATGAGGTACCACCACAAGGATCAGAATTTCCATAATTCAAATGTCTACAAATAAGAAATGCTGGACAGGGTGTGGAGAAAAAGGAACCCTCCTATGATGTTAATGGGAATGCACAGTGGTACAGCCACTATGGAGAACAGTAAGGAGGGTCCTTAAAAATTAAATGAACTTATTTACAAAACAGAAACAGACTCAGAGACTGAGAAAACAAATTTATGGTTACCAAAGAGGAAAGGTGGTGGGGATGGGTAAGTTAGGAGTTTGCAATTAACATATACACGCTACTGTATACATAAGGCATATTCAACAAGTACCTAATATATGGCATAGGGAACTCAACGTAATACTCTGTATAACCTATATGGGAAAAGAATCTGAAAACGAAGAGACATAATTGTAAGTAAGTCACTTTGCTGTACAACCGAATCCAACACAATACTGTAAATCAACTACTCCAATAAAAAATTTTAAAAATTAAGATCATAAATGTTATATTATGCATACTGTAATACCACAATAAAGAAATCTGCAAAAAGTAAAATAAAATACAAAAATATTGCATCAAAATGAATAAAATACTTAGGAACCAACCTCACAAAGGAGGTCAAAAACTTATATGCTGAGAACCATAAAACATTAATAAAGGAAATTGAAGATGATGCAAAGATATCCCATGCTTCTGGAATAAAAGCATTCATATTTTCAAAATAGTCATACTACCCAAAGCAATCTACAGGTTTAATGCAATCCCTGTCGAATTACCCATGACATTTTTCACAGAACTAGAACCAATAAGCCTAAAATTTATATGCAACCATGAATGACCCAGAATCGCCCAAGCAATCCTGAGGACAAAGAACAAAGTGGGAGGCATAACTCTCCCAGACTTCAGACAGTACTACAAAGCAACAGTATTCAAACCAATGAGGTACTGGCACAAAAATAGAACTATGGATGAATGGAACAGAATAGACAGTCCAGTAACAAATCCACACAGCTACGGTCAATTAATCTTTGACAAAGAAAGCAAGAATATACAATGGGGAAAAGTATCTTCAGCAAATGGTGTTGGGAAAGTTTGACAGCTGCATATAAATCATTGAAATTATGACACACCTCTCCCCCATACACAAAAGGCAACTCAAATTGGCATAAGGTCTTAAATAGGAGACCTCACACCAAAAAACTCCTAGAGAAAAACATAGGCAAAACATTCCCTTACAGAAATTATACTGTGGTTTTCTTAGGTCATTCTCCAGAGGAAATAGAAAAGCAAAAGAAAAAAAAAGAGGACATAATCAAACTTCTGCATCCTTGCACAACAAAGGAAACCACAAACAAAATGGAAAGACAAACCACCAAATGGCAGAAAATATTTGCTAATGATGCAACTGACAAGGCACTAACCCAAAATATACAAATACCTCATTCACATCAATAGCAAAAACACTAACTACCCAATGAAAAAATGGGCAGAAGATCTTAATAGACATTTTTCCAAAGAAGACATACAGATGGCCCAAAAGCACATGAAAAGATTCTCAAAATCAATAATTAGAAAAATGCAAATCAAACCTACAATAAGGAATCACCTCACAATGATCAGAATTTCCATAATTAAAATATCTACAAATAAGAAATGTTGGACAGGGTGTGGAGAAAAAGGAACCCTCCTATACGGTTGGTGGCAATGTAAATTGGCATACCCATCAAGGAGAACAGTAAGGAGGGTCCTTAAAAATTAAATGAACTTATTTACAAAACAGAAACAGACTCACAGACTGAGTAAAGAGACTTATGGTTACCAAAGGGAAAGGAGATGGGTAGGGTTGAATTAGGAGTTTGGGTATAACATATACACACTACGATATACAAAATAGATAATCAACAAAGAGCTACTGTATACCAGGGAACTGTTCTCAGTACTCTGTGTGTCTTATATGGAAAAAAAATCTGAAAAAGAATATATATATATATTTTTATATATATATGTAAATCACTTGGCTCTACATGTGGAACACAACATTGTAAATAAACACTATTCTAATATAAAATAAAAATCTTAAAAAATGATTAAGATGATAAATGTTATGTTATGCATATTGTACCACAATAAATTTTGAAAAAAATTGAAATGAAATTTTAAAAAATCATATCAAAATAAAGTACTTAGAATTCAACGTGACCAAGGAAGTGAAAGACTTATATGCTGAGAACTATGAAACATTAATAAAGGAATCTGAAAAAGATTCAAAGAAATGGAAGAATATCACCTGCTCTTTTATTGGAAGCATTAATATTGTTAAAATGGCCAGGAAATCTACAGATTTAATGTACTCTCTATCAAATTACCCATGACATTTTTCACATAACTAGAACCAGTAAGACTAAAATTTATACAGAACCATAAATGAGTTAGAATTGCCAAAGCAATCCTGAGGACAAAGAACAAAGCAGGAGGCATAACCTGCTCAGACTTCAGACAACACTGCAAAGCTACAGTAATTAAAATAACGTTGCACTGGCATAAAAAATAGACCTATGGATCAATGGAACAGAACAGAGAGGCCAGCAATAAACCCACACACCTATGGTCAATTAATTTCCAACAAAGGAAGCAAGAGCATACAATGGGGAAAAGCCGGTCTCTTCAGCCAGTGGTGTTGGGAAAGTTGGTCAGCTACATGTAAATCACTGAAATTAGGACAACCTCCTCACCCCTCCACACACCATACGAAAAAGGGAACTCACAATTGTTTAAGTACTTAAATTGGAAACATCACACCATAAAACTCCCAGAGGAAAACATAGACAAAATATTCTGACAGAAATCTTAGCACTGTTTTCTTAGGTCAGTCTCCCAAGGCAATAAAAATAAAAGCAAAAATAAACAAATGTGACCTAGTCAACTCATGAACTTTTGCATGGCAAAGGAAATCATAGTTAAAATGAAAAGAGAATCCACAGAATGGCAGAAAATATTTGCAAACGATGCGACAGACGAGGCACTAATCTCCAGCTCATTCTTCTGAAATGGAAAAACAACCGAATCAAAAAATGAGAAGATCTAATAGTTATTTCTCCAAAGAAGACATACACATGGCCACAATGCACATGAAAAGATGCTCACCATTGATAATTATGAGAAATGCAAATCAAAACTACAATGAGGTATCACCTCACAACGTTAAGAATTTCCATAATTAAAATTTAGACAAATAATATATGCTGGAGAAGGTGTGGATAAAAAGGAACCCTCTTACACTGTTGGTGAGAACGTAAATTACAGCCACTATGGAAAATGGAATGGAGGTTCCTTAAACATTTTTTTTTTTTTAACCGAGTCCAAACTTGTAGTACTGTAGACAGGCCAATAAATCAAGCTGTGTGTTGTTTGGGCAAGAAACAGGGACTTTATCTGGAAACCAGCTGACTGAGAAGATGGTGCAGACTGGTACCCCAAAGAACCACCTTGCCTGAGTTAGAATTCACGCTGCTTTTATACAAAAAGGAGAGGGAGTAAAGTCAAACAATTCCAGTTCAGCCTCCAGAGGGGATGTGTTAACTTCTCCTGTCCTGTAGGCATTCACAGGTGGGCCTGGTCAGGATGTCTCCTGTGAGCTGACCAAAGATATTTTTAGCTTAATGATCATTACCTGGGAGGCAGGGTTCCCAGAAATGGACCATGATGTATAATTAACGCTTACAGGCAACACCTATTTAGTGATTAATTTAGAATACAAAGGATTTTCCCTATGACAGAAAGTCTGTGTCCAATATCTGAGATAGAATCTCGAAAGATATTTTCTTAATTTTACCTCTTGATCAGTACAAGTAAGAGTAAATTCGTTTAATCCAGAAATGAATCTTTTTCAAATTCTGGGGATTGGGGAGTGGAGGGAGAGGAGGGCAGATCGTCCTGGTGTCAGCTTCTAAAAATGATAATAGCTTCCATTTAATCCAAGTTTAGCAAGTCAGGATCTGGCTTGGTGTTTACGATACAGCTGGTTTCCCAAACATTCATTGAAGGGCTAAGTATAAATAGCATACAGTTAGAAAATCAGAGATTCCCATAAGCGAGTTTGTCAGAGAAAACCTTTTCCCCTTTGAGGCAAGAATCTGTGAGTGTGGTGACTTTGGCTTAATGTGGAGGCCACAGAGAGGGTAGCAGGTGGGGAAGAGAATGATCTGGGGGTAGAAGGGGGAAGTCCTTTCTTACTAAAATAAAACGCCCAAGTGAATCATGACCGTAGTAAGAATTCAAAAAAGAGGGAAAAAATAGACCACCCCTGAAAAAATGTACATGGGGAGATAGCTGGGAGGGACTATTTTTGGTGTACTAACATTTACTTTAACAGCCAAAGAGAGTGTGTGTGTGTGTGTGTGTGTGTGTGTGTGCTGGTTTTAGGGAGGAGAGCTACAGGAAATAGATGACAATATTTAAAGTGAGTATTAATCTTTTAAACTGAAAACATGCTCATCTTAACATGCACGGCTCAGATTTCTTCTAAGGAAGGTCTGGCTGTTTAAAGTTCATAGATCCTGTAATGTTCACCTTAAATCTGCAGCCCGAACACATGGCAGCAGTCACTAAAAACTGCAACTGTCAGACCAGTTGAGCTTGGAGCACCTGAATCATGGAGACTCACAGGATCCTGTTGACTTGCTCTGGGCTCAACCAGTGGGGAGATGAATTTACTCAGAGTGAACGTCAAGGAAACTCATTTTTCTCGGAGGCCTTGACCAGAAGTCATTCCAAGTGTCACTTAGTTCCTGCTTCTGGGTCTGGGATGAGCTGCACTGATACCAGTCTGTGGTGTTCACTGGTTTTCCTTTCATTTAACACATCCTGGAATGAGATTCCTCGGACGTCTTCAGGGAGAGTGTATCACATGTTTAATGGCCCTCGTGTGAACCCATTTCTGCCTTTGCTCGCGTGGTGAATCCTGTCTGGCTACCCACATTTTTCCCTCCTCAGCCATCTCACATCGCTTATCCCGCTTAGCCTGAGACACACTCCTTCTCATTTGCCTCTGTAGCTGTGGACAGTGGCCATCTGTTGAAAGACTTTATTGGTGCATGCTATCCCATAATCCTACCTTCCACACTACACTTAATTGCTTCTGAATTCTTAGTTGCCTAAAACTGGACCCCAAATTCCTCCCTCAAATTCCAAAACAGGGGAATATATTTGCTTTCCAGTTGAATTTTGATTGTTTTAAAAGTGCTAAGTATGTGCCTAACATATTAGACACTGAGAAAATTACAAAGTTGCAAAACCCTTAATCTCTCTAGTCATAGAGAGTAGTGTCGACAGAAGGTAGTTCAGGAAACCAACTCATTATGATAGAGGGTCTTAACTCCCCGACTGAAATACTGAGACTTTATTATTTGGAGTTGGTATATAGAAGCTCTTGGATATTTTTGAATGGAAAAACACTAAGGCATAAAGAAAGTGTTAACAGAGGGGCAGGCATTATTATGCAGGCAAATTAGAAGGGAGTAAAGGGTCAGAAAGAGAGGTCTTGAGGAAGCTGGTATAGTAATCCTTCTGTGAGCTGACTGTATTAAAAACATTTTTCTTAAATTTTAAAAACCCTTTTTATATTGTAGAAGCAATACTGGCTTGAGAGAACATAGAAATTCCTGAATATTGTGAGGGAGAAAAATTCACCCATAACCTCACAAGTTAAAGATAATTATTAACATTTCATTGTCTTTCTATGGATATAATTGAGACCATATAATACATGCATTTTAATCCCTAACTTTTTTTAACTTAGTAACAATATTCGCCCACATTATCTGAAATATGATCTATGAATGATCACTTTATCGAGTGGATGCTCTATACTTTAGCTTTCCTGCTTTGGTTGTACATCTAGATTATTTCCAGTTTGTAGCTATCAGGGGTCAAAATGAAGTAGTCATCTTTACCCAAATATCTCTGTCCACTTCCCTGATGATTAGCTTAGCATAGATTCTTAGGATCCATGGGCCAGAGGGCAATGGACCTTTAAGTTCTTCACTAATTGTGTCCATGGAGACATTTGCTTTGCCTTCCCACAGGAAGCGTGACACTGAAAATAGTCACTGTGAAGTCTTTGCCAACTTGATAGGGTATCGCTATGATACATACTTTTTTCAAATTAAATAATTCAGCTCAAAGTTTCACTCAACACTGACAGTTCCTGGGGGGCAGCCCTTGCCCCCAATTTGCCATAACTCTCAGCTAATTAGCAAGAGGGCTAGAGAAGGGAGCCCAGATGTTTTGCCTCCCAGATAAATGACCTCTTTCACCAACCATTGTTATGAGATGACATTGACTAAGGATAAACGTAAGACCCTTCACTTACAATAAGGAACATGCCTAAGCACAAGTGCAGAAAATACGGCTTAGAGGCTAGAAATGTGGAAAAAAAAAAGATTAGTGTCTTAGTGCACAGTAATGTCAGAATGAATGAATGTGGAAAAGCAAATCAAAACACTCACAAGCCCAATGAGACCACAGGTGATTTTAACACAAGCCTAACATTTAGAATGTCAGGGATGAAGTTCCCGTGTCCTCCATGTCTGAGAGGCCAGCAACGGAGTGGCTGTGAGGCCTGCTGAATCCTCTGGCTGCAGGTACTAGGTCTGGAGAGAAGGAATGTTGCAGGATCTTTGACAACACTGGATGCGTCGCAATGTGGAAGACTGGGTTCTTCTTTCTATGGACCCAAAGGGTGGAACAAGAATCCCTACGTGGCTGAGATCTCCCCTTCCTGTTAGGAAGCAGTGACTTGCTTCAGCTTGTAATGGGCTGCCTTGGAGGGAATGAGTTCCCTCAAGCCTAAGCTGAGTCAACTCCTGCAGGACTCTGAAGAGATCTGAACACTGGATGTGAGATTTAACTAGGTGATTTGTGGGCAGGACGTCTCTAGAGGGGAGCCGTCCTGAGCCAAGTCAACTGGTGCTGGTAGGTGGATGGGGTTGCTGTGATGGCTGTGTGAAACACAAGTCGTTAAGTTGTAAGGGTTGAAAAATGTTGGTTACTGCCCCGTGTGTAGGAGGGTGCTCACTACTCTACACAAGTCATAGCCAAACCTTCGGTTCTATTCAGAACTCTGATGTTGTGAATTTGATTTAAGATAGATTGATATGAAGAACTCTAATGTATCCCAAATGTATCCCAAATGTAATCCCTCTAATGTACCCCAAATGTGTCTCCATATGTGCATGTCCACTGTCATCAGGCTACACCTGCCACATCACCTCTTCCTTGGTCTACTTCAGTAGCCTCCTAACTGGGGCCACGTTTCTCCTCTTGCCATCTCACCCCTCATGACCAGCTCTTCATACAGCATCCAGAGTGAACTTTCTTTGAATTTTTATAACCTACATTTTAGAAGAGAGCTCATAAGTGAATAGCTCCTTGAAGCTTCACAGACACTCCCATGCCACCGGCATCGAAATCAAGAAAGGGAGATGATCAGCACGGAAACATCACTGTCATGTTCCCACAAGTTACTTATTACCCCTGCCCCAAGGGAAACCACTGTTCTGACTTTCAACAGCATAATTTTTCCTGTTTTCGAAATTTATGTAAATGCAACCAAGTAGTATGATCTTTTTTCTGTTTTCTTTTGTTGGACATTTTATCTGTGAGATTCATCCATGAAATGCAATCATACTGTTGCTTGTGTTTGTATGTAGTTGTTTCTCATGGTGCTGTAGTATTCCACTGTGAGAATCTACCACACCTGTTTCATCCATTGTATTGTTGATAGGCATTTGGGTAATTTTTACTTTTTGACTCTTATGAGTACTATTCCTATGAACATTCTAGCAAATGTCTCTTTTGGTGAACGTATCTATGCATTTCTATTTGGTGTATCTGTCAAAAATGGACTTGCTGACTTAGCTTTAGTAGAAATCACCAAACAGAGTTCCTGAGTGGTCATGCCAATCTGTACCGCCACTGGCAGCATATGACAGCTGCAGTTTTTCCATATCCCCATCAACACTTAGTATTGTCAGCCTGTAATCATAGCCATTTTGGTGGATTTTTAACGGTCAGAGTGACATTTTAAAACTGTAGATAACATTATCTCTCTGTTCTGATCTAAATCTTCTAACAGCTTTCAATTTTGCCTAGAATAAAATCCAACCTTCTTCCTATTGCCTACAGGCCCCTGTACGGTACAGCCCTGGCTACTCTCTGACTTTATTTACCCAACGCTTGCACATATTCACTGTATTCTGGTCACTGACTTCATTTCTGTTATTTAGAAATTTCCACACTCTTTCTTCCTTCAGATATCTTGTCACAGTGCTCCTTCTATGAAGAGAAGTCTCCCTCAGATGTCTACCTGGGGATCTCCTTGTCATTACTCAGGCCACGATCACTTCTGCAGTGAAGCCTCCCCCATCACCCTCTCTACCTCTTCATCGTATTTCATATCCTCATGGCTCTCACCAACCTGAAATCATCTAAGTGCTCTTATTCAGTGCTTTTTCCCCACATCTCTCACCTCCCCCCCCCCCCACACTAGCCACTATACTGTAAGCTCTGAGATTGTCTGTCTTCTGTCCAGCTGTTTCCAACACTTGGAGTGTCATCTGACACAAAGGAGGAGACTGGATAAATATTTGACGAGTGAGTGAATGAACTGAGGACTGGAGCTGAGGACCCCAGGAAACTAAATGTGTTAGCATCACCCTCCTGTCACCCCTGTTGCTTCTTCCATCTCTAGAAGTTCATTTTATTCCAGCAACAAAAGTCAACTGCAGAATTGCTGCTGTGTATTCTCAAGCCTCCCAGAGAGAGGGAAAAAAAAAAAGGTAACACGCTTGAAGGTATAAAGATCTTGGTAGGACCCCACTCCCCCACACTGAGTTTTGGAACATTTGGCTATGCCCTGTGGACACATTTCTGCTTCATTCTCACTGGGAAACTAGTTGAACATTATGTTTAATGGGAAATCAGTAATTTAGTTAGAAAAAAAGTTAATATACATTATATTAAATATACATTTGTATATGAAAGCTTTGAAATATGTTGCCTTGCTACTCTTCTGAATATGCATCACATCCTTGTCTGAATATCAAATGAATTGAATGTAAAATTCAACCAATCCAAAGTCATCAATGCCTCCATCACATACAGACCATTGCTTCACACCTGCTCTCAGGATGAGGTAATGAATTAGTAGAGGAATTGTTTCAGGTGATTAAAAAAACTGAAAGAGTCCATTATCTATGGCTTGTGACTAATGGTATGAAGTTCTAAGAATATTCTCATTGCAAAAATATCTGCAATATTAAATACTGTGGCATGGAAGTGTTGGTTGTAGGATGATGGTAAAGAACTCAGTACTCATCAAGTATCTATTATTGTCAAGCACTCTTCTAAGGAGTTTTTACAATTACCACCCCTGAAAAGTGGGTCTATCATTGCTATGTTATAGATAAGTGGTACTGCTGGGTTTGAACTCCCTTTCAGGGAGAGAACAGTGAGCTACAACTGTGCCTCCCTTTGAAGGTAACCACATAAACTATCAGAGGTCGAATATAACAAGTTCTCTACAAATTGATGAGAGGAAGACAAACAACTAGGTGGGTGAAAGGGAAAAACATAAGGAATTTCAGAGGACAAAGGTGAACATAGGCAAAGGTGTTCCATCTTCCTAGTAATCAGGGAATTGTAAAATAAACGCACACAATAGCTTTCCCATCATTGGACTGGCAAAAGCTGGCACAGTGTGAAAGTCTGACATTACCAAATATTGGCAAGAACATGAAAAAATGAAACGCTTATCCTCTAAAGGATACTAATGTAGAGAAAGCTAGGGATCCCCTAATACAGTCAAAGGTCCATCTACCCAGTGTTCCTGCATTTTCACTCATCAGACAAGCTCTCAAAAACCCACACTAGAATTCTCGAGAAGATGACAGAGTAGAAGAACCTTGAGCTCACCTCCCCTCATGAGCATAACAAAACCACAACTGCTCTACAACCATCGTTAAAAAAGACTAGGAACCTAACAAACAAGATACTCTATACCCAAAGATGATGAAGAAACCACAATGAGACGGTAGGAGGGGTACAATGCCAATATAATCAAATCTCATAACACATGGGTCAGTGACCCAAAACTGGAGAATAATTATATCATAGAAGTTCTCCCACAGGACTGAGTTCTGAGTCCCACGTCAGGATCCCCAACTTGGGGTTCTGGCATTGGGAGGAGAAGCCTTCAGAGCATCTGGCTTTGAAGGCCAGCAAGACTTGGTTGCAGGTGCTCCACGGGACTGGGGGAAACAGACACTCCACTCTTGCAGGGTACACACAAGTTCTAGCATGTACCAGTCCCCAGGGAAAAAGCAGTGACTTCATAGGGACATAGGCCAGACCTACCTGCTGGTCTTGCAGGGTCTCCTGAGGCGGCAGGGGGTAGCTGTGGCTCACAATGGGGAAAGGACACTGCTTGCAGAGTTATCAGGGAATATTTATCAGCATGAGCTCTCCCGGAGGCCTACATTTTGCACAAGGACCTGACCCCACCCAACAGCCTGAAGGCTCCAGTGCTGAGATGCTTCAGGCCAAACAATCAACAGGGAGAGAACAGTCCCACCCATCAGCAGACAGGCTGCCTGAAGACTTATGAGCCCACAGCCACCTCTAGAAGCACCACTTAACAGGACCCGGTCCACAAGAGGGTCAAGACCTAGCTCCAGCCACCACTGGGCAGGCACCAGCACCCTCACACCAGGACGCCTGAACAAGCCTCTAGACCAGCCTCACACACCAGGGGGGCAGACACCAGAAGCAAGAAAATTATGATCCCACAGCCTGCAGAAATGAGTCTGCAAACACAGGTGAGAACCTACCTGGGACCAGCTGGAACCTGGCCCTTGGATGACGAGAGGGGAGTGAACTGCTGGGACACATAGGACATCCCCTACAAGAGGGCCACTTCTCCAAGGACAAGAAACATAACTAACCTTCCATATACATAAAAATACAAATAGAAATTTAGACAAAATGAGACAGCAAAGGAATATGTTTCAGAAAGTGGAACAAAATAAAACCTCAGAAGAACAACTAAGCGAAATGGAGAAAGCAATATACCTGAGAAAGGGTTCAGAGTAATGATTGTAAAGATGATCCAAGAACTCTGGAAAAGAATGGAGGTATAGCAAGAGAAGTTATAAGAAGTTTTTAACAAAGACTTAGAAAATATAAAATACAAACAAAGAGAGTTGAAGACTACAGTTACTGAAACGAAAAATACACTAGCAGGAATCAACAGCAGAAAAATTAGGCAGAAGATCAGATAAGTGAACTGAAAGACAAGAGTGGTGGAAATCACTTATGTGGAACAAAATAAAGGAGAAAGAATACAAGGAAATGAGGACAGATTAAGAGATCTCTGGGACAACAAACACACCAACATTTGCATTATAGGGGTCCCAGAAGGAAAAGAGAGAGGGAAAGGCTCAGATAAAATATTTCAACAGATAATAGCTGAAAATTTCCTAATGTGGGAAAGGAAAGAGTCACCCAAATCCAGGAAGTACAGAGAGTCCCAAGCAGGACAAACCCAAGGAGGAATACACCAAGACACATAGTAATCAAATTGACAAAAATTAAAGTTAAGAGAAAAGACTAAAAGCAACAAGGGAAAAGCAACAAATAACAAAGAAGAGAATCCACATAAGACTATGAGCTGATATTTTCGGCAAAAAGTGCAGGCCAGAAGGGAGTGGTACAATATATTTAAAGTGATGAAAGGGAAAAACCTACATCCAAGAATACTCTAACCAGCAAGATTCAGGATTCAGATTTGATGGAGAAATAAAAAGCTTTACAGAGAAACAAAAGCTAAAAGAACTCAGCACCACCAAACCAGCTGTGCAACAAATGCTAAAGGAACTTCACTAGGCAGAAAAGGCCAAAACTAGAGACAAGAAAATTTAAAAATGGGAATGCTCATCAGTAAAGTCACACATAAAGTAAAAGTAAGAAATTATCTACAAATAAATATGACATATAAACCAGTGCTCATGATAGGAGAGTGAAAATGCAGGATATGAAATGCGTTTGAAATTAAGAGATCAGCAACTTAATACAGTAATGTATATATAGAGAGAGAGACTGCTATATCAAAACCTCATGATAACTGCAAACAGAAAATCTATAATAGATACACACACAAAAGGAAAAGGTATCCAAACACAAAACTAAAGAAAGTCAAATCACAAGAGAACAAAAGAGGAAAGGAAGAAATAAGACCTGCAAAAACAGGTTGAAAACAGTTAACAAAATGGCATTAAGAGCATACATATTGATAATTACCTTGAATGTAAACAGATTAAAGACTCCAACCAAAAGACACAGACTGTGTTAATGGATACAAAAATGAGACCCGTATATATGCTGTCTGCAGGAGATCCACCTCAGATCTAGAGACACATACAGACTGAAAGTGAGATGATGGATAAAGCAATCCTAAGCAAATGGAAATCAAAAGAAACCTGGAGTAGCAATACTCACATCAGACAAAATAGACTTTAAAATAAAGACTGTTACAAGAGACAAAGAAGGACACTTCATAATGATTAAGGGATCAATCCAAGAAGAAGATATAATAGTTGTAAACAGAGACGCACCCAACATATGAACACCTCAATATATAAGGTAAATGTTAACAGCCATAAAAGATAAATTGACAGTAACACAATAATAGTTGGGGACTTTAACATCTTACTTACACGAGTGGAGAGATCATCCAGACAGAAAATCAATAAGGAAACACAAGCCTTAAATGACACATTAGTCCAGAAGGAATCATTGATATTTATATAGCATTCCTTCAAAGGCAGCGGAATACACATTCTTTTCAAGTGCACATGGAACATTCTCCAGGATAGATCACATGATGGGCCACAAGCAAGCCTTGGTAAATTCAAGAAAATTTAAAGGTATCAAGCATCTTTTCTGACCACACCACTATGAGATTAGATATCAACCACAAGAAAAAACTGCAAAAAACACAAACACGTGGAGGCTAAACAATATGCTACTAAACAACCAATGGATCACTGAAGAAGTCAAAGAGGAAATCAAAAAAATACCCAGAGACAAATGAAAATGAAAACAGAATGACCTAAATCTACGGGATGCAGGAAAAGCAGTTCTAAGAGGTAAGTTTAGAGCAGTACAAGCTTACCTCAGGAAACAAGAAAAATCTCCAACAACCTGTCTTTACACCTAAAACAAGTAGAGAAAGAAGGAAAAACAAAACCTGAACTTAGCAGAAGAAATCAGAAAGCTCAGAGCAGAAATTTTAAATGAAATAGAGATGAAGAAAACAATACAAAAGATCAATGAAACTAAAAGCTGGTTCTTTAAAAAGATAAGCAAAATTGATAAACCTTTAACCAGACTCATCAAGAAAGGGAGAGACTCAAATCAATAAAATCAGAAATGAAAAAGGAGAAGCTACAATGGACACCACAGAAATACAAAGGACCATAGTAGACTACAAGCCATTATGTCAATAAAATGGAAAACCTAGAAGAAATGGACAAATTCTCAGAAAGGTACAATCTCTCAATACTGAACCAGGATGAAAGAGAAAATACAAACAGGCCAATAACGAGTACTGAGATTGAATCTGCTGAAAACAATCTCAACAAATAAAAGTCCAGGATCAGATGCCTTTACAGGTGAATTCAACCAAACTTTTAGTGAAAAGATAACACCTATCCTTCTGAAACTATTCCAAAAAGTTGCAGAGGAAGAACACTTCCAAACTCGTCCTACGAGGCCACCATCACCATGATACCAAAACCAGACAAAAATACCACAAGAAACTACAGTCCAATATCCCTGATGAACATAGATGCAAAAAATTCTTCACAAAATCCTAGCAAACCAAATTCAACAATATATTAAGAGAATCATACACCACGATCAAGTGGGATTTATCCCAGGAGTTTAAGGATTTTTCAATATGCACACAATATTGTGGACGTGCCTGCACGTCCGGAGCCTGTGCTCCACAACGGGAGAGGCCACAACAGTGAGAGGCCCGCGTACCGCAAAAAAAAAAAAAAAAAAAAAGAAACAACCCAATCAGAAAATGGGCAGAAGACCTAAATAGACAGTTCCCCAAAGAAGACATACAGATGGCCAAGAAGCACATGAAAAGCTGCTCAACATCACTAATTATTAGAGAAATGCAAATCAAAACTGCAGTGAGGTATCACTTCACACCAGTCAGAATGGGCATCATCAGATAATCTACAAACAACAAATGCTGGAGAGGGTGCAGAGAAAAGGGAACCCTCTTGCACTGTTGGTGGGAATGTAAATTGATACAGCCACTATGGAGAACAGTATGGAGGTTCCTTAAAAAACTAAAAATAGAACTACCATATGATCCAGCAATCCCACTACTGGGCATATACCCTGAGAAAACCATAATTCCAAAAGACACATGCACCCCAATGTTCACTGCAGCACTATTTACAATAGCCAGGTCATGGAAGCAACCTAAATGCCCATCAACAGATGAATGGATAAAGAAGTTGTGGTACATATATACCATGGAATATTACTCAGCCATTAAAAGGAACGAAATTGAGTGATTTGTGGAGCCATGGACATATCTAGAGACTGTCATACAGAGTGAAGTAAGTCAGAAAGAGAAAAACAAATATCGTATATTAACGCATGTATGTGGAACCTAGAAAAATGGTACATATGAACCAGTTTGCAGGGCAGAAGTTGAGACACAGATGTAGAGAACAAACGTATGGACACCAAGGGGGGGAAAACTGCGGGGAGGTGGGGATGGTGGTGTGCTGAATTGGGCGATTGGGATTGACATGTGTACACTGATGTGTATAAAATTGATGACTAATAAGAACCTGCTGTATAAAAAAACAAACAAAAATCAGCTTGAATTTTACATCTGCTTTTGCATTTGATCTGGTGTATTTCCACACATCATGTATCCTCTGGAAAACCCTGCTGTACACTTACGAGGTGAGAGTAAAAAAAGGAAAATATCGTCTTAGTATTACCACAATACTTTTGATCTCAGGCACCTCCTGAAGGTGCCTATCTCCATGGGGTTCTGGACCACTCTTCCCAAACTGTTTACGTGTAGGATAAAAGAAGCAAAGGAGTTATCACCATTGGATAAAGCAAAACTTTCCATGTGTTTAACCAGTACTGGCTGTTTAACCTAGTATTTAAGCAGTGTTAACAGTCAGACTCCAGAACTGAGGTGGGTGGGATGGCCAAAACCTCCAAGCACTGAACTGGGAGTCAGTTCCAGTTCATGTGCTTTTTCAAAGTAGTAGTTGTTCAGTGTTTTTGTGTGCCATTGTCAAGCAGTGGGAGAAGAAAGTTGAGCCGTATCCCTGGGGAAGAACCAAAGAATTTGAGAGATAAAAATGACCTTTAAAAATAATCTAGTCGTAACATTTTAGACTTTTCAGAATTAAAAAGTACCTGAGAGGTCATCTGATCCAATCCTTACGCTTTGTAATTATTAGTAGTACTTGTGATGTACAGCCTAAGTGCTTTACGTACAGTCAGCCTCTCTTTCTCGTGTTACTTTGATCTGTACTGTTTCTTTTGAATGTTTTTTATAGTAGACAATGTCAAACATGTACCCCATCACCCACCTAGTACTACCCCTACTCCAGCCTCCTCCCTAGATTATTGGATGCAAATTCTAGACATTTTATATCTACAAACACATCCATATACATCTCTAAAAGATAAGGGCTTTGAATAACCATAATTCCATTCTTACACTTAAAAATTTAACAATAATGCTTTAATAGCATCAAAACCCAGTGAGTGTTTGCATTTCCCCAATTGTGTCATACATACATATATTATTTTCTAGTGTGTTTGAATTGGGATGCAAATAAATTTGTACAGTACAGTTGGTTGCTTTATCTTTTAAGACTGCCCATCTCTTTCTCTTTTTTTCTTTCGCAATTTCTTGTAAAAACTGAGTCATTTGTCCTGTCGAGTTTCCTTGAGTCTGAACTTTGCTGATCACATCTCTGTGGTGCCTTTTAGCATGTTCCTTTCCCTTCTGCATTTCCTTTAAATTGGTACTTAAGTTTAGAAGTTTGCTCACACTTCTTCTATCAGGAGGTACTGACTCTCTTTTTGTGATGTCAGTAGCTATTAATGATCTTTGCTTAGATCCATTAAATCATAAAGAGCTGCAAAATAGTGATGTTCTAATCTGTTTTTCTTTATTTATTAGATGGAATTCTCCTATAAAGAGAAACTCTCCCTTATCTACTATGTGATTACCCAGTGGTATAGTTCATATAAGAAAGTCAGGATGAATGCTTGATTCTTTCTTCTGAGTCATCCATTTTCAGAATAGTGAACTGGTTCACTAGCATTCGTCAGTGGTGACCGGTTAGGGTTTTTTGTTTTGCTTTGTTTTTGGTGTCATTATGAATGCCTATATTTAAACATTTTTTAATATGCTTCAATCCATTGCTGTTATCATTGTACATTATTCCTTACCTAGTAATTTCACGTTTGTTCTTCTAATAGAGTAAGCTTGAAGATGAGCACATGTCTTAGCTTTGTGTCCCTGGTGCCTAGCACATGGCTTTCAATGTTAAGTGAAAAAATATATATATATAACCTCCCACAATTACGGGATGGATTTATGTGGCTAACATCAGGCTATGGTCATTAAAGTTTAAAGGCTCCCTTATGTTGGGAACAATTAAACCACACTAAGGATGAACAGTCTAGTAACATTAGGAAATTGGGCTGGGTGCCCTATGGACAATGCCAAGATAGAACTGCCCTTAAAGGTAAGCACTGGTATAGAGCAGACTAAGTCAGATGACCTGGGGATATACTGAGCTGCACCGGATGGAAGTTCTTAAATTGTTACTTATGAACTTACCAGATATATTATTTGTAGATTTTTAAAATTTGTTATACAAAATTGTTGTTTCTTGCATTACCAAGTGTGTGGCTGAGACCTCGATAAAAATAATGACAACTAGGTGACTTGAAACAGTTGATCAGATATATAGTTCTATGTAAGGTCAATGATTGTAATAGTGTAACTCTAGATATGAGAAGAAGCAACAAGAGGGAATTCTTTCCTGGGCCATAACAGACTAGCATGACAGGTGGTCCAGAGACTTTTGGCTACTGTTAATAAGGCCTAGTCCAGTAATAGCACATTGAGCGGCCTATTAACAAAATCCTCGCCTGACCTAGGAATGAACATTCCTAGCACCATGGGACGAAATGGTCATGAAATGCCTTCCAAACCATGGTCGAACTTATGACCATGAGGGGGCCCTGCGACCAAAACTTGGCACTAGGTATCTGCCTCTGCAAGGATTGAGTCACAAGCCACTGCACTTGCTGACCTTCAACACATCCCGAAGGGAGTTCAGGGTGGAGATCAGCAATGAGGCACTCCGTGTTCTGAGAAGAACTGGCAGGACAGGCCTTCAGACAGTGAGATATTCTCAGGAGAAGCTTTCATGAGCCCAAATTCTTGCATCTCTTCATATCTAGAAAAGCACTAAAATCATTAATGGTGACACCTGCTTTGTCCATTAAGGAGAGAAATGTATTGTACAGTCAAAATGGTTCAGACATCCAAGGTAAAACCGGGTGGCCACTGTGGATGTCATTTCATATACAATTCTGTATTGCCAAGAACTTGAATTCCCTGAGTTGTGTCGGACTCAGATACCACCAGCCATTCTGAAAAGAGTGTCTGCTGGTGAAACTGAACAGGACCCTGTGGGTTCCTCAGTCAAGTTTATGATTAACCTCTCTATCCAAAACATTACTCCTTTCTGTTGTTGTTGTTCTGCATCTGTCCCTACTCAGGATTAAGGAGTATCAAGAAAAGGGGGGATGGAACCAATCGGAACCCTGCAGGCCACCCTCTCCCCGCAGTACAAAGGCCCCTCCATGTCGCCTGCTTCTTGTTTATAGAAAAGCTGAGTCTCAAAAGAGCAGGCTGAAACCACTAATGATTAGGAAAACGGGGTCACAGACTCAGTGTCTGATACATGTTCCCGAGTTGTTTTATAGATACTGTAACTGCCACCAGAGGGAGAAGCCAACTGCATGATGACCAGACTGCAGCCGTGACACAAGCTGCTCCACCTTGAGCAACACTGAGTCTATTGAGCACAATTCCAGGAACCGGCCTTCAGACAATGGGATTAACGCTATTGCTCATAATATATATATTTGTGGGCGTCTGAGTAATTGCAGCTTGTTCTGCCCATACATGTAAGTGGGCAACTACAACTGTCAGCAAAGAGATGCTACAAACCCACATCGACATCTTCCAGTCTAAGAATACGGCGCCCTACGTCAGCAGGAAGAAGTTAAAGATGGACCTTCATCCATAATCTCATAGAGATGGAATGAGGTTCTGACAAAGGGGATTTGCAAGCAGCTTTCGGCAGGAAAGCTCTCTCTGCAGGAGGCACCCTACTGCCTTGTTACTATCCTTAAACCAAGTGCCCCCACGCTCTACTAGTCTCCAGCCCTAGCACATCTTTCAAATATTTGATCACACAATATCTTGCCTAATCTATTGGTTCTTTCTGTAGATCAACGTAGAAAAGTAATTAACAGATGACCAGATCTCTTCCCTAGCTCTCCCTTCAGTAATCTCATGAACAAACTGTGAAAAAGAAAGTATCTAAAGAAAAATCACCGGATGTCGACAAGACTGTACGCAACCCTACACACAGTCTGTGCTTTTCGTAGACCTCAGGGGGATAGAGCTATGACTCCTTTGCAAAGGTTTTCATGAGCACCATCTGTGGGCTTAAAGCATGTTCTGGTGGGACCCCAATGTCAAGCTGTTCTGGTGGAAAAACTTTAAGGTGGGGGCTTCCCTGGTGGCGCAGTGGTTGAGAATCTGCCTGCTAATGCAGGGGACATGGGTTCGAGCCCCGGTCCGGGAGGATCCCACAGGCCGCGGAGCAACTGGGCCCATGAGCCACAGCTACTGAGCCTGCGCGCCTGGAGCCTGTGCTCCGAGCAAGAGAGGCCGGGACAGTGAGAGGCCCGTGCACCGCGATGAAGAGTGGCCCCTGCTCGCCGCAACTAGAGAAAGCCCTTGTACAGAAACGAAGACCCAACACAGCCAAAAATAAATAAATAAACAAATGTGGGGTTTTAAAAAAACACACAACTTTAAGGTGAGGTCTATCAAAAAGTTAATCAGGGGGCTTCCCTGGTGGCGCAGTGGTTGAGAGTCTGCCTTCCGTTGCAGGGGACACTGGTTCGTGCCCTGGTCCGGGAGGATCCCACATACCGTGGAGCGGCTGGGCCCGTGAGCCATGGCCGCTGAGCCCGCGCGTCCGGAGCCTGTGCTCCACGACGGGAGAGGCCACAATAGTGAGAGGCCCGCGTACGGCAAAAAAAAAAAAAAAGTTAATCAGGGACTTCCCTGGCGGCCCAGTGGTTAAAACCTCACCTTCCAATGCAAGGGGTGCAGGTTCAATCCCTGGTTGGGGAGCTAAGATCCCACATGCCTCGTGGCCAAAAAACCAAAATATAGAACAGAAGAAATATTGTGACAAATTCAATAAAGTCTTTAAAAATGGCCCACATTAAAAAAAAAAATCTTAAAACATAAAGAGAAAAGTTAATCAGCTCATTCCCCACTGGCATTTTTTCCCAGGGCTCCTTTGGGGAATTAGGCACCTCACGTCCAAGGGAGCCCCTGGACTCCCTGTTCATTCAGCAGAGGGTTAGTCTCTTTCTACCAGGCGAGAAGCTCTCATCTTTTGTTGTGTTTCCTCTTATGTTTTAGCCTAGGGCAACCTGATTTCCAATGTTATTTCTCCCGACCGTGAGCGCATTGTTTCTTCCCCAACAGTGGCTTACCTCTCTTCAGGTTACTTGCCTTCCGGGAATCCAATGTCACTGCCAAAGAGGGAAGTTTTTGTTTTGTTATTTTTCTTCTGTGTCTCTTCTCTGTTGAACACTTAAAAGGAACATTTACCAATTGAGAAAGTGCATTAGGTTCATTCCAAATGCACTAAATTTTGCAACTTTTCTCCCAGTATCTGAGGCACTTTGCACCCCTTCCACAGAAAAGGTCAAATTTACCATTCTAATATTTTCAGGGGCCTCAAGATCTGCATTAGTATAATGTCTGTAGGCCTGATAAAGATTTTCCAAAAATTCGAAAACGTCTGTTTTTTTAATTTCTTGACTTTTGTTCAAATTCTTTTGCCTTGGTTTCCCTTTCCAAAAACCTGCCACCATGCACTTCTGGGAGTACTCTAATAAGGGCATTCGTCCTTTATTGGGGTCCCAACTCGGTTTACCTGTGGGCGCTGCTAAGTGGGCTTCAGGTGTAGAGGATCCTCCCTGTAAGGAGGGTTTCGATCTTCCCAATTAAACAAGCCTGAGAAACCTAGCCAGCTGGTCATTCACATTTAGGCCCCCTATGAGATGACAGCATAAAGTACACTATCCTGCCCCGGGAGTGACTCTTGGCTCAAACTGGGTGCCCTGTTGAGTCTTAGAAAACGATACCAGACCAAATCCCTGTGCTCCAGGAACTAACACAGGATTTTCTAATTGTTCCCTATAAGGACGGACAGTTGTGAGCCCCCGTGTCAGGAGCCGGAGAGACATGGAAGGCAGTGGAGGGGGTGGGTAGAGTGGAATGATGGCTGGAGTGGCAGGGACAGCTAGCTCAGCTGGAGGAGTTAAGGTTTGAAGCAATATATCACTCATTACCTTCCTTTTCTTATTTTCCCTGATGTAATAGCAGAAATGCTTGTACGTAAAGAATTTCATCATTCTTCCCCGCTTCTTCACAGAATAGCCACCAGAAAACCATAAATAGCAATTGATCATCTCTGACCATTAAAAGGATGTCTTTTTGCCTGGGCATCAATCAACCTGGCTGATTTCTGGACTGGGGCTTTTGGTGATTTTAGGAACCAAGTGGAACCTTTCTCTTCTCCCTGGGAATGTCCTACAGCCAGGTCTTTTTTACTTCTATTCCTTTTCTCTATTTGACATCTGTAAAAGTTTTAAATATCATAAAATCGATTCAGCAATAAACGTGGAAACAGTACAGACAAAATGAAAAGTTAGAACACACCCTCACACCATACACAAGAATCAACTCAAAATGGCTTAACTATCTAAATGAGACATGACACCATAAAACTCCTACAAGAGAACATAGGTAAACACTGTCGAACATAAATTGTACCAGTGTTTTCTTAGGTCAGTCTCCCAAGGCAATAGAAATAAAAGCAAAAATAAACAAATGGGAACTAATTAAACTTGTAAACTTTTGCACAGCGAAGGAAACCATAAACATAATGGAAAGAACTTAAGGAATGGGAAAAAACATTTGCAAATGATGTAACCGAGAAGAGATTAAATTCCAAAATACACAAACAGCTCATACAACTCAATATCAAAAGAAAAACCCAATCATAAAATGGGCAGATGACCTAAAAGACCTTTCTTTAAAGAATACATACATACAGATGGCCAATAGGCACATGAAAAGGTACTCAACATCGCTTACTTTCAGAGAGACACAAACCAAAACTGCAATGATGTACCACCTCAATCTGTTCAGAATGGCCGTCATTAAAACATCTACAAATAACAAATGCTGGAGAGGTTGTAGAGAAAATGGAACCCTCCTACACTGTTGGTGGGAACATAAATTGGTGTAGCCAATATGGAGAACAGTATGGAGGTTCCTCAAAATACTAAAAATAGAGTTGCCGTATGATCCAGCAATCCCACTCCTGGGCATATTACCCGGACAACACTCTAATTCGGACAGATACACGCACCCCAATGTTCACAGCAGCAGTATTCACAATAGCCAAGATATGGACACAATCTAAATGTCCATCAACAAATGAATGGATAAAGAAGACGTGGTACATATATATACTGGAATATTACTCAGCCATAAAAATGAATGAAATGCCATTTGCAGCAACATGGATAGAACTAGAGATCATATTAAGGGAAGTAAGTCAGATAGAGAAAGACAACGTGTGATATCACTTATTTGTAGAATCCAAAATATGACTCAAATGAGCCTATCTATGAAACAGGAGAACTCACAGCTGTAGGGAACAGACGTGTGGTTGCCAAGGGATAGGGAGGTGGGGGAGGGATGGATTGGGAGTTTGGGAGTAGCAGGTGGAAACTATTATATATGGGTTGGATAAACGACAAGGTCCTACTGTAGAGCACAGGGGACTAAATTCAATATCCTGTAATAAGCCATAACGGAATGGATTATGAAAAAGAACATATATATATGTACACACACATATATGTATAACTGAAACACTTTGCTGTACAGTAGAAATTAACACAACATTGTAAATCCACGATACTTCAATAAAACACATTTAAAAAAAACCAAAGAAGCAAATGAACTGGTTCACAAATTGGGTAAAAGCCCAGCAACTCTTTCCTCTCTCCAACAGGCTGCCCCACTCAAATGCAAAAACAACTGGCTAATTCCGCGGAATAAAAGCCCCACACGGAGAGGTTTCTGGCTGTACACACCAGAGCAACTTACCCTACTGCGTGCAGTCCTTCGGCTTCCAAATATTGATTCCTTGCTCCAATTGCCAAGCGCTGGGGCGGCCAGAATGTTGAAGGGAAGATCCTCGGACAAGCGGTCCCGGCAGCGGCCAAGACCTTACCCCGAAATTCCCAGGCTGGGATCAGCTAGCCAGGAGCAGCGAGGCTCATCAAAATCAGTTGCCGGGGCTTCCCTGGTGGCGCGGTGGTTGAGAGTCCGCCTGCCGATGCAGGGGACACGGGTTCGTACTCCGGTCCGGTAAGACCCCACATGCCGCGCGGAGCGGCTGGGCCCGTCAGCCATGGCCGCTGAGCCTGCGCGTCCGCAGCCTGGGCTCTGCAACGGGAGAGGCCACAGCAGTGAGAGGCCCGCGTACCGCAGAAAAAAAAAAAGGAAAAATCTGTTGCCAAGTCCAAACCTTACTACTCACCACGTGACAGGCCAATAAATCGAAAGTCGAGCTGTTGGGGCAAGAACTAGGGACTTTATTCGGAAAGCCAGCACACCGAGAAGACGACAGACTCCCACCTCGCAAAGACCCACCTTGCCTGAGTTAGAATTCACGCTTCTTTTATACTCAAAGGGCGGGAGTAAAGTCAAACACTTCCTGGGTCAGGTGAGCTCCAGGGGGGAGGCGTTCACCTCTCCTGTCCTGCAGGCGTTCACAGGTGGTCCTGGTCAGGATGTCTCCTGAGAGCTGAACAGAGATATTTTTAGCTTAATGATCATTACCTGGGATCATTAGCTTAATGATCATTACCTGGGAGGCAGTGTTCCCAGAGATGGGCCATGATGTATAATTAACGCTTACAGGCAACACCTATTTAGTAATTAACCTGTAATAGAATACAAAGGTTTTTCCCTATGACAGAAAGTCTATGTCCAATATCTGAGATAGAATCTCAAAAGATATTTTCTTAATTTTACCTCTTGATCAGTACAAGTAAGAGTAAATTCGTTTAATCCAGAAATGAGTGTTTTTCAAATTCTGGGGATTGGGGAGTGGAGGGAGAGGAGGGCAGATCGTCCTGGTGTCAGCTTCTAAAAATGATAATAGCTTCCATTTAATCCAAGTTTAGCAAGTCAGGATCTGGCTTGGTGTTTACGATACAGCTGGTTTCCCAAACATTCATTGAAGGGCTAAGTATAAATAGCATACAGTTAGAAAATCAGAGATTCCCATAAGCGAGTTTGTCAGAAGAAAACCTTTTCCCCTTTGAGGCAAGAATCTGTGAGTGTGGTGACTTTGGCTTAATGTGGAGGCCAGAGAGGGTAGCAGGTGGGGAAGAGAATGATCTGGGGGTAGAAGGGGGAAGTCCTTTCTTACTAAAATAAAACGCCCAAGTGAATCATGACCGTAGTAAGAATTCAAAAAAGAGGGAAAAAATAGACCACCCCTGAAAAAATGTACATGGGGAGATAGCTGGGAGGGACTATTTTTGGTGTACTAACATTTATTTTGCAACTAAAGTACGCGTGTGTGTGTGTGTGTGTGTGTGTGTGTGTGCTGGTTTTAGGGAGGAGAGCTATAGGAAATAGATGACAATATTTAAAGTGAGTATTAATCTTTTAAACTGAAAACATGCTCCTCTTAACATGCATGGCTCAGATGCCTTCTAGGGAAGGATTGGCTGTTTAAAGTTCGTACATCCTGTACGTTCACCTTAAATCTGCTGCCCAAACACAAAGGCAGCAATCACTAAAAATTTCAGCTGTCAGACCAGTTGAGTCTGGACCACCTGAGTCATCAAGACTCACAGGATCCTGTTGACTTGCTCAGGGCTCAGCCAGTGGGGAGATTAATTTAGGCAGAGTGAAAATCAAGGAAGCTTGTTTTTCTCAGAACCTTTGACCTGAAAGTGATCCCACGTGTTCCTGTTTGTGGGTCTGGCATGCGCTGCACCGATACCAGTCTGCAGTGTTCGCTGATTTTCCTTTCATTAAACACATACTGGAATGAGATTTCTCGGATGTCTTCAGTGAGAGTGTATTGCATGTTTAACGTCCATGGTGTGAACCCATTTCTGCCTTTGCTCGCGTGGTGAATCGTGCCTGGCTACCCAACTTTTCCCTCCTCAGCCATCTCACATCGCTTATCCCTCTTAGTCTGAGACAGATTCCTGCTTCCCATGTGCCTTCTAGTTGTGGACAGTAGCCGTTTAAGTACTTTATTGTTACATGATATTCCATAATCCTTCCTTCCACACTACACTTAATTGCTTCTGAAGTCTTATGTTTCCCCCAAGTGGATCTCAGCCTTTCCTCAAATTCTAAAATAGGGGAATATTTTTGCTCCCGAGTTGACTTTTGGATTGTTTTAAAAGTGCTATCTATGTGCCTAACATAATAGGCACTGAGAAAATTTCCAAGTTCAAAACAATCTAGTCATAGAGTGTAGTGTGGAGAGAAAGCAGCTCAGGAAACGAACTCATACAATAGATGGTCTTAAATCCCTGACTGAAACATTTGGACTTTATTATCTGGAGTTGGTATATGCGTGCTCTTGGAGATTTTTAAATGGGAGAACACTAAGGTATAAAGTCTTGATGGAGGGGTGGGTATTTTTATGAAGGCAAATTAGAAGGGAGTCAAGTGTCAGAGAGGTCTTAGAACGTTGGGACAGAAATCCCTCTGTGAGTTGATTGTATTAGGAACATTTTTCTTAAATAAATTGAAAATACTTTTTTGTATGATAGAAGCAATGTAGGTTTGAGAGAACACAGAAATTTCTGAAACGTATAAGGAAGAAAAAACTAACAACTAGAGATAATTATTGACATTTTATTGTAGTTTTATGGATATAATTGAGATCATATAATATATGCAGTTTAACACCTTAACTTTTTAAACTTAGTAAAAATATTTGCCCACATTATTATTATTTAAAATATGATCTATAAAGGAGCATTCGTTTTATCGAGTGGATGCTCTATACTTTAGCTTTCCTGCTTTGGTTGTACATCTAGATTATTTCCAGTTTGTAGCTATCAGGGGTCAAAATGAAGTAGTCATCTTTACCCAAATATCTCTGTCCACTTCCCTGATGATTAGCTTAGCATAGATTCTTAGGATCAATGGGCCAGAGGGCAATGGACCTTTAAGTTCTTCACTAATTGTGTTCTGTAGAGACATTTGCTTTGCTTTCCCATAGGAAGCGTGTGACACTGAAAATAGTCATTTAAAAATCTTTGTGAACTTGATAGACACAAAGGGTATCACTGTAATAAATATGGTTGAAAGGTTCAGTCAACATTCACTGTACCTGTGGGGGGCAGCCCTTGCCCCCAAATTTGTTACAATTCTCAGCTAGTTAGCAAGAGGGCTGAGAAGGGAGCCCAGATGTTTTGCCTCCCAGATAAATGACCTCTTTAACCAACCATCTTTTACCAGCTGACATTGACTAAGGATAAATGTAAGACCCTTCACTTGCAATAAGGAACATGCCTAAACCCTGGTGGAAAAAATATGCTTAGTGGCTACAAAAGTGAAAAAAAAACATTTAGGATGTTGGTGTGCAGTAACCCCAGAATGAATGAATGAGCAAAACCAAAGCAAAACAAACATGTACAAGCCCAACCAGACCACCATCCCTTCTAATTTGTGTTGCTAACACAGGCCTAACACTTAGAATGTCAGGGATGAAGGTCCCATATCCTCCATGTTTGAGGGGTCAGCAGCTTAGTTGACTTGCAGGCTGCTGGAGGCCCTGATTTCAGGCACTAGGTCTGGAGAGATCAGTGGTTGCAGGAGTTCTGGCGACATTGCCTGTGTGGCAATGTGGAAGACTGCGTTCTCCTTTCTATGGATCCGAAGGATGGAACAAGAATCCCTACATGGCTGAGGTTTCCTCTTCCTGTTAGGAAGGAGGGATTGGCTGGCAGGCCTACAATCTGGAATAGGTTGCCTTGGAGGGAATGAGTTCCGTCAAGCCTGATCTGAATAAACTCTTGGCAAGAATATGAAGATATCTGAACACTGGGTGTGAGATTAAGATGGGTGACTTGTGGGTGGGATGTCTCTAGAGAGATGCTGTCCAGAGCCAAGTAGACCGGTGCTGGCTGGGTTGGGGGTTGCGATTATGGCCGTTTTGTGTGTGTGTGTGTGTGTGCGTGTGTGTGTGTGTGTGTGTGTGTGTGTGCGTGCACACACACGTAAGCTGTGAGGCCTGAAAAGTGTTAATTATTGCCCCATGTGTAGGAGGGTGCTCATTACTCTGCTCAAGTGATAGCCAGACCTTAGGTCCTATTCCAACCCTGTGATGTCGTGATTCTCCGAATTTGATTTAAGATAGACTGATGTGAAGAAGGAACAGAGAGACCCTCTAATGCATCCCAAATGGGTCTCCATACGTGCATGTCCACTGACATCGGCCTACACCTGCCACATCACCTCATTCTTACTGGGAAACTAACTGCAGGTTATGTTCAATGGGAAATGACCAGCTAGTTAGTTAGAACAAATAATATTACTATGCATTATATTATATATACATTCGTATATGAAATCTTTAATAAAATGTATTGCCCTGCTACTCTTCTGAATGTATATCACATCCTCGTCTGAAGATCAAATCAATTGAGGGTAAAATTCAACTAGTTCGAGCTCAGCAATGCATCCGTTGCACTCAGAGCATTGCTTCACACCTGCTCTCAGGATGAGGTAACGAATTGGTAGAGGAATTGTTTCAGCTCATGAAAAAAAAAAAAATTGAAAGAGTCCATTACCTATGGCTTGTGACTAATGGCATGAATATCTAAGGATATTCTCACTGCAAAGCTATCTGCAATATTAAATACTGTGGCAAGGAAGAATTAGTCATAACATGATGGTAACAAACTCTGTGCTCATCAAGTTTCTATCATTGTCAGGCACTCTGCAAAAGAGGATTTACAAATGTCACCTCTGAAAAGTGGGTCTAATCATCGCTATTGTATAGATAAAGGGTGCTGCTGGGTTTGAGCTCCCTGTCAGGGGGAGAACAGTGAGGTACACCTGTGCTTCACTTTGAAGGTAACCACATGAAACATCAGAGGTAGAAGTTAATGAGTTCTCTACAAATCGATGAGAGGAAGACAAACAACCAGGTGGGTAAAATGGGAAGAACATGAGTAGTTATTCCACACAGAGGACACAGGATGAACATAGGCAAAGGTGTTCCACCTTCTTAGTAATTAGAGAATTGTAAAATAAATGCACAAAATAGCTTTCCCATCATTGGACTGGCAAAAGCTGGCAAAATATAAAAGTCTGACATACCAAATATTGGCAAGAACATGAAGCAATGACATACTTACCCTCCAAAAAATATCAAATGTGGAGAAAATCAGGGTTTCCTAGTATAGTTGAAGATGCATCTACCCAGTGATCCTGCATTTTCACTCACTGGACAATCTCTCAAAAACCCACACAAGGGCTTCCCTGGTGGCGCAGTGGTTGAGAGTCCGCCTGCCGACGCAGAGGACACGGGTTCGTGCCCCGGTCTGGGAAGATCCCACATGCCGCGGAGCGGCTGGGCCCGTGAGCCATGGCCGCTGAGCCTGCACGTCCGGAGCCTGTGCTCCGCAACGGGAGAGGCCACAACAGTGAGAGGCCCGCGTACAGCAAAAAAAAAAAAAAAAAAACCCACACAAGAGGACATTACAAAAATCTTCACAGCAGCACTATTTTTAAAGCAAAACATAAATTTGATATTTAAATATCCAACTTAAATATCCAAAGGAGATAGATACATAAATTGTGGAATATTCATACAATAGAATACAATATAGTAGTTACCTTGAGTGAACTAGAATTACACTTCTCAAAATATTTGAATGTCACAAATATAATATTGAATGAAATAAAACGTTGCATAAGTATCTAGTACTTTTTATATAAACGTTAAAAAACCCTACACAACAATATATTGCTTAAGGAAGACACACACACACAACACACACACACACACGTCAGAATGATAAACAAGTTTAGGTTGGTGAGTCTGGAGGGTGGGAGAGATATACACAGGAAACTTGGTAATTATGATTTCTGAGGCTGGGTCTTGCTTATATGACTTATGACTTATTGAATTATTTAGCTGTTAGCTATTGCTGACGCCCATTTAAATAGAAAATTTAAAAAGTGAAAATCAGAGAGGAAGAATAAAGTGAATGAATTGAGGAAGTTTTGGCATAAAGCAGCATTTCTCGTCGCCAGAACAAAGCAAACCTGTTTGGATTCCTTCCTTCCCCTTTCTCATTAGCAAACAATGTTCTCCAGTTTCTCTGATTTTTCAGAGTAGTTGAGAACCTGCAGTAAAGGTTTTGATTTTCTATTGTTTTTAATTGCAAAGGTTGCAATCCCCAAGTCAGTTCTGCCCTCAGAGCCAAGCAGTTCATTCCGCCAGTACCGGGAAAGACATTTGGTACAGAAACCATCTCTGGAAGTGCAAGTTTCGCGACCATAGCCTCACCGACAAAGTGAAGTGTCAGCAGTGTCCCATCAGAGGGAGGCATGCAGGAGGGCTGGCACGCCCGTCTTAACTTCCTAAGCTTTGGAGCAACTATACTGATTGGACTTGGCATGCAAGTTTTTCCTCAAACTATACAAAACAGGATAGGACACAGATTCCTCTATTTATAAGGTAGAAACTGAACAAGACAACAAAAAAGATTTAGGAATAACTTTCAACACTGCTTATAACAATAGTTCTGTATGCGAGTCACTTGGTATCTTTTATAGTAATGCTAGTTTGGGGGCATAAACCTTGCAAAACGTGTAAGTACGGAGGAACCTCACTTAATGCTGATGCCAGGGGAAAAGTAATAAAGATCTCCACTTCTGGCTTACCAAGGGGGCCTCAGAGTAGAGAGCCCTAGGGCTCCCTGAGGTCTTTTAAAAAGATCCCTGAAACCAAAACCATTTTCATCGTAATATTAAGACCTTCTCTGTCTTTTTTACTCTCATTCCCTCACCAGTGGACAGTGGACTTTCTCAGAGGCTACATGACATGTAACATCATAAGAGACTGGATATGAGAATCCAACTGTCTTCTGTTAAATTAAACATTAAATAAGAGATTTCCAAACACTAAGTATGGGTATGTAGAGGTGTGTAGAACAATACCACTTGTCTCAATAAGTCTGTTTTGAAAAGTAGAGTTATTTTTCATAAAATGTATGAGATTTATATTAATGTGTAGAGAGTTTATTGTTATTTTAAGTAAATAAGAAAATAAATGTTTCAAACGCTTTCCAGTTTAATTTCTAACATAGTAAATATCGACAGATATAAACCACATAAACAAAACCACTTTGGAATCCTCAATAATTTTTAAGAGTGTAGAAATTTGCAAACCACTGGCTTCCAGCTGGTCACAGAAAGCTTTGCTGTCATCTCCCCTTGCTGCTAATGGCTGCTTTTCTCGCTTTTGGGAATCCCACAAGGACCACCAGAAATAGCTTGGCCAGAAATCTGTTGAATGGAGATTACATTTTCTATTTTTTTCTAAGTCTCAGTGTCCTCCGGGATGTCTCTGGGTGTCTCCTGATGGCCAGGGCAACAAGTCCCTGTTGATGTTGTCAGAGTTGGAAGTTTCAGACAGGAAGAGTTTTCCTGCTCCGGGTATTTGAGGATCCCCGTGGGATGCCTGCTTTACAGAAGTTAACAGCACGACCCAGGCAGATAAATAATATCACTTAAAAGCCATCTGGGTCGGCGTCTACTCCGGGGGCATTCTATACAGGCCAATGCAGGGCATGTAATAACTGCTCGAATGGAGTTCGGAAAGGAAGGAATAGTTCATTTGGTGGCACAATTTGGAATAGATTTCAGCAGACAATTAATGGGGATGGAGGACTTCTTAGCTGCCAGAAAATCCGGCACAAAGCCTTCTTCCTAGTGCGATGAACTAGAACCCACTTCCTAGTGCGATGGCACGCTCCTTCCTAAGCTAGCACCGGGAAGGTAGGGCTGCCCCGCCCATCGTAGTGAGGAACTAGCCTGGTACGGAAATGCCACGACAGGACTCAGTCCCGGGCTGTCAGTCTCCACTTTCTACGAGTTCCTGCGCGCTCCGATCCAGTTCTGCAGGTACACACCCGGCTCGCGGAGTCTGCAGCTGAGCAGGGCGCGGGCGGGACGAGGAGATGGCAAAAATGTGCGCGAGTGGGCGGCGGGCGGCGATCGGGACTCCCGGGCGGCCCCTGACCGGCTGGGCGACCTTGGGGGAGCGGACTCCGTCTGTGGAAGAAGGTGTGGAGCCCGCGTCCACTGCCGGCCCGTCTTCCTCCCTCTTTTCCTGCCGGCCTTTGCCATATAGGCCTAAGCTGCCTTCTCCCGAGTGAGCAGGTTTCCGTTTAGACGGCCAGGCCCAGGAAGAACCTGAGGCCAAGGACGCGCAGGGAAGGCTACGCGCGACGCACGGTGGGCACTCGGGCGCCACCACGGGGAACAGGGGCCGCGGGCTGAGGCGGGCCGGGCGGCGAGCTGCGTGGCAGAAGGGGATGTCCCTGCGCCCCCAAAGGAGGCGACCGGGCAGCGTGGAAGAGGGTACCCGCCCCGATGCCCACACTGCGCCTCCGGCCCCTCCCGACCCCTCCCACTGATGCCTCTCCCCCCGGATTCTGGAGGTGGGCGCTCGGAGCAAGGGTGGGGCAAGGGAGGGAGCCGTCTTTGGGGGCGCGTCCGGATACATCTGGGGCCAAAGTTGGAGGTCTCCTCATGGAGCAGGAAAGGTCAAAAGCCTAGCTGGGATCTCTAGCTGATATTCAGAGGTCGCAGAACCCTGGCCTCGTGCCGCGGGAGGGCGCGCTCCGCCCGCTGCGCCCCTTTCCACACCTCCGTCTTTCTTCCTCGCAGCCTGTAGGGGAATGCCATTGTTGCTGCTCTGCGTCGTGTGCACCGCTCTTCCACGATTTATCAGAGCAGGTACGTTCGGTTGGTTCGGATCTCAGTGGCCCCCCTCCCTCTCTGCCACCCTGCCGCTCTGGGCGAGCCCCTGTGCAGACCTCCTGGGGGATCACGTGAGACCGGAGCCTGGCCGGTGACACTCGCCCCAGGGGTCCAGGCAAAATCCCGCGGGAGACGCTCAGCCCCAAGCATCCCCTTCGAGCTTTGAAGTGACTTGAAGAGGGGTAGGAGATGGGCAAATTTGCAAGTCAAGGCTCGAGTTAAAATGCTCAAATAGATCTATAATACCGTCTACTTTATATGTCAAACGGACATGTTAGACCCAAGGTAATAGCAAAGAAACCAGCCACGGAACAAATTACTTCCAAGAAACACTAAGCAATTTGTTAGAAACGAACTTTAAAGCGAGCGGAATTGTTTAACAATCCTTTGGGGGAGGAGATACTTACACCTTTTATTGGGGACGGACGAATTAACCGGGTAGCAGAGCAGAAGGAAAACAGGTCAAGTGGGGCTCGGAATAGGAACGTTTACACTGAAGGAGGAAGATGAAGGAATTGAGGGTCTTAGAAGGGAAAGAGGGGACTCATTCCAAATGGGGAGATCACTTGTTGAGGGGGAGGACCGAGTAAATTCCCTCTTATGGACAGATGTGAAGGACTTCAGGTCATGCTTTCACATCAGCAACTCCCATACTGAGAAAACTCTCACATAAAATTTCAAATCAGCAAGAAAATCGAGGTGTTTGTGGAAACTAATCATAACCAACACTAGCGCTCTCGGTTGTGATTATTTTTTTCCTTTCTTTCCCTAGATGCTTGCGAGGACGTGAGTATGCAGGATACTGTGTCAGTGGGCCAGCCTACGGCTTTTCACTGCATATACCCTCTGCCAACATCTGGGAAGGTAGATGCAACATGGTATAAATATCCTAGAAAAATCCCAGTATCCAAAAACATACAGTCTCGAATCCACCAGGACCAAAACTGGATTTTGTTTCTCCCTGTGAAAGGGGAGGACTCTGGGATCTACTACTGTGATACAAAGTAAGTTCCTCATTCATGAGAACTGTCTCTCTCATTTATATATATATATATATATATATATATTTATATTTATATTTATATATATATGTGTATATATATATAATATGTAGAAAACAATGAGAAGAATATAGATTTGTAATTGTTACGAGGTGGTTTCAATGAACAGACTTTTAAGCAGAAGAGATTTGTAAATCAGTTGCTGGACCGTGAAATGCATCTTTTCCTATTGAGATGATGTCCAAGGCCAGCTTACGAAGCCTGTTTAATTCCAACATGATTGCTGCCTTCTTTCTTGGAATGCCAGAAGTTTTTGCGACAGGTGGTACATCCAGATAGGTATAAGCCTTCTTCAAGCACTTTTTGTAAGGGTTCTGCTATAGGAATTTAACAGTGACCAAGCACCCAGTATGTTCTAGACCCCATGCTAAGCCTTATGCTAGTAATGTAAGTAAGTGACAAAGGTCTGGTGGGAGATAGTTGAGCCTGGTTGGCACTGTGGTGAGCCAGAAAGCGTATGTCACACCAAAGGTGGCAGTCTATGCAGCAGTTCAAGTCCATCTTCCAAAATTTCAAGGTAACCTGGAAATTGGAATGTGTCTGTATGGGTGTGTGTGTGGTTAACTTTCCAATAAGCTTTGTGCATGTGTCCTAATTAAAACACATCTGTGGACCACATTTTGGCTGAGGGCCCCAATTTTCTTATCCCCCTTTGCTAATGTGCATGACCTTCATGAGTCATTTGACCTCCACGAGCCTTGGCTTGCTTATCTGTAAAGTGGGAGTAATGTCGGCCAGATAGGGTAGAAGTTAAAATGACCCCAGCTCATGTGTGAAGTAGGTACTCCAGGAACGTAGCTGCATCCTCCCTCTCTTGCGGTTCCTCGGTATTTGCCAGCCTCTTTCTGTGTTTCAGGATGGCCATGTCCTTCTCTGATTCCTGCCAGATTCCTCATTTCCGTGTGATTGACTCGAAGTACATGGTTACTCAGTGGCACAGGTGGAAGTGCCAGTAGCCCCTTCCCCAAAATTTCACTCACTCTGCAGACCGGCTGCTGACGTCTTGAGGGGGTCTGCTCTCCTCTTTCCTCCAGGTTATTCATTAACCAGAGTTGGAGATCGTATGCCGCACAAATCTGTCTGGACGTCCAGGCTGGATTTATTTATTTTTTATTCTAACTGGGACTTCATTTTTACTTATCTTTATTGGGGTATAATTGATTTACAATGTTGTGTTACTTTCTGCTGTACAGCAAAGTAAATCAGTCATATGTATGTCCACTCCTTTTTAGACTCTTTTCCCATATAGGTCATTACATAGTACCGAGTAGAGAGTTTCCTGTACTATACAGTAGGTCTTTATTAGTTATCTGTTTTATATATAGTAGTGTGTATATGTCAATCCCAATCTCCCAATTTATCCCTCTCCCCCCCTTTCCCCTGGTAACCATAAGATTGTTTTCTACATCTGTAACTCTATTTCTGTTTTGTAAATAAGTTCACTTGTACCATTTTTTTTATATTCCACACATAAGCAATATCATATGATATTTGTCTTTCTCTGTCTGACTTACTTCACTCAGTATGACAATCTCTAGGTCCATCCATGTTGCTGCAAATGGCATTATTTCATTCTTTTTTATGGCTGAGTAATATTCCATTGTGTGTGTGTGTGTGTGTGTGTGTGTGTGTGTGTGTATAGCACATCTTCTTTATCTGTTTCTCTGTTGATGGACATTTAGGTTGCTTTCATGTCTTGGCTTTTGTAAATAGTGCTGCAATGAACACTGGGGTGCATGTATCTTTTTGAATTATGGTTTTCTCCGGATATATACCCAGGAGTGGGATTGCTGGATCACAGGCTGGATTTAAAATATTTAAATATGGGAGCTGTGAAATGGGGCAAAATAATCTTTCCTAGAACGTAGACATCAATACTGTCTGTCATGGAAGAAAATAAACATGAATTCTCACAAATCTTTAATATATAGATATGATACATGTTTAGTAAACTGTATATTTTTACTTTGAAATAATTCAAATTCATATCACATTTGCAAGAATTGTATAAAGGGCTCCTGCCTACCCTTTATCTAGATTTCTATTATTTAACATTTTGCCACATTTTCCCCATCATCCCCTGTGTATGTTACACACGGTATTTTTTCTAAACCATTTTATTCCAAATCATCTCAGTTGTATGCATCAGGTCCCTTTACCCCTTAATATTTCAATGTGTCTTTCCTCTCAGCAAGAATATTCTCTTAGTTATATTAGAATAGTTATCACATTCAGGAAATTTAACCATCACACAATACTTTATCTAGTAACCAATTTGTATTCTAATTTTCTCAATCTTCTCAATGATGACTTTTATAAATGTTTTTCTTCCTTTTCCTGTGGAAGATTGAATCCAAGATCACTGCATTGCATTTGGTTGTCATGTACTTTTAATCTCTTTTCATCTGGAACAGATCTTCAGCCTGTTTTGTGTGTGTGACATTGACATTTTTAAGAAGTACAGACAATTATTTTATATTGTATCTCTTAATTTGGGTTTGCCAGATATTTCTTCATGAGTCGGTTCAGGCTGAGCCTTCTTGGCTGGAATGCTATGGAAGTGGTTTGCATTCTCTTCAGACAGCACACTCAGAGACACCTAGCATCCGCGTGTCCCTGCTTGGTGATGTTCATTTTGACCATTTGGTTAAGATGTCCTCCCGTGTTTCCACCATCCAAATACATCGTTTTTCCTTTCGTAATGAATGACTTGTGAGATGTATGCTGTCTTGTTTGAGGCAGAGGGTTTCCACAGTGCTTGGAAGAGGATTTGGAAATATTTGGAGATAAACAGAATTATTTGGTTTTGTGACTGTTTGAGTTTATGAGGTTTCAATCTGTTGTTTTCTTACAGTGATACAAACACCTGTCCCAGAATGCAAGTCAACCTCACTGTATTTAAAAAACATTGGTGTGGTACTTCTGGAAACAGTCAACCGCATGTGCCAGATGAGTACAAACAGATTTTATACGTTGGAAGAGATGACATTCTTATATGTCCTCTGAACTTCCCAAACAGTTTTCATTTGGATTCAGTAAAGTGGTATAAGGTAAAACAAAAAAAATTTCCTATTGATATTTTCCTTCCTCTTCTTTAAAACCTACTTGTTTTTTTAGTTTAAGCTGTACCTTTTGAAGCAGAACTGGTAAAGAGAGAGATTTGTGTACGTAAGATTTGTTAGCTAATTGCTATGGATAATTTAACGCTGTTAATTACTTATTTTTTTAATTTGTAGTTATTAGAGCTTGGTCATAGCTTATTATTGGAATCCACCCCTCCCCCAATTATTCTTACTTTTCAGACTATCCTTCATTATTCTTTTTAATTAAGATTGATAAGTAGTTTCTTTGAATGGGTAGTACACACATAGGGTTCAGGAATCACGAAGTATCAGAAGGCATGCCCCGGAAAGTCCCCTTCCCACTCCTGATTCATATTTGCCCAGGCCCATCTCACCTTCCATGACATGTGGCTGCTGTAATTGGTTTCTTGCAGACCTTGCATTATTCTTGTGTAATGCCATGCAAGCAAATAAAACTATACCTCCTAGTCCTTTCTTTTTTTATGGAAACAGGGCATCCTATACTCACCTTCCTGCACCTTGTGTTTTCACCTGCAAACCTTCTCTTTGCTTGATTGCACTGGCAGACAATAATGGCAAAGGCATAATCCTGGGCACAGAGGTGCACAGGCGAGGTATTTAATATCTGAATTAGTTCTCTCCCAGCTCTGCTTGTTAGCATTTGCCAGTACAACCATCTGGGTCATGAGTACTCTTTGTGGGAAGGTTTCTATGTACTGTTTCAATTTCTTTAACGGTGATAGGATTATACAAATTTCTTATTTATTCTTGAATGGGTTTTTGTAGGATGGTTTTCTAGGAAATTGTTCATTTCATTAAACGTTTCAAAGGCTCTGGCATGAAATGGTTTATCATTTCTCTGCTTTTAATGTCTGCTTGTGTAGTAAGGTTCATCTTTTATCCCCATTACAATATGTTTCTCTCTGTCTCTGTCTCTCTTTCTCTCTCACACACACACACTCTCTTTCTCCTTCTCACTTGATTAGTCTTATAAAAGATTTGCAGTCAGTTCTATTACTCCTTTCAAAGCACCAATTTTTGCCTTTGTCAGTCCTCTCTGTTATGTATTTCACATTCATTTAGCTTGTTTCTGTTTTCCCCTCTCACAAGGAAAGTGTCAATGAATGCCCTTATCGTGTATTTTATTTTATGCTAATTTTTTTCTTTCCCATTATGGTTTATTACAGAATATTGAATATGGTTCCCTGTGCTCTACAGTAGGACTTTGTGTATCTCTTTTATATATGATCGTTTGTATCCGCTAGTCCCAAACTCCTAATTCATCCCTCCCCCCACCTCCCCACCCCTCTTTCCCCTTTGGTAACCATAAGTTTGTTTTCTATGTCTGTGAGTCTCTTTCTGTTTTGTAAATAAGTTTGGTTGTATCATGTTTTAGATTCCACATATAAATGATAGCATACAATATTTGTCTTTCTCTGTCTGACTTACTTCACTCGGCATGATAATCTCTAGGTCCATCCATTTGCTACAAATGACATTTTTTAATGGCTGAGTAGCATTCCATTGTATATATGTACCACGTCTTCTTTATTCATTCACCTGTCGATGGGCATGCTTTCAGTGAAATCCTCATGTGGTGAATCAGCTGGAAGGGCTTGAGTATGGTGCCACGTTGATCGTTAGGCTATTTCAGAAATTGAGTTAGGAAGCGGGGATCATCAAGAGAGCATGTGAAGTAGAACGGGGATAGAATGGGGGGGAAGGGGAGGGTGAGCAGGGGGAGGGAGCTCATTCCTGCTGCCCCTGATTGTCCCTGTCAAGTGGAAGGAGATGTGATGTGGAGAGTGTGAAAGAGCAGACAGGCGAGCAGGTGGGAGAGAGAGTTGAAGGAGATGCAAAGACTTTCTACGGTGAGGACCATGGATTTGTTTATGTTTGTGTGTTTAGCTCCTGTCGTGCTCATCTGGTTGTAGGGGTGTAGGAGGGGGATGGCAGGATGAACTCAGCATGGGGTTTCTCTGGATAAATACACTGGAAGGATGAAGGGTTTCCTTAATCCTTGACTTGAGGACTTAAAAGGAGATCATTCAAGTGATGGCCACGTGAGTCTAGGTGGGACAGGAAAGGAAATGATGCCTGAAGGATACCGGTGATTAGGAGAAATTAGAGGGGTCCAAGGACTGATCCAGGTTAAGATGGAAAAATGGGCTGGATAGCTAGAAAGTTCACCGTATCACATGATGGCTGTGGTGGGCACAGGCTCCCCATCCACGGGGTGGCTCTTCATATTATAGAGGTTGCAAGGCTATTGATAAAAAAATAAGAACAAAGCACCCAGAACCACACCCCACGTTTTCCTAACCTATAGCTAAGGTTCTGGATGTGGTACAGTTTCTCCAGCTGGCTTCACTGAAAAGCTGAAGTGAGTATGGTGATCTGCTTTTCTACTGGATGTGGGCTTTCTGCCACAGTGTTCCGGGGCCCAGTCTCCAGCTTCGTGGGAGCTGAGAAGCAGTAGGCATGTCTTCTGACTTATTGTTGTTGTGGCTCCAGCAAACGTGCTGGGACTTCACTTGCTGCAGTTGTGTAAGTGGCAACTCCCGGTCCCTGACTTGCAGGTGGTATATCTCAAAGTCTCGATTCCCACCATCAGCATGGTGGTGGAGGAAGCAGCTATCATGCGAACTCGTTCTGCATTGTGCTTCAGCACCTAAGGTTCTGTTTTAAATCCTTTTCTGCTTAAAAGAGCTAGAATTTTTTTTTTTTTTTCCGAAACAAATCCAGTCTGGGAGACATGGCCTCATAGAATTGTTTGGAAGAGTAATTGAAATAATCTATCCACTAAGCCCTTAGTTCAGTGTGGGTACATAGTAATTACTTAATAAATAAATACTAGATATTATTACTTAGTTAAAATAAAAGAAAGAAACAGGTGGAATAATAAGAAATTATCATCAGAATGGTATATTTTTTCTAAATTAACAATGTTTTATTGTGCTAAAATATGTATAACATAAAATTTAGCATTTCAATGATTTTTCAGTGTACAGCTCTGTGGTATTAAGTACATTCACCTTGCTGTACAACCAGAACTTTTTTATCTTCCCAGATGGAAACTCTGTACCCACTGAACAATAACGCCTCATTTTCCTCCCCACCCCCAAGCCCCGGGCAACCACCATTCTATTTTTTGTCTCTATGAATTTGACTATTCTAGGAATCTCATATAAGTGGAATCTTACAGTATTTACACTTTTGTGACTGGCTGATTCTACTTAGCATAATGGCTTCAAGGTTCATCCGTGTTGTAGCATGTGTCAGGATTTCTTTCCTTTTTAAGGCTGGATAATATTCCATTGTATGTACAGACCACATTTTGTTTATCCATTCATTTTTCAATGGACACAGATTGTTACCATCATTCGGCTCTTGTGAATAATGCTGCTTTAAACATGGATGTACAAATATCTCTTTGGCCCCTGCTTTCAGTTCTTTTGGATATATTATCAGAAGTGAAATTTCTGGATCATATGGTAATTCTATGTTTAAGTTTCTGAGGGATTGCCATAATGTTCCCTTTTCTCCTCTCTTCCTCCCTTCCTTCCTTCCTTCTTGTCATTCTAATGATAAGAAGTGAGTTTATGTGTTCAGCACTTATTCTGTACATGGTACATTACTTTCCCAATAATGCTTTCAGTGGTGTGTGTGTGTGTTTGTGTGTGCAAGACAGACACATACACATGAGCTGTCTGGCTATAAAGCCACGGAAGGGACTGTGTATTATTTATTACTCTCCCCCCTAAGGTCTATCGTAGTGTCTTCACTCTATTAAAAAAAGAATGAGGTCTTCCTGATTTCAGCTGAAGAGTTTGATTGATGTTTCTTCCATTGATGTTTGAATGATGTCTCCAAGTGACCGTGTCAGTGTTCAGACAAATCACATTTCACTGTTCTCACCAGACTGGATGAGGCACCAACGTGTGAGTGCAATGCAGTGAGATTTGTCTATACAGTGACACAGCGACTTGGAGAAAGTATGTGACCATATGGTAGTTGCTATGCTCAGTATGTCTGAGTTCCTGACATTTCCAGTTTCTATTCATTCCCAGCAGAGATAAGAACGGCATGAGGAGGGAGAACCACAGCAGTGTGTCCGAGTTCCTCCTCCTGGGGCTCCCCACCCTTCCAGAGCAGCAGGGCGTGTTCTTTGCCCTGTTCCTGGGCATGTACCTGACCACGGTGCTGGAGAACATGCTCATCCTCTGCTCATCAGGCTGGACTCTTGCTTCCACAACCCCATGTACTTCTTCCTCAGGCACTTGGCCCTGACTGATGTCTCCTTTTCATCTGTCACTGTCCCAGAGATACTGATGAACCTGCAGATTAATACAAATCTATCACATAGACAGGGTGCATTTCACAGGTGTATTCTTATATACTTTTTGGTTCTGTTGATAATCTCCTCCTCGCCGTGATGGCATATGATTTATTTTTGTATACAGCATTAGGAAGTGTTCTAATATCTTTCTTTTACATGTAGCTGTCGAGTTTTCCCAGCATCACTTATTGAAGAGGCTGTCTTTACTCCATTGTATATTCTTGCCTCCTTTGACAAAGATAAGGTAACCATATGTGCATGGGTTTATATCTGGGTTTTCTATCCTGTTCCATTGATCTATATTTCTGTTTTTGTGCCAGTACCATACTGTCTTGATTACTGTAGCTTTGTAGTATAGTCTGAAGCCAGGAAGCCTGATTCCTCCAGCTCCATTTTTCTTTCTCAAGATTGCTTTGGCTATTCGGGGTCTTTTGTGTTTCCATACAAATTGTGAAATTTTTTGTTCCAGTTCTGTGAAAAATGCCATTGGTAGTTTGATAGGGATTGCACTGAATCTGTAGATTGCTTTGGGTAGTATAGTCATTTTCACAATGGTCATTCTTCCAATCCAAGAACATGGTATATTTCTCCATCTGTCTGTATCGTCTTTAATTTCTTTCATCAGTGTCTTATAGTTTCTGCATACAGGTCTTTTGTCTCCTTAGGTAGGTTTATTCCTAGGTATTCTATTCTTTTTGTTGCAGTGGTAAGTGGGAGTGTTTCCTACATTTCTCTTTAAGATTTTTCATCATTAGTGTATAGGAATGCAAGAGATTTCTGTGCATTAATTTTGTATCCTGCAACTTTACCAAATTCATTGATTAGCTCTAGTAGTTTTCTGGTAGCATCTTTAGGATTCTCTATGTATAGTATCATGTCATCTGCAAACAGTGACAGTTGTACTTCTTTTTTGATTTGGATTCCTTTTATTTCTTTTTCTTCTCTGATTGCTGTGGCTAAAACTTCCAAAACTCTGTTGAATAATAGTGGTGAGAGTCGGCAACCTTGTCTTGTTCCTGACCTTAGAGGAAATGGTTTCAGTTTTTCACCATTGAGAACGATGTTGGCTGTGGGTTTGTCATATATGGCCTTTATTATGTTGAGGTAGGTTCCCTCTATGCCTACTTTCTGGAGAGTTTTTATTATAAATAGGTGTTGAATTTTGTCAAAAATTTTTCCTGCATCTACTGAGATGATCATATGATTTTTATCCTTCAGTTTGTTAATATGGTGTATCACATTGATTGATTTGCATATATGGAAGAATCTTTGTATTCCTGGGATAGAACCCACTTGATCATGGTGTATGACCCTTTTAATGTGCTAGTATTTTGTTGAGGATTTTTGCATCTATGTTCATCAGTGATAGTGGCCTGTGGTTTTCTATTGTGTGTGTGTGACATCTTTTTCTGGTTTTGGTATCAGGGTGATGGTGGCCTCATAGAATGAGTTTGGGTATGTTCCTTCCTCTGCTGTATTTTGGAAGAGTTTGAGAAGGATAGGTGTTAGCTCTTCTCTAAATGTTTGATAGAATTCTCCTGTGAAGCCATCTGGTCCAGAGCTTTTGTTTGTTGGAAGATTTTTAATCACAGTTTCAATTTTAGTGCTTGTGATTGGTCTGTTCATATTTTCTATTTCTTCCCAGTTCAGTCTCGGAAAGCTGTGCTTTTCTAAGAATTTGTCCATTTCTTCCAGGTTGTCCATTTTACTAGCATATAGTTGCTTGTAGTAATCTTTCATGATCCTTTGTATTTCTGTAGCATCAGTTGTTACTTGTCCTTTTTCATTTCTAATTCTATTGACTTGAGTCTTCTCCCTTTTTTTCTTGATGAGTCTGGCTAATAGTTTATCAATTTTGTTCATCTTCTCAAAGAACCAGATTTTAGTTTTATTGATCTTTGCAACTGTTTCCTTCATTTCTTTTTCATTTATTTCTGATCTGATCTTTATGATTTCTTTCCTTCTGCTAACCTTGGGTATTTTTTGTTCTTCTTTCTCTGATTGCTTTAGGTGTAAGGTTAGGTTGTTTATTTGAGATTTTTCTTGTTTCTTGAGGTAGGATTGTAGTGCTATAAACTTCCCTTTTGGAACTGCTTTTGCTACATCCCATAGGTTTTCGGTCATCGTGTTTTCATTGTCATTTGTTTCTAGGTATTTTTTGATTCCCTCTTTGATTTCTTCAGTGATCTCTTAGTTATTTAGTAGTGTCTAGTTTAGCCTCCATGTGTTTGTATTTTTTACAGTTTTTTTCCTGTAATTTATATCTAGTCTCATAGCATTGTGGTCGGAAAAGATGCTTGATACGATTTCAATTTTCTTAAATTTACCACAGCTTGATTTGTGACCCAAGATATGATCTATCCTGGAGAATGTTCCATGAGCACTGGAGAAGAAAGTGTATTCTGTTGTTTTTGGATGGAAGGTCCTATAAATATCAATTAAGTCCATCTTGTTTAATGTGTCATTTAAAGCTGTGTTTCCTTATTTATTTTCATTTTGGATGATGTGTCCATTGGTGTAAGTGAGGTGTTAAAGTCCCCTACTATTTTTGTGTTACTGTCGACTTCCCCTTTTATGGCTGTTAGCATTTGTCTTATGTATTGAGGTGCTTCTGTGTTGGGTGCATAAATATTTACAATTGTTGTATCTTCTTCTTGTATTGATCCCTTGATCATTATGTAGTGTCCTTATTTGTCTCTTGTAATAGTCTTTATTTTAATGTCTATTTTGTCTGATATGAGAATTGCCTACTCCAGCTTTCTTTTGATTTTCATTTGCATGGAATATCTTTTTCCATCCCCTCACTTTCAGTCTGTATGTGTCCCTAGGTCTGAAGTGGGTCTCTTTTAGAGAGGATATATATGGGTCTTGTTTTTGTATCTATTCAGACTGTATGTCTTTTGGTTGGAGCACTTAATCCATTTACACTTAAGGTAATTATTAGTGTGTGTGTTCTTATTACCATTTTCTTAATTGTTCTTGGTTTGTTTTTGTAGGTCTTTCCCTTCTCTTGTGTTTCCCGCCTAGAGAAGTTCCTTTAGCATTTGTTGTAAAGCTGGTTTGGTGGTGTTGAATTCTCTTCACTTTTGCTTGTCTGTAAAGGTTTTGTTTTCTCCATCAAATCTGATTGAGATTCTTGCTGGTTAGAGTAATCTCGGTTGTAAGTTTTTCCGTTTCATCACTTTAAATATGTCTGCCTCCCCCTTCTGGCTTGTAGAGTTTCTGCTGAAAGATCAGCTATTAACCTTATGGGGATTCCCACCACAGCGGCTCAGGCCTGACACCAGGCTGGAGCAGCAGGACCCTGTCAGCCACACAGCTCAGAAGAAAAGTGAGACAAAAAGGAAGAAAAAAATAAATAAATGAAAAAATTATTTAAATAAAAATATTAAAAAATAATAATAATAATAAAGGAGAGAGCCACCAAACCAATAAAACAAGTCCACCAGTGATAACAAGGGCTAAAAACTAAACTAAGATAAACATAAAAATCAGAAACAAATCAGTCACAGATAGTAAAACTCAAGTTTACAGTTGCTCCCAAAGTCCACTCCCTCAATTTTGGGATGATTCGTTGTCTATTCAGGTGTTCCACAGATGCAGCGTACATCAAGTTGATTGTGGAGATTTAATCCGCTGCTCCTGTGGCTGGACAGGGAAATTTCCTTTTCTCTTCTTTGTTCGCACAGCTCCTAGGGTACAGCTTTGGTCTTGGCCCCATCTCTGCGTGTAGGTCACCTTCAGGCATCTGTTCCCGCCCAGAGAGGACTGAGTTAAAGCAGCAGCTGATTAGGGAGCTCTTGCTCACTCAGACCAGGGGGGAGAGAGGGGTAAGGTAGTTATAATTGGAATGCGGGGCGAGCCTGCAGCGGCAGAGGCCAGCATAACGTTGCAACAGCCTGAGTCGCACCATGTGTTCTCCTGGGGTACTTGTCCCTGGATCACGGAACCCTGGCAGTGGCAGGCTACACAGGCTCCCGGGGCAGAGGGTGGTGGTGGTGGTGTGGATAGTGACCTGTGCTTGCACACAGGATTTTTGGTGGCTGCAGCAGCAGCCTCAGCATCTCATGTCCGTCTCTGGTGTCCATGCTGATAGCCGTGGCTTGCGCCCGCCTCTGGAGCTCATTTAGGCAGTGCTCTGCCTTCTGTGGGCAGCGGGGAAGGAATCCCCTTTCCTCAAACACCCCAAAACAATGGTCTCTCACCTCTTAGGCAGTTCCAGAATTTTTCCTGGCCTCCCTCCCAGCTAGCTGTGGTGCACTAGCCGCCTTTAGGCTGTGTCCACGCAGCCAACCCCAGTCCTCTCCCTGGGATCTGACCTCCGAAGCTAGAGCCTCAGCTCCCAGCCCCCACCCACCCCGGCGGGTGAACAGACAAGGCTCTCAGGCTGGTGAGTGCTGGTTGGCACCAGTCCTCTGTGTAGGAATCTCTCTGCTTTGCCCTCTGCACCCCTATTGCTGCACTCTCCTCCGTGGCTCCAAAGCTTCCCCCCCGCCACCCCCCGTCTCCACCAGTGAAGGGGCTTCCTAGTGTGTGGAAACTTTTCCTCCTTCACAGCTCCCTCTCCAAGGGGCAGGTCCCGTCCCTATTCTTTTGTCTCTGTTTTTTCTTTTCTCTTTTGCCCTACCCAAGCATGTGGGGATTTTCTTGCCTTTTTGGAAGTCTGAGGTCTTCTGCCAGCGTTCAGTAGTTGTTCTGTAGGAGTTGTTCCACATGTAGGTGTATTTTTGATGTATTTGTGGGGAGGAAGGTGATTTCCATGTCTTACTCCTCCACCATCTGGAAGGTTCCCCCCAGAATGGTATATTTTTATTTTTAAGAATTTAGGGACAGAGTAGTTCTGGATAATGACAAAATCTGGCTTGTGGCAGGGAGAATTGAAGACTCATAGGAGTAGAGGTGGTCCTTGAGATTGGAGGTGTTCCAGAGGAGAAAGTTCAGGTGTTAGAACATCCATGCTCATAGGCTCTGAAGTATCCACATTTGGAAAAACAGGAATGTCTCCTTTTGTTTTTCAATTCCAAATTACTCCTCAATACAATGGTTTCTGCCCTATCACCATACTGGATCTATAGTTGCTGAGTTACTACTGGCTTCCCAGCTGCTAAATTTAACATTCATTTCCAATCCTGATCCTGATTTTGATCTCTTGTGGTGTCCATCGCTGCTGGACGTGCCCATGAGCTGAGAGCTTCATCTTCTCTCCCTTCTGAAACTTACTCATTCTTTATCTCCCCACCCCCTGGCTTTTCCTTAGTAATCATTACTGTGTTCTCATTCTCTGGGTTTGGGTCTTAGATTTTAGGGGTTCCCAGTTTCAGCCATGGTCATCTTCAGTTCTTGCTTTGATTGCATTCAGGTGGAAGGCTCATAGGACCATCGCACACAGATGGCTCCAAACTCTCCTTTCTCCCATCTCCAGATACTTCATCCAACAACCTAACATACATTCCATGTAGACATTCCCATCACACAACTCACCAGATTCACCATGTCTAGAGCCACTTTTTAATCTTAACCTCAAATCTGATCATTCTTCTGTATTTTCTTTGCATTCCATCTCCTATCTAAGGACACTTTTGCATCCCTAAGCTGGGACCATACCGGTCCTGTTCCCTCTCCATAGTCCAAATTTGTCACTAAGGCTGTGAATTAGAACTGCTTAAAATCACTGTTTTTTGTTCCCTTCTGGTTATCCCCAGTGTACTGCCTTAGTTCATGTTCTATGCAGCCTTAGTGTGTGGAAATAACTTCCTAAATTGTTCCCTAGTCGTTAGGATTGCCCCCATTTTAATCCTTTCCCACACAGCAACCAGACAGATTGTGCTCCAAGGCAAATATGCACACCTTGGTCCCTTGCACAGACAGCTTCAGATGCTCCTCCCCTTTTCATGGTTTTCTATGATTGGGCTCCTGACTCCCTCACCAGTTTCATCTTCATCACTCTCCTATGACCACTACAGCTTAGCCAGGATGCTCTCGTCTATTTTGTACCTGTGAACCATTGTACATGCTGGGTCAGAATTGTTCTTCTTGGTGCTAGAAAGACAAAAATTTTCAAATGTTGGCTGCTAATATTACTAATTAAAATCTTATTAGTGAGATATCACCACTCACTTTTAACTAAAAATCAAAGCCTTCTGAGAAGTAAAACTCTAAAATGATGCAGCGGATTACAATAGAGACAGTTCTAGTTACTGAAAAAGGACAGAATGGCTCTTCAGCTGTCCAGGGTAAACTTTAATATGATTAAATATTTGTATGTCTTGAATGAGTCAATCAGAAAGGGGACTGATCAAGATCAGAGCATAGAAACAGAGTCCCAGAGATTGCGCCCACACAAGCCCCACCCAGGAACGAGGTTTCCATAATCCAAACGCTCACACTTTTTGTTTGTCCCTATTCTAAAGAAGGCAATCACTCATATTATCAGCATCTGACTCTTACTAGTAATTCCCATTCTACTCAGTAAGCAATTATCTGATTATAATTTGGTTTCCCCTATAGAGTGTTTACAGAAAAAATAATATAAGACTTCTAGAAAGTTATTGTTCACATGATAAATAAATAAACAAATGTTCATTTTGGCATTATTGAGTTTCACCTTCCACGATGGAAGCATTCACACTGTTCCAGTGGTGGAGAGTGAATTCTGACCATGGTTGACTCAGTGAGGATAGAGCTCAAAACTTGAGCGATTACGTCTTTATATAATTAGGGGTTGTATGTTTGTCTTCTCTATTATAAGGATTGTGAGCTCTGAGGGACTGCATCTTATTCCTGCATGACCAGGGCCTCTCACAATGCTAGCAAAGAGCAAGAAAAATATTTGAGTGAATAAATGGACTCAGTTATCCCAGATGTTATTTTGTAGATTGGCACTTCCTGAAGAAACGGGAAAAGGTTTGAGAAAGAGTTCAAGAGTGGGCCTCTGAGATGGAAAAAACGATTCACATGAGAATGTGAGCTTATGACAGGACAGATGAATGGTGAGGCTTGCCCTCTGGGTGGAAACTGAGGAGAACAATGAGAAAGGCCTTCCTGAGACTAACCAGCCTTCAAGGTGGTTTTGTGTGAGGCCGTTTCCTTGTTGATGCAGTGGAAGCCTGGGTGACTTAAGAAGTGACGTGATATCTGCTCCCCTTAACCTTGCCACGTACTTTGACTATTGCTCAGGCCTCCAGATAGAAGGTTGGTGAAGTTATTTTGGACCTCGGCAAAGTCCAACCCCTGATAGGTGGAGAAGGTGTGATTGGACCTGTAACACAGAGGACGCAGTCCTTATTCACCTGGGCTTGCAGTCTTGCAAAGGGGCTTGGTGCCATTAGACGGTGGTCCATTGAGAGACGTGGAGGACCTTCCTGCTTGTTCACATCCTCCTACCAGACTCCTTTATGGACTAGGTCCAATCCTTCTCCATAAGGTCTTCCTTCCAGCCTTCATAGGCCTCTCTCCTCTCAACTCCCCGTATACCTCATATTTATAGCCCTCACTGTAACCTGTAGAATATTCTTTATCAGTTTTCTGGGGAGATATGTACATATCTTATATAAATATACATATGTCTTCAATTAGATTGTAAATTACCTAAGGTCTAGAGATCACATAGGTTTCTTGTCTCCCCATGGTTGATAGAATGGTGCTAACTAGGAATGTAACTGATACCCCAAAATACTCTTTGAAATGAAAAATATATTTTTAAAATTTAGGACTGTAAAGAGATTGAAGGAGAACGATTTATTTCTCGGAGAAAGAAGCTTTTAGTGAAGAATGTCTCGACAGAGGATGGAGGGAACTACGCGTGTCAAGCCACGCTCACATACGCAAAGCAGCAGCACACTGTTTTAAATAGCATTTCTGTGAACATCAGTAAGTACACTCTTACCCATCCCCTTGACTGCCTCTTGGCTTTGCGTGAGAGGTTGGCTTTGGGCAGAAGGGATTCCCGATCTTGATTTTCCTGAGGGTTAGCAGTCCCTCAAACACGTCATTATTAGAATCAGAGGGTAGGAAGAGTGGGGCAAAAGGGCATGGGCTGTTTAGTTTTCTCATCTGAAAAAAAGGAATACTAAAATTATTGGTTTATTCATGAAAATTAAATGAGATCATGTCTATGGAGTAGCACCCAGGGTGCCTGGCGAAGTATAGGTATTCAGTAAAGGGCAGACATGAATACCTCAATGATCTTATGCTCTAGTCTTACATTGGTGGCTGAGGGAATTCTTTATAAGATGGAATTTCAAAGGCAAAATGAAGAATACCTTAAGAGATCATTGAGTCCAATAATCTGTGTTTTATGTCATTGCAATAAATGTTTATTTATAATCTGCTATATGCCAAAAATTGTTAAAACCTATAATTAAAAACTTAAAAAATTCTTTCTTGTATTTGAGAAGCTCTCAGCCTGGTTGTAGTGGTGCTAGAAATGTAAATGGGTCATCTTAACATTATGTGGTAAGGAGAGTGTTATAGACAGTGTCCAGGGGAGCAGGAAAAAAAAATCAGAAGTAGCTGCATAGGTGGCAAGTAAATAAATGGCCTTGGAAGCTTTCCAAGAGGAAATGTCTTCTCAGCTGAATTTTGAAGGATGAGCAGGGTTTACAGAAGTAAAGAAGAAGGAGGAGGGGCAGAGAGAAGTGTCTAAGGCAAAGCATAGAAGCGTCTACCATGATAGTTCATGTTGGATCTAAAAGTAATTTTGTTAGAGCATAAAAAGCTGTGAGCTGAGGAGTGGTGGGAACTGTAGTCATGGAGTTAAACAGGGGAAAGGTCAAGGGGTCTGATTATACGCAGGTTTTACCGTGAAGCACTGAAGAGCCCTTGGATGAGTGTAAATGCAGAGCCATGAGGCTGCATTTGTGATGGATGAGATCAGTCCTAAGATGGTTTGAGCAGGAGTTGAAGGAGGTCTTGAGGCCTGGAGACCACTTAGGAGGCTGCTGCAACATCTGGATGTAACCATCTGAACTTCGCTGGAAGTGGTAGGAGATTCTTCAGGCAGTAATTTAGTGACCCTTTACTGAGTGCCCATCAAGGTCAGGTCCTGTGCTGGGCAGGGAGAACATGATGGTGAGGCAAACAGCCATGACCGCTGCCTGGATGGAGCTTTGGAGTCTGAGCAGAAAGGAAAATGTGATATCAAACAGACAAGGATCTGTTGAGAAGGAAGTGGGTCAGGGAAAGCTTCCCAATAATAGTGATGCTGATGGTCAGGAAACATTAACTGCTGAAACGAGTGAGGTTTTTTCTAGACTGAGGGGGCAGCCAAAGTGAAGGCCCTACAACAAGTCAGACCATGGTATGTCTGAAGGATGGGAAGTAGGTAGGTTGGTGGGATGATGCTGAATAAGGGAGATCACAGTAGGCAAAGAGGTTGGAGAAGCAGTCAGGGGCCAACGTTAGGTAGGAACATTCAGTCCAGTGTGGGAAGCATGGATTTTCTCCTAAGAACAATGGGAAGCAGCCAGAGCAGTTGAGAGCAGGAGAGTAGCATGGTGTAACATGTTTCTGAGAGCTCACTGTGGCCACTGTGCACAGAGCGATCCCTATAGGTAAGAATGGCAGTTAGGAGACAGGTGCAGAAATGCAGGTGAGACATCAGCTAGGCACAGGTGGATGGACTCCAGGCATTCTAGGAGGTAAAATCCACAGGTCTTGGTGTCAGATTGAATGTGGGGTGAGAGACATGGCAAGATCCAGGAAGCTAGGCCTTTTGGATGGTGATACGATTCAAGGAAAAAAGATAACTCTGGAGGAAAACTGGATTTAAGAGTGAGATCATGAGTTTGGTCATGGGTGAGCTGAGTACTTGGTGACTTGAGACGTCAAGTAGGTCATGGCCTATATGGGTCTGGAGCTTAGAGTTACACCTTGCAAAGTCATTGAACTTTAGACGATAATTGAAGAGGTGGATGTGAATGAGAGTGCCTAGGGAAAGGGTAGAGAGTAGAAACTAGGGTTTAGGTGTAAAGAAAGAGGCACAGACTGAGAAATGCTAAGAGGTAAAATTAGTTTGGCTGGGTGATGATCATATGAAGAGGGTGGGAGGAAAGCTGTTACTTAGAATGACATCTAGATTTTCTATGTGTGTGATTGAGTGGGAGATGGTATATTAACTGGCTGGTGATGACTTCTGTTTGGGACATACAGTAAGTCCCCCACATAAGAACAAGTTCCATCCCAAGAGCATGTTTGTAGGTCCCACAAAGTTAGCTTAGGTACCCAACTAACACAATCGGCTATATAGTACTGTACTGTAATAGGTTTATAATAATTTTCACAAAAATAATACGTAAAAAACAAACACACAAAATAAAGAAAACACTTTTAATCTTACAGTACAGTACCTTGAAAAGTACAGTTGTACAGTACGAGAGCTGGCATCCAGGGGCTGGCATCGAGGGAACAGGAAAGTACCAGCTACATCACCGCTGCTCTTACACTTGCTTCTGGACATCCCGGGCTTGAAATAAAGATACTCTACTTTACACAGTACTGTACAGTAAAGTACACAAAAGCACAACCACTTGTAGAGGTTGCACACATGTGACAGTGTATGCCAGACACATGAACTAACTTATGTGGACACGCAAACGCAAGTTAGCATCTTTGAAAGTTCACAGCTTGAAGGTTTGTATGCAGAGGACTTACTGTACTGAATTTGAATAGTTGGTAGAATGTGCAACTCTTATTGCCACCACAAAGGACATATGGTTTTGCATTTTTATAGCTTCCCTCTTATAACTTTTTCACCTCGCACCCCAAATGGAGAGGAGAAATGTGGGATCCAGAGGGTGATTGCTAAATATTGGTAGACAAATGGGGGAGGGAAGGTGTGGAGAAAGACAAAGGGGTGGGGAGTCAATACAAGGAAGGCAGTTATAAAGTGAGGGGGAGGGATGAAAAAACTGAAGAATAAGGAAGGTCTGCGAAGAATATGGAATAGCAGGGCTGGAGGATGGAGGAGTGGAACTGAGGGCAGACCATTAGGGTCACTGTTTCTTTCTGTCTAGGACCCAGGCCAGAGCTTTGCTTATCACCAGTGCTTAAGACGTGTACTGAATGACTAGGCAATGAGAAGTTATTACACAATCTCATCAGTTTATATTTATGTCAAATATAAAATGATGATGTGAACTCTCTTGGTAGCCCAGCTTTTAGATTTTCCCCTTAGCAATTCAATTATTTCTGGTTGAAAACTATGCACTTATGGAGAGATACTTTGTCACATCATGGGTATTGTTTTTTCTTGACCAATGTTTATTGAAGGTCTGCTCAGTACCAGGTTTTCTTTATGTTATTACTGCATTCAAGTAGTTGGGAATGTTTCTAATACAATTTCATGTGGGTATGATTTCTTAGCAGAAAAAGTGGGAAATGGAAGAAGAATCCCTAAGATCATTTATCCAAAAAATAATTCAATTGAAGTAAAACTTGGTGAGTAAACTTATTGAAGCCACTGAAATCCTAAGGGCAGGAATCAGTAAGTCCACACATCCTTGTGAATGTTTTTGAATTTCAGGAAGGAAGACAAATCCCACACAGGTGTATCCAGTTTCCAGCTTTGGATATACCTGAGTTCATCAGGAGAGGTATCAAAATAAAAAATCACAGAGCAGAAGCCTGGGGAGGTTGTGCTATGAAAGGTCTGGCTGCAATCACTATGCGTCTGAAAGATTACTGTAAATCTGTTCACGCAAAGACAAATCCTTCCTGAAAGACATGATATGTAATATCAAACTACTATTAAGTAATGTTGATCAAGAGTCCTGGGTTATATTATCTCACACTAGGAAAGATATGAAAGGAGTAGGGGAAGTTATCATGTTATTTTCCTTATTTTACATAGGCAGGGATCAATAAACACTGCCTCAGTTTGTGATCTAAGTGGAGAAAAAGGGACTCAAATAATTTTTTAAAATTTAAAGGTAATCACTAGTAAGGTAAAAATGTGTTGAGTACCTTCTAAAGAAAAAATAAATTAAACAAAGTTTTTATTAAAAGACAGATGCTCGGGACTTCCCTGGTGGTGCAGTGGTTAAGAATCCTCCTGCCAATGCAGGGGACACAGGTTCAATCCATGGTCTGGGAAGATCCCACATGCCATGGGGCAACTAAGCCCATGTGCCACATCTACTGAGCCTGAGCTCTAGAGCCTGTGAGCCACAACTGCTGAGCCCACTGTGTACAACTACTGAAGCCCACCCACCTAGAGCCCATGCTCCACAAGAGAAGTCACTGCAATGAGAAGCCCGTGCACCACAACGAAAAGTAGCCCCCACTCGCTGCAACTAGAGAAAGCCCGCGTGCAGCAACAAAGAGCCAATGCAACCAAAAAATAAAAAAATTAAATAAAAAAAAAAGGCAGATGTTCAGGTTGAGTCAAATATTAAAATCCAATTATATGCTCTCCTCAAAATACACAGATCTAAAAATACATGTCCTAGAAGGTTAAAAATCAGTGCATAAGCAAGATATGCATAAGATTTGCATACAATAGCAATACAAAGAAATCAGATTCGCAACATTAATCTTTCAATCTGATAATATATCTTTCAATGCAAAAAATTAAATGACAAATTGAATCATTTTATACTAATAAAAATTATCCTTCCCCAAATAAAAATGTTTATGTGTCAAATAGCCATGCATCAAAATAAAATATATAAAGCTAAACTCTCAGAGATACAAGGACAATACAACAAGACAGTACAATAGTTTCAGTTATAGTGGGAGATTTTAACATGCTCTGACTTTGACAAATTTGCTAGTCAAATAAGGATCTAAAATACTCTAGTAATACATTAAGAATAATGTATTTAATGGATAGCACTCATAAACATCTATGAGAAACTCGGAGACCCAAAAAAGGAAATTATACAGACCACGTGGTATAATCCCCATGTAGGTAATCTAGAAATTTACAGCTAAAGTCAAAACAATGATAAACCCAACAAAAAATAAATCCACTAATTAAAAAAAATAAGCAACAATAAATTTAGCTTCTAAGTATTTACTTTCTTGGTTAGATTAAGCCAAAGCCATTGGTACAGAATATTTAGAAAATAATGGCAGAGAGAACATATCAAATGGAATGTGACCAATGGTGAGTTCTAAACAAGCGTGTATCTTTAAATATCATTATGATTAATAATAAGTGTAGAAAACATTAAAATCCATCATCTAACCATTTAACTCTATAAAAAAGAGCAACTAAACAACTCCATGGAAGGAAATAAAAAAGATAGACGTAAAAAATTATAAAGTTATTATAAGGAAAACAACCAACAAATAGAATTGATAAATTCCAAAGTTGGTTCTGGGATAGAAGAGTTGGGGCAGGGGTGGGGTGGAATAGAAAAAGAAGATAGAGGAACCTCCAGCAAATCTAATCCCCCCAATGCAGAGAAACTCAAACATTAAAGACAGAAATGAGAAAGCTTACAAAGCAACACATGGAAAGGAGATGAAATCTACTCAGTACTTAAAAGGCTCTGGACCCACAAGTTTCAAGGAGAGTTCTTTAGTTCTTCTGAATTTTCAAAGAAATAATGCTGCCCATAATAAAAGATAGTTGTCTACATATCACTCACCATGTGAATACCCTAGTGGATTTCATAAACACCTAGAAAGGATAAACATACCTGTTATTAACTCTCTTAATTAACGTTGTTGCCCTCTCCTGTCTTTGAAAATTCTAGCCATTGTGTTTAGATAATTAGAAAGAAAATATAAGCCATGAGAGAGGAAGATAATCATATAACTATTAAATAAATTTAAAATCTTCCCACAAACAAAATTCCAGATTCAGTTGGTTTTACTGGTGAATTCTACAAAACATTTAATAAAGAGATAACATCAATTTTCAACAAATTGTTTCAGAGAGAAGTAAAAGAGGAAATAGTCCTTATCTCATTTTATAAGGTCAGGAAAACCTTGACACCCAAACCCAACAACGACATTATTAATTTTTTAAAAATTTATTTTTGGTTGCATTGGGTCTTCATTGCTGTGCACAGGCTTTCTCTAGTTGCGGCGAGCTGGGGCTACTCTTCACAGTGGTGCATGGGCTTCTCACTGCGGTGGCTTCTCTAGTTGTGGAGCACGAGCTCTAGGCGTGCAGAGCTCAGTAGTTGTAGTGCACAGGCTCTGTAGTTGTGGCTCACGGGCTGTAGAACACAGGCTCAGTAGTTGTGGTGCATGGGCTTAGTTTCTCTGTGGCATGTGGGATCTTCCTGGACCAGGGAGCGAACCTGTGTCCCCTGCATTGGCAGGTGGATTCTCAACTACTGCACTACCTGGGAAGTCCAGGACGTTATTACAAAGGAAAATTTCAGGCCAACTCTCATTCATAAACACAGATGAAAAATGTAAGCAAATTAATTTTAACAACATGCATAAAAGACTAAATTGGGGTTATACGGAGCAATACAAGGTTGTTTCATATTAGATAATTCACTCTTTTATTTTGCATAAACAAACTAAAGGAGAAAAATAATACACTTACCTTATAGATACAAAAAAGTCATTTAGAAAACTTGAACTAGGAATTCATTATTTTAAAAAAACAACTCTTTTATTAAGAATAGAAGGGAATGTCCTTAATCTGATTTTTAAAAATCTATTTTTAAAAACCGATAGAAACAACACAGTCAAGACTGAATTATTGAACGCTTTTTCTTTGTTTTGAGGAAGAAGACAGTCAAAATCTTAACAGATTTTGGTTTTTGCAGAATTTGATATATTGATTATAACATTGGTATGAAAACTCAAAGATTGAATAATAGTTAAGACTCTTTCAATGAAGAAGAACTGAATGGGAGGATGAGTGACACCAGATTTCAAGATTTGCTAAAAAGCTATGGTAATTTAGACACTCTAGTCCTGGTATGAGGATCGACAATAGAACAGAATTGAAGGCCCAGAAATAGATCCATTCATGCAAAGCACTTGGTTTTGACAAAGCTGACACTACAGAGGAATAGGGAAAGTGCAGTCTTCTCAATAAATGGTCCTAGACAATTAGATGTAATATAGAATAAGGCAAAACTTTCCCCCTTTCTCGTGCCTTTTATAAAAATAATTTCAGATGAATTGTAGACCTAAATATGAAAGTCAAAACCACACATTTCTAGAAAAATACCTTTATGATTTGGGGTAAGGAAAGATTAAAAAAACGAAGAACATACAAATTACTAGTATTGAAGGAAAAAATTGGTAAGTGAGGCTACATTAGAAATAAGAACTTCTATTTATTCAGAGAGTGGACAGACAAGCCACAGAGTAGAAGAAGATACTTGAAGTAAGTGAGCAAAGGTCTTGTATGCAGGGTCTAGCCCAAGCTCCTCCAAAATAATGAGAAGAAGGCCACCCGGTAGGAGGACAGACAAACCGCTTGGACCGACAGCTCAAGGAGAGGATATCAACACAGCCAATAAAAAGGTTAAAAAGGTGCTCGATCAGGTGCAGTCTAGGGAGATGTAACTTAAGTTCGCGAGGTGATATCAGGACACATACATAAAGATGGCTAAAGTAAATAGACTGACAAGCCCAGGCATCATGGTGTCTGTGCAGTAACAGGAACTCTCACACTGCTGGTGGAAGTGTCAGGTGGTACAACTATTAGAAAACAGCTTGGCATGTCATTTCAAGTTGGAGCTAGGCATAATCTATGATCTCCCAATTTTACTGGTAGATAATTCTGTATACTCATCATGTACACGGGTGTATACTCATCATGTACACGGGTGTATATACACATGTGACCTGGGAGACATGCAGAAGAGAAGAGAGTTCAAATAGGCCATAGGCATAGGAGGTAAATAATAGAAACCATGCCAGTGCGTTTATAGCAACAGTAAGAGAAATGAATAAGAACTAGTATGTTGGAGACCTTCAAGATGGTGGCAGCGTGAGATGTGGAGATCACCTTCCTCCCCACAAACACATCAAAAATACATCTATGTGTGGAACAACTCCTACAGAACACCTACTGAACGCTGGCAGAAGACCTCAGACTTCCAAAAAGGCAAGAAACTCCCCACATACATGGGTAGGGCAAAAGAAAAAAGAAAAAGAAGAGACAAAAGAATAGGGATGGGACCTGCACGTCTGGGAGGGAGCTGTGAGGGAGGAAAAGTTTCCACACACTAGGAAGCCCCCTCACTGGCAGGGATGGGGTGGGGAGCTTTGAAGCCACAGAGGAGAGCACAGCAACAGGGGTGTGGAGGGCAAAGTGGAGAGATTCCCGTACAGAGGATCAGTGCCGACCAGCACTCACCAGCCTGAGAGGCTTGTCTGCTCACCAGCCGGGGCAGGCGGGGGCTGGGACCTGAGGCTCAGGCTTCGGTTGGAGCACAGGTAGAGGACTGGGGTTGGCGGCATGAACACAGCCTGCAGGGGGTTAGTGCACCACGGCTAGCCGGGAGGGAGCCCGGGAAAAAGTCTGGACCTGCCGGAGAGGCAAGAGACCATTGTTTCGGAGTGCATGAGGAGAAGGGCTTCCTACTCCGTGAGACTGCAGACACTGCAAAGCACTGCCTAAGGGAGCTCCAGAGATGAGCACGAGCCACAGCTATCATCTTGGATGTCAGAGGTGGGCACAGACTGCTACCTCTGCCACCACTGCCATCAAGAGTCCCGTGTGCAAGCACAGGTCACTACCCACACCCTCAAAGGAACCTATGCAGCACACCACTGCCAGGCTCCTGTGATCCAGGGTCAACTTCCCCAGGAGAACACACGGTGCACCTCAGGCTGTTGCAACATCACACTGCCCTCTGCCACTGCAGGCACTCCCAGCATCCCATTTGTGACTACCATACCCCACCCTCTCCCCGGCCTGAGTGAGCAAGAGAGCCCTAATCAGCCACTGCTTTAATCCTGTCCTGTCTGGGTGGGGAACAGATGCCTGAAGGTGACTTACATGCAGAGGCGGGGCCAAAACCAAAGCTGAACCCCAGGAGCTGTGTGAACAAAGAAGAGAAAGGAAATCTCACTGTGCAGCCTCAGAAGCAGTGGACTAAATCCCCACAATCAGCTTGGTAAACCCTGCATGTGTGGAATACCTGAATAGACAACGAGTGTTCCCAAAATTGAGGCGGAGGACATTGGGGGCAACTGTGGACTCAGGGTTTGCTTTCTGCATTTGATTTGTTTTTGGTTTTATGTTTATCTTAGTTTAGTTTTTAGTGTTTGTTTTCATCCGTGGGTTTGTTTATTGGTTTGGTTGCTCTCTTCCTTTTTTTTTTTCCTCTTTTTCTGAGTGTCTGTGTGTATGTTTCTTTGTGTGATTTTGTCTGTTTAGTTTTGCTCTTACTGTTTGTCTTGGGGTTCTGTCTGTTTGGGGTTTTTTTTTTCTTTTTGTGAGTGTGTGTGTGTGTATGTATGTTTCTGTGATTTTGCCTGTTTAGTTTTGCTTTTATCATTTGTTTTGGGGTTCTGTCTGTTCTTTTTTTTTTTTAACCTTCCTTTTATTCTGTGCTGTGTGGCTAGCAGGGTCTTGGTGCTCTGGCTGGGTGTCGGCCCTGGACCTCCGAGGCGGGAGAGCCGTGTCCAGGATGTTGGACAACCAGAGACCACCTGGCCCCATGTAATATTAATTGGTGAGAGCTCTCCCAGAGATCTGTCTCAACACTAAAAACAAGCTCCATCCAATGGCCAGCAAGCCCCGGTGCTGGACATCCCATGCCAAACAACTAGCAAGACAGGAACATAACCCCACCCATTAGCAGACAGGCTGCCGAAAGTCATACTAAATTCACAGACCACCCAAAACACACCACTGGACACGGCTCTGCCCACCAGAAAGAGAAGATTCAGCCCACCCACTAGAACACAGACACCAAACCCCCCCACAAGGAAGCCTACACAAGCCACTGAACCAACCTAACCCACCAGAAACAAGAGGAGCCATGAACCTGCAGGCTGTGAAAAGGAGACCCCAAACACAGTAAGTTAAGCAAAATGAGAAGACAGAGAAATATGCAGCAGATGAAGGAGCAAGGTAAAAACCCACCAGACCAATATATGAAGAGGAAATAAGCAGTCTACCAGAAAAAGAATTCAGAGTAATGATAGTAAAGATGATCCAAAATCTCAGAAATAGAATGGAGAACATACAAGAAATGTTTAATAAGGAATTAGAAGAGCTAAAGAGCAAACAAGTAATGATGAACAACACAACAAATGAAATTAAAAATAGAAGGAATCAATAGAAGAATAACTAAGGCAGAAGAACGGATAAGTGACCTGGAAGACAGAATAGTGGAAATAACTTCTGCAGAGCTGAATAAAGAAAAAAGAATTGAGGACAGTCTCAGAGACCTCTGGGCCAACATTAAATACACCAACATTCGAATTATAAGGGTCCCAGAAGAAGAGAAAAAGAAAGGGTCTGAGAAAATATTTGAAGAGATTATTGAAAACTTCCCTAATATGGGAAAGAAATAGTCAATCAAGTCCAGGAAGCACAGAGAATCCCATACAGGATAAACCCAAGGAGAAACATGCCAAGACACATATTAATCAAACTATCAAATATTATATACAAAGAAAAAATATTAAAAGCAGCAAGGGAAAAGCAACAAATAACATACAAGGGAATCCCCATAAGGTTAATAGCTGATCTTTCAGCAGGACTCTGCAAGCCAGAAGGGGGTGGCAGGACACATTTAAAGTGATAAAAGGGGAAAATCTACAACCAAGATTACCCAGCAAGGATCTCATTCAGATTCAGTGGAGAAATAAAAACCTTTACAGACAAGCAAAAGTTAAAAGAATTCAGCACCACCAAACCAGCTTTACAACAAATGGTAAAGGAACTTCTCTAGGAGGGAAACACAGAGAAGGAAAAGACCTACAAAAACAAACCCAAAACAATTAAGAAAATCGTCATAGGAAAATACATATAAATACTTACCTTAAATGTAAATGGCTTATATGCTCCAACCAAAAGACACAGACTATCTGCATGGATACAAAAACAAGACCTGTATATATGTTGTCTACAAGAGACCAACTTCAGACCTAGGGACACATACAGACTGAAAGTGAGGGGATGGAAAAAGGTATTCCATGCAAATGGAAATCAAGAGAAAGATGAAGTAGCAATACTCATATAAGAAAAAATAGGCTTTAAAATAAAGACTATTACAAGAGACAAAGAAGGACATTACATAATGATCAAGGGATCAATCCAAGAAAAATATATAACAATTGTAAATATTTATGCACCCAACATAGGAGCACCTCAATACAGAAGACAAATGCTAACAGACATAAAAGGGGAAATCGACAGTAACACAATAATAGTAGGGGACTTTAACACCCCAATGGACAGATCATCCAAAATGAAAATAAATAAGGAAACACAACTTTAATGCACATTAGACCAGATGGACTTAATTGGTATTTATAGGACCTTCCATCCAAAAACAACAGAATACACTTTCTTCTCAGTTGCTCATGGCACATTCTTCAGGATACATCATATCTTGGGTCCCAAATCAAGCCTTGGTAAACTTAAGCAAATTGAAATACTATTAAATATCTTTTCCGATGGCAATGCTATGAGACTAGTTATCAATTACAGGAAAAAAACTGTAAAAAATACAAACACATGGAGGCTAAACTAGACACTACTAAATAACTAAGAGATCACTGAAGAAATCAAAGAGGACATCAAAAAATACCTAGAAAAAAATGACAGTGAAAACATGACGACAGAAAACCTATGGGATGCAGCAAAAGCAGTTCTAAGAGGGAAGTTTATAGCACTACAATCCTACCTCAAGAAACAAGAAAAGATCTCAAATAAACAACCTAACCTTACATCTAAAGCAATTAGAGAAAGAAGAACAAAAAATACCCAAGGTTAGCAGAATGAAAGAAATCATAAAGATCAGATCAGAAATAAATGAAAAGAAATGAAGAAAACAATAACAAACATCAATAAAACTAAAAGCTGGTTCTTTGAGAATATAAACAAAATTGATAAACCATTACCCAGACTCATCAAGAAAAAAGGGAGAAGATTGAAATCAATAGCATTAGAAATGAAAAAATAGTCACATCTGACACTGAAGAAATACAAAGGATCATGAGCGACTACTACAAGCAACTATATGTTAATAAAAGGGACAACCTGGAAGAAATGGACAAATTCTTAGAAAAGTACAACATTCCAAGACTGAACCAGGAAGAAATAGAAAAAATGAACAGACCAATCACAAGCACTGAAATTGAAACTGTGATTAAAAATCTTCCAACAAACAAAACCCAGGACCAGATGGCTTCACAGGGAATTCCATCAAACATTTAGAGAAGAGCTAACACCCATTCTTCTCAAACTCTTCCAAAAAATTGCAGAGGAAGAAACACTCCCAAACTCATTCTACGAGGCCACCATCACCCTGATAACAAAATCAGACAAAGATGTCACAAAAAAGAAAACTACAGGCCAATATTACTGATGAACATAGATGCAAAAATCCTCAATAAAATACAAGCAAACAGAATCCAACAGCACATTAAAAGTATCATACACCATGGCCAAGTGTGGTTTATCCCAGGAATGCAAGGATTTGCAATATATGCAAATCAATCAATGTGATACACCATATTAACAAATTGAAGGATAAAAACCATGTGATAATCTCAACAGTTGCAGAAAAAGCTTATGACAAAATTCAACACCCATTTATGATAAAAACTCTCCAGAAAGTGGACATAGAGGGAACCTACCTCAACATAATAAAGGCCATATATGACAAACCCACAGCCAACATTGTTCTCAATGGTGAAAAACTGAAAGCATTTTCTCTAAGATCAGGAACAAGACAAGGATGTCCACTCTCACCACTATTATTCAACATAGTTTTGGAAGTTTTAGCCACAGCAATCAGAGAAGAAAAAGAAATAAAAGGAATACAGATTGGAAAAGAAGAAGTAAAACTGTCACTGTTTGCAGATGACATGATACTATACATAGAGAATCCTAAAGATGCTACCAGAAAACTACTAGAGCTAATCAATGAATTTGGTAAAGTTGCAGGATAAAAAATTAATGCACAGAAATCTCTTGCATTCCTATACACTAAAAATGAAAAATCTTAAAGAGAAATTAAGGAAACACTCCCAATCACCACTTCAACAAAAAGCATAAAATACCCAGGAATAAACCTAGCTAAGGAGACAAAAGATCTGTATGCAGAAAACTACAACACTGATGAAAAAAATTAAAGACAATACAAACAGAAGGAGAGATATACCGTGTTCTTGGATTGGAAGAATTAATATTGTGAAAATGACTGTATTACCCTAAGCAATCTACAGATTTAGTGTAATCCCTCTCAAACTACCAATGGCATTTTTCACGGAACTAGAAAAAAAATTTTTTCACAGTTTGTATGAAAACAAAGAGAACCCAAATAGTCAAAGCGATCTTGAGAAAGAAAAACGGAGTGGGAGGAATCAAGCTCCCTGACTTCAGACTATACTATAAAGCTACAGTAATCAAGACAGTATGGTACTGGCCCAAAAATAGAAATATAGATCAATGGTACAAGATAGAATGCCTAGAGATAAACCCACACACATATGGTTACCTTATCTTTGTCAAAGGAGGCAAGAATATACAATGGAGAAAAGACAGCCTCTTCAATAAGTGGTGCTGGGAAAACTGGACGGCTACATGTAAAAGAATGAAATTAGAATACTTCCTAACACCATACACAAAAATAAACTCAAAATGGATTAAAGACCTAAATGTAAGGCCAGACACTATCAAACTCTTAGAGGAAAACATGGGCAGAACATTCTATGATGTAAATCACAGCAAGATCCTTTTTCACCTTCCCCCTAGAGTAATGGAAATTAAAAAAATAATAATAATAAATGGGACCTAATGAAATTTAAAAGGTTTGCACAGCAAAGGGAACCATAAACAAGATGAAATGACAACCCTCAAAATGGGAGAAAATATTTGCAAACAAAGCAATGTGTCCTTGTTCTCTCCATCCAGGGAGAGAATAATGTACAGTAGATGAACATTGACCTCAGGGGGACATTTTTGGTCATTGAAATATATTCAAGGCTCAGAAGCAAGGTGCCTTTGTTAAGCAGGTCACTTTGGTAGTGTTTTCATTGTGTGTTTACGAATTTGCTTGCACAGGCTCCACCCTCATCGTGGACTGCAATATAACAGACGCATGGGGTAACACAAACCCGCGCTGCTGGAAGGTCAATAATACATTGGTCGATGTTTACTACAAGGAATCTAAACGAATTCAAGAAGGAATCGAGTAGGTGTTTTGCTTTTCTGGCTTCCCTAAAACCTAGCAAGAATTTCTCCATCTAAATGATTTTGGTGAGGGTACTGCTTTATTTGAGGTGGATTTCACTGTCTCTCCCCTCACTCCTTTTGGTTGTAGCTTTCAAAGCCCTTTTCAGTACTGTGGGGTCAAGCCTCTGGTTCAGAGAAGATGCTCATGTTATTAATCCTGCTTGGATCATAGAGAGAGGAGGCAAAAGAACAAAGTATGGCTTCAAGCAGCAAGATCGGTTTCTCTCCGCTACTCCTTTCAATGAGTCTCATCCCTATTTAGGAAGGCCATGGGCCTTCAAGGCTTAAATAGCAAAATGGCCACAACATGGGGATTCTTGGGAGAGACGATGCATGATCGTTAGCTAACGGAGTGGCGTAAACCCAATTTATGGTGGTTTAAATGGAGTGGTATGAAACGAGACTGATGAAGCCAAAAGGCAGAAGAACTTGTGTTGGGCTTTGCAGTGGAGGTAGGTTAGGATGAGTGGAGAGGGATAGGGGAAGGCCCCTTTGGGCTGAGGATGGTGTCTCTAATTAAAAGGACTACACTTCTGCATCGCCGTCCAGAAGAAAATGCAAATTTGGTGTTACACAATCCGTCACCTCATTGAGCCAGCAGGGTGTATTTAGGGTGAAATGATGGCCCCAAGTGTTCTCCAGGAACGAACTTTATTCTCCAGACAAAAGGTTATAAAATATGTTGGTTAAATACAACTCATGTACATATTAATGACTGGCTCTTCTTTCATAGAAACTACACTGTTTCTCAAGGACACATGTTTTACACAGTGAACATAACCTTCTTAGAAGTGAAAATGGAAGATTATGGCCGCCCGTTCACATGCCATGCTGGAGTGTCTGCAGCTTACGTTGTACTAAAACTCCCAGGTAATACTCTAGTGGGATGCAGTCTGCTCAGTGTTACAGGTGATGGCAAGGAAACACAAATGAAAGAGGAGTGACTTTAAATGTTTGGTGTGAGGCAGCAGAGTGGTATTAAATAGGGAAACTCAATATGAAATCTAGATAAAAGCTGATACCCTGTCTGATCATGTTCTTGGGGTCAGGCTGTGGCTTCACTCCAGTGTCATTAGAAAGCTCCCTATTAATATGCATTGAGATTTTAGGCATCAGACCTCTAAAAAACAGAAGTATTCCTTTATTAAACCCACTTGCTCAACTTTTATAATCATGTACTTGTGATTTTCAGCTTTTAGGTTGTTTATTATAAACCATGTGATGTAAAAATAAAGTGCTAACGTATATTTTTATCATGTAACTTTGTAAAATTATCTGTAGAGGCTGAATTCTGATATTGGAGCAGGAAGGCTTCCAATTCCATGTGCGTACACAGATTGTGCACTTAACACTGTACAGAGTGTGTTGATTATCCATTGGAGGTGATGGAACCAGAGAGTAAATAGTGGAGGATGAAATCATAATGTCGAGAAAAACTTTCAATTCTTAAATGTATCGGGAAAGGTCATAGAAAGTCGTTTGGGATCACTTTCCCCCAATCAGTCATGTGCATCCCATCTCCCTCTATGGTACATCTGGGTGATTCTATCCTCAGAGCCACTCTTTCTATACACTCCTCTCTGATATTATCCCTTTTCCTCATGGTTTCAACTGTCATCCCTGTGTGTGTGAAACAAATTCCACATCTCCAATGACATTTTCCCTTCCCATGTGGCACCTCTGCATTTCCAACTGCTTACTGGACAGATTTTGAACTTTCTATAAAGAGAGTTACATAGTAGGTTTTCCTTGATGTGTTGCTTCTCTTCTTAGGTTTACAGGGTTCACTGAGGCAACGGTGATGTAGCGTGTAGCAGAAGTTCATTCATTTTCAGTGCTGAATCCTGTTCCGTTGAATAACTAGGTTACAGTGTATCCATTCTACTGTAACTATGTGGTCATTTGAGTTGTTTCCAGTTTGGGACTGTTAACAAATCATGATGCTATGGAAATTCTTGTGTGTTGGTCCTGGTGCTTATGAAGAAGCATTCCTTTGTGATACATCATTAGGAGTAAAATTGCTGGAGCGAGTGCCTCAGGGTCCACACCAGAGAAAAGAGGGGAACCTGATTGTGGGAAGCCTTGAAAATTGCACAAGACCTGAAGTGGTTATAACTGAAGTCTGCCCCAACCTAGACTGAGGAAGACCAGTGTCAATTTCTATGTCAATACTGCCTTATAGGTAATAACCACGTGGAAGCACTGTGTTCAGAAGGATTCTGAGGCAAAGTCCAGGCTCAGAGCAACTAATGATGTTATCAATTAACACCTGCTGATCGTACAGGAGAGGGGACATGTCCTTAATCTCCTTTGTTTTAGGTTAGTTAGGAAACCTACGCTTACTAAATTCATCTTTGTTCCTATCAACACTTATTTCATATCTCACATGCAATGTATATTTGGACATGTGCACTCTGTTTTGTTTTCCCTAAATTCTTAGGAACAAACCCTCTTAAATCCAAGCCTCTTGGGCTTCCCTGGTGGCGCAGTGGTTGAGAGTCCGCCTGCCGATGCAGGGGACCCGGGTTCGTGCCCCAGTCCGGGAAGATCCCACATGCCTCAGAGCGGCTGGGCCCGTGAGCCATGGCCGCTGAGCCTGCGCGTCCGGAGCCTGTGCTCCTCAACGGCAGAGGCCACAACAGTGAGAGGCCCGCGTACCGCAAAAAAAAAAAAAAAAATCCAAGCCTCTTGTTGGTTTCCTTGGGACCTGAAGTAAGGTTACAACTTCTCCATTGGACTTCCTGATTTTTGTTGAAGACACCTTCAGATGTGAATCCTATTTGGATTATCGGAAGCAGGCTCTCTAGAGAGTTGTCTGGGTTGGGTGTGCTCGTCTATGAATTTCCTTTAATCACTTGTTCTCAGCTGCCATCTCAGTTTGAGGCTGGTGGTAGCCATGTGGACCCAAGAGGTAAATACCCCCTTAAATAGGGCCTTCAATAGGACACCTGATGTCTCAACAGAGAGTTTTCCATTTATTTCCGTTTCAAAGCCAATACTTCCTTTGAACTTATTCGTTAACTTCCTGGTTGGAATTTCATTGTCTTTTAGCTCAATTATAGAGCAGAGGGTGTCGACACTCCTGAATGCAGCGAATGATCAACCCAAGAATTTCAGGCCAACGCTCCTGTTTACTTACCAGAGGCTTTTTGAATCTCATGAATATTGTGGCCATGGTCTTTTTATCATAACCATTTGTAATGCCAAGATCCCCGATGTGTACAGTAAAGGTCCCCAGACACAGGTCTTCCCGAGGGGAGAGGTGGCACCGTTGCTCCAAGAGCTGGTAAAAAGCATAGAAGTGGGAGGTGGCAGTGGGGAGGAGGTGATTCCATCCAACAGATAGAAGCTAGAGGTTCAAACACACGGTCAGGACCAAATGGGCATCAGCGTGCAGAGCAGATCCACTTGGCTATGCTGCGACTTAATCAATGGATTAATTTGGGGGACACAGAGTGTGCTTTTAGTTATTGTGCTTTATTATGCCATGTATTTGAAGACATACAAGCACGCATAGAGATTTCTTTGCAAAATGTTTGCAACGTGGTGTGGCCTAGGGCAGGTTGTGATCAGCTCTTTAGTAAGCTCCCCTCCCCCCTCCCGCCCACCCTCCTACACACACGCACTTTCCAGTGGAGACCGGAGGACCAGGGAGGGGGCCAATGAAGGAAGTGGTGGATGTGCGGTGGATTCTAAGAATGGGGAGGATTTCTCTTCCGCTTTCCCACTTCCTCTTTTCTAGTTCTCTCCTTCCTAGAGCCTCCTTCTTTGACAGCAGCGCTCTGGGCTGTGGTGAGGCAGAAAGCTGTGCTGTCCCTCTTTTCAGATAGGTAGGAGCATGCTTTGAGGGGACTTGGAGTCGCAGAGAAACTGGTTCTTCTCCTTGGTCATCTCTTGCCCACTGCTTTTGCTTTAATTGCTTGGCAATGTGCTCACAAAAGAGAGCAGGGTGTAAACGCCCTTCCTGAGACCATGTCTTGCAGACAGGGGCCCAGCCTGGCCTCTGCTGGCCCAGAGGGGATGAGGTGGGAGTCTGGCTCTCGGCCAGTCTTATGAAGCCACGGAGATGGCTTCCAAGGGAGGCAACTGAAGGTTCTTTATTTATGACAGGGGTCCTGCTGCTCAAGTTTGAGTAACTGGGAAGGCGGTTATAACAGTAGTATAATCAAGAACATGCAACAGAACCACCTGGGGAACTTCCCCAGTAAAGGTTCTCAGGCTCCACCTACGGAGAGTCTAGTGTTGAGTAAGGAGGACCTGGCCATGTGTGCTTTGATAGGTGAGCAGTCTTCCTGCGGTCAGAGCCATGCCACATCCACCGTCTGGAGCTGGGGGTCTGCAGAATTTCCCTCTCCAGATTCCCAAGAGCACATTTTCTTCCCCAAATTCAAGGTCAAGGTCAAATTATTCTACCCCCCCATACCTATTACTTAACTGTAAAGGAATAATTAAGTGTTCCCCTCTCTGCCATCTAATACCCATTTGGCGTATGTAATGGGACTTGTGTAAGTTAAGTGTATAATTGACTCTTTGTAGTATTATTATTTTATTATTTATTGGGTTTTTTTTTTTTTTTTTTTTTTTTGCTGTCATTTGTAGTTCCAGATTTTCGCGCTTACTTGATAGGAGGGCTTCTTGTTTTGACCAGCGTGGCGGTGTCTGCAGTGTGTATCTACAACGTTTTTAAGATCGACGTTGTACTTTGGTATCGAAGTGCCTTGCATTCTGCAGGGCCCATAGAAGGTGAGTAGCCATTGAAACGTGCATCGTCCTGGAATCTGCTCGTCCGCATAACGGTTGTAAATATACTTGACCATCTTTACTAGCTTGCCTTTCGTGTTGTCGGCAACTTTAGAGGAGAGCATCTCCCTGGGGCTTCTCGTACTTTAGAGAAAGGATTTGCCCGTAGCCACCAGCACTGTACAATCGCGTAAGGCTTGCAAGCTAGGAGTGACCTGGCAGATCGTCTTCTGGCTCCCAGTGCAACTGTTTTAGGAAGGTTCTCACGTCCACTGGTGTAGGCAAAAGACAAAAATTTCTCTTGGAGCAGCGTGGGCTCTGTCCACGGTACGTTTTCAACACAGCACACGTGCATGCAGAATTTATGTCACAGAGAGCAAGGAGTTGCCTGTGTTTGCAGCTCCTTCTGGGCCTGGGCTGGGGGCCCAAAAAGATTTATCTCCAACTTTCAGGTTTGGAGAGAGACAGACCTGGGTTTGAATTTGAGTTCTCCACTTACTCCCTGTGTGATTTAGGTATTTAATTCTCTTCTCTTTCTTAGGTATAGGTGGAAAGGAGGGAGGGAGGGAGGAAGGGAAGAGGAGGGGAGGGGAGGGAAGGGGAGGGGAGGGAAGGGAAGGGGAGGGGAGGGGAGAGGAGGGGAGGGGACCATGATCAGAGCCTGCCTCACAGAGTCCTGTAGGAATAGCAGAGTTGAAGCTCAGGAAAGCACTGAGGGTCCTGGGGTGCAGGGGTCTCCCACGTCTGAAGGTCCAGGCAACCTGCCCCTGCTGCTCTGCCAGGGGGTTCACTTTGGCGTGGGGAGCCGCGTCCTGCTGGCACTAGTCACCGGAGAAGTGCCCGTGTGGTCCCGAATCTGAGGATCCGGCATTTCCCATCACTGTGCTGCTTTTTTTTTTTTTTTTTTTTTTTTTTGCGGTACGCGGGCCTCTCACTGCTATGGCCTCTCCCGTTACGGAGCACAGGCTCCGGACGCACAGGCTCAGCGGCCATGGCTCACTGGCCCAGCCGCTCCGCGGCATGTGGGATCTTCCCGGACCGGGGCACGAACCTGCGTCCCCTGCATCGGCAGGCGGACTCTCCACCACTGCGCCACCAGGGAAGCCCCCCCATCACTGTGCTTTTAACTCTGTGCTATTTTCTTTGTATCTCAGAATAGATGTGATCAGTCAAGGCCTCGCACAAAAGTAATGCGTCTGCTTTAACGTGTCCTAACTGGATAAAAAAGTCACACATGGCTGAGAGAGGTCCGTGCGGCTTTCCTGCACGGAGATGCACAAACGCGTCCCTTTCAAGTCCATAGACTTGCAGTGTTGCTGGGAACTCAAGGAGGTGGGGCGGGTCCCAGCGCGTTTTAGGAATCCCTATTACACAGAAGGGTGGTAGTCATACTGAGTGCCTGGTTGGCATATAAAACCACGTGTCTGTCCACATGTTTGATAAACCGTAAGTATCCTAACTTGGAGTTCAAGTGAAATTTCGGAATTCAGAATTGGCGGCCCTTGAGCAACCTGGAAGGAACCAGACTCTGGTTTTGTTTTTGTTTCTTTGACGGCACAATTCACTTGTGGAAATCGGCGTTGCATGTCCAATGCAGCCTGAAGCTCTTTCAGCGTTGCGGGCGCTGAGCTGGGCCCTGGCCCCTGTAGCGCCTACTCTGCGTAAGCCCACCTCTGCCTGTGGTCCTCCTGCATCTGTGTGAGAAGACACCTCAGGGCAGCACGGCTGCTTGTCTTTTCTGACACAGAGATGCTTCGTTTGTTGACTGACAGGGGACTGCGTGGGTTCAGTGTTGTCCCCGGAACTCCCTCCCTGACCTACCGGGATCCCCGGAGCGTGAATGCCGAGTGTGTGGTGAAACCACCACGAGTGAGGTCAAGTGTAGCAGGAAGAGAAAAAAGGAATTGTGCCTCCCCCTGAGCAGGGGAAGCTGGACAGTTGATTGACTCAGGGAGCCCCACCCTCTGCTCAGACTGGGCTGCTGCCCAGATTTGGTACCGGCGGGCTGAGGATTTGGAGATGGGAACCTACAGTCAGCCAGCGGTCTTCTTCCTTTTAAGTCAGAAAAGTACACGCACGCTTGGGGATTAAATTTCCTCCAGCTCAGGCTCTGAGAACTGCACTGTGAGTCCTCTTTGAGTGTGACTTCAACAGTGAGTTAGTGATGAGACCTTGAGATGAGTCCCAGATGCTGTTTCCAGTTTTGTGTCCCTTGAGGATATTTTCTGGTTAGTTGAGAACATGTGGAGTAATGGACAACAAATACAAGTGAGGGAGAGAGAGAACATGTGTCCTTCTCGTGATAAGTTGTTTATTCCAACCAGATTCGTCAAGCCGCAGCTGTGATTAATAGTGAGGTGTGTATAACTCACAGTTTTATTGAGTCATGGACAGGCCTGGCTAAGTCCAGGAGCTCTGTGTATTGTCTGTTAACTCACAGGAGGGAGTTTAAAAATTCTTATCCCACGTGTGCATGTGTGTACACGAATCTAAGGATTCGTTCACAAATCTACGTGAGAGATGTGTCTATGCCTCACCTTATTCCAAATGGGTTTGTGGGGAATGCACCTGTAGAACAGATGATTAAAAACAAAAACAAGGGCTTCCCTGGTGGCTCAGTGGTTGGGAATCCTCCTGCCAATGCAGGGGACACGGGTTCGAGCCCTGGTCCAGGAAGATCCCACATGCCGCATAGCAACTGAGCCCGTGAGCCACAGCTACTGAAGCCCATGTGCCTAGAGCCCATGCTTGGCAACAAGAGAAGCCACCGCAGTGAGAAGCCTGCGCACCACAGCAAAGAGTAGCCCCCCGCTCGCCGCAACTAGAGAAAAGCCTGCGCGCAGCAACGAAGACCCAACGCAGCCAAAAATAAAATAAATTAAACACAAAAACAAAACAGGTACAGTGAACAAAGGGTAGAATGATAACATAAGCAGTGCAGGGGACAGTTAATGACCCACCTTGGATGGTTTTTAAAGATGCTCTTGCTTTAAAAGTGAAGGCAAAGCCATGACAAGGTTCACGGCACTGTTTACACAAAACTTTTCATTCGCTCAGGAGAGCACATGGCTTTTTCTGGGCCAGTTCCTCAGGAAAATTGTTTTGTAGTGAGATCTTGTTTTTAAAGCATGTGATGTAATGAACTTTGCTTGCAACAAAATTCCTATGGTAAATGTAAAAGCTTGTTTAATGTGCCTTTTCTCCAGTGTCTTCATGCTAGGGCAAAAATGCCAAAAACTCATGCAATTCAGTTAGCGCGCTTACCTGAAGGTCAAATTGATTCCGTCTGATTTTTCCACGGGACCAGTTTGATCAGGTTTAAAATTTAACAACATCGTATTGAGAGAAGTAGGGAATCAAATCATCTTTAGGCAACTTTCATAAACATTAAGTTGTGCAAACAAATGACTGTATTTTTGCCAACAGCCAATGAGGGTGTACACAGATGCTTTAACATCAAAAGTAGGGATGAATCTCCTTAGAAAATGAAAGGGACTTCACCAGAACCTGGGTGCCCTGTTTCCCCACCATTCCACAGAGAGAGCAGGGCCCACTTTCCTTAGGAAACTCACTAGTAGGTCTGTGTCTCTGTAATTTTCTTGATGATGTAGACAGTTGCGGGGAGTGGTCCCCCTCATTGTTATTTGTTGCTATTCATTGTTATTTCCCCAATCCCGGCCCAGTTACTGTGGCTGGGAATCAAATTACCTCAAAACTTTACGGCATAAAACCACCACTTATTTTGCTTATAGATTCTGTGGGTCAGGGGTGTGGACGGGCAAAGCGGAGGTGGCCTTTCTCAGCCCCGTGATGCCTGGGGCTTCAGCTGGAAGACAAGCAGCTGATTTGGGCTGTTGACTGGTGGCCTGGGCTCCTCTCCAAGTAATCGCTCAATGGGGGCTACTACACTGGGCTTCCTCACAGCATGCGACGGCTTCCAAGGGCTAGTGTTTCAAGAACAGCAGAGCTAGGTAGAAGCCATTCTTTTTTTGATGACTCAGACTCTGAATTTCTAGTATCAATTCTACCTTGTTCACTTGTCAAGGCAGCCGCAGAGTCTTACCCAATTCTAAGGAAGGCGAAACAGATTCTGCCTCTCTGTGGGGTGTGGCAAAGTGCAGAGAGAACATATGGGACTGGAAATACTGCTGGGGCTATTTTTGGAAACTACCATCTGACACAGCTGCACAGGATGAATCAGGCATGAGCTTTGTGAAGCTTCCTTCTCCTCATTTAACCAATCGAGCCTGTGTAATGAAGCCTCCACAAGACCTGGAAGGACAGGCTCTGGAGAACTTCTGGGCTGGTGAGCAGGTAGAGTTTGGGGAGAGTGGTGCCCCCCAGAGAGGGCGTGGATGCTCTATCCCCTTCTCCATCCGTTGCCCTGTACATCTCCTCATCTGGCTGTTGATTTCATACCCTTTAAAATCCTTATATAATAAGTCAGTGGTCTAGTAAGTAACATGTTTCTCTGAGTCTGTTCTAGCAAATTAATCGAACCCAAGGAGGGGGTCGTGGGAATCTGGTTTATAGCCAATTGGTCCGGAGTACAGGTAACACCCTGGACTCGCTCCTGGTATCCTGAATTAGTGTTACCAAACTCGCTCGAAAGCCAATACTCGAGAGACAAGGGTTGGGTAGAAAAGGAAATGTTGCTTTATTCAGGAGGCCGGCAACCAGGGGAGAAGGAGGACTGGTGTCCCAGAACCAACTCCAAAGATTCTGCGTGGCCATGAAAGTGTTAAAGGGAAAAGGGGAAATAATCTCAGTTAATCACTGAGAAAGGGGGTCAGATTCTTCACCGTCTCCCACTGCTTGCAGGCTTGTTGACTCCTCATGATCTTTCTTTAGATGCTATCTTGTGCACTCAGTCTGCTTGTGAGATTACTGAAGGGGAAGCTGGGGAAGAGATGTAGTCATCTGTTAATTATTTATTCTTCATTTCTACTTCTAAGAAAAGAATCAACAGGTTAGGCGAGGCCTTGTGTGATCAAAAGAGTCGAAAGGTGTGCTTTGGCCAGAGGTTAGTTAAGCATGGAGGCACCTGGCGTAAAGGTTAAGTTAAAATATAGCTTTGCTAGAGCGACAGGACAAAAGGGCCTCCTGCAAAGAGCTGCTTCCTTCAAGGAGCTGCTTACATTGGGGTGGGTCGGGGGGAGTCGTTGGAACCTCCAGTTTGGAGCGCCTTGGTCAGAAGCACAGGTAACAACTGGGCGTCTGAAGTGGAATGTGATCTTGTGGGACTGAGCCCTTTCCCTGTGCAATCTGATTCTATCTCTGGGTAGAAAGTGTCAGAATGGAGTTGAATTCTTAGACACCCTGCTGGCATCCAAGAATTGCTTGTTGGTGTGGGGAAACCTCCACACACACATATTGCAATTGGGTCTGGGAACCCTCTTCAGGGACCCAATCATAAAGGGGCCCTCACACTTTCGTGAGTTTTACTTCCAGGAGCCTGACCAAGCTCTGATGGTAAATATCAGAGAAAAATTCCTTTATGTGCTTCCAGCAGGGAGAGGGGAAAGGGGAGAGGGAGAGGGGAAAAGACACCAGAGCATTCTGTTCTTAACAAGGACTGCCCTCGGGATACACTAGTTAATGAGAGCCTAACCTGCTGGGGTTTTATCAGGGGCCTGACTGGCCTGAGCAAAGGGAAATAACAAACTCCAGCCCTCTCTAGCCATCCTGCCCAACCTAAGGGCGGAGAAAACACTGAGAAACATTTGTGAATTTCATAGTCCAGAGGCATAGGCTCACTAAAAGACTGAGATCTAATCATAGGACTAGAGAATACTTCCCCTCTTTCCATTCCTCACCACATGTTGCTAAAGACCTACTTAGAGCAATTCCTTTTACCTGGTAGATCACATCCAGCTATCAAGAAAAACTATAAGGCCTATTAGAGGACAAAAAACCCCTCCACAATTTGAAGAGACAGAGCAAGCATTAGAACTAGATATGGTGGGGATGTTGGAATTATCATACTGTGAATTTAAAACAACTATGATTACTATGCTTAGGACTCTAAAGGATAAAGTAGACAGCATGCAAGAACAGATGGGCAATGTAAACAGATGGGAATAGTAAGAAATAACCAAAAAGAAATGCTAGCAGAAAACAAACAAAAATGAAGAATGCTTCTGATGGGCTTATTACTAGACCAGACACTGCTAAGAAAAGAATCTCTGGGCTTGAGGATACCTCAGTAGAAACCTCCAAAACTGAAAAGCAAAGACCGGAAAAAATAAAAAAACAGAACAAAATATCCAATGACTGTGAGACAACTACAAAGAGTGTAACATACATGTAATGGGAATACCAGTAGGAGAAGAAAGAGAGGAACAGAAATATTTCAAACACTAATTACTGAGAATTTCTCCAAATTCATGTCAGATACCAAACCACAGATCCAGGAAGCTCAGAGCACTCCAATTAGGATAAATACCAAAGACAAACAAACGAAACTACACCTAGGCATATCATTTTCAAACTACAGAATAAAAAATTCTGAATGAAGCCAGGGGAAAAAGACACCTTACCTCTAGAGAAACAAAGATGAATTACATTCAACTTATCCTCAAACAACCATGCCTGAAAGAAGAGATTGGAGTGAAAATTTAAAGTGTTGAAAGAATGAGATGCAGTGCTTGGCAATGAGTCAGCCAACGAGGCACCCGGAAGTCATTGAACCCAAGGAAAAAGACACCATGATAGCAACTCAGATGTTCACTTTGTGCACATAATTTGGTAGGAATAATTTCACGAGCTTGTCCCATTTCCTTTTCAGATGGGAAGCTGTATGATGCATACGTCTTGTACCCCAAGCCTCAAAGAGAAAGCCACAGCCATGATGTGGACACTCTGGTGCTGAAGATTCTCCCCGAGGTGCTGGAGAGGCAGTGTGGATACAAGTTATTTATATTTGGCAGGGATGACTTTCCTGGACAAGGTATGTTTTAAATGAGGTATAAAAATAAGAAATGAATAAAATAGAAAGGAACTGAAATTCCCTGCTGGTCCAGTGGTTAGGACTACGTGCTTCCACGGCAGAGGGCACAGGTTTGATCCCTGGTCGGGGAGCTAATATCCCGCATGCTGCAATGCAGCCAAAAAAAAAAAGGAAAGGAACCTCTCTCTTTTTGACTTTACAAACAGAAGGAGCTATGCTTGCCTTTCCCACAGAACCACAGGGAGCCTTTCACTCCCCTGCCCACAGCCCCAGAGCTGAGGAGGTAAGACCAGGCTCTCTTCTCTCATTAGGCTCATCCCTACAACAGGATAACGGGGATTCCTGGTTGAAATCATGTGACTTTCACTTTGGGTAAGGATGTGGTTGACCCATTTGTATGAACCGCTGGATGATGACATATACAGCCTTGGCCAAGAGACGAAAAAGGGACAACTGGTCATTTGCTGTCACACCCTTGAGACTAACCGCTGAGTATTTTCTGTCAAGTTGAATTTGTAAAAGAGCCCATGTTTAAGGCTGGTTTTATAAACTTCAACTCTCTCCAGCCCTGCCCTACCTAAATAAAATAGAAGTTATTTATTTCCCCCTTTTAATAGGAGAGTAGCTTTGGGAAATGCAGTTAACATCACTGAACCTCAGTTGTCCCATCTGTCAAATGGGGTTGAGAATGCTTCCCTGACTCAGTTGAGAGAATTAAATGAGGTAAAACCTGAGTAGGGACCAGTATGGAGCTTAGCACATATCAGATACTCAACAGATGAAAACATCCCTCTTATCCTATACCTTCTCTTTCTTAGACGGCGATACAGTAAACAGCTCATATTTGAAATATCACCAGGAAACCAAGATTACTACCTAGTGGCCTGTTCTGGGTCATTTTAAAAGGTTTCTAAGAACTTTGGATTTGTAGGCTGCTCCTATCCATAGCTTATCACATCTTTTCAAGTTATGAAATCATCCTCCATGAGGAAATGAAAATGTGATCCAGTGCTTGTTATACACCTGCAGAAGAGCTCTCATTTCATAAGCATATCAATATTTATTCATTCATTCACTTCTTCAACAAATATTTATTGAGCATCTGCTATGTGCCAGGTAATGTTGTAGGCACTAGAAATATTAAAATAAACCAAAGAGAAGAAGGAAGTGCTCTTGGGGTGGTTACAGTCTATTCTTATATCCTAAGCATAAGGAGGATATAAAACTTGGCCTTTGTTTTGAAAAAAGACCAAGTTTTATCCGTAGTTGGATATTTCAAGAACTTTCCCCTCCCCTTCCCAAGAAATCATTAGGATATGTTATGTGGTTTCAAGTTAGTCTTTTAAGCCCTGGTCATTTAAATAGCTATGAAGCACAAGAGGAAAACACAAATAAAGATTAGTACAACATTTGAGCTAACTACATGTGTCCTATCCTTTAAAAGTCTGTTGCTTTTTAAAAAGTATTTATCCTCTAATATATACCAAACCTTTAGCTGAGTTTGGAGATATGAAGTTAGACATGATAAGATCCTTGTTCTGAGTAGTGCATGGTCTGTGGCTCTTTTCATCATGAGATGTCCTGCATCTTCTTTCTTTATTTCCAGCTGTGGTCGATGTCACTGATGAAAATATTAAGCTGTGCAGAAGACTGATCATCATCATAGTTCCCGAAGCGCTGAGCCTTGACCTATTAAGGAACATGTCAGAAGAACAAATCGCAGTCTACAATGTTCTCATCCAGGATGGGATAAAGGTCATTCTGATTGAACTGGAGAAGGTCAAGGACTATACAACCTTGCCAGAGTCCATTCAGTACATCAAACAGAAGCATGGGGCCATCCAGTGGAGTGGGGACTTCACAGAGCAGTCACAGTGTGCAAAGACCAAGTTCTGGAAAAAAGTGAGGTATCACATGCCACCCAAAAGGTGGCCACCTTCTCCTCCCGTCCGGCTGCTAAAGCACACGCCCTTCGACCTCATGGACAGCAAGCGGGAGGCCAACGTGGGGTTCATCACCCCGTGATGGAGAGTTGGTTGTCATGTGGTGGCTCACACTTAAATTAGGATGCATTGCATTTGGGCCATTCGCTTGAGGCTTACGGTTGGTACTCGTGGAAAGGACTGTGTTTATTTGCTCATTTTGGTCAGAGCTACTTCTTTAGGGAAAGACATTACCTCTCCCGAAGCCCTCGTTCACTGACTGGCGCTGAACACTCTTGAACACTGATGAGCCTGGAGCATTAGCGTTTGAGCCCCTGGGGATGGGACGTGGAGGGTTGTAGAGCGACAGTTCAGATGTCAGGTGGTTTGGCATGTGGTGTGGCCCTGGTGGGGCTGGGTAGCCAGGATACAGGAGGGCAGTGTGGGCTTGGGTAGGGCTGGCAAAGGTAATGGCCCTCACTCTTCATGCCTGACCAGTTGTGCAAGGCCCTTGTCCTCAGGGAATATTTGCTGTGTCTCTGAGCCCCTCACTCCTCAAATGCAAATAAATACCTGTGACCCCGCAGTCTGAGCACCTTGGCACTGGAAGCAACTTTGGGGTCCCCTGTGGGGACCAACTCTGGTGCCACTGAGATTGCCCGTGAATCACCCTGCTGGTGGGCCCCATGCTTTGAAAGACTCTACCTGTCAGACCAAAATAAGTAATAACTCACTTAGTTTCCCAGCTGGCCTACGCCAGCCAGAATTCTGAGCCACACATGATAGATGCAGTTACCACACCAAGAGGATGTACTTCTAATCCAAGCAAACAAAAGCCGTCTTTCAGTTAGCCAGCACACTCTCATCACAGGTCAGTTTATGATTTAGCAAGTCACAAAGATTTCTGACACTAAAATTGAGCTGTAAACTCTTATCATTACTTTCAAAGACCCAAACTGTTGGAGCTTAGATATAGTCCAACTCTCTTATTCTGTGGTTGACAACAACAGCATTCAAAGGTGGCTGCTGTGGTGAGAACGTTCCTGTCCGCAAAATTCATATGTTGGAATCCTAACACCCAACGTCATGCTTTAGGAGGTGAGGCCTTGGGAGGTGATTAGGTCTTGGGCGAGGAGCCCTCATGGATGGGATTGGTGTTCTTTATTTTAACACCTTTATTGGAGTATAATTGCTTTACAAGGTTGTGTTAGTTTCTGCTGTATAACAAAGTGAATCAGCTATACGTATACATATAGCTCCTCCGTCTTGAGTCTCCCGAAGCACTTTGAAAAGCCAGGTGAGGGAGGGGTGTGGCAGGGGCTGTGATCAGCTTGTGCACAATTCTCTGATTAGCTGATGGTAAGGTAGCAGGGTGGTGTCACAGGGGTTAACACTATCAGTCTTGGGACTTCCCCGGTGGTCCAGTGGTTAAGACTCCGTGCTCCCAATGCAGGGGGGCCAGGTTCGATCCCTGATCAGGGAACTAGATCCACATGCCGCAACTAAGACCCTGAACGTCCAAATAAATAAATATTTAAAAACAAAACAGAACAAAACATTATCAGTCCTTAGGCTCCAGGAGGCCTGGGGCTATGTGCTCACGGTCATCGGTTCACATCTTCCATTTGTTGGAGAGGGGGAGGTTTTTTACATCTGTAACAACAACTGAGGAAATGTGCCTCAGATACTGTTACCTGGGTGCTTCAGAGAGGAGCTACGGCGGAGGATATGATGGCGGGGGAGGTCTGTCCTGGGAAGGCCCCATGGGGTCCTGCTCGGTTACAGTGAGAGGTGAATAGGTCAGAGTGAAGGTGAAATACAGGTGCTGCGCCCCTCATTACCTTTTGGTTCACCTTCCTGTAATGACTGAGCTGGCCACAAAACCCACTTCCTTTGGTCTCCCACCTCAAACGCCGTGAGTCTGCCCATGAGAAAGGGCAGGGTGAAGGCTGAGTCACATCATTTAAAGGGTCCAGGAAGGGCTGGTCTTTTCCCAAAAGACTGAGATGCAGATATGCACGTGTCAGTGCTTGGCACGCTCTGTGGTTCCACGAGGCACTGTCTGACTAATGGGGGAGTGGGCAGCGGAGCCCCTGTCCCTTCGTGCCTCCTGCCATCCCCCATGCCCCCCCGCACACTGACTCACAAGGCTTCCTGCTGTGTCCCAGGCCGCTGACCTTTCCTCAGCTCTCCATCCTGCTTCATGTTTATAAACTTTCCTCCAACACTCATTTGTGTGGTTGATTTATCCAGGGCTGTGTCTGGAAAGTTAAGAAAGTGGATAATTCCTCCCTGGTTTCCTTTTTTAGAGACTATTCTATAGACGACAAAGCCACAACATCTGGAATAAGTGACGGGCTGGGTCGGGTGGTGACCCGGGCTCTCAGAGCGGCAGGACATTGGGCCTGAACTGCTGGAAGCCACAGATCTCAACAGGAATTCTTCTGGGGTCCTTCAAGGAGGGAGACTCTGAGTGCGTCCATCCCTTCTCTCTTGCCGAACCCAGGCAGCTTCTAAGGGAGGCTGACGTTGTCGTAGTGAAACTGAACCCTTGTCCCGTCCTCTTCCTCCTCTGAGAGGAAGGGGAAAGCAGACCTTGTAGCCCTGGGTCTTGTCCTGAGTCACCTCTCCCCAAAGGCTCTTTTATTGGTATTACTATTTTTTAACTCAAATCCACAAAATCGAGAAAGCCAACACAATGCCTGCCTGTGAGTGGTAAAGGGAAGTGTGGAACCCATAATCTGCGTGTTTGCCGGCACAAAACCAATCCATTTAGGTAGGTGTTTCAGTAATGTGTCTATTTTTTCCTAGATAATCTGTTGGTTTGGGTCAACCATTGACTCAAACTCTGACAAAACACAAAAATTAGCTCTTTTCTACTTTGGCAGGGTGTAAGCAAGCTGCTTTAATATGACAAGCAGCTGTTTTGTTTTTCCTGCCTCTCTTGACTGCTGGGGAAGGGTTTGCATTCTAAGCGGTCTTTGTCAGAGGCTCTCTTGTTAATGACAGTGGCCACTGCTCACCCTTGATGCTCTGGCCTAACCATTCTTAGGAGCAGAGCTGACACTTATCTGCAAGGACCAAAAAGCTTTTACCGAAGGAGAAGGGAGAGCAGGAGAAAAGGGAATCCACCGGGAGACACCATCAGATGATTGGACCACAGGGTGGAGGTTTTCTTGTCTTTATCAGGAGGCTGCCCAGCCCCCGTCTCCCACCCCCCTCAGAAGACACGTAAGTGCATCTTTTCGGATTTCAGGCCCAAAATGGGGCCAAGGGGGTTAAGAGTGCACTCACACCGGCTGAAACAGGCGGCACTAAAGTGTTTCGCTGGATGGGTCATGCTGTTTTGGTCTGTCTCATCTTCTCTGCCTGCTTCCAATTTCCTGCTGCAGGAGGGGCTGGGGGTGGGATCTGGAGACCCAGCTGGGCTCAGCCACAGAGGAGAGCTGGATGGGGTGAGAGCCTGGGGTCTCGGTGGGCAGGAAGCCTGTGCCTGTGCCCCTTCCCCTCTGCGTCCACAGTGAAATAATAAGCTATAACTGTTGCAAATGTCAGCAGACCAGGAAGAAAATTTCATTCTCAATTTTGAAATATACATAATAGTTGTATTCGTTGAGCACTCATGAAAGTGATCAAAGTTCTTTTTTATCCATTGAGAAAATTAAAACCTATTTCTATTACATCTAAGTAACCAGCTGGTCACCATTTAAGTATTTATACCTTGGCGCTGGTGTCAACTGAAAAACTGGCAAAACCCAAAGTGTGGTTACAGTTATAGAAAAATGTGAGGATAATGTGCAAAAGAAAAAATGTTCCCCCTTACTCAGTGGATGTATTATTTCTTAATCTGCATCACTGGGATCTACTGTTTTATTGATTTATTCATGTTGTCCCTGAACTTACCTGGAAAACCCTGGGGATGGAAGATTCATATGGTGATGGTGCTGTGGTTCCCGCGGGCCCTCTGACCCCCATTTCCCCCCATTTCCCTCTGTTTTTAGTGCTGTATCAGCGGGATTTACTCGCCCTCCCCCCAAACACCACCATCTCTGCCGTCACTCCCCTTAGCGTCTTTCTGGAAAATAAAAACATTAATAAGGACTGAGGCTTGGGCAGGGGCTGGATGATTTTTCAAAATATCTATCAAACATGGCCAGCTACCCAGACCAAGCCACGTGCAAGACAGACCAGGGCTGCAGAGCCTGGATTCCCAGGATTTGGCTGAAGGACTTGCATCATCTACCAGCAGCTTTCACATTTTTTAAACTGCGAACTACAGAATTAGATATGTTTTACATTGCAACCCAGTAAACACACGCACGCACACAAAAGAATGAAAAAATTTTCTGTTCTATTATTGGTTCTATTCTATTCTGTTTAGTTTTGCTCAATTTTTTCGAAATGTGGAGCCCAGTCCCTCGATTGTTTAATGACCCACTTACGTGTTTCCAAAGTAATTAGACAAACACAGATCCAGCTTCCCAGCCTGCGGGTCACCACGCAGGAATGATAGTCCGCTTTCTTCAATCGACGGGCTTTACCGAGTAGCGATTTCGGCTCTTCTTTGATTGCCTAACTTCTGGGTCAATTCGTTTTATTTGTTGTTTTGTGACCGCAGGGCAGGAGAAGTCTTCCCAACAGCCAAGTGAACAGAACTTCCTGCCTGTGTAACAGGATGACATCGAGAGGAAAAGAAAGTCGCCCCGTGGGTGAAGAACCTTGGGAAAGAGAAAAGCATTTCCTCTCTTGAGACCCAGGGAAAGCGAGGTTCACCGCCCCCCCCCCGACTTGGAGACATCAGACGACACGTGGGTCCTCCCCACGGCGCCACTGCGCCCTCTGCTGGTGGCCGAGACGCTGCTCTCCATCCCTCGGCGCGGAACCCCCTGGGCCAGGGGGCTGCATCGCTGGGCCGAGAACGCATCCTCTTCTTCGCTGGCGCTCGCGTGCAGCCTGTCGGCGTCTCCACCTTAAGGCCAAGAGTCTCCTTCTTCTTTTTAGGCTGTGGCAAACGTTGAGAGAGTGCCATTTTCTAAATCTGTCACTGTGTTCCTAATCCTTGGGCTTCCGAGACTGTAGCCATCTGTCCACAAGTTGTGACGGGGAACAAGAGGTCCTGATTATATGCCCACAAGGCAGGGATCTAAGGTGGTGGTCCCAGAAAGGTAGCCCTGCCATCAGCCTGCCTGGATTCCAGTCACAGCTCCACCACCTACTAACTGAGTGCATTTGCTAAACTGGTGATGTCTTAGCTTCTCAGGCAAGTCACAAACACTGTGCCTCAGTTTCTTCCTCTGTAAAGAGGGGATAATAAAAGTACCTACCTTGTAGGATAACCAGCAAGTAAAATGCTTCCTGGTGCCTAGCAATACCTCAGTGAACATTGGCTTTTATTATTATTATATTGTAATAATTAATAGTATTTATACTCTATTCGTTTGCACTTATTATTTTTGTTACTACAGTAATGATGACGAAGATGAAGGGCAACATTTATGGAGCGCTCACAGCATTTCAGACGCTCTTCTGCATGCTTTATACTTATTGACTCATCGTCAGCTCTTTGAGGTGGCCCCCTAAGGACCTTCCTCACTTTGCAGGTGAGGAAGGAGGCATAGTCTGGTGTTCGAGGGGCTTGGGAGGCAGATAACCTGGGCTCAAGGTAGCTAATCTCTCTGTTCCGTTAGCCCAGTGTTCCATCCCTAGAATCCAGATGAGAATAATACTTCCTTGATAAGAGGATGGTACGTATTAAATGCAATATGTGGAAAGCACTTCAAGCCCTAGACAAAACGGCTAGTTGGTATTCCTGTGAATATGGTAAACCCAAGATTACCTTATATCACTGAGTACATATTTAGAGTAGTTCCACCTTAAGAAAAACCTGATTCTACCAAAAAATATATAAGCTCATGAATTCAGAGAGTGATTATATTTTTGCTTTTTTAGTGAAAGTATAGATTTCAGGGCTCATTTGATGAGTGATTCTCAAAGTTTATATGAACCAAATTAAAAAGACACGAAACCACAAAACACTGAAAAAATATAGATGTATGTTAGATTGGATCCAAAGGAAAGGAAGGACACATTTTACTACATAATCACAAGTAAAGTAGAAAAGTGTAGAATAACCTGAAAAAGAATGTGAGCAAGCATATGAAAGATAAACGTTGCCATTCTTAATGCCCCCTAGAAAAAAGGCCAAAGGATATGAACAGGAAATTCACAAAATAAGGGCTAATTCGTGCAAATGCCTAGTGAATGAGAAAGTGGAAAACATCGCAAATCACCCGTTGCTACTAGTTTAGGACAGTTACAATGTGCCAGACTGTATGCTAACCTCTTTAATATACTCTCTCATTTATTACTCTCAATGATCCTATATTTTCTCCACTTTAAAAATGAATTAATTAAGGATGGAGGAGATCACCCAGGGGTAATGCAGTTGTAAGAAATGCCCTAGGAAAAGTATCACTAAGTGTTTCATGATACTGTAACATTACCATTAAATTTTTTGGTGTGATAACAGTAGCATTGTTAAGTTTCCAAAAGAGTCCTTGTGTTTTAGATGTGATATAGTGAAGCATTTATGGATGAAATACTAAGATGTCTGAGATTTGCCTCAAAATAATTCAGTGTAGGGAGAGGAGGAGCCCTTTAGAAAATGGAGGAAACAAGATGGCCATGAATGAGGCTCATGGGGGCCCATCGTATTATTTTCTCTATTTTTGGATACGTATGAAATCTTCTCCAAAGTAAGCTTGAACGTTAAAGTAGTTAAAAAGATTTTTAAAAAAACAACTAACTCTCAGACACTTGAGCAAATTTGCCTATGAAAAAAGAAACACATTTTTCTTTTCTAGCTAGGGAAAAAGGCATTTGGTTGTCTTTTGTTTTCAAAATATAATCAGCTTCTTCCTTTCCTGATTATTTGCTCATTGGAAAAATTCATAAAAACATGAAATTATTTTAAAAACAATATTTATTTGCATTTCGGTGTATATATGGCTATTTACATGGGTTTGATCTTGCAATACATATCTAATTGTTCCCCAATAAAATACGAATATATCAGCATAATAACATATCATGGACATAATTACAAGCCAGTAACAGAACTACATCCTTTTTTGTTGAAATATAATTGACATATAGCATTATGCTAGTTTCAGGAGTATGACATAATGATATAATATTTGTATATATTGTGAAATGATCATCACAATAAGTCTGGTTAACATCCCTCGACATACATAGTTACCATTTTTTTTCTTGTCATGAGAACTTTTAAGATCTACTTTCTTAGCGACTTTCAAATGTACAACACAGGATTATTAACTATGGTCCCCACACACCATTTTTAATGGTTGCATAGCATTCCCCTGGATAGATGTATTATCATTTTTAAACTAATCCTTGATTTAAGGATGTTTAGGTTGTTTCCAATTGGTTACTTTTGCAAATGTGGTGCATTCGTCTGATGATTTGCCTTGAATGATGACTAGAAATAGAATTTCTAGGTTAAGATATCGGAAACATCCTTCCAAATTCCCCTCCAGAAAGTTTGTGGTTGTGACTCATACCATGCGTTGGTTGAAGATGCCAGAGAGTTAAGTATTTATTCTAAGGTGTCCCAGTGAAGAATTTCAGGCTCATGTTTGAGTTCCTATTTTGGTCATAACAATGGGAAATTTCTTGTTTCATATGTTTTTGCATGTTTCAAAAGAGATGATCAACAAGATGCATGGGGTGGGATGTTTGGGGTCTTGAAGGATGCAGTCACACACTTCTCGGTGCTGGGGTGCAGCTGTGCAATTCCCAGGCCCGTCTCCCTGGAGCGGGCACCTGTGGGATCCAGCGTGCTGTGCTGCTGGTGGCCCTGGAGGGTGTGGTCTCAAGCAGGACTGTGTCGTGGAGGTGGGGCCACTCCTGCAGGTTTGGGTTCTGTTGCTGCCCCATCCAATTGGCTGCATCCTAAACCTTGAGGAGCCATAGTATTGGGTTGAGGAGAGGCCCGGGGCTCCAAACGAAGGGGAGTGGCATCTAGGCTGCCGCTACCGCTACCCACTCTGGTAGCGTAAGTTACTGCCACAACAGCAAGTCACAACCCGACTGTGTTTTCTCCTTTCCCACCCCACCCCAGGTGAGAGAGGCCAATGTCTTTGGGGTCTTTGGTTTTGGGGCCCCATGGGGAAAAGGACGGAGTTCGGTCAGATAGGCTGCAGTGGTGAGCTGCTCTCCTATGAGACAGAGCCCCTAAAACTAACAGGAGGCTTGGGCTTTCAGGATGTCCCTGCCCTGCTTCGATGTCACCCTCTCTGAGTTCATTTCCCACAGCATAGTTGATAGGGCACAGACATTCTTGAGAAGAGATGCTTGGGCCCTTGAGAAGGCTGCAGGTCTTGTGTGTAAGTATTAATATCTGCTTGTTGGAATAAATCAACAAAACCAAATCCTTTATTGGGGGAGGGGTGGGTGCACAATCGCAGGATATGTACTCCTAGCCTTTGCGCTTGAGAAACCATTCCCTTCTCAGTGTTCCCCCTTTTCGGTTTCAAGTAACATCAGTCAGCTTGGAAAATCCCCGCAAATGACTAACTGAATGAGAGGCAGGCTCTGTCCGTCTCATTCGGGGTAAAGATAAAGCATCCACATCCCTTGACTCTGACAGCGGCCATGTGTGCCCCCGGGGACACAGCCATTGCCTCCGGGGGAGTCAAGGGCCTCCAGCACAGCATGGTGCCGGCAGATCGGCGGATGAATGAGCAACGGGAACGTGGGACGCACGGATATTTACTTTTGGCCTGATGTTCTTTGTATCTATAATCTGAGACTGTGCCAGATTTCCGTTGCACTGCTGCAGTGCTGGTCTCCCTTAGGAAATTTTGCCCAGTGTGGCTCCCGGGGAAGCCGGGAACAGGTGAGCAGCCCAACACTGGGCGGGAGCCCCTCCCAGGGCTGTGTTTGCCCCGCCTCTCAGGGTGTGGCCAGGGAGCCCGGAAGATGTGCTTTGCCTGTGTTCCTAGAAGCCCCATCTTTCACGCACACACACACACACACACACACACACACACCTGCTCCAGCCTTCACCTTCCACACCAACGGCGAGAGTCCAGTCTGTAGACACTCAAGAGACCAGGAAAGAGCCCTGGGAGGTCGTTTGTCAGAGGTACTGTGCTCCAACACGTGTCCCAAACAGGACTTTTGTGGTCTTATTGTCATCTTCTACCATGTGTTCATTCAGCCAATGGGCCTCCTACGTAGATACAAAGATGAACAAAACAGCCCGGTCTGTGCCCTGATGGTCTGTGCAGGCTAGTGGACAGGTGAGGTAACAACAAGAAGGGGAGAGGAGGGACTTTCCTGGTGGTCCAGTGGGTAAGACTCCGCCCTCCCAATGCGGGGGTCCGGGAACTAGATCCCTTCCCGCATGCATAACACAACTAAGAAGGCCGCATGTCACAGCTAAAGATCCCGCATGCCATAAATAAATAAATAATAAATAAATAAATATTTTTTTAAAAGGAGGGGAGATGGGCAGAGGGTGCAGGGGGGTGCAGAGCAGAGGGAGAGAAGAAAAAATCATGGGGGAGAAAGTTAACTGATTGGAGATCGTATATCTTATCTGTATCTCTAGCTATCTGTATCATCTGTAATATTTTAAATGCAACAAAGGTCACAAGGGGACATGGCTGGCCTGGATGTTACCTGGCTAAATGAAGAGGCTGCGGGGACCCAGCTGTTTTCCATTGAGCATCCCCGTTCCCCATGGTCCGGCTCCCCACGGCCATCAGGCGTCCGCGTGGGAAAGAGCTGCGGCCAGAAGCCACTGGGATCCTTGAACAGGGCTGTGGCGTCTGCCAAGCTGGTTGGTTTAAATTAAACCTAAGACTAAACCCTCCACCAGACATGTCCGTTTCGGAGAATGGAGAATAAATCATTTAAAGTGGTTTTCCCTTAGTACTCGGGGAAATTGTCCCGAGGTTGGGGAGGGTGGCGGTAGCTGCGGGAGGGGGGAAGATTCAGCCTTGCTGATGACAGAGAATCTGGAGAAGAATGGCTTGTCCTCAGGGCTGCTGTCCCCTCCTCTGCCCCAGGGCAACCCCCAGCCCCCCAGCCCCGCCCCCAATCACGGCTGGCGGGTCGCTGTGGCGCAGCCCCCCTTGGGAACGCCACCGACTCCCCTGGGAGGTGGCTATCTGTGTGCTCCCAAGGACAAGAACGGACTGTAAAACCCGCTGCAGACAGCTGCAGGAATGTCCCAGACCCTTAAAGCTGGTGCTGAAGCAGGCGGCCCACGTGGCACCCGCGATTGCTACAAGTGTCCTGCAGGGGGCGCCCTGGCATTTTTTCTTCAATTTCTAAGGGTTCCTGTAAAGAACTGTAACGTTGATTTGACACAAAGCAATAAAAATCTATGCTAATAAAATACGGGGGGAGAACAGACTGGCTAGCTGATTCTACATTCCTCCTCCTTGCCTCAGAAACACAAGAAACGTCCGCTAGAGACACAACTCACAGCCTTAGCTTCTGGTACGGTTGGATGGGTAAGTGTTTCGCTGGTGATTCTTCTAGAGATGGCCCATCAAGGATGGAAAAGTGCAACATGAAATCTCACTCCATCATCCCAACCACTCCCTAAGACTGGCAGCGGGTGGAAGACCCCAGGTAACTGAGCTACATGACTGTGGTACTAATGTGGTCGCCCCGCACCCGCCAATGCTGAGCCCCCTTCCCCACCAGCTCCCTTAATGAGCACTTGGCAGGATTTGATAGTTTCGTAGTCACTTTTGGTGCTTTGAAGTGTCATTTGGGGTCTAGAGGATGCAGCTCTAGTCCAGATTACGTCATCATTTGAGTCAGAGCCTTTCTGCTCCTCTCTGCCGCTAGGGGGAGATGGGAGCTGAGCCTCTAGTGGTCGGATTGACGGTGGATGTAGGTCATGCCCCCCTCCTCTTGCTCTCTCTCTCTTACCTTTGTTGGAGCAGTGAGATGGAAAAGATAGAAGCCTGTATCCTTGACTGTACAAGGTGGCAGCCCCCTCCCTGGGGCATCTCAGTGGCTGTCCTAGCTCGTTGCCCACAGGACTGAGGTGGATGGATGGTGAACTTCATGTCTTACCTACAAGGAGCTCACACCTGGCTGTCCTTCCAGGCCCGGCATGCAGTATGGGCCCTCACACCACATACCTCGGTGTTTGTGCTCCCGGCTCAGCTTCCTGCCATGGTCCCGCACGCGCGGGATCCATCTTTCCAACTGCTTGGAAGCCAGAACCCCTGGTGCTGTGGGCACAGGTGGGAGTGGGCATCCCTGGCCTGCTCCACCTGGCAGTGCCCACCAAGCCAGCTCTTCTCAAGTCAACTTTTGTCTAGCTCAGAAGCACAGGGACCCTTCAGTCAATCTACCAGCGAAGCGGACACACAGCAGGAATTGAGATCCCGTCCCTCTTTCTTGCTAGCACTCTTAAGGTTTAGGAACAATTCTCTTGGGCTTCCCCCACCAGGAGAGTAGAGGAGAAATAGTCTCTTTGCGTGAACCAAATACTCGTAGCAGAGGTGGCCCATGACTTCTCTCCGGACGTGGGGTGGTTGTTCCTCGGGGTGGGGTGTGTGCGCTGCTGAGCAGGACTTGGGCCAGCCCCTCTGCAGCATCCCTCCCTCTCAGTGGGCCTGCGGCCGAGCTGTCTGCTCTTAGATTATGGGGAATTAAGCACATTCTCTCCTCAGTCTTGAAAATCAGGGACAAGAGCAAAAAAAATCTGCTTGGGTTCCTTTTTCACAGATTTTTAGATGAGGAAGACGGAAGGTTTTAGGTGACGAGGTCGACACTCCATGAGCAGAGTTAGGTCCCTTAATTCAGTGCTCTTCCCATGAGGCACGATGCTAGAGGCATCCCCTCACCTCTGTTCACCCAACTCTGACCCTACACACCTGTGAATCAGTGTCAGGGAAAGAAAGGAGATGGAAAGTCTGGAGGAAAGGGCCGTGAGAGGCACTTGGGGTCATCCTGACATGGACTGGAACAGGCTTTAATGGGAGAGAGCTCTTAAGAGAAACAGTGAATCAGCTATATGTATACATATATCCCCTCTTTTTTGGATTTCCTTCCCATGTAGGTCACCACAGAGCACTGAGTAGAGTTTCCTGTGCTACACAGTAGGTTCTCATCAGTAGTCTGTTTTATACATATTAGTGTATACATGTCCATCCCAATCTCCCAACTTATCCCACCCCCACTTCCCCCATTAATGTCCATATGTTTGTTCTCTACATCTGTGTCTCTATTTCTGCTTTGCAAATAAGTTCATCTGTACCATTTTTCTAGATTCCACATATATGCATTAATATATGATATTTGTTTTTCTCTGACTTACTTCACTCTGTATGACAGTCTCTAGGTCCATCCACCTCTCCACAAAAGACCCAATTTCATTCCTTTTTTATGGCTGAGTAATATTCCTTTGCACCACATCCTCTTTATCCATTCATCTGTCAATGGGCATTTAGGTTGCTTCCGTGTCCTGGCTATTGTAAATAGTGCTGCAATGAACACTGGGGTGCATGTGTCTTTTTGAACTATGGTTTTCTCAGGGTATACAGCCAGTAGTCGATTGCTGGGTCATATGGTAATTCTATTTTTAGATTTTTAAGGAACCTCCGTATGGTTTTCCATAGTGGCTGTAAAGCAACTATACCCCAATTAAAGAAAAAAGTCATAGGTCACCAAAATATTTAGAGTAAGAAAACTATGCTAATTTTAAAAATAGCATACATAAACTTGGCCCAAATCCAAAAGAAAATAAGTACAGATATTGGTTAAATAACTCTTGGTTTCAAAGATATATTAAGATATGTTTTAATAGAATTCCCTTAAACAGTATATTCAAAAATATAAACATATGATGAAATATCATATTTGTCAAGTGTTAATTGTAAGTTTGAAAATTGTTCAACTCAGTAGCAAAAGTTTTCAATGAAATTGTTTATGGTTTTAATGATTCTATATATTACAAGTGAATTTCCTTTTACTCTTATTTGAAAGAATAAAATGTGATATCTCATAAAAAAAAATAGTCTCTTAATTTCCCCAAAAAAAAAAAAAAAGTGAAAAGCTTGTGAATGACAAGAATCCGACTTTCAAGTTACAGAAACACAGAACCTCAGATCTGTCTTCTGGGTCGTCACTTAGCAGATTTGTAACCTTGGACAAGTCATTTATCAGAACTGAGCACTGGTCCCCAAAGTCCTATCCAAAGCGGACACTTTGCTGGCTATTGCCAAACGCTCTCCACAGTGATTTAACCAGTTTGCAGTGCCATCAGCAGTGGAGGAGAGCTTGTAGCTGTCCAAGGTGTAGCCTGAAGAAATTCACATATGTGCAGAAGGACACATGTGTAAGAGTACTTACTGATGCATTGTTTGTAAGAGAGAAAATTCGGAAGCAAATTAAATATACCCATGGATAGGAAAACATCTAAGCTGTGGTATATCTCCCAGATCGACTATTATTCACAGTTTAAAGAGAATGAATTTGAGCCACATATATGAACATGGGTCAATTTCAAAGCAATGTTGATGGAAAGTTTCAGAAGAATACACACAATATTTAAACTAGTTACATATAAAAATACAGTAACATACAAAACAGTACTATATATTACTTATGGATATGCCTAGATGTTATGAAATTGTGAATGCAGTGGTGACCCTGGTGGAAGGAGACAGTGACATGGGCTGGGTGGGCCACATGGGGGTGCCTGGTTGTATCAATAAGTGTTTCATTTCCTTAAAAAGAAGAAAAGGAGAAGGGGGAGGAGAACTGAAACAGATGTTACAAACTGTAATTTGGGGAAGCTGAGAGATAGATGCATATATGTTAATTATATCATTCTCTGTATTTTTTTACATGCACGAAGCATGCCATTATTAAACCAGACTCAGATGGGTACAGAGTTTCAGCTGCGGAAGATGAACCAGTTCTGGTGGTGACGGTTGCACAACAGTATGAATGGACGTGGTGCCACAGAGCTGTACTCTTAAACATAGTAAAATTTACGTCATGTATATTGTACCATAATTCTTAAAACCTGAAATGGATCTGTCTCCGTGTGGCCCTTGCATGCCTATACTATGTCCTTGAAACAAAACAGTCATCTTAGTTGTGAGATTATCATCATCTTATTCACCTCTAAATCTAATGCAGGATCCTTTGATTGTCACATGGCATTCTGGGCTCAAGCTCTTGGGAACAACAGTGACTCTCAGTAACAGTCACTGAACACCGAGTATCTTTGATTCTATGTCACAGACAAAAGCTCTTTATTGACTTGAATGGTCCTTGAGACCTAATACTTAATCCTGTGTCTCAATTAGATTTGGCTTTCTACATAGCTGGTTGGCCACCTGGTCAAATTTTAGGGACTCTAGAACTCTATGTTCCTCCAGAAAATCTCCATCAGTCTACTACTACCCTCGTCTCTGGAATTAAATGAAAATAACAGTTAAGTGTGTGCAGTACCAGGAAGAGTAGTTTCTTAAAATGAAGATGTCCCCATTCACACACATGCAGGGGGAAACTCTGTTGATTGTGTCACAGATTGATGGGTAGTTGAGGAGTGGAGGTATGAAACAGAAGCTTTGTTACAGGAAAGGACTGTAGTGTGGACTGTAGTGTTACAGGAAGAGCTGACAGTGTGGACTGCTGTGGGGAGAGGGTATACATGGGCACCACACTGGGGTGCAGTGTATGTTCTTTGTAACCAGGAGGAAGGACAAAGTCGAATGAATGCGGGTGTTTGTAAAAACATGTAAACATGTCACAGGACACTACACCTGGTAACTTCAAATGGTACTTCTGATGACTACAGGGGTTAATGTTTTGTTGAGCATCTACTATGCGCTGGGCACTTACCTAACAGAGGCTCACAACACCCAGGTACATTTTGCAGATGCAAAAGTCAAGCTTTGGAATTTCAATACCTTTCCCAAATACCTAATAGTATTTGAACCCAGGGTTAGCTGACTTTAAAATTCAATATGCCATGATGTCTCTAAATGACGGTTTTCCTCCTGTCTGTTCCTTGTTCCTAGACAGGACCTGGGTGTGTGGTGGACCACACTTCTGGTCTAACCCATACATTTTCTCACCCTTCTTTTGATTCCATTGAGAAACTCCTTCTTTTATGCATATGGACCCTGTGGTCTATGACCCAGGCTTTGTCAATCCTAATACAGCATTGTCTGCACAGAATTTGAAGATAGCCTTGTGACCCAGGATGGGTGAGCGAGAATCCTCCAAGGTTCTTTTCAGCTGGACTAAGTGGGGAAAATTGTCTGCTTCTCTCTGTGTCTCTGTTTTCTTTCTCTCTTGGACGTAGATTGCCAGTAGCAATTTTTCTTTCCATAAACATAGAAATTGTTAGACTTAAGAAAGAATCATGCCAAAAGTGAAAAGCTACAGAGATAAGCAGAATCAGAGAAGGAGAAAGCGTGCTAGAAAGAGCAAGCCAGACTCATGACATTGTTGGAGACCCTGAATCCTGCCGTGCCTGAATTCCCTTAGAATACTCAAGTTCAGGAATTCGATCTTCCTCATTTCTACTTAAATTGGATTTCTGCTTCTTGCAATTGAAAGAATTCTGACAAATATAAACCTCATCAACACTTAAATCTTTTCCTTCAGATTTTCTTTCTTATTGATATACAATCCAATTGTATATTGATGCATAAACAATGCAATTTTTTCTTCAGAATAATGTTGCTTATTTCCCCCCTTAACAAAGGAGATAAAAGAACCATATTAGGTTTGGAGCTCCTTGGATGAGAGTGTTTTGGGTTAAATTATAAAATGGCTCAATGGCTCAGAAGCAATTTTTAATGTATATATTTGGTATAACCTAGCCACATAAATGCTTTTGATAGCCAGTCAAATGAAATGAAAGCTGAACCAACAATGGCAGGCTTCCCTACCCTTCTTCACTATGTCCGCCCACCACAAGTCTTAGGAATAAATGAGTGAATGGGGGCTGATCCCTGCTACTAATATGCAGCTTGGAGCAGACAGGTTAGTTACTAATGGGTCTCTTCTGGGCAGCTGGCATCTTCTTCTCCTCCTCCTTCTCCTTCGCCTTCTCCTTCTCCTTCTCCTCCTCCTCCTCCTCCTCCTTCTCCTTCTCCTTCTTCTTCTTCTCGTTCTCGTTCTCGTTCTCGTTCTCCTTCTCCTCCTTCTCCTTCTCCTCCTTCTCCTTCTCCTTTTCTCCTTCTCCTTCTTCTTCTCCTTCTCCTCCTCCTCCTCCTCCTCCTCCTCCTCCTCCTCCTCCTCCTTCTTCTTCTCCTTCTCCTTCTTCTTCTTCTTCTTCTTCTTCTCCTTCTCATTCTCCTTCTCCTTCTTCTTCTCCTTCTTTTCTCTCTCTCTCTCTCTCTCTCTCTCTCTCTCTCTGTTGTTGCTGCCTAACACGTACAGGATAAATTGCAGAAATACAAAACAAATTCTGCTGATAATATGCAGTTGTTTCTTCTGGCCAGGAAGCCCTGGTTTACTTACCACCTCACCACTACTACCATGTGTGAATTCACACATGAAAAGACAAGTTTGTTTACTCCTATTTGTTCCTGAACAAAAGAGTCTATTTATTTTTTACTCCCTTCGCTGGGCTCCCTAATAAGATGCCTTCCTTAAAAAAAGGAAAACAAACAAACAAACAAAACCCAACAAGCAAATATTGCAGAGGAGAAAGAAGAATCGTAAGGTACCTGTTGAGGGGGCAGTTCCAAAGGAAACCGTTGAAGATCAGAAAGGTCAGAAAGAGATTTGGATCATTGATGTTAGGACAAACATAACAGGCAGTGGCCAGAGAGTGTTTTGAACAATAAAACATGAAAAGTTAGTGAAGGCTCCAATGGAAACCTGTTCTGCCTTAGAGATCTCAACAGAGAGCTACTTATAAAGACTTAAAAAACTCTGTATTTTAAGTTTCTCTATGTCTATTTTCAAACAGACTACTGAAATCTGACTGAAGAACAGAACTATAAACATCCCTCGTAATGCTACCGATTTGTGTTTTCAAAGATATTTTGATTGAGAGCAATAAGCTGGTTTTAAGTCTGAGGGTTGGAGAGGAGCAAACTATGCCACCTCAAAATCTGCCTGTTTGGCTTAAGGAGTATTTTGAGCTGATTATTTTTAAGAAATGGCAGATACAGGAGAAGCTTGGAACAGAGTAGAAATTACCCTTTTCTAAGAGATATTTACACTTATAAAGGAAGTCTCCATTTGTAAGTCTCCCCTCAGTACCAGGAAGAGGATGACTGAATCACAGGAAACTCATCCAGGGAAAAGGCACCCTTCTGAAATCTGCATAACAACCTTACCCTTGTTTATTGTACTTTTTCTGATAATTTCCCATAACTGGTCCCCGCCCCCAACATCTTTCTTTTGTCTTTAACTGGAGATGATATTTAAGGTGGTGGCTTGGGCCATTTCAGGGAGTTTTACTAAGTTTTCCTGGGTTTCGCGCAAATAGCAGAAGGTGTACCTGTTGTTAAACTTTTGTTTGTTTTTCTCTTGTGAATCTGTCTTTTATTGCAAGGAGACCTCAGTTACAGAATGTAGAAGGGTAGAGGGAAAATTATTTTTCTTCCCCTACAAGATTAAAACATGAATGTGACACAGATCTTGAAAATAATCTGATTAAGAAATAAATTGAAGTGTTCTCAGCATAAGATAAAATATATCTCCCTCTTGCAGTGAAACACCATCTTCAATCTAAGTCTGTTCTTCTTTCATCAATGTTCTTACCTGCACATGATTTTAATGTGATGTAGGAAGAGCAGTGAGGATGGGGCACAGCAGGTCAGAGAAAACTTTCGGGAAAATGTGATCCCCAGTCCAGCTGGAGCCAGAGCGTGAAGCTGGAAGGAGGGTGGGGCTGAAACGTGGGTGAGCAGAGCGGGTGATGGAAGGGGGTGAGTGGGAGCCTGGAGCAGGGCACAGACTGAGAGAGGGTTAGGATTTCGTATGTGGATTACATTTTAAAAGACTTTTCTGATTATAAATGCTCGAGTAAATTTTGGAAAATGCAAAAAAGCACAAGGAAGAACATTCACAATCTTAGCATACAGACATAAACACTGTTCATATTTTTATACTTTGTTTTCACACCTAGAAATGAGAGCTATGCCTTACTATTATACTTATTACTATACTTTCTTTCAGCACTTCCTTTGTTTATTCATTCATTTCCCAAGTTTCAACACATTTCTAAAGGTATTTTGATGTGAACTGCTTTGGATTTATGCATTAATTTACATTATGCCTCTTTAAAAATTTGTAATATCTCTCAACTCAATATTTCTTTAAGGTCCCTTCATATAATTTAATAATTTTTCCATATAGGTCTTTGCCCAAGCTTCTTATACAGTTCCTTCTCAGGAATCATCTTGTTTTTGTTGTTATTGGGACTGTTACTAGTATCTTTTTTCCCTGGTTTTCTTCTAACCGTTAATTCTTTTTTTTTTTTTTGCTGTACGCGGGCCTCTCACTGTTGTGGCCTCTCCCGCTGCAGAGCACAGGCTCCGGACGCGCAGGCCCAGCGGCCATGGCTCACGGGCCCAGCCGCTCCGCGGCATGTGGGATCCTCCCGGACCGGGGCACGAACCCGTGTCCCCTGCATCGGCAGGCGGACTCTCAACCACTGCGCCACCAGGGAAGCCCTAACCGTTAATTCTTGACGAATGGGGTACTGCTGATTTTTGTATTTTTATTTTATAACTGGCCAATTGCCACTAGTTTTAATATTTGGGGGCAGATTCAATTATTTTTCCTACATAGATGATCATAACCAAAAATAGTAAGAGACTTGTCTTTTTCTTTCCATTATTTATGGTATTCGTTTCTTTTTCTTGTCTAGTTGTTAGAATGTCTAGAATTTTATTAATAGAAATGAGAATAGATATGTCTGTATGTTTTAACTTTAGCTATGATGTTGGCTGTTGTTGTTAAGATTTTTAAATTATTTCAGATTCAAATTGTTTTAAGTTTAATAATCTTTCAGGACTAATTTACTAAAAGTTTATATTGGAATGTGCTTGGATTTTATCATGAGCCTTTGGCATATATTAAGATGATTATATGCTTTTTCTCCTTTGACTTTTTGATGTGATTAAACATATTAATACGTATCCTTGTATTAAACCATTTTTGCATTCCTGAATACCCATTGTTCTCTTATTTGTTAATACATTACAGTTATCAAATTTTATTTGGAATTTTCATTTATATTTACAAATGAGATTGATCTTTACTTTTTAAAACTCGGTCCTGTAGAAATTTTGCTGGCTTTATAAAATGAATATGAAGATTTCCGTCTTTTATTGGCTCTGGAAGTGTTAACATAGACTGGTAACTCTTTCTTCCCTATAGGTTTGAAGACTTTGCCCATGAAACTATCTGAGTACAGTATCACTTCGGTGGCGATCCTTACATTGTATTTGTTATTTCTGTCACATTTATTGATTAATTTGGTTTTAAAAGTTTTCTTTAATCAATTTTGCTACTTTACAATTATCTAGAAATTGTGGAGATGTCAAAAAATTTAAATTAATTACCATAAAGAGATATAAGTAATCCTCCTAAAAGCACTCATGTCCTAAATGTATACACTGTTGTTCTCTGTTTCATCTCTAACTTTGTTTCCTTTTGCATTCACTTTTCCCTCCTGCCTTTTGGCCAGGCAGAGATGTTTACTTCACCTTCTACCCTCCACACCACTTGGATTTATCAATGCAAACATTTTCTCCTAGTCAATTAATTTCTTTTTATTTTTATCTTTAAGTCTTTCTACCCTTTTTTTAAACTTTATTTGTGATTGTTGATTTTTGTAACTCCCCAAGATAAATACTTAATAACTTAATTCAAGTACTTTATTTTTAAGATGTAAAGAATTGTCCCCTCAGTACAGCTTTAGCTGTATCCCAGAAGTTTGATATGTGACCTTCTTCTGGCTAATACTTAAGTTTTGATTTTTAAGGTTTTTTTCTTTCCAGTTTTATTGAGATATAATTGACATACAACACTGTAAGTTTAAGGTGTGCAACATAATGATTTGACTTACATAAATCACGAAATGATTACCACAATAAGTTTGGATTTTTTAAGTCTCAATTTCCATTTTCACCAATTTTAGTGACTTTCGTTTTTTCTAGTGGTTCTTTGTTTGCATGTAACATTGTTAATTATTTCTAGTCTTATTGCATCATGGCCAGGAAATTTATTCTTTACCATTTACAATAGAGTAAGTCCCCTACATATGAACCTTCAAGATGCAAACGTTCAAAGATGCGAACATGTGTTAGCATGTCCAATCATGTAAATTAGTTCACATGTCTGGCGTACATTGTCATGTGCGTGCATCCTCTACAAGTAATTGTGCTTTTGTGTACTTTACTGTACATACCGTATAGCGTACAGTAGTACAGTATCTTTATTTCAAGCCCAGGATGTCCGGAGGCAAGCATAAAAGCAGTGGTGATGTAGCTGGTACTGCTAAGAAGTGTTCTACTATACTTTTCAAAGTACTTGTACTGTATGATTAAATATGCTTATCTTTTGTCTTTGTTTTTCATGTATTATTAGTGTGAAAAGTATTCACTTCACTGTACAGCAGAAACTAACACAACATTATAAAGCAACTATACCCCAATTTTTAAAAAAAAAGGGCCGTAAGCATATCTGTTGCCAGAGGGCACATGTGAAAGGTACCTTCACCTCTAACCTGTCACTTCCTGTCCCTCACAGCTCAGGGACTGATAAGGGTGCTGTTACCTCAGGGGCATGCGATGGTGGAGGTCTGGGCTACAGAAACCTGCATTCTGAGCTCTGTTGTAAGTACAGGGTGGTCGGGATGACGGGGGTGGGGATCCATCTAGTGAAGTGCTGCTCTTGAAGGGCACATCTGGAATATCACAGGCGAGGCTGCGTTCACTGTCCTGGCAAGTACAGTGAGCTGAGGCAGGTGTCCTTCTAGGGCATTCTACACTGTGGACCAGAACCCCCATCTGTGCTGGTCTCTTTGGCCATAATTCATTCTCCTATGTGGGATCATTCTTTCCCCCCCAAGAAAGCCACTGTTCTTTTCCTCTTTTCCCTGCATCTACCCCTGTAAGGGAAGACCTTGCCAGTGATTCAAAGGTGATGTGACTTTCTAAATGAGGATGGTCTCGCAGGGGATCCCAAGAGATTTCTTATCCTCACTTATATTATGACATAGTGGAAACTTCTCTCGTTTAAGAGGATCAGTCTCTACATATATATTCAAGTTTAATTTCTGGCTGGGTGTCCCTCTGGTAGAGCCACTCATTACATAAGAAACAAGAAATATTCCCTGAATCTCTATTTTCTTTCTTTTATGTAGAGACCATTAACAAAATTTCATATGTATACCTTTAAGCTTCTAACTGGACCATAACTGGTTGCTTTGCTATTACTCTATTCTTCTTCTTTCTTTATACATTACTTTTTATTGAAGTACAGTTGCTTTACAATGTTGTGTTAGCTTCTACTGCACAGCAAAATGAATCAGCCATACATATATATCCCCTCCCTTTTGGATTTCCTTCCCATTTAGGACACCACAGTGCATTAAGTAGAGTTCCCTGTGTTCTACAGTATATTTCCATAAGTTGTCTATTTTATACATAGTATCAGTAGTGTATATGTGTCAATCCCAATCTCCCAGTTCCTACTCTATTCTTCTTTAATATTTGTCTTTGCCTTCTTAATTATCCCTGAACATTCTTTTCCTAAAATGTACAATTCTTGCTCAAAGCTAATATCCATTACCTGTGAAAAAGCGACAAAATGAGTGAGAAGAGTGTCACTTGCATTTAGAAAAGCCAACTCCCATGCTCTTTCTAATATGACCCAATTGCACCTTATTTTGTTCAAAATGCCACAGTTTATCATTAGTTCTAGTTGTTATAGCAACAGAAAGAGCATGGATGACTTGAGTTCAGATCCCAACCCAGGGTCACAGTATCTGGGTGACTTTAAGAATACTTCTTAGCCTTTGCTTTCCGATCTGCAAGATGTAATAACATGTGGACATGTTTAGGGATAAAAATGAGAACCTGTAACATTGTTGGCTCTCAAACCGTAGCTGCTGTTGTTATTGTTACCAGCCAGCCCGGCCTCCTCACGATGCTGCAGACAGGACTCTCCTTTCTCCGGTCTGTGCCTTTGCTCCGTCCCCATCTCTGATGCTTCTCTGTGCACGCTCTCCCCCAGAGCAGAGCTCTCCACTAGAACACGGTTCTCACCAGGGGAGGGGGGATTGTGCCCCAGAGGACATCTGGCAATGTCCAGAGACATTTTTCTTTGTTATAACTGGGGGGATTTGGGCAGCAAGTGGCATCAGGTGAGTAGAGGTCAGGGTTGTTGCTGAACACCCTACAATGTACGGGACAGTGCTCCCGATGAAGATTACCAGGAATTACCAGCCCAAACGGCAATCGTGCTGAGGTTGAGAAACCCTCAGAATCACCTGGGGAGCTCCCTCCAGGTGTGGTCACTGAAAGATTCTGATATGCCATATGGAAGTAGGGCAGAATAAGCCAGAAGGTTTAGCATCACTGACCCATAACAAGATGAGATCATCTCCTGAATGAAGCTGCCCTGGTTTCTCCAGCCTCTATTGACTGCTCTTTCCTTTGGTCTGATGGTACCAACCAGCAGAATGGCTTCTAAGAATGTCACTGGGCTTTGATTGTCTCCTGTGGGGAGGTTCAGTGAAAGCAGAAGCTTGACTGGGGCGTAAGATACTCCATGAAAGTGAATTTACCTCTCTTTTCTGTATTCTAAGCCCTTTGGGAATCTGAGGCCAAGTCTGGGGCCACTCTTGGCAATGCAGGGGGTGCTTATTTACAGAGTTGCTCATTGGTTGACTAATACTGAAGAAATAGCTCTTCATTTCACCAGTGGGAGTGGTAAGATGGATTTAGTGACAGGCAATTCAGACTTTCAAAACCACAGCAGTGTATCTCCTGAAAGTAGCAAATAACAAAGCAAAAAAAAAAAAAAAAAATTTCTTGCCTTTCTGAGAACATTTCCTTTCTCAGAAAAAAGGTGTTACAATCACTCTTTCTTGTAAAGTGGTAACTGAAAGCAACCCTTTGTCGTAATCGCTGATTCAGCTGGTCTCTAGAAGACGTTGTGTCTTAGGCACAATTCCTCAGCCTTTCCACCCCCTCCCCATCTCCTTCACTCCTCCCCGCCACACACACACACACACACACACACACACACACACACACACAATTATTCTTCCCTATGTGCTGAACAAACACAGTATTTTGCTGTATCTTCAGGACTGATATTTGTTTAAAAATGTATTTTTGCATCTTTTATACCCCACTCATGTCAAGTTCACCTATAGGCATCCATGCTCTTTCCCCCCCTTGTTATAAGGATACACTTTAAAAAGTGCAAGTTTTTTTTCTCAAACTCCTGAGAATTTATTTGGGTAGAATTATCCATTGTCCCTTCATGTACTACCTTTCTTGTGTCATCATTGATGAAGGATTTTTCTTCTATTGCTTACAAAAATTAAACTATAAAATTTGGAAGTTAGGTAAATCTAAAATCTTTTGTAAAATCACATCAGGTTAAGTATAAATGCTGGATAAAAATGAGAAGCATTCAGATCGAAATTATAATTTTCAAAAAAAGTGCAAGTTTTAAGATGAACAAATGGTTATGAATTGATATGATAAGAGTGGTTCTTCCATGGAGTAGAAGAAAGATCAGCATTCCTTTCATTCTGTGTTCTTAAATAGTCTGCAGACTTAGAATGAAATTTCAAATATAAACACCTAGGGACTTACCAGTTCTCTTAACAATAATTACCTATAAATGACTACTTCTTAATTTTCCACCTAAATGCATCATTTTCTGTCTCCATATTTTGGAGACATTTTCATTTGTCTTCCTTTCCTGGGTCAATTTGTTACGTACCTTTCCTCGTCCTTAGTTTCCCCAAACCTAGAATGTGGAATATGGACAATATTAGTGGTTCTCAAACCTGGCTGCCTAGAAGAATCACCTGGAGAGCTTAGAAAACTACATAATGCCCTGTCCCCAGCCCCAGCTGATTCCAGTGGCAGCAGGTGTGAGACATTTGGGCGGATCTCTTAGATGATTTCCAGCTTTAAAATTCTGTGATCTGACAGAATCAGATCCGTTTTGGTGAGGGTGGTGAAATTGGCAAGTCACTGATCTCAAATGGGACGGGTACGTTGCTATGGTGATTCTCAGGGCTAGTTTAGTTACAGATAGCTAACCTTTGACCCAGCAGTTCTGCTTCTAGGCCTTTATTCTTAAGAGAAAATTCATTTTGTACCAAATATTTAGTTACAAAGATATTGACTTCAGTTTTACATAAAATAGAGAAAAATAAAAATTAACCTAATTAGGGTGTGTTTAAATAAATTACAGTACAGCCACCCAGTGAAATACTATGCAGACAGTAAAAAAAATAATTCTATAGAAAAATATTTTATATCATCAGAAAATGCTCATGAAACTAAGTGAAAAAGTAGGTAATATAATAATCTCATTTTGGGGTTAAATCATATATATATGTAAATATATGTATAATGACGTTTGTAAGGTTACAGGACAAAATGATGACAATGGCTATCTCTAGGTATAGGGATTAGAAGTAATTTTGACTTCTTTTTACTTATCTATATTTTTCTAATTTACATATGGTCATTGTATATTATTTCTATAATTTAAAATGTTAGTTTCAAACAATTATTTAATCTGGCTTCTTCAAGATTTACATGTATCCTCCTTAAGGTCTGCTCTATGCCTTTGCTTTCCAAATTGCAAACTGATAGTGCTACAAATCCAGGTTTGCCAGGAATACTGAGCTCAAACCAGCATCAGGAGTGGGCTCCACTCTGCGTCGTGCTGTCAGATCACCCAACAATGGAGGAGATAGATTCCTAATCAAAATCGCAATGCAAACAAGAGTGACCTAAGTGCTCAAGAAACGTGCAACCGTTTACACAGTGGAGCTAAAGAGGAAGTTCTGAGCTGGGAGGACGCACAGAATCTTCTCAGGCCAAGGGGCATTGGAGAATGAGGTTTTCGCCAGGTGGACCCTGCTGCAGAGATGATGGAAACATACACTCTAGGTTGTTTGAGTGCATGGCAAATTTGGAAAAAATAGAAGATTTGGGTCTGACTGTCAAGTAGGGAGAGGAATAGGTAAGTGTTGAAGGGGGAAGTCCCAATCCTTACTCTACCTTTGGGCAAATTAGGGAAAGGAGCTTCCTCTTCTGACCAGACTCAGACTCAGCCCAGACCAGGGAACCCATTTGGTGATTAGAGCATGGGCTGGATTTCAGTTTCCACATGCGCCATCCACTGGGCACACTTGTGCAGTGTACAACCTGAGCAACTTTTCCTGCAGCAACACTATGAGGTAAAGCTACAGAAGCTCAAAGAAGGTAAATACTTTCTTCAAAACCCACAGCTCATCTGGAACAGGGACACACATCCGGAGAGAAGACCTTTAAGCAATGAATTTGGACATTATTGTAAGGACTGTGTGACCCATCGCTGGGTTTTGAGGAAGGCACTAAATTGAGTTCCCTAAGACTAGGGCACATGTGGAGGATAGTTAGGAAGCTATTGCCATAGTCCTGGTGAGATGATGAAGGTCTGAACTGGGCCATGTGGTGAGTGATGAAAGAGGTGGCTGAACACGATGCGTATTGTGTAGGTGGCATGAAGAGATTTGCAGGTAGGGTGACGTGAGGAGGTGCGAGACCTCGACATGGATCTTGACCATCAGCATCTGCTCATAGTTGTGATGCCAGAATATTGGCTCTCTGTGCACCGATGTCAAAGAGAAGCATGGAGACAGAGTCTGGAGGAAAGAGAGAGTAGCTTTATTCTTTGCCGGGCAAAGAGAGAACACCGTAGGCAGGCGCCTCAAGGACTGTGCCCTCCTCCCCTGCGGAGTAGGGAAAGGTTTTTATAGCTGGAGCTCATAGTCTGGGGTAGGTGATAAGCCTCAGAATAATGAAGGTCTTACATTTTTTTCTTTTCTTCTGTAAATTCATGGCCAAAGCTGGTGGCAGGAGGTTTAGCAACTGGGTCTGGTGTCCCTGAAGTTATCGGCTCGTGACCTTCTTTCTGCAATGAAGAGTGCTACAAGGGAGAGTAGGGGGAGAAGGATGCCAGGTGCAGGGTATAATTCATACGGAGTCAGAGAGTAATTAGCTCTGTGAAGGACACATCTAGCTACAAGTGTTTGTTAGTAGTAACAGCTAAAGAATAACCAAGATTGCTTAACCCTTTCAGGCCTGTTTATGCTGTTTCCCCAGCCTGTTCATTGTTTCCTTATTTATCAGAAAAGAAAAAAGTCTCATTTCTATTTTTGCTGCAACATTTGAAGTGGGAATCCATGAGTGTCCCTGGAGAAAGCAGTAAGGACAGATCTTTAGACGATGACTGCATTAAACTGTGGGGCTGGCGAGAGGAATCAGTGAAGCATTCAAAATGCACCATCAGGGTGACAAGAGGGGGACCCAGAGGGGAGTGAGGTGTCACGGAGGCCATGGGTGGCGTTTCGAAGAGGAAGTTGTCACAGTGTCAAGTGGTCCCAGTGGAGAATAGAATGTAAACCAGGAGATTTTCGGGTACTTTTGAACTAGCAGTGCAGGCAGTACTGCAGAATCAGACTCTGAGGGTCCGAGGAGTAGGTGTGCAGCGGGGGTGGTGAAGGCTGGAGCAGAGCCTTCTTCTCTAAGAACGTGGGCAGGGAAAGGAAGGAGAGAGGGGACAGCAGTTTCATAGGAATGTGAATAATATAAGGGAAGGCTTTAGTTATGGTGGGGAGCCCAGAACATCGTAGACACTGGGTGGAGGAAGCCGGTAGAGACAGATGTAAGAATGACACAGGGAGAACCTTTGAGAGGTAAGACTGCATCTGGGCTGGGGGTTGAGAGATCAAATTGAAAAGAGGCCTCCTTCTCAAGGAGGATGGAGAATATGGGTGAAGAGTCCGGGAAATTTTGAGTTGGGAAAGAGATATTACGTCAGA